>NC_133156.1:167684172-168309172 GCF_040802235.1 Manis javanica | reverse complement strand
TCCATCTGTTCTAGTGTGTTGTTCAGTGCCTCTGTGTCCTTACTTAGTTTTTGTCTGGTGAATCTGTCCTTTGGAGTGAATGGTGTGTTGAAGTCTCCTAAAATGAATGCATTCTATTTCCTCCTTTAGTTCTGTCAGTATTTGTTTCATATATGCTGGTGCTCTTGTGTTGGGTGCATATATATTTATAATGGTTATATCCTCTTGTTGGACAGAGCCCTTTATCATTATGTAATCTCATTCTTTATCTCTCATTACTTTCTTTGTTTTGAAGTCTATTTTGTCTGAAACTAGTACTGCAACACCTGCTTTTTTCTCCCTATTGTTTGTATGAAATATCTTTTCCATCCCTTGACTTTTAGTATGTGCATGTCTTTTGGTTTGAGGTGAGTCTCTTGTAAGCAGCATATAAATGGGTCTTGTTTTTTATCCGTTCAGTGACTCTGTCTTTTGACTGGTGCATTCAGTCCATTTACATTTAGGGTGATTATTGATAGGTATGTACTTATTGCCATTGCAGGCTTTAGATTGGTGGTTACGAAAGGTTCCAGGTTACTTTCCTTAATATCTAAGAGTCTAATTTAACTCACTTAGTATGCTGTTACAAACACATCTAAAGGTTCTTTTCTATTTCTCCTCCTTTTCCTTCCTCCTTCATTCTTTATATATTAGGTATCAAATTCTGTACTTTTTGTCTATCCCTTGATTGAGTTTGGGAATAGTCTATTTAATTTTGCATTTGCCTCACAATTGACTGCTCCACCCTCCCTACCATGGTTTTACTACCTCTGGTGACAGACAGCTATCCAACCCTAGGAACACTTCCATCTATAGCAGTCCCTCCAAAATAGACTGCAGAGATGGTTTGTGGGAGGTAAACTCTCTCAGCTTTTGCTTATCTGGAAATTGTTTAATCCCTCCTTCAAATTTAAATGATAATCTTGCTGGGTAAAGTAATCTTGGTTCCAGGCCCTTCTGCTTCATGGCATTAAATACATCATGTCAGTCCCTTCTGGCCTTTAAGGTTTCTGCTGAGAAGTCTGATGTTAGCCTGATTGGCTTTCCTTTGTATGTGATCTTACTTCTGCCTCTGGTTGCTTTTAACAGTCTGTCCTTATCCTTGATCTTTCCCATTTTAATTACTATGTGTCTTGGTGTTGTCTTCCTTGGGTCCCTTGTTTTGGGAGATCTGTGGATTTCCATGACCTGAGAGACTATCTCCTTTCCCAGATTGGGGAAGTTTTCAGCAACTACCTCCTCATAGACACTTTCTATCCATTTTTCTCTCTCTTCTTCTTCTGGTTCCCCTATAATGTGAATATTGTTCCTCTTGGATTGGTCACACAGTTCTCTCAATATTCTTTCATTTTTAGAGATCCTTTTTTCTCTCTGTGCCTCAGCTTCTTTGTATTCCTCTTCTCTAGTTTATATTTCATTTATTGTCCCCTCCACCGTATCCAACCTGTTTTTAATACCCTCTATTGTGCTCTTCAACGATTGGATCTCTGACCTGAATTCATTCCTGAGTTCTTGGATGTCTTTCCGTACCTCCATTAGAATGTTGATGATTTTTATTTTGAACTCCCTTTCAGTAAGAGTCACGAGTTCCATATCAATATCATTTAAAGCTTTCTTGGGTGTTGTATTAATAATTTTACTCTGGACAAGGTTCCTTTGGTGTTTCATGTTTGTATATGGCGCCCTCTAGTGTCCAGAAGCTCTCTTCTGGAGCTGCTCAGCCCCTGAAGCAATGTTGGGGGTTGCAGGGGAGCAGTACTGGTACCTGGGGTGAGGAAAGAGCTGTTCCCCACCTCCCGGCTGCTGTGCCTGTCTCTACTGCCTGAGCCAGTGGGCTGGTCACACAGGTATGTTTTTGTCCCAGGGCAGCCAGATATGGATCCCTGCTTTCCACAAGCAGCCAGAATCCCAGTCTTCCCAGGAACTCTGCCTGTATTAACTTTCCAACCCAATAGTCATGCGAGTCTCATGAAAGCACCATGAAATGTAGGCTTGTACTCCTAGAGCAGATCTCCGGAGCTAGGTATTCAGCAGTCCCAAGCCTTTCACTCCCTCCCTGCTCCATTTCTCTCCTCCCACTGGTGAGCTAGGGTGGGGGAAGGGCTTGGGTCCGGCGGAGCCACAGCTCTGGTACCTTACCCCATTTGGAGAGGTCTGCTCTTTTCTCCAGGTATATGGTCCTCTTTCCTGTTGCTCTCTTAGGATTAGTTGCACCAATTAAATTTTCTAATTGTACCCAGTTTTAGGAGGAAGCCTCTCTCTCTTTCCTCTCACACCACCATCTTTAATCCTCCAGTTCTTTAATGTTATTATTAACCTGAACCCTGTTTCTGACCTGTGCTTGTGAAGATCCCACGTCAACCACAAGGGAAATCAACCATCTGGACCTGTCATCTCAGTTTATCCTTTTAAGATAAACTGTCCTTTTTAGTTCTGTCCTTTTAAGAACATTGGAAAATATTTGATATAAAACACTTTGGAAGTTTAAAGTATACAGTATATTGACTTGATATATTTATATGTTGCAATATGATTAGCACCCTAGCTAGCTAACACCTTTATTGTGTTACAAAATTATCATTTCTTTTTCATGGTGAAAACAATTTAAGATCTTGTCTTTCAGCAATTTGGAAGTTTACAACTGTGAAGTCAATAGTGTTTTTTATTATAATCACCAAGCTGTGCTTTAATTCCCCAGGGCTTATTTATATTCTAGTTTAAAATTTTTACCCTTAATTTAATTATCCTCAATTTCCCACATATCCATTCTCTGGTAACTACCATTCTTGCCTTTGTTTTCATGAGTTCAGCTTTTTAAGATTCCACAGGTAAGTGAGATCCTAGAGTATTTGTCTTTGTCTGTCTGACTTACCTCACTGAGCATAATGCCCTCAAGGTTCATCAATGTTGCTGCAAATGTCAGGATTTCTTTCTTTCTCATGGCTGAATGATATTCCACTGTGTATATATACACAGCTGCTTTAATCGTCCATTGATGGACACTTGGCTATTGTGAATAATGCTGCAATTAACACGGGAGTGCATGTATCAGTTTAAATTCTTGTTTACATTTCCTTCGGAAATATGTGCTACAGTGAAATTACCATATCATGTAGCAGTTCTATTTGTAGTTATTTATGGTGATTCCTGCCTTTTTCTGCTCCTTTATGTAATTTTGAAGCCCAACCCAATCGCTCTCCAGCATCCATCCTGTTTTCCTATTGTCATTGAATTTATCTTCATCTGAATTGTAAGCAGAATTGATCAGAAGTGGAATTAATTTTTTTGGAGGCTAGAAGGGACAGGATAAGGGTTTTGCAGTAGAAATAGATAAGCTAAAGTAGTAAAATTTGTAAAATACAATACGGTAAATGAAATTTGGGCTGATCCAGATAAGAAAGGGGAAAGGAACCCATGTGACTCATACATGGCTTATATTGTTCTGAACTCCAACATGAGGCACCAAAATTCAGGGCCTACCCCTGTGGGGTGTGGGGGGCTCAAAAGACGCCTCAGGGACCTGCTGCCTTCTGGGTTGCCATGGCATCTGGGCCTCTCCATGAGGAAAGGCTGACCTCTCCAGGTCAGCCAGAGGGAGAGAAAGGACAAACAACTGGACTTCTGAGTTAGATGAGAGATCATGTGCTGCCCAGTGAGCTCCTGTTTGGGGAAAGTTACTGAGAGCCCCTTCAGAGGGGTTTTGCAGACCACAAAGTATTTGCTCCTGAGAGAGGAAGCATTTGGGTGACAGATAAAGGGTTCACTCTTGACATGTGTGTTTGGGTTCACAGGGGGTTGTCCTTTCCCCCATGTGTTTGGTTTATGGTGCCTGGACATAAGCAAACTGAGGCTCGATGCATCGTATTGACTCAGTTTCCTGAAAGAGACCTCAAGGGAAGTCAGTAGAGTTCTTCCTGGACTTCTGAGTTCCTGACCCAATCAATATATCAAAGGCACAGAGGAAGGAGCAGGGCTGGTGGTGCAGGAACATGTCACTTACTCCCCTGTCCCTGCAGCCCCAGGGGGAGCGTGGCTGCTACTGTCAGTGTGCTCTGAGGAGAGTTTTGTCCTATCTGTTTCTTTGAAGTGAATTGCAAGCTTTCAGGTAATTGCAAAAAGAGTGAACACCCTTTTACTCCCTTCCCTCAGCTCCTAGAAATGTTAACATTTGCCAGATTTGCTCTCTTATCCCTTCTGCATAGAGATAAGACTTTTTTCTCTCCTGAATGTCTGGAAAGTAAGCTCTGGGCATGGAAATGCCAAATAATTTCCTAATAAAAAATGGCATTCTCTTGCATTCACATAGGTCAATTCTCAAACTCGAAAATTAACAGATACCACCGTGCTATCTAACCCATGGGCTGGCGTGGGAGTTGGTGTTCTAAATGTTTTTGTTTTTGCAGGATCTTAAACTTCCTTGCTCTCCTTTGTCCCATCACTGCCCAGACTCCAGAGCGTGCCTTTCCCTCCTGTTCATGCTCCACTTTCCCGAAAATGCCGCCTTTCCGTGCTGCCTCCCTGCGTCCTGGGCACTTGATCGAGCCCGTCCTGCTGCGCCCCTGCTCTGTGACGCCAGGGCTCCTCAGTATTTTTCATGAAAAGTGGATTTTCTCTTACACGTGATTTAAGATTAGTTTTCTGTTCTCCTCCATACTGGTTTTGTGGTCATCGCTGGTTTTCTGCACGGACCCGTGGCTCTAGTGATGGAATGGATGCTATTTTTATACTTACCGCTGGCTTAGCAGGGTAGTTTATGCTGTACTCATGCTATCGAGACAGGTTTTATGAGGTAGTATTTTTTTTTTTTTTGGTGATCTGCACAGCTTCTGAAATACGTACAGAGAGATCCCGGTTTGGGCAGCTGTCATTACTGCTTAAATAACCTCTCCGGGTAACTCCTGAAGCACATCCCTCCCGTGGTCATGTGGGACCCCCTCTCCCTGCAGCCCCGTGGATCAGGAGTCCTCAGGCCCCAGAGGTTGTCCCCAGCACAGGACCAGGAGGAAGGGGGCCCCGAGGGGGGGGGAGTGATGGATGTCAGGCAGGTGTGTGTCCTCGGGCTTCTTGCAATTTTTTTGTCACTGCGGAAAATGGCAATTGCTGCTGAGTAACCACTGTCGTCCTGTCCTCCTGAGGCAGGTGTGGACTTCCGGGTGAGCAGCAAGGGAAAGAGTCAGGGCTTCCCACGTGTGTCGGGTCCAGGCTCTCTTGAAGCCTTTTTCTCTGACACACCTGCAGAAGAAAGCAGACCTTCCCGGAGGCTCAGGATGACCAAGAGGAGGCCCCGTTACTACCCAGAGGACCAAGAAGCGTTCAGCCACTTCTGGATTTGCCCTGAGGTGGTTCTAGACCTTTAAACTGCAGGTGAGAGGACAGGTGCCGTGGGCATCATCTAACCCCTCCTCGGGGTCTTCAGGTGACATTGGGGTGGTTCTAAGGTGTAAGACGACTGACAACAGGCTGTGGTGACCCGAACATTGTCCCTAGTACCCTTGGTACTAGTGTGTGTTGAGGGTGGGGTGTCCATCTGAAGTAATTATTGACAGGGACGAAAAGAAGCTCATAATTAAGTTTCCTGTTATCAAGTTTATCCGGGGTATATCAGGGTGTTCAGCCCTCCCCATAGATGCATTGATTTATTCCCACCAGTCAAAGTCTTAGACAATAGTGAGCAGACAAGATGCTGCTGTCTTCATGTCCACGTTCTCCTGGGGAGTCACCAACAATGAAACAAAGCAGGAGAAATTGATCACAGTCAGCGATATGTGCTGTGAGGGAGATCCGACCAGGCAATGCCCTCACCAGGTGGGTGTGAACAAGGGCTTCATGGAGCAGGTGTTCGGAGAGGACCTCTCTGCAGAGCTGTCAGCAGGCCACTGGCTGGAACGTGGGCAGGAAGTGGCATGTGTATGTGTCCAGCAGAGGGAGGGTGCAGGACAAAGGCCCAGGGGCAGGACCGGGCTTGGCAGGTCCAGGCAGTGGGGACGCAGGAGACTCAAGGTGGATGCACAAGTCGGAGGGGGACGTGATTCACAGTCCACCGCCCACCCCTGCCATCCACTAGAGGTGCCACCATGGGACTACTGGGTAAATCATGAAGGGCAGACTGGACTTGACATTCCTCAAGTCTTTCCTTCCAGGGACAGCTAATATCCAAGATGAGTCTCCTAGGAGATGGAGGTCAGGTCATAAAGCGTCAAATTAACTAGTAAGAGTCAAATTCTTGCCCCACACTTGAAATTCAATAAATAACTGTCCATGGGTTGAATAGCAGCTGTTATTGATATTAAAGCTCATTATCCTTCTGGAGGAAAAGGAGCTGCCTCCTCTCTCATGAACCACAGGAGCTCTGGAGGGCTTTGGCTTCCCCCCTCGCCCCTGAACTTCCTCAGAGGCAGGGAGCCCCGCTGCCCCCACTCACTCCTCCCAGACGCGCTACTCCAAAGCCTCCCTGGGTGTCCCTTGCTTCTTGGTCACTAGCTGTGTGTTCCTAGACAAAGCGTCTGCACCAGGAGAGGGAGGAGGGACGGGCGGGAGCAGGCGGAGGGAGAGTGTCCCCCTGGGCTGGAGAGGCCCTGAGCAGACCTGCTCCCAGGGGCAGATGGGGGAAGGACTCACTGCCGTGCCTGCTCTGCCCACTGGCGTCTCCTCCCTGGCCTCCCTGTCAGCTCAGCCCCACCTGCCAAAGGGCCGTGAGACCCTCAGCACGTCCCTCCCTGAGCTGTTTTCTCACCATAGCCTCGGGAGTGGGGAAAGCCCGGTGGCCCACTCAGAACCCTGTCCCTCTGTTCACACATCACCAACCGTCACTCCCCAACCTCCAGCCCACCCGCCCTCTTTCTCTGCTCACTTCCCTCTCTCCACAGCAGTGGGACCTCAGCCACACAGCCCTGGCTGCCCACCCCTGCAATCCCAGCCTCCGGGCACACCCTGAGCTCATCAGTAGTTTTCAGGAAAATTCTTTCAAGTGTTCTTGCACAGGGAGAGCAAATCACAGTCCATGGGCCAAATCTGACCTGTGGCTTCCAAACAGCTTCATTGCCATATGTTTCTTCTGCCAAATTCACACATTCAAGGTGTATATTTCAGTGGTTTTGTGTGTTCACATGTGTGTGCACCTTTCCCCACCGTAGCTGCAGAACATTTTATCACCTTGAATAGAGATCTGCACCTTTAGTTGGATCACACCCTGTGTCCCCATTACTCCACCAGCTCCAGGCACCACACGTCTACTTTTGTCTCCATGGATTGACCTATCCTGGACCTTTTGTATAATGGAATTATGGAATATGTAGTATTTTGTGACCACTTCTTTTCCTTTGCATAATACTGTCAAAGTTCTTCCATATTGTAACCTGTATCAGTGCTTCATTTCTTGTTCTGACTGAATGCTGTTCCGCCATGTGGATATATTACATTTTGTTTATCCGTTCATCATTTGAGGGACATTTGTGTTGTCTCTACTTTTTATCTATTTTGAATAATGTTGCAGCGATTGTTCATTTTAAAGTCTTTATCTGGATATGTTTCATTTCTCTTGTGTTTGTATGAGGATCCAGAATTAACAAGTCACATGGTAACTCTATGTTTAACTTTTTGAGGCACCACCCAGCTGGTTTCTGGAGGGACTGTGCCATTTTCCTTTCACACCAGCGATGCATGATGTCCAGTCTCTCCACATGCTCACCATCTCTTATTATTGCTTGCCTTGAGTACAGCCATTCTAATGCATGTGAAATGGCGTCAGTTTACCTTTCCCTAATGACTAGTCATGCTGGGCACCCTTTCATGTGGTCATTGCATCTGCACATTTTCTGTAGAGAAATGTCTGTTCATATTCTTTGCCCATTTTAAATTGGATTGTCTTTATTATCAACTTGTAATGGTTTTAATATATTCTGAATACTAGAACCCTGTCAGACATACAATTTGCAGACGTTTCTCCACTTCTGTGAGTTGTTGCCCTTTCAGTTTTTTGATAGAGTCCTTTGATGCAGAAAATTTCTAATTTTTAGGAAGTCCAAATTTTCTTTTTTTCTTTTGTTACTTGTGCATTCCATGTCAGGTCTAGGGAACCATTTCTAAATTGAAGGTCAAGATAATAATGAATGATTGTAGCAGCATTAGTCAAAATAGATCAAACGTAGAGACAACCTAAATGTTCCTCAAATAATGAATGGATAAACAAAATGTAATGTACAATGTTTTTTGTTAGAGTTTTAGCATTTATATTTAAGTCTTGTTCCAGTTTTTTTGAGTTATTTTGTATTTAGGGTGAAATTTGCTTTAGAATTCTTTCTTTTGTATATGGATATTTAGTTGTCCCAGCACCATTTGTTGAAAAGACCATTCTTTCCCACACTGAACAGTCTTGGAATGTAAATAAAGCTTTATTGGAACTCAGCCATGCTCAGTAATTTACATGTCATCTATGATTGCTTTTGCACCACAATGGTACAGTTGTGTAAGTGCAACAAGCACCACGTGACCCACAAAATCTAATAAAGTTATTGTCTGGTCCTTTACAGAAAGTGTGCCAACCTCCACTATATATAAATTATGCATTCATAAACCCACCAATAAAGGGACATTTTGTTAATCACAGTAGGAAGGGGCTTCCCTCTGAAGTTTCTTGCATCATTTCAATTCTTATTTTTGTTTATTGGTCTATATTACAATGAAGGGAACAGAAAGGCAGGATTTACTGAAGTCTAGTATTTGTTAATAAATTGGCTGATGAGTTCCCCACTATTCCCAATCATTGTGGTCTGTGGGTGGACAGAATTCCCTTCTGTGATATAAGGCTGATTATTGTGTTGGTGGATTAATACCTTCCTAATCTATATTTTCAGAGCCTAAGATAATGAAGTTCTTTTCTGTCAGGACTGCAATTTGATCCATTTTTTTAGTAGGTTTATGAATGTATAATTTATGTCATAATATTCACCAATCTGAAGTGTACCATTTAATAAATTTGAATAACTATAGAGTTTTTACATCTACCACCACAATCCATCTTCAGAGTACTTCCATCATCAAAAATATTTCCTTGGTCCTATTTATAATTAGTCACTGCCCCCACAATCAGCCCCAGAAAACACTGATCTACTTTCTGGACATATAACTTCATCTTTTCTAGAAATGTCTTATGAATGGGATCATACAGATTTGGTCTTTTGTATCTGACTCCCCTCACTAGGCATATATTTAAAGTTTATCCATTTTTTTTTGCTGAGTAATATTCCTCCAGTTTTTCAACCTATGTCTTTCTACTGCCTGCTCCAAGAGAATGTATGTAGACAGAGGAAACATTCTCAGGACATGTTTTCAGAAAATGACTTAATGGGAAAATCATTTCTAGATTGAAGATTTAAGGTCTCAAAAATTTTAACGCAATTCAGACAATTTGATTATCAATTTAATTGATACTTAGAATATGTGGAATCAAAATGGATAGAAATGAGAAATTAATAGAATATATGTATGTCCTTTGGATTAGATATCCTGAGAGATGTGTTTAGGGATCTAGAAAAATACTGCTGAAACTTGAAATTTTAAAATCTTAAAAAGAGAAGTGAAATGAGGCAGGACTGAGATTGAGGGCACCCTTCAAGGGAGAATGAGAGCAAAGACACACATACAGATCTCACAACTGAAAGTTTGTACCTCTTTATCCCTGTCACCTGTCTCTCCCATCCCCCTCACTCCGCCCTTCTGGCCACCGCCGGTTTGTTCTCTGTCCTGATGATTGTTTCTGTGTGTGTTTAGTTTGTTTTGCTTATTAGATCCCATATATAAGTGAAATCACATAGTATGTGTCTTTCTCTGACTTATTTCACTTAGCATGATGCCCTCTATGTACACCAGTAAGAAGATCTTGACCTCAATTTCAAGAGTGGACACGGGCAGGCTCATATTAACCTTGCATACATGGAATAGAAATCCTTGCAAGGATTGGTTTTCAGCCATAACTTACCCTCAGAATCTTGTTTGTATTTTTTTCTCATTCCTTTTCTGCAGCAAACTTAGAGTCCTCTGTTCTGTTCCCTGTGGTTGTGGGAAGGGTAGGGTCTGGGTTTCTTTTTGGTTCATTTACTTGGAGATTAGAGTCCCTCAGGCCCCCAGATCAAATTAGGCCCAAATGTCTCTCCAAATAAGGAAATTTTGGGCCCATCTTCTATCTCTCTGGCCCTGAAACACAAGCTTAAGTGTTTGCAGGTTTACATTGAATTTAGGATAAGAGCGGCTCCAGTGATCCAACATTTTCTGGACACAGAATTAACAAAAAATTGGGCCCAAAGGTTTCTATTTTCTTTCTGTCCCTTCCTTTCCTTTCCCTTCCCTCCCTCCTTCTCTCCCACCTTCCTTCTTTCTTTCCCCAGTGTGATTTACGATTTCACTAGGATTGCTGATAGGAAGAACCTAGCCTATCTTTTCTGGAAACTGAACCCATTTAAAGACATTTTGGATTTGAATAGAAGCTCTTCATTAGATCTTCAAGCTGTTTGTAGTTTTAGAGCCTTTAACATTAATCTGAGAGCTTCTGCATTGACCTCTGTGTCTTTTCTCACCACACAACTACACCTCAGTGATAGCATGTTTGACTCGTGGTTTACAGTGGAGACTTACACAATCCACTGCTTATGAAACTCACTTCTTTGCTCAGTGATTGCTTTGCATAGACCCCTCCAGGCCCAGAGCAGCAGCTCAGGGTTTATAAAAGGGGCCTTTGCCATGGGAGCTGAGCTGCAGCAGGTGGGCAGGGGCAGCAAGATGGTGTCACAGACGCAGGTCCTCACCTTCTTGTTGCGCTGGGTCACAGGTGAGAAATTCACAAGCGCCACAATCCTTTTGGAGTGAGTAATATGTTTTAAGAGTTAAAATTCTTTTAGATATAATAAGAAATTCTGGCTATTTCCAATACAGACTCAATTTTTTATTGGCATGTAATGCCATTAGAAAGCTTATTTTTAAAAGGGCATATTTCAAGGTGTGTACCATAAAGTGGTCTGTGTGTCATCATTGTCCATTTGTGATTGCAGGTGCCTGTGGGGACATCGTGATGACCCAATCTCCAGCCTCCTTATCTCTGTCTCCAGGACAGAGGGTCACCATTAACTGCAGGGCCAGTCAAAGTGCTAGCAGTCACATAGCCTGGTACCAGAAGAAGCCTGGGCAGGCTCCAAAATTGCTCATCTATGATGCATCCAACTGGGCATCTGGGGTCCCTGACCGCTTCAGCAACAGTGGGTCTGGGACAGATTACACTTTCACAATCAGCCATCCCCAGGCTGAGGATGTGGCAGCTTATTACTGCATGCAAGAATACAGCTCTCCTCCCACAGTGCTTCAGCCTCGAACACAAACTCAGGGCCACAGGCCAGCGCATCCCTGCTGGGCCAGCTGCTTCTTCCCCACATAGCTTTGAACTCACACATTCCTCTACCCGCCTGAGACATCACACTTCCTAATTTATTCCTGGCAGTAGGGAAGGCACAGGAGAAAATTAAGCCGGTTGGATTATTCTTTATCCCTTTTCTGGGATATCATTGAAGAACAACAGTCTAAAGACCTCTTAGAGATGGTGCCTGGAGTTGTGTCATAGAGACCTGCATGTTTCCAATGGACGCATCCCATGAGTGAGCCAGGAAGGTTTGGTCACCCTTTCTCAAAGCATCCAGTGAATTGTACATCCTGGTGGAACAAGTCTCTCTTCCCTGTTCCTCCTTGACTGTGCTTTTCTATTTTAATTCCTTATTCTCATGGTCTTGCTTTAGCTGCAATCGCCCTCCAACTCTGGACCTTCCCAATAGCAAACCCCTGGCCTCTCCAATTCAAAACCTTCCATGTAACATGCAGCATCCCTCTCCTGCACTTTCTTTCCATGGACCCTGTTTTCCAGCCAAGCCTTTCTGGCCACTGTCACTGCAGCTGCTCTCCCACTCTGTCCCCTTTTGTACCACCCTTTGTTCTTGGGTCTCTTTCTCTCCATTGTACTTATTCTTACAAAGGTGTTTCCCTAATTCTTTCAGCTGTCATTCTAGAAAGATCTGGTAGTGTTCCTCGGTGACTTTTCTCATCATTTGTCAACTTTCCCTGTAAAGCCATCACTTGGATTTATAAGTGAAGGAAATTGTGGCTCTAAGCATGCTATAAGTTGAATTCCTTGGATAACAGGTAATTAACTTGCCCATTTCAGTGTAAACATGGAAGATTCTAGGCATTTCAGTGTTGTTCCTTCACCTTCTTGTGAAATAATGAAAGTTAGCTTCAGGAACAATTCTGCAAACCTCACCAGTCTCCTCTGAACACTAGTCTACATGAGATCTTCTCCCAGTAATTAGAAATATAATCAAAGTACTGATATTAAGGAATCCATGTCATTCACTTCTTCAAGATATGATTTTTGAGTGCATGTTCTGTGTCAAGAGCACAAATATCTGCTTTCACTCCATTTGAGAGAGACAGATATCACATATCTTTGTAAGTGCTACAAAGAAAAATAAAGAAAGCCAGGGGGTAAACCTTGTTGACTAAGAGGGGACATCTAAAATTGAATGAGGTATTAGTTAGCTATTGTCATGTAATAAAACACCCTCAAAAGTGTAGTTGCTTCGATAGCAGTGTTTTTATTGCTGTCATGCTTATGGTTAGCTGAGTGGTTCTGTCAATATGGGCCAGGCATAACTGACCTTGGCTGGCTTGCTCAGGTATTTGACAGTCGCTGACGTACAAAGGATCACATCTCTTCCTTCTCTTCCCATTTCTGGAGCTGGCTGACCATCAGCTTGGGCTGTTTAGGTGACCAGCTTCATTTCTCTCCTCATCTGGTAGATGTTCCCAATTTCCATGGCAGGTGGCAGGGTCCTGAGAAAGAGAGAGAGCGAGGGAGAAAGGGAGGGAGGGAGAGAGAGAGAGAGAGAAAGAGAGAGAGAGAGAGAGAGAGAGAGAGCGCATACCGCCTGCTGAAGCCTAGCCTCACAGTGACACAGTGTCCCACTGCCACATTCTAGGTCAGTGCAAGGGATGCTCTTGAAGAAGGTAAATAGCCCCTGCTTCTTGACACAGGAACTGCAGAGTGACACGGCCTAAAGCACGGGCATGGGGAGACATAAAGATGGGGACCTGTTTCTGCAATCCATCCATGGACGGTCATGCAAGATTACCCTGAGAATATATGACTTAATTGATGTTTTAAAGGAGAGAAGAAATGAGCCATAGGAATAATTCCAGGAAACAGGGTCCTAGTTTGAGGAAACAGCACATTTCTGAGGCAGATCTGTGATCACATGTAGAAAAAGAAGGAAGGCAAGGTTGCTAAAATGGAGCGTGCAAGGGGGACAGCAGGGGAAGTAAGATCAAAGGCCATGCTGTGTAGGACTCTGTGGGCCTCTCCTAGGACTGGGGTTTGTTTTGAAGGATGTGGTCAGTGGGAGAGCTCTGAATAGGGAAGAGGGAGCAGGAGGTCTGGCCCTGAGGGGACTCTCCACCTGGGGACTTTGTGTCATCTGGACACAGGAGCAGGAGACTACTTGCTGCCTGCCACCCTCCTGAAGGGCTCAGACCCTGTCCCTAGAAGGGACTAGTTTGTCTGCCTATGACCACAGGATGGCCTGTGGCAGACAGCGGGAAGGTTGGTGCGAATCCCCAGAAGCTTGAGGCAGGGCCGGTGGAGTCGGGTTGTGGTCGCACCTGGTGATGTTTTGGCGGGAGCTTGCCCCTGAGGATATGCCCGGGGTCACAGATGTGGTAGGTGTGACCCTCCACAGCCTGTAGACAGACGTCTGGTCTGAGGGGGGCAGCTCCTGTGCTTATAAGCCCAGGCCCCTGTGAGGTGCAGGCAGCTCTCCTGCAAGGACCCAAAGAAGTTCTGGGAGGCTTAGGTTGGCCGAGGGTCCCTGCACACGCGCAAGCTGGGGCCCTTCATCACAGATGCTCCTTTCCACAGGGACGAGTCAGGGGATGTGGGGCTGTGAATCAGGAACAGAACATAGGACTTTTTCTCTCAACTTATCCTCACTGGGTTCAGCTCTTGGTTGTTTAAGGGTTCATTAAACCTGCCTGATCATGAGAATCAGGCAAAGGTTTTTCACTCTCCCTGATGGTGCCCATTTGGCCCGAAGCGGCCGTTTCTCCTGCCCTTTGGATGAAAGCTCAGGCAAATCCTTCATCCTTTCTAGTAATTCTTAAATAATAGTGTCATGACATTTCTTGTCACAAAGGTTTCCTTGGGTGCCTGGCAATGCGGGCCCTCTGAGGAGGTGAGCACCTCACTGTCCTCTGTCCCCACCTGCGGTCCACGGAGAGCTGTTGCCTGAGGAGGGAGAAGAGTTGGGTGGCACCAGCTCTCCATCCCTGTCTGCACCCCAGTATCTCTGACTTTTCCAGGTCTATGGTCAGCGCTCCCTGCTCCCAGGCAGGGGTTGCTGTAACTTCATCAAGACACCCACCTCTCAGGGCTGCACCCTCACCTCTCATAGCAGTGCCTCAGCCCAGCCTCACCTTCAGTTTCCTCAGGCAGGAAGTAAATGTTCAGTCCCCAAAAGTGCCCCCCATCCTTCTGGAGAAACATGATTCTGTCCAAGGCTTCCAGGACGGGGAAGGTGGAACTCATTAACAGCTCCTGAAAGTGCTTTTCCTAAATACTATTTGTGGACCACCATGTGGTGATTCTTTGTAAAAGAGTCAGTGTCAAAAAGTAGTTTTTAAAAAAGTGGGAGCATCTCCCATCTTGGAATCTCTTCCAGAAACAGGGTTGAGATGGTCCCAGTGTCCTGTCCCATGCCAGGTGCCAGGACGAGTGTACTCAGTTTGGGGTCCATGTGGCAGCAGACCTTGAGTCGGTCTCACTCTCAGTCCCATGGAGAAGGGAAGCCTTGGGAAAAGGAAGTTGGTTCCCGAAGGGAGGCAGCCCTGGAGGTGAGGCTGTGTTGTCACCTCCTCTGCAGAAGAGACAGTGACCTCTGCCCCTCCCGAGCCCGGGGCTGACCCTCTCCCAGCTCTGTCCTCCCTCTTTTTGCTCCACTCACCAGCCCCTCCACATCTACCTCAAACGCATTGCATCTGCATCATGTCCTCAGATGCACTGGCATCTGCCTCCTGACTTCCTCTGCCTTTTAGTTCCTGTTTCTACTAGAATCTGACAAATGGTCTTCTAGATTTTATGGTTGTTCTATGTGAGGAAAGCCTGATTATTAGTTAATCTCCATTATTCCTGTTTGACATATGTTTATACTAGTCCATGTCCTAAGCCACTCCTAAATCCTTAGATGGGCTGGTTTGAATCAGGTGACACTCTCTTCCAGTGGAATATTTCCAATTGTTCAATGTTATTCCTAACTTGAGCCCTGTTTCTGGCCTGTGTTTGTGAATATCCCACCTCAACCACAAGGGAAATCAACCTCTGGACTTGTCATCTCAGTTTATCTAGTTCTTGTCTTTTTTAAGAACATTGAAACATATTTGACATATAACACTGCAGAAATTTAAAATGTACAATATGTTGACTTGATACATTTATATGTTGCAATATGATTAGCACCTGTAAGCTAAGACCAGTATCATGTTACAAAATGATCATTTCTTTTTTGTTGTGAAAACAATTTAAGATCTAGTCTCTTAGCATTTTTTAAGACAACACTATTTTTTATTATAATCTCGAAGGTATACAATAGCTCCCCAGGGCTTATTTATCTAGTAGTTTCAAGGTTTTACCCTTAAAGTATTTATCCCCAGTTCCCCATCCCCACATCCTCTTGTAACTACCACTCCAGTCTTTGTTTTTATGAGTTCAGCTTCTTAAGATTCCACACATAGGTTAGATGCTGGAGTATTTGTCTTTGACTGTCTGACTAACCTCACTGAGCATAATGCCCTCAAGGTTCATCCATGTTGTTGCAAATGGCAGGATTTCTTTCTTAATCTCAGCTGAATAGTATTACATTGGGTATATATACCACAGTAGCTTTATTCATCCATCAATGGACACTTGGCTATTGTGAATAATGCTGCAATTAACATGGGAGTGCATATATCACTTTAAACTCTTGTTTGCATTTCCTTTGGAAATATGTGCTATAGTGAAATTACTGGATCATATGGTTGTTCTATTTGTAATTACTTATGCTGATACCTGCCTTTTCTGCTCCTTTATCTAACACCTAAGCCCCAGCCAAATGCTCTCTAGCATTCATTCTGTTTTCCTACTGTCATCAAATTTATCTTCATCTGAATTGTAAGCAGAATTGAGAAGAGTTAAATTTCCTTTTTAGAGGACAGAAGGCTTAGGATAAGGGTCAGGCATTAGAAATAAATTAGCTGTAGTAGTAAAATTTGGAAATTATGATAAGGTAAATGAAACTTGCACTGATCCAGATAAGAAAGGGGGAAGGAACCCATGTGACTAATAAATGGCTTATGTGGTTGTGGACTCCAACGTGAAGCACCAAAATGCAGGGCCTGACCTTGTAGGGTGTGGGGGGCTCAGGAGAGGCCTCAGGGTATGCCTGGCTTCTGGGTTGCCATGGCTACTGACAATTCTTATTTGTGTTTATTTTTCTGTACTATAATTAAGCAACATGAAGACAAGATGTATTGAAGTCTAGTATTTGTTGATAAATGGGCTGATGATTTCCCCACTATTCCCAGTTGCTGTTATCTGTGGGTGGACAGAATGCCCTCTCTGATATAAGGCTGATTATTTGTGTGGTTTAATACGTTTGTCATCTATATTTTCAGAGCCTAATGTAATGAAGCTCTTTTCTTTCAGGGCTGTGATTTGATCTATTTTTTAAGTGGTTTTATGAAGATATAATTTATGTCGCAATATTCACCAATCTTAAGTGCACTATTCCATAAATTTGAGTAAATATGTACAGTTTTAACATCTACCATCACAGTCCATCTTCAGAGTACTTCCATCATCAACAATATTTCTTTGGTCCTATTTGTAGTTAGCCACTGGTCCCTCAATCAGCCCCAGAAAACCCTGATCTACTTTCTGGACATGTAACTTCTCCTTTTCTAGAAATGTCATGTGAATGGGATCACATAGAATGTGGTCTTTTGTATCTGACTCCCCTCAATAGGCATATTTTTGAAAGTTTGTCCATGTTTATTGCTGAGTAGTATTCCTCCAGTTTTCTAACCTGGCCCCAACCTCTGTCTTTCTACTGCTTCTCCAAGAGAAGGTATGTAGGGAGAGGCAAACTTTTTCAGGATATGATTTCTGTAAATGATTCTATGGGAAAATCATTTCCAGGCTTAAGATTTCAGATCTGAAAACTTTTAAGGCAACTCAGACAATTTAATAATCAATTGAATTAATGATTAGACTGCATGAAATTGAAATTGATAGAAATTAGAAAATAATAGATATGTATATGTCCTTTGGATTGGATATCCTGGGTGATGGATTCAGGGACCTGGAAAAAAACTGTGGTGAGAGTTGAAATTTTAAAATCTTAGAAAGACATGCAAAACGATTTAGGACTGAGATCGAGGAAACCCTTCAAGGGAGAATGAGAGCAAAGACACATGTGTTTGTGTATTTGTATGAATATACTTGAGAGTGTAACCACATCTCCCTGAGGCTGCTGTGTACATAAGAGTGAGGCCCCTTAACAGAGGGCACTTTCCATGCTCCATGCAACTTTTTCCAAGCACACTAGTATTGGCCCTTGACTGGTGTGCAGTTCTGACTTGAGCTCTAATGTGGACAATGAGCTTCCTTCATCTTTCTGTTGACCATCTGCCCACAAGGGGAACCACTAGCACACGTCTGTGAAAACTCACCGCCAGTAGGTCCACAATCTGTCTATACATTGGCAACTAAACGTGAGTTCTAACCTCATGATTCATTTGTCATCTGAGAATGTCTCTGGGAATTCAGTCACTGCTGTGAGCATAGGTCTGGGGCACATTTCATCTTCACAGTGAGACCTGGGGAGGCAGATGATGCTCAAATTCATGGTCCAGAGTAGAGCATGAAAGCCTCTCCCAGGGTGGGAGCCCCAAACACCAGGATTCCCTGTGGACAGTGGGGAGGGGTATGGGTGGCTCTGGGCCTGGGACTCCTGAACACTTGCTTCTGTGTTGCTTTTGGTGGGGCTCTGCCAGCAGGAAACTCCTGGGACGTGACAGCTCAGCCTTCCCCGTAACAGTCCCACCACCTGTGTATCGACTTTGGTGGCCCAGGAATGAGATGGAAACTAGTTCATCTTACTGGGACAGATTGCTTCCACCAGCCCTAAGATGAGAGATATGATGGAAAAAGGAACATAGTTACACTGGGAAGGCTGAAGATAAGGCTTGGGGCTTTGTAGCTGGGAAATGTACCCTGGATGAAAGCGCTTGAACTCATCCAGTGATGTGGTTGGAACACTGCTCATGAGCTCGAGACTGCAGTGTGTACTAACATTGCTACTGGTGACTCTGGATGTTGCCCTGGGACCTTATCCTTGCTGCTGTTGTTTCCATCAGAAAAAGGAGTTTACTTTATTGCTTTCTCTGGTTAAGATGAGGTGAATCTGTAACTCTATAAGGTGGTATACAGAGGGCAATGTGAAGCCGTACAATATCATGGAGAATCTCTTTGGTGTGTCCATTTTACTTGAATGTTTCATGTGAAATGTTTTATATTAAAATCTACATACAAAAAGAATAGAGGAGTATAAGAACAAAAGAAAACTGAGGGAACAAAACAGCATCAGAAGCACAGAACCGAAGAATGGACTAATAGTTACCAAAGGGAAAGGGACTGTGGAGGATGGGTAGGAAGGGAGGGATAAAGGTGGGAAAAAAGAAAGGGGGCATTATGATTAGCATGTATAGTGGGGGGGCACGGGGAGGGCTGTGCAACACAGAGAAGACAAGTAGTGATTTTACAGCGTCTTAGTAAGTTGATGGACAATGACTGTGAATGAAGATGTGGGGGGGACTTGGTGAAGGGGGGAGTCTAGTAAACATAATGTCCTTCATGTAATTGTAGATTAATGATACCAAAAAAAATTTTAGAAAATAATAATAATAGAGGAGAAAAGTGGTGTAATTTGTGTATAAAAATGCAACTCAGAGAGAGGGAGCCAAGATGGTGGCGTGAGTAGAGCAGTGGAAATCTCCTCCCAAAACCACGTATATTTATGAAAATATAACAAAGACAACTCTTCCTAGAATAGAGACCAGAGGACACAGGACAACATCCAGACCACATCCACACCTGCGAGAACCCAGCACCTCCCGAAGGGGGTAAGATACAAGCCCCGGCTGGCGGGACCCGAGCGCCCCTCCCCCCAGCTCCCAGCGGGAGGAGAGAAGACAGAGAGGGAGGGAGAGGGAGCCCAGGACTGCTGAACACACAGCCCCAGCCATCTGGACCAGAGTGCAGACACAGTGCATGCGCGGGGCCCTGGATACAAGGAAAACAGGACAGTAAGACCTGTGAGTGGGTCCCTGAGACCGGCGCCAGAGAACAAAGAAAAGCGAGCAGCATTTTTGTTTTTTTTGTGAGTGCTTTTTGGAAGTCTTAAAGGGACAGGGACCCCAATAATAGGGAAACAGGGCAGCAAGACCGGTGAGTGGGTCCCAGAGGCTGGCGCCTGAGGACAAAGAAAAGCAAGCAGCTTTAAAAAAAAATTAGTTATTTAATTTTTTTGTTTGTTTGTTTTGGTGAGTGCTTTTTGGAAGTTTTAAAGGGACAGAGTGGGACACTTAGTCCAGAGGCAGGGAATCTGAGGATCTCTGGGCACTCTAACCCCCTGGGCAGCAGGGAGCATGGAAACCCCTCTTCTTGGTGATAAATAGCCTCCTGGCCGCTCCCCCTCCAATGCAGCCCCACCATTTTGGAGCAGCAGCCTGAGCCAGATCACCCCCCACAGCAACAGTGGAGATAAACTCCATAGCAGCCGGGCAGGAATCAGAAACCCTGTCTGCGCGCAGCTGCACAGGACAAGCTACTAGAGGTCGCTGTTCTCCCAGGAGAGGAAGGCCACAAACCAACAAGAAGGGAAATTCTTCCAGCCGTCGCTTGTCCCAGCTCTGCAAACTATTTCTATCACCATGAAAAGGCAAAATTACAGACAAACCAAAATCACAGAGACAATACCAGAGAAGGAGACAGACCTAACCAGTCTTCCTGAAAAAGAATTCAAAATAAAAATCATAAACATGCTGACAGAGATACAGAGAAATATGCAAGAGCAATGGAATGAAGTCCGGAGGGAGATCACAGATGCCAGGAAGGAGATTACAGAAGTGAAACAAACTCTGGAAGGATTTATAAGCAGAATGGATAAGATGCAAGAGGCCATTGAAGTAATAGAAACCAGAGAACAGGAACTCATAGAAGATGACAAAGAGAGAGATAAAAGGATCTCCAGGAATGAAACAATATAAAGAGAACTGTGTGACCAATCCAAAAGGAACAATATCCGTATTATAGGGGTACCAGAAGAAGAAGAGAGAGAAAAAGGGATAGAAAGTGTCTTTGAAGAAATATTGCTGAAAACTTCCCCAAACTGGGGGAGGAAATAATCGAACAGACCATGGAAATACACAGAACTCCCAACAGAAAGGACCCAAGGAGGACAACACCAAGACACATAATAATTAAAATGGCAAAGATCAAGGACAAGGAAAGAGTTTTAAAGGCAGCTAGAGAGAAAAAGGTCACTTATAAAGGAAAACCCATCAGGCTATCATCAGACTTCTCGACAGAAACCTTACAGGCCAGAAGAGAATGGCATGATATATTTAATGCAATGAAACAGAAGGGCCTTGAACCAAGGATACTGTATCCAGCACAATTATCATTAAAATATGATGGAGGCATTAAACAATTCCCAGACAAGCAAAAGCTGAGGGAATTTGCCTCCCACAAACCACCTCTACAGGGCATCTTTCATGGACGGTCTAGATGGGAGCACTCCTAAAAAGAGCACAGAACAAAACACACAACATATGAAGAATGGAGGAGGAGGAATAAGAAGGGAGAGAAGAAAAGAATCTCGAGACAGTGTATATAACAGCTTAATAAGTGAGCTAAGTTAGGCAGTAAGATACTAAAGAGGCTAACCTTGACCCTTTGGTAATCATGAATTTAAAACCTGCAATGGCAATAAGTACATATCTCTCAATAGTCACCCTAAATGTAAATGAACTTAATGCACCAATCAAAAGACACAGAGTAATAGAATGGATAAAAAAGCAAGACCCATCTATATGCTGCTTACAAGAAACTCACCTCAAACCCAAAGACATGCACAGACTAAAAGCCAAGCGATGGAAAAACATATTTCAGGCAAACAACAGTGAGAAGAAAGCAGGGGTTGCAGTACTAATATCAGACAAAATAGACTTCAAAAAAAAGAAAGTAACAAGAGATAAAGAAGGACACTATATAATGATAAAGGGCTCAGTCCAACAAGAGGATATAACCATTCTAAATACATATGCATGCAACACAGGAGCACCAGCATATGTGAAACAAATACTAACAGAACTAAAGGGGGAAATAGACCACAATACATTCATTTTAGGAGACTTCAACACACCACTTACCTCAAAGGATAGATCCACCAGAGAGAAAATAAGTAAGGACACGGAGGCACTGAAGAACACAGTAGAACAGATGGACCTAATAGACATCTATAGAAATCTACATTCAAAAGCAACAGGATGTACATTCTTCTCAAGTGCACATGGAACATTCTCCAGAATAGACCACATACTAGCCCATAAAAAGAACCTCAGCAAATTCCAAAATATTGAAATTCTACCAACCAATTTTTTAGACCACAATGGTATAAAACTAGAAATAAATTCCACAATGAAAACAAAAAGGCTCACAAACACATGGAGGCTTAACAACATGCTCCTAAATAATCAATGGATCAACGAACAAATCAAAATAAAGATCAAGGAATATAGAGAAACAAATGAAAACAACAACACAAAGCCCAAATTCTGTGGGACACAGCAAAAGCAGTTTTTAGAGGAAAGTATATAGCAATCCAGGCACACATGAAGAAGGAAGAACAATCCCAAATGAACAGTCTAACATCACAATTATCGAAACTGGAAAAAGAAGAACAAATGAGGCCTAAAGTCAGCAGAAGGAGGGACATAATAAAGATCAGAGAAGAAACAAACAAAACTGAGAAGAATAAAACAATAGAATAAATCAATGCAACCAAGAGCTTGTTCTTTGAGAAAATAAACAAAATAGATAAGCCTCTAGCCAAACTTATTAAGAGAAAAAGATAATCAACACAAATCAACAGAATCAGAAGTAAGAACGGAAAAATCACGACAGACTCCACAGAAATACAAAGAATTATTAAAGATGACTATGAAAACCTATATGCCAACAAGCTGGAAAACCTAGAAGAAATTGACAACTTCCTAGAAAAATACAACCTCCCAAGACTGACCAAGGAAGAAACACAAAAGTTAAACAAACCAATTACGAGCAAAGAAATGGAAATGGTAATCAAAAAACTACCCAAGAACAAAACCCCTGGGCTGGACAGATTTACCTCGGAATTTTATCAGACACACAGAGAAGACATAATACCCATTCTCCTTAAAGTGTTCCAAAAAATAGAAGAGGAGGGAATACTCCCAAACTCATTCTATGAAGCCAACATCACCCTAATACCAAAACCAGGCAAAGACTCCACCAAAAAAGAAAATTACAGACCAATATCCCTGATGAATGTAGATGCAAAAATACTCAATAAAATATTAGCAAACCTAATTCAAAAATATATCAAAAGGATCATACCCCCTGACCAAGTCGGATTCATCCCAGGCGTGCAAGGATGGTATACAACATTCGAAAATCCATCAACATCATCCACCACATCAACAAAAAGAAAGACAAAAACCACATGATCATCTCCATAGATGCGGAAAAAGCATTTGACAAAATTCAACATCCATTCATGATAAAAACTCTCAGCAAAATGGGAATAGAGGGCAAGTACCTCAACATAATAAAGGCCATATATGATAAACCCACAGCCAACATCATGCTGAACAGCGAGAACCTGAAAGCTTTTCCTCTGTGATGGGGAACAAGAAAGGGATGCCCACTCTCCCCACTATTATTTAACATAGTACTAGAGGTCCTAGCCACGGCAATCAGACAAAAAAAAGAAATACAAGGAATCCAGATTGGTAAAGAAGAAGTTAAACTGTCACTATTTGCAGATGACATGATATTGCACATAAAAAACCCTAAAGACTCCACTCCAAAACTACTAGAACTGATATCGGAATACAGCAAAGTTGCAGGATACAAAATTAACACACAGAAATCTGTGGCTTTCCTGTATACTAACAATGAACCAATAGAAATAGAAATCAGGAAAACAATTTCATTCACAATTGCATTAACAAGAATAAAATACCTAGGAATAAACCTAACCAAAGAAGTGAAAGACCTATGCCCTGAAAACTACAAGTCACTCTTAAGAGAAATTAAAGGGGACACTAAAAAATGGAAACTCATCCCATGCTCATGGCTAGGAAGAATTAATATCATCAAAGTGGCCATCCTGCCTAAGGCAATATACAGATTTGATGCAATCCCTATCAAATTACCAGCAACATTCTTCAACGAACTGGAACAAATAATTCGAAAATTCATATGGAACCACCAAAGACCCCAAATAGCCAAAGCAATCCTGAGAAAGAAGAATAAAATAGGGGGGATCTCACTGCCCAACTTCAAGCTCTACTACAAAGCCATAGTAATCAAGACAATTTGGTACTGGCACAAGAACAGAGCCACAGACCAGTGGTACAGATTAGAGTCTCCAGACATTAACCCATACATATATGGTCAATTAATATTTGATAAAGGAGCCAGGGACATACAATGGGGAAATGACAGCCTCTTCAGCAGATGGTGCTGGCAAAACTGGACAGCTACATGTAGGGGAATGAAACTGGACCATTGTCTAACCCCATACACAAAAGTAAATTCAAAATGGATCAAAGACCTGAATGTAAGTCATGAAACCATAAAACTCTTAGAAAAAAGAACATAGGCAAAAACCTCTTAGACATAAACATGAGTGACCTCTTCTTGAACATATCTCCCAGGGCAAGGAAAACAACAGCAAAAATGAACAAGTGGGACTATATTAAGCTGAAAAGCTTCTGTACATCAAAAGACACCATCAATAGAACAAAAAGGTACCCTACAGTATGGGAGAATATATTTGAAAATGACAGATCTGATAAAGGCTTGACGTCCAAAATATATAAAGAGCTCACACACCTCAACAAACAAAAATCAAGTAATCCAATTAAAATTGGACAGAGGAACCGAACAGACAGTTCTCCAAAAAAGAAATACAGATGGCCAACAGACACATGAAAAGATGCTCCACATCGCTAATTATCAGAGAAATGCAAATTAAAACTACAATGAGGTATCACCTCACACCAGTAAGGATGGCTGTCATCCAAAAGACAAACAACAACAAATGTTGGCGACATTGTGTAGAATGGGGAACCCTCGTACACCGCTGGTGGGAATGTAAATTAGTTCGACCATTGTGAAAAGCAGTATGGAGGTTCCTCAAAATGCTCAAAATAGACTTACCATTTGACCCAGAAATACCACTCCTAGGAATTTACCTGAAGAACGCAGCACTCAAGTTTGAAAAAGACAGATGCACCCGTATGTTTATCGCAGCAGTATTTACAATAGCCAAGAATTGGAAGCAACCTAAGTGTCCATCAGTAGATGAATGGATAAAGAAGATGTGGTACATATATACAATGGAATATTACTCAGCCATGAGAAGAAAACAAATCCTACCATTTGCAACAACATGGATGGAGCTAGAGGGTATTATGCTCAGTGAAATAAGCCAGGGAGAGAAAGACAAGTATCAAATGATTTCACTCATCTGTGGAGTATATGAACAAAGGAAAAACTGAAGGAACAAAACAGCAGCGGAATTACAGAACCCAAGAATGGACTAACAGGTACCAAAGGGAAAGGGACTGGGGAGTATGGGTGGGTAGGGAGGGATAAGGGGGGGGAAGAATAAAGGAGGTAAGATGATTAGCATGCATAATGGGGGGGGGGTGGGAGAAAGGGGAGGGCTGTGCAACACAGAGAAGACAAGTAGTGATTCTACAACATTTAGCTATGCTTATGGACAGTGACTGTAAAGGAGTTTGTTGGGGGGGGACCTGGTATAGGGGAGAGCCTAGTAAACATAATGTTCTTCATGTAATTGTAGATTAATGATAACAAAAAAAGGGAATAAAAGGGGGATTACTCCCTGATAGGATAAAACTAACTGTAAATCAATGATTAAAGCATGCTTTAAATATCCTTAATTTTGATCATTTAAAGGGTATCAGATGGTCAGCTATGGAAGTACATTTTTCTGATAATATTCCTTTCTCTTAAAAAAAAAGCAGTTCCTGTCTGGTAATCTCCAATAAGTTCTTCACAATGATATAAAGGGCATATCAAAGTGTGGGCAAAGGGTTTGTTTGTGTTTATACAGTGGATCAAAGCCTAATTTGGCTACCCAGAAAACGAATTAACATACAATATGAAGAAGAACTTCCAACATCAACATTCTCTGGAAGATGAACAACAAAAAACGTCAACAAAGATCCTGGCACTGTTGCAGTTGTAGTTGCATTCATCCCACCGGTTCCTGGACTTGCAATGGGAATGAAGAAGGAGATATCTAAGCTGGCCTGTGCATACAGTGAAACAACAAATTTGACTGGATCTATACTGCTGGAACTCAACCAAGAATTAGGAGAAGTGCAAGTTGCAGTGCACCAAAATCTTGCAACTACAGACTATCTACTGTTAAAAGAACATATGGGATGTGAACAGTTCCCAGGAATGTGTTGTTTTAATTTGTCTGATTTTTCTCAAAATATTCAAATTCAGTTAGACAATATCTATCATATCATTGATAAGTTTTCACAAATGCCTAGGATGCCCAACTAGTTTTCTTGGTTTCACTGGAGATGGCTGGTAATTGTAGGTCTGCTTTGGTTATGTAACTGTATTCCTATTATGTTAATGTGTGTGCGCAATTTAATTAGTAGTTTAAAACCTATACATGCTTAAGTTACTCTACAGGAAGATATGTCAAAGAAATAATCAATCTTCCCATGTTTTCTTCTGTCTGCTACTTCTAAAGGTTCTCTTCTTCCTTCCTAATTACAACCCATAAGTAGAATTCATGCCTCATAACGAAATTACTGAGTATCATAATTCTTCCAAGTGGTAAAGATACCTCAAGACAAATGCTGGGCATAAAAGCCACAGTGCATAAATCCGCAAGGAAGTAAAAAGCTAACCCTTTCAAACAATATTGCTTCTCTCTCACTTACTAACTTAACATTTCCCTGTATGGCCCCGGAAGATGACTGGTTAGCCAGAGATGGGTAAGATTCCTCAAGGGAGGAACAACCTAAGACAGGCACAGTCACAGGGGGGCCAACAGGTGAGAAATTGGGTATCAACAGAGGTGAGGCTTAGAACCCCACCCCCCCTGTTTTGAGAGAAATCTTCTGCATCCGTGGATGTTTTGTTGCCCTTGTCTAGCTTGGATTAATACTTAGTCTATAGGCACACACCTGATCATCTACATTTGCCCTTTTAGAGCACTAAACTATGTTTTCTACCTTTATCTTGCATCTATCTACCACTTCAGCATTTTATTAAAAATAATAATAATAATGATAACAATAATTATAAGGGAGAAATGTGCGATTCACATATAAATCAAGTATAAAAATAAAAAAAATGCAACTCATTTTTGAGTATTTATTTTGTATCCTGCAACTTTGCTTTGTTCTTTAGTTCTAACAGTCTTGTTTTTGGGGGAATTGTCAGGGATTTCTACATAAAAGGTCATGTCACCTGTAAACAGAGATAATTTTACTTCTTTCTTCTGATTTGAATGCTTATATTTATTTTTCTTGCCTAATTGTTCTGGCTAGGACTTCTAGTATTATTTTGCATCGGTGCAGTGATAGTGAGTATTCTTGCTTTGTTGTTGATTTTATATGAAATGCTTTAAGTTTACACCACAGAGTATGTTTGTTGTCAGTTTTTAATATATGCTTTTTATTATTTCGAGAATAAATAATCTAAAAGGAAAACAAGTAAACAATACTACTTACCATTGCACCACAAAAGTTACTTAGGAATCAACTTAAATAAGGAGGTCAAAAATATATACACTGGAAACTATAAAACACTGCTGAAGGAAATTATAAAAGACTCAGATAAATTGAAAGATATTCTAAGTTCATGGACTGGAAGAGTTCATATTGTGAAAAAGTCCATGCTATCTGGAGCAAACTACAGATTCCATGCAATGTCTAACAAAATCCCAGTGTCTTCATTTTTATAGAAATAGAAAAATATCCTAAAATTCATATGGAACCACAAAGGATCCTGATATCAAAAAAAATCTTGAGAAAGAATAAAGATCAATAATTCATACTTACTGACTTCAAAACAGTATAAAGCTACCATATCCAAAAGTGTATGGTATGAGTATAAGGATAGACATATATACCAATGAAGCAAAATAAAGAGCCCAGAAATAAAACTCATGCACATATGGTCTAATGATTGTTGACAAAGGTGTCCAGAATACACAATGGAGAAATATAATCACTTTAAGAAATTGTGTCAAGAATACTGGATACCCACATGCAATAAAGAATAGAGAAAAACAAGAATAATACAAATGGAATCCTTATTTAATATCATATGCAAAACTCAATTCAAAAAATTAATGTAAGAACTGAACTGCAAAACTCTTAGAAGAAAATACAGGAGGAAAGATTCATAACATTGGTTTTAGCATTGGATTCTTGGATATGACACCATAAACATGGGCAACGAATGCAGAAATAAGCCACTGGAACTGCATCAAACTAGAAAGTCAATACTCGGCAAGAGAAACAATCAACAGAGTAAAAAGGCAACCTACGCAATGGAAGAATATATTTGCAAACCATATATCTGATAAGGATTAATATGCAAAATACATAAGAAACTCCTACAGCTCAATAACAAAGCCAACAAATAACCTGATTAACAAATAGGCAAAGGACTTGATAGGCATTTCTCCAATGAACACATACAACAGCCAACAAGTGTATGAGAAGATGCTCAACATCATTAATTATTAGGGAAATGCAAATTGCAAAGACTTCAAGCCTATTAGGCTGGCTAATAGCAAAAAACAAAACAAAAGTTGATACATGTTGCTGAGGTTCTAGAGAAAATGGAACCTTTGAACACAGTTGAAAGGAATGTTAATTTTTTCAGCTGTTACAGACAATAGAATGGAGTTCTGGAAAAAGTTGGAAATAGTACTAACATATGATCCAGCAATCTTCTGGGTATATATTCAAATGATTTGAAATCAGGGTTCTGAAGAGTTTTTCACTCTCTGTTCATTGTGGCATTGTTAATGAGAGTCAGAATATGGAAACAACCCTGTCAACTCCACTGACAGGTGAGTGCATGAAGAGAATGTGGTGCGTATATACAAGGGAATCTAACTCAACCTTAAATTGAAGGAAATATTAACATTTGCTACAAATGGATGGATCTAGAGGACACCATGCTGATTGAAATTAGTCACCGAAGGGCAAACATTGCATAATTCCCTTTATTTGAGGCATCTAAAATGATGAAATGTATAGAAATAGACAATAAGATAGTGGTTATAAGGGGAGCAGGAGGGGGATATGTGGAATTCTTGCTAAATGGCTATAAAGTTACTGTTACACAAGATAAGTAAATTGCAGAGATCTGTACAGCACAGTGCTTATAGCTAACAGTAAGGTATTGTGCACTTAGAGGTTTGTTAAGAGGGTATATCCCACGTTATGTGTCCTTACTAGAAACAAAAACAAAAAAGGGACATATTAAAAAACAACCAATATGATATTATAAAGTTAAAAGTTCAAGAAGAGAGTAGATCTAACATTGTCTTCTTACCACCCACAATAATACTAATAATAAGTGAGAGAGTGGTAGAAAAAATAGTTAAATAGTCAACTTTTTTTCATATTGGAGAAAATAGAAAATAATGGTAACATGAGTGTTTAGTGGCAGGGATTCAAGTAAATAAACACTAATGAAAATTGGAAAGAAAATAATTGGAAGAGTGAATTTTCTTGGAACAAATCTATAAGGATGCATACTGTTACCATGACATTAGGAGACGGTACAAATAAATAAACAAGACACAGATGAAAGGAGAGAGAGAGAATGTATTAGGTTTGGCACTAATTAAGTCAGCCCTCAGCTAGTGAAACAATACAGTATTTTCCAATTTGAACTTCTTTGCGGTATCATCAAATAATCATCGTGACAATCATGACACGAGCTAAATTTTTTTTATCTCTTTACTTGACGTCAAAGCAGTGTTTGCTGAGGGCCTTACATGTCTTGTATCAGTTAGTTCTCACAACACCCCTATAACATAGGAATGTTTTTTTGTTTGCAAGATAGTTGACATATCAGTGTCTGGTGTAAAAATGGTGCCAATTATGCCCAGGTACAAAATGCTCACCACGAGAAGTACAGTTACTATACAGAGATATTACAGGGTTATTGACCATACTCCCTATGCTGGACTTTTCATCTCATGAATGATTTTATAACTGGAAGTTTGTTCCTCTTGATCCCTTCCTCCTGTCTCACCCATCCCCCTCACTCTTCCCTTCTGGCCGCCAACCATTCGTTGAAATCACATGGTAGGTGTCGTCCTCTGCCTGACTTATTTCACTTGGCATAATGCCCTCTAGCTTCAGCAGTAGGAAGGGCTTCACCTAAATTTTAAGAGTGGAGAGCGGCAGGCTCACATAAACCTTCTATACATGGAGTAAAAATCCTTTCAAGGTTTGGTTTTGGCCATAACTTCCCCCCAAAATATTGTTTGTTTTTTGTCCTCTCCTTTCCTGGGGCAAACTTGGAGCACTCTTTTCTGTTCCCTGTGGTTATGGGAACGGTAGGGTCTGGTGTCTCTTTTATTCATTTTCTTGGAGATTAGAGTCCCTCTGTCCCCCAGCTCAAATTAGGTCCCACATGAGGATGTCCTGGGCCCATCTTCTATTGTTGTGGCCCTGAAACCCAAGCTTAAGTGTTTGAAGTTTTACATTGTATTTAGGATAAAAGTGGCTTCAGCGATCCAACATGTTCTGGTCATAGATTTAAGAGTAAGTTGGGCCCAAATATCTGCATTTTCTTTTTGTCCCTTCCATTCCCTTCTGCTTCCCTCCCTCCCACCCTTCTTCCTTTTATCCCCAGTGTGTTTCATGATTTCCCTAGGATTGCTGATAGGAAGAACATAGCCTATCATTTCTGGAAACTGAACCCATTTAAAGACATTTTGGATTTGAATAGAAGCTCTTCATTAGATCTTCAAGCTGTTTGTAGTTTTAGAGCCTCTAATGTTAATCTGAGAGCTTCTGTGTTGAGCTGTGTGTCTTTTCTAGTCACCCGACTACACCTCAGTGATGGCGTGTTTAGCTCGTGGTTTACAGTGGAGACTTTCACGATCCGCGGCTTATGAAACTCACTTCTCTGCTGACTGATTACTTTGCATAGACCCCTCCAGGCCCAGAGCAGCTGCTCAGGGTTTATAAAAGGGGCCTATGCCATGGGAGCTGAGCTGCAGCAGGCAGGCAGGGGCAGCAAGATGGTGTCACAGACGCAGGTCCTCATGTTCTTGTTGCTCTGGGTCACAGGTGAGAAATTCAGAAGTGACACAATCCTTTTGGAGTAATATCTCTTAAGAGTTAAAAATTTTTTAGATGTAATAAGAAATACTGGCTATTTCCAATACAGGCTCAATTTTGTATTGGCGTGCAGTGTCATCAGAAAGCCTATTTTTAAAATGGCGTATTTCAAAGTGCGTAGCATAAAGTGGTGTATGTGTGTGTGTCATCCTTACCCATTTGTGATTGCAGGTGCCTGCGGGGACATCGTGATGACCCAGTCTCCAGCCTCCTTGGCTGTGTCTCCAGGACAGAGGGTCACCATTAACTGCAGGGCCAGTCAAAGTGCTAGCAGCTACGTAGCCTGGTACCAGCAGAAGCCTGGGCAGGCTCCAAAACTGCTCATCTACTATGCATCCACCCGGGCATCCGGGGTCCCCGACCGGTTCAGTGGCAGTGGGTCTGGGACAGATTTCACTTTCACCATCAGTAGCACCCAGGCTGAGGATCTGGCAACTTATTACTGCCAGCAGGGTAACAGCTATCCTCCCACAGTGCTTCAGCCTCGAACACAAACCCCAGGGCCGCGGGCCAGTGCATCCCTGCTGGGCCAGCTGCTTCCTCCCAGCACAGCTTTGAACACACACATCCCTCTATCTTTCTAAGAGGGCGCACCTCCTGACTGATTCCTGGCAGTAGGTAGAGTCCAGGAGAAAATTAAGCCACTTGGTTTATTCTGGATCCCTTTTTGTGGGAGATCATTGAAGAACAACAGTCTAAAGATCTCTTAGAAATGCTGTCAGGAGTTGTGCCATAGGGACGTGCATGTTTCCAATGGACCGATCCCCTGAGTGAGCCAGGAAGGTTGGGCACCCGCTTTCAGCATGTCCTGTGAATTGTACACCTGGTGGAACAAGTCTCTCTTCCCTGTTCCTCCTTGACTGGCACATTTCTATTTTAATTCCTTATTTTCACTGAATTCCTTCTATAAGTGCAATCACCCTCCAACTCTCGATCTTCCCAATAGCAAACCCTTGGCCTCTCCTATTCAAAACCTTCCACATAACATGCAGCATCCCTCCCTTGCATTTCCTTTCCATGGACCCTGTTTTCCAGCCAAGCCTTTCTGGCCACTGTCACTGCAGCTGCTCTCCCACTCTGTTCCGTTTTGTACCACCCTTTGTTGTTAAGTCCATTTCTTTCCATTGTGCTTATTCTTACAAGGTGATTCTGTAATTATTTCAGCTGTCATTCTAGAAAGATCTGATAGTGTTCCTCATTGCCTTGTCTCAAAATTTCTCAGCTTTCCCTTAAAGATATCTGTTGAATTTGTGAGTGAAGGAATTAGTGGCTCTAAGCATGCTGTAAATTGAATTCCTTGGGTAACAGATAATTAACTTGCCCATTCCAGATTAAAAGTGGAAGACTCTGGTCATTTCAGTGTTGTTCCTTCCCCTTCTTGTTAAATAATGAAATTGAGCTTCAGGAACGATTGCTGCAAACCTCACCGGTCTCCTCTGAACACTAGTCTATATGAAATCTTCTCCCAGTAATTAGAAATATAATCAAAGTACTGATATAAAGAAATCCATGCCATTATTTTCTTCAAGATATGATTTTTGCATGCATGTTATGTGTCAAGAGCACAAATATCTGCTTTCAGTCCATTTGGGAGAGACAGACAATCCACAACTTCGTAAGTACTACAAAGAAAAATAAAGAAAGCCAGGGCTAAACCTTGTTGGCTGAGAGGAGACATTTAAAATCAAATGAGGTATTAGTTAGCTATTGTCATGTAATAAACCACCCACAAAAGTGTAGTTGCTCAAGATGGCAGTGTTTTTATTGCTGTCATGCTTATGGTTAGCTGAGAGGTTCTGTTAATATGGGCCAGGCTTGATTGTCCTTGGCTGGTTTGCTCAGGTATTGGAAGTTAGCTGACAGGTCACCTCTGTGCTAGCTGATGTACAAAGGATCGCATCTCTTTCGTCTCCTTCCCATTTCTGTAGCTGGCTGACCATCAGCTGGGGCTGTTTAGGTGACTGGCTTCATGTCTCTCCTGATCTGGTAGATGTTCTCAACTTTGATGGCAGGTAGCAGGGTCCTGAGAGAGAGAGAAAGAGAGAGCGAGCGAGCACATACAGCCTGCTGAAGCCTAGCTTCACAGCGCCACAGTGTCCCACTGCCACATTCTAGGTCAGTGCAAGTGATGCCATTGAAGAAGAAGGTAAATAGCTCCTGCCTCTTGACACAGGAACTGTAAAGTGATATGGCATAAAGCGTAGGTAGGGGGAGGGATAAAGATGGGGAACCTGTTTCTGCAATCCACCCATGGATGGTCATGCAATATTACCCTAAGAATATATGATTTAATCAATGTTTAAAGTAGAGAAGAAATGAGCCATAGGAATACCTCCAGGAAATACAGTCCTAGTTTGAGGAAACAGTACATTTCTGAGGCAGATCTGTGATCACACGTAGAAAAAGAAGGAAGGCTATGTTGCTAAAATGTAGTGTGCAAGGGGGACAGCGGGGGAAGTAGATCAAAGGCCATGCTGTGTAGGACGCCGTGGGCCTCTCCTAGGACTGGGGTTTTGTTTGAAGGATGTGGTCAGTGGGAGAGCTCTGAATAGGGAAGAGGGAGCAGGAGGTCTGGCCCTGAGGTGACTCTCCACCTGGGGACTTTCTCTTACCTGTACACAGGAGCAGTAGACTACTTGCTGCCTGCCATCCTCCCAAAGGGCTCAGACCCTGTCCCTAGAAGGGACTGGTTTGTCTGCCTATGACCACTGTGGTGGACAGCGGGAAGGTTGGTGCAAATCCCCAGGAAGATGAGGCGGGGCCGGTGGAGTCCGGTTGTGGTCGCACCTGGTGATGCCTTGGCGGGAGCCCCAGGTACCTGCCCCGCCCAAAATTGCCCCTGAGGATGTACCCGGGGTCCCAGATGTGGTGGGTGTGACCCTCCACAGCGTGTAGACACATGTCTGGTCCTGAGGGGGGCGGCTCCTGTGCTTATAATCCCCGGGGAGCCCGGGTCCCACTAAGATGTAGGCAGCTCTCCTGTGAGGACCCAGAGCAGTTCTGGGAGGTTCAGGCCGGCCAAGGGTCCTTGCGCCTGCGCAAGGTGGAGCCCCTCATCCCAGATGCTCCTTTCCACAGGGATGAGTAAGGGGGTGTGGGGCTGTGACCCAGGAACAGGAGAACATAGGACTTTTTTTCTCAACTTATCCTCATTGGGTTCAGCCCTTGGTTGTTTAAGTGTTCATTAAACCTGCCTGATCATGAGAATCAGACAAAGGTTTTTCACTCTCCCTGATGGTGCCCATTTGACCCGAAGCGGCCGTTTCTCCTGCCCTTTGGATGAAAGCTCAGGCAAATCCTTCATCCTTTCTAGTAATCCTTAAATAACAGTGTCATGTCGACATTTCTCATTGCAGTTGGTTTCCTTGGGTGCCTGGCAATGCGGGCCCTCTGAGGAGGTGAGCACCTCACTGTCCTCTGTCCCCCCTGTGGTCCACGGAGAGCTGTTGCCTGAGGAGGGAGAAGAGTTGGGTGGCACCAGCTCTCCATCCCTGTCTGCACCCCAGTATCTCTGACTTTTCCAGGTGTGTGGTCAGCACTCCCTGCTCCCAGGCAGGGTTTGCTGTAACTTCATCAAGACACCCACCTCTCAGGGCAGCACCCTGACCTCCCAGAGCACCTTAGCCCAGCCTCAGCTATGGTTTCCTCACGCAGGAAGCAGATGTGCAGCCCCAGAAAGTGCCCCCCATCCTTCTGGAGAAACATGATTCTCTCCAACGCTTCCAGGAGGGGGAAGGTGGGACTCAATAACAGCTCCTGAAAGGGCTTTTCCTAATTTCTATTTGTTGATCACCATGTGGTGATTCTTTGTAAAAGAGTCAGTGTCTAAAAGTAGTTCCCAGAAAAAGTGGGAACATCTCTCATTTTGGAACCTTTTCCAGAAACAGGGCTGAGATGGTCCCAGAGTCCTGTCCCATGTCAGGTGCCAGGAAGAGTGCACTCAGTTTGGGGCCCATGTGACAGCAGACCTTGAGTCGAATTCACTCTCAGGCCCATGGAGAAGGGAAGCCTTAGGAACAGGCAGTTGGTTCCCAAAGGGAGGCAGCCCTGGAGGTGAGGCTGTGCTGTCACCTTCTCTGCAGAAGAGACAGTGACCTCTGCTCCTCCATAGCCCGGGACTGACCCTCCCCCAGCTCAGTCCTCCCTCTTTTCGCTCCACTCACCAGCCCCTCCACATCTACCTCAAATGCACTGCATCTGCATCAGGTCCTCAGATACACTGGCATCTGCCTCCTGACTTTCCTCTGCCTTTCAGCTCCTGTTTCTACTAGAACCTGACAAGTGGTCTTCTAGATTTGATGGCTGAATTTCTATGTGAGAAAAACCTGATTATTAGTTAATCTCCATTATTACTGTTTGACATATGTTTATACTAGTCCATGTCCTAAGCCACTCCTAAGCCCTTAGGTGGGCTGGTTTGGATCAGGTGACACTCTCTTCCAGTGGAATATTTCCAGTTGTTCAGTGTTATTCTTAACCTGAGCCCTGTTTCTGGCCTGTGTTTGGTAAGATCCCACCTCAACCACAAGGGAAATCAACCCTCTGGACCTGTTGTCTCAGTTTATCTCTTTCTTGTCATTTTTAAGAGCATTAAAAAATATTTGACATACAACACTGTGGAAGTTTAAGGTGTGCAGTATGTTGACTTGGTACATTTATATGTTGCAATATGATTAGCACCATAGATAGCTAACACCTTTATTGTGTGACAAAATTATAATTTCTTTTATGTGGTGAAAACAATTTAAGATCTAGTTTCTTAGCAACTTTAAAGTTCACAACTTTGAAGTCAACAGTAGTTTTTATTATAATCACTAACCTGTGCATTAGCTCTCCAGGGCCTATTTATCTACTAGTTTCAAATTTTTACCCTTAATTTATTAATCCCCAATCCCTCAATCCCCTAGCCTCTTGTAACTATCATTCTAGCCTTTGTTTTCATGAGTTCAGTTTTTTAAGATTCCACATATAAGTGAGATCCTAGAGTATTTGTGTTTGTCTGTCTGACTAACCTCACTGAGCATGATGCTCTCAACGTCCATCCATGTTGCTGCAAATGGCAGGATGTCTTTCTTCCTCATGGCTGAATGATATTCCACTGTGTATATATACACAGCTGCTTTATTCGTCCATCAGTAGACTCTTGGCTGTTTGTGAATAATGCTGCTATTAACACGGTGTGCATGTATCACTTTAAATTCTTGTTTGCATTGCCTTTGGAAATATATGCAGTAGTGAAATTACTGGATCATGAGGTAGTTCCATTTGTACTTATTTGTAGTGATTTCTGCCCTTTTCTGCTCCTTATCTAATACTGAAGCCCCACCCAATCACTGTCTAGCATACATCCTATTTTCCTATTGTCATTGAATTTATCTTCATCTGAATTGTAAACAGAATTGATCAGAAGTTGAATTTATTTTTTTGAGGATACAAGGGTCAGCATAGGGTTAGGTAGTAGAAATAAATTAGTTATATTAGTATAGTTTGGAAAATACAATGTAGTAAATAAAACTTATGCTGATCCAGATAAGAAAGGCAGAAGGAACCCATGTGACTAATAAATGGCTTATGTGGTTGTGGACTCCAACGTGAAGCACCAAAATGCAGGGCCTGACCTTGTAGGGTGTGGGGGGCTCAGGAGAGGCCTCAGGGTATGCCTGGCTTCTGTGTTGCCATGGCTACTGACAATTCTTATTTGTGTTTATTTTTCTGTACTATAATTAAGCAACATGAAGACAAGATGTATTGAAGTCTAGTATTTGTTGATAAATGGGCTGATGATTTCCCCACTATTCCCAGTTGCTGTTATCTGTGGGTGGACAGAATGCCCTCTCTGATATAAGGCTGATTATTTGTGTGGTTTAATACGTTTGTCATCTATATTTTCAGAGCCTAATGTAATGAAGCTCTTTTCTTTCAGGGCTGTGATTTGATCTATTTTTTAAGTGGTTTTATGAAGATATAATTTATGTCGCAATATTCACCAATCTTAAGTGCACTATTCCATAAATTTGAGTAAATATGTACAGTTTTAACATCTACCATCACAGTCCATCTTCAGAGTACTTCCATCATCAACAATATTTCTTTGGTCCTATTTGTAGTTAGCCACTGGTCCCTCAATCAGCCCCAGAAAACCCTGATCTACTTTCTGGACATGTAACTTCTCCTTTTCTAGAAATGTCATGTGAATGGGATCACATAGAATGTGGTCTTTTGTATCTGACTCCCCTCAATAGGCATATTTTTGAAAGTTTGTCCATGTTTATTGCTGAGTAGTATTCCTCCAGTTTTCTAACCTGGCCCCAACCTCTGTCTTTCTACTGCTTCTCCAAGAGAAGGTATGTAGGGAGAGGCAAACTTTTTCAGGATATGATTTCTGTAAATGATTCTATGGGAAAATCATTTCCAGGCTTAAGATTTCAGATCTGAAAACTTTTAAGGCAACTCAGACAATTTAATAATCAATTGAATTAATGATTAGACTGCATGAAATTGAAATTGATAGAAATTAGAAAATAATAGATATGTATATGTCCTTTGGATTGGATATCCTGGGTGATGGATTCAGGGACCTGGAAAAAAACTGTGGTGAGAGTTGAAATTTTAAAATCTTAGAAAGACATGCAAAACGATTTAGGACTGAGATCGAGGAAACCCTTCAAGGGAGAATGAGAGCAAAGACACATGTGTTTGTGTATTTGTATGAATATACTTGAGAGTGTAACCACATCTCCCTGAGGCTGCTGTGTACATAAGAGTGAGGCCCCTTAACAGAGGGCACTTTCCATGCTCCATGCAACTTTTTCCAAGCACACTAGTATTGGCCCTTGACTGGTGTGCAGTTCTGACTTGAGCTCTAATGTGGACAATGAGCTTCCTTCATCTTTCTGTTGACCATCTGCCCACAAGGGGAACCACTAGCACACGTCTGTGAAAACTCACCGCCAGTAGGTCCACAATCTGTCTATACATTGGCAACTAAACGTGAGTTCTAACCTCATGATTCATTTGTCATCTGAGAATGTCTCTGGGAATTCAGTCACTGCTGTGAGCATAGGTCTGGGGCACATTTCATCTTCACAGTGAGACCTGGGGAGGCAGATGATGCTCAAATTCATGGTCCAGAGTAGAGCATGAAAGCCTCTCCCAGGGTGGGAGCCCCAAACACCAGGATTCCCTGTGGACAGTGGGGAGGGGTATGGGTGGCTCTGGGCCTGGGACTCCTGAACACTTGCTTCTGTGTTGCTTTTGGTGGGGCTCTGCCAGCAGGAAACTCCTGGGACGTGACAGCTCAGCCTTCCCCGTAACAGTCCCACCACCTGTGTATCGACTTTGGTGGCCCAGGAATGAGATGGAAACTAGTTCATCTTACTGGGACAGATTGCTTCCACCAGCCCTAAGATGAGAGATATGATGGAAAAAGGAACATAGTTACACTGGGAAGGCTGAAGATAAGGCTTGGGGCTTTGTAGCTGGGAAATGTACCCTGGATGAAAGCGCTTGAACTCATCCAGTGATGTGGTTGGAACACTGCTCATGAGCTCGAGACTGCAGTGTGTACTAACATTGCTACTGGTGACTCTGGATGTTGCCCTGGGACCTTATCCTTGCTGCTGTTGTTTCCATCAGAAAAAGGAGTTTACTTTATTGCTTTCTCTGGTTAAGATGAGGTGAATCTGTAACTCTATAAGGTGGTATACAGAGGGCAATGTGAAGCCGTACAATATCATGGAGAATCTCTTTGGTGTGTCCATTTTACTTGAATGTTTCATGTGAAATGTTTTATATTAAAATCTACATACAAAAAGAATAGAGGAGTATAAGAACAAAAGAAAACTGAGGGAACAAAACAGCATCAGAAGCACAGAACCGAAGAATGGACTAATAGTTACCAAAGGGAAAGGGACTGTGGAGGATGGGTAGGAAGGGAGGGATAAAGGTGGGAAAAAAGAAAGGGGGCATTATGATTAGCATGTATAGTGGGGGGGCACGGGGAGGGCTGTGCAACACAGAGAAGACAAGTAGTGATTTTACAGCGTCTTAGTAAGTTGATGGACAATGACTGTGAATGAAGATGTGGGGGGGACTTGGTGAAGGGGGGAGTCTAGTAAACATAATGTCCTTCATGTAATTGTAGATTAATGATACCAAAAAAAATTTTAGAAAATAATAATAATAGAGGAGAAAAGTGGTGTAATTTGTGTATAAAAATGCAACTCAGAGAGAGGGAGCCAAGATGGTGGCGTGAGTAGAGCAGTGGAAATCTCCTCCCAAAACCACGTATATTTATGAAAATATAACAAAGACAACTCTTCCTAGAATAGAGACCAGAGGACACAGGACAACATCCAGACCACATCCACACCTGCGAGAACCCAGCACCTCCCGAAGGGGGTAAGATACAAGCCCCGGCTGGCGGGACCCGAGCGCCCCTCCCCCCAGCTCCCAGCGGGAGGAGAGAAGACAGAGAGGGAGGGAGAGGGAGCCCAGGACTGCTGAACACACAGCCCCAGCCATCTGGACCAGAGTGCAGACACAGTGCATGCGCGGGGCCCTGGATACAAGGAAAACAGGACAGTAAGACCTGTGAGTGGGTCCCTGAGACCGGCGCCAGAGAACAAAGAAAAGCGAGCAGCATTTTTGTTTTTTTTGTGAGTGCTTTTTGGAAGTCTTAAAGGGACAGGGACCCCAATAATAGGGAAACAGGGCAGCAAGACCGGTGAGTGGGTCCCAGAGGCTGGCGCCTGAGGACAAAGAAAAGCAAGCAGCTTTAAAAAAAAATTAGTTATTTAATTTTTTTGTTTGTTTGTTTTGGTGAGTGCTTTTTGGAAGTTTTAAAGGGACAGAGTGGGACACTTAGTCCAGAGGCAGGGAATCTGAGGATCTCTGGGCACTCTAACCCCCTGGGCAGCAGGGAGCATGGAAACCCCTCTTCTTGGTGATAAATAGCCTCCTGGCCGCTCCCCCTCCAATGCAGCCCCACCATTTTGGAGCAGCAGCCTGAGCCAGATCACCCCCCACAGCAACAGTGGAGATAAACTCCATAGCAGCCGGGCAGGAATCAGAAACCCTGTCTGCGCGCAGCTGCACAGGACAAGCTACTAGAGGTCGCTGTTCTCCCAGGAGAGGAAGGCCACAAACCAACAAGAAGGGAAATTCTTCCAGCCGTCGCTTGTCCCAGCTCTGCAAACTATTTCTATCACCATGAAAAGGCAAAATTACAGACAAACCAAAATCACAGAGACAATACCAGAGAAGGAGACAGACCTAACCAGTCTTCCTGAAAAAGAATTCAAAATAAAAATCATAAACATGCTGACAGAGATACAGAGAAATATGCAAGAGCAATGGAATGAAGTCCGGAGGGAGATCACAGATGCCAGGAAGGAGATTACAGAAGTGAAACAAACTCTGGAAGGATTTATAAGCAGAATGGATAAGATGCAAGAGGCCATTGAAGTAATAGAAACCAGAGAACAGGAACTCATAGAAGATGACAAAGAGAGAGATAAAAGGATCTCCAGGAATGAAACAATATAAAGAGAACTGTGTGACCAATCCAAAAGGAACAATATCCGTATTATAGGGGTACCAGAAGAAGAAGAGAGAGAAAAAGGGATAGAAAGTGTCTTTGAAGAAATATTGCTGAAAACTTCCCCAAACTGGGGGAGGAAATAATCGAACAGACCATGGAAATACACAGAACTCCCAACAGAAAGGACCCAAGGAGGACAACACCAAGACACATAATAATTAAAATGGCAAAGATCAAGGACAAGGAAAGAGTTTTAAAGGCAGCTAGAGAGAAAAAGGTCACTTATAAAGGAAAACCCATCAGGCTATCATCAGACTTCTCGACAGAAACCTTACAGGCCAGAAGAGAATGGCATGATATATTTAATGCAATGAAACAGAAGGGCCTTGAACCAAGGATACTGTATCCAGCACAATTATCATTAAAATATGATGGAGGCATTAAACAATTCCCAGACAAGCAAAAGCTGAGGGAATTTGCCTCCCACAAACCACCTCTACAGGGCATCTTTCATGGACGGTCTAGATGGGAGCACTCCTAAAAAGAGCACAGAACAAAACACACAACATATGAAGAATGGAGGAGGAGGAATAAGAAGGGAGAGAAGAAAAGAATCTCGAGACAGTGTATATAACAGCTTAATAAGTGAGCTAAGTTAGGCAGTAAGATACTAAAGAGGCTAACCTTGACCCTTTGGTAATCATGAATTTAAAACCTGCAATGGCAATAAGTACATATCTCTCAATAGTCACCCTAAATGTAAATGAACTTAATGCACCAATCAAAAGACACAGAGTAATAGAATGGATAAAAAAGCAAGACCCATCTATATGCTGCTTACAAGAAACTCACCTCAAACCCAAAGACATGCACAGACTAAAAGCCAAGCGATGGAAAAACATATTTCAGGCAAACAACAGTGAGAAGAAAGCAGGGGTTGCAGTACTAATATCAGACAAAATAGACTTCAAAAAAAAGAAAGTAACAAGAGATAAAGAAGGACACTATATAATGATAAAGGGCTCAGTCCAACAAGAGGATATAACCATTCTAAATACATATGCATGCAACACAGGAGCACCAGCATATGTGAAACAAATACTAACAGAACTAAAGGGGGAAATAGACCACAATACATTCATTTTAGGAGACTTCAACACACCACTTACCTCAAAGGATAGATCCACCAGAGAGAAAATAAGTAAGGACACGGAGGCACTGAAGAACACAGTAGAACAGATGGACCTAATAGACATCTATAGAAATCTACATTCAAAAGCAACAGGATGTACATTCTTCTCAAGTGCACATGGAACATTCTCCAGAATAGACCACATACTAGCCCATAAAAAGAACCTCAGCAAATTCCAAAATATTGAAATTCTACCAACCAATTTTTTAGACCACAATGGTATAAAACTAGAAATAAATTCCACAATGAAAACAAAAAGGCTCACAAACACATGGAGGCTTAACAACATGCTCCTAAATAATCAATGGATCAACGAACAAATCAAAATAAAGATCAAGGAATATAGAGAAACAAATGAAAACAACAACACAAAGCCCAAATTCTGTGGGACACAGCAAAAGCAGTTTTTAGAGGAAAGTATATAGCAATCCAGGCACACATGAAGAAGGAAGAACAATCCCAAATGAACAGTCTAACATCACAATTATCGAAACTGGAAAAAGAAGAACAAATGAGGCCTAAAGTCAGCAGAAGGAGGGACATAATAAAGATCAGAGAAGAAACAAACAAAACTGAGAAGAATAAAACAATAGAATAAATCAATGCAACCAAGAGCTTGTTCTTTGAGAAAATAAACAAAATAGATAAGCCTCTAGCCAAACTTATTAAGAGAAAAAGATAATCAACACAAATCAACAGAATCAGAAGTAAGAACGGAAAAATCACGACAGACTCCACAGAAATACAAAGAATTATTAAAGATGACTATGAAAACCTATATGCCAACAAGCTGGAAAACCTAGAAGAAATTGACAACTTCCTAGAAAAATACAACCTCCCAAGACTGACCAAGGAAGAAACACAAAAGTTAAACAAACCAATTACGAGCAAAGAAATGGAAATGGTAATCAAAAAACTACCCAAGAACAAAACCCCTGGGCTGGACAGATTTACCTCGGAATTTTATCAGACACACAGAGAAGACATAATACCCATTCTCCTTAAAGTGTTCCAAAAAATAGAAGAGGAGGGAATACTCCCAAACTCATTCTATGAAGCCAACATCACCCTAATACCAAAACCAGGCAAAGACTCCACCAAAAAAGAAAATTACAGACCAATATCCCTGATGAATGTAGATGCAAAAATACTCAATAAAATATTAGCAAACCTAATTCAAAAATATATCAAAAGGATCATACCCCCTGACCAAGTCGGATTCATCCCAGGCGTGCAAGGATGGTATACAACATTCGAAAATCCATCAACATCATCCACCACATCAACAAAAAGAAAGACAAAAACCACATGATCATCTCCATAGATGCGGAAAAAGCATTTGACAAAATTCAACATCCATTCATGATAAAAACTCTCAGCAAAATGGGAATAGAGGGCAAGTACCTCAACATAATAAAGGCCATATATGATAAACCCACAGCCAACATCATGCTGAACAGCGAGAACCTGAAAGCTTTTCCTCTGTGATGGGGAACAAGAAAGGGATGCCCACTCTCCCCACTATTATTTAACATAGTACTAGAGGTCCTAGCCACGGCAATCAGACAAAAAAAAGAAATACAAGGAATCCAGATTGGTAAAGAAGAAGTTAAACTGTCACTATTTGCAGATGACATGATATTGCACATAAAAAACCCTAAAGACTCCACTCCAAAACTACTAGAACTGATATCGGAATACAGCAAAGTTGCAGGATACAAAATTAACACACAGAAATCTGTGGCTTTCCTGTATACTAACAATGAACCAATAGAAATAGAAATCAGGAAAACAATTTCATTCACAATTGCATTAACAAGAATAAAATACCTAGGAATAAACCTAACCAAAGAAGTGAAAGACCTATGCCCTGAAAACTACAAGTCACTCTTAAGAGAAATTAAAGGGGACACTAAAAAATGGAAACTCATCCCATGCTCATGGCTAGGAAGAATTAATATCATCAAAGTGGCCATCCTGCCTAAGGCAATATACAGATTTGATGCAATCCCTATCAAATTACCAGCAACATTCTTCAACGAACTGGAACAAATAATTCGAAAATTCATATGGAACCACCAAAGACCCCAAATAGCCAAAGCAATCCTGAGAAAGAAGAATAAAATAGGGGGGATCTCACTGCCCAACTTCAAGCTCTACTACAAAGCCATAGTAATCAAGACAATTTGGTACTGGCACAAGAACAGAGCCACAGACCAGTGGTACAGATTAGAGTCTCCAGACATTAACCCATACATATATGGTCAATTAATATTTGATAAAGGAGCCAGGGACATACAATGGGGAAATGACAGCCTCTTCAGCAGATGGTGCTGGCAAAACTGGACAGCTACATGTAGGGGAATGAAACTGGACCATTGTCTAACCCCATACACAAAAGTAAATTCAAAATGGATCAAAGACCTGAATGTAAGTCATGAAACCATAAAACTCTTAGAAAAAAGAACATAGGCAAAAACCTCTTAGACATAAACATGAGTGACCTCTTCTTGAACATATCTCCCAGGGCAAGGAAAACAACAGCAAAAATGAACAAGTGGGACTATATTAAGCTGAAAAGCTTCTGTACATCAAAAGACACCATCAATAGAACAAAAAGGTACCCTACAGTATGGGAGAATATATTTGAAAATGACAGATCTGATAAAGGCTTGACGTCCAAAATATATAAAGAGCTCACACACCTCAACAAACAAAAATCAAGTAATCCAATTAAAATTGGACAGAGGAACCGAACAGACAGTTCTCCAAAAAAGAAATACAGATGGCCAACAGACACATGAAAAGATGCTCCACATCGCTAATTATCAGAGAAATGCAAATTAAAACTACAATGAGGTATCACCTCACACCAGTAAGGATGGCTGTCATCCAAAAGACAAACAACAACAAATGTTGGCGACATTGTGTAGAATGGGGAACCCTCGTACACCGCTGGTGGGAATGTAAATTAGTTCGACCATTGTGAAAAGCAGTATGGAGGTTCCTCAAAATGCTCAAAATAGACTTACCATTTGACCCAGAAATACCACTCCTAGGAATTTACCTGAAGAACGCAGCACTCAAGTTTGAAAAAGACAGATGCACCCGTATGTTTATCGCAGCAGTATTTACAATAGCCAAGAATTGGAAGCAACCTAAGTGTCCATCAGTAGATGAATGGATAAAGAAGATGTGGTACATATATACAATGGAATATTACTCAGCCATGAGAAGAAAACAAATCCTACCATTTGCAACAACATGGATGGAGCTAGAGGGTATTATGCTCAGTGAAATAAGCCAGGGAGAGAAAGACAAGTATCAAATGATTTCACTCATCTGTGGAGTATATGAACAAAGGAAAAACTGAAGGAACAAAACAGCAGCGGAATTACAGAACCCAAGAATGGACTAACAGGTACCAAAGGGAAAGGGACTGGGGAGTATGGGTGGGTAGGGAGGGATAAGGGGGGGGAAGAATAAAGGAGGTAAGATGATTAGCATGCATAATGGGGGGGGTGGGAGAAAGGGGAGGGCTGTGCAACACAGAGAAGACAAGTAGTGATTCTACAACATTTAGCTATGCTTATGGACAGTGACTGTAAAGGAGTTTGTTGGGGGGGGACCTGGTATAGGGGAGAGCCTAGTAAACATAATGTTCTTCATGTAATTGTAGATTAATGATAACAAAAAAAGGGAATAAAAGGGGGATTACTCCCTGATAGGATAAAACTAACTGTAAATCAATGATTAAAGCATGCTTTAAATATCCTTAATTTTGATCATTTAAAGGGTATCAGATGGTCAGCTATGGAAGTACATTTTTCTGATAATATTCCTTTCTCTTAAAAAAAAAGCAGTTCCTGTCTGGTAATCTCCAATAAGTTCTTCACAATGATATAAAGGGCATATCAAAGTGTGGGCAAAGGGTTTGTTTGTGTTTATACAGTGGATCAAAGCCTAATTTGGCTACCCAGAAAACGAATTAACATACAATATGAAGAAGAACTTCCAACATCAACATTCTCTGGAAGATGAACAACAAAAAACGTCAACAAAGATCCTGGCACTGTTGCAGTTGTAGTTGCATTCATCCCACCGGTTCCTGGACTTGCAATGGGAATGAAGAAGGAGATATCTAAGCTGGCCTGTGCATACAGTGAAACAACAAATTTGACTGGATCTATACTGCTGGAACTCAACCAAGAATTAGGAGAAGTGCAAGTTGCAGTGCACCAAAATCTTGCAACTACAGACTATCTACTGTTAAAAGAACATATGGGATGTGAACAGTTCCCAGGAATGTGTTGTTTTAATTTGTCTGATTTTTCTCAAAATATTCAAATTCAGTTAGACAATATCTATCATATCATTGATAAGTTTTCACAAATGCCTAGGATGCCCAACTAGTTTTCTTGGTTTCACTGGAGATGGCTGGTAATTGTAGGTCTGCTTTGGTTATGTAACTGTATTCCTATTATGTTAATGTGTGTGCGCAATTTAATTAGTAGTTTAAAACCTATACATGCTTAAGTTACTCTACAGGAAGATATGTCAAAGAAATAATCAATCTTCCCATGTTTTCTTCTGTCTGCTACTTCTAAAGGTTCTCTTCTTCCTTCCTAATTACAACCCATAAGTAGAATTCATGCCTCATAACGAAATTACTGAGTATCATAATTCTTCCAAGTGGTAAAGATACCTCAAGACAAATGCTGGGCATAAAAGCCACAGTGCATAAATCCGCAAGGAAGTAAAAAGCTAACCCTTTCAAACAATATTGCTTCTCTCTCACTTACTAACTTAACATTTCCCTGTATGGCCCCGGAAGATGACTGGTTAGCCAGAGATGGGTAAGATTCCTCAAGGGAGGAACAACCTAAGACAGGCACAGTCACAGGGGGGCCAACAGGTGAGAAATTGGGTATCAACAGAGGTGAGGCTTAGAACCCCACCCCCCCTGTTTTGAGAGAAATCTTCTGCATCCGTGGATGTTTTGTTGCCCTTGTCTAGCTTGGATTAATACTTAGTCTATAGGCACACACCTGATCATCTACATTTGCCCTTTTAGAGCACTAAACTATGTTTTCTACCTTTATCTTGCATCTATCTACCACTTCAGCATTTTATTAAAAATAATAATAATAATGATAACAATAATTATAAGGGAGAAATGTGCGATTCACATATAAATCAAGTATAAAAATAAAAAAAATGCAACTCATTTTTGAGTATTTATTTTGTATCCTGCAACTTTGCTTTGTTCTTTAGTTCTAACAGTCTTGTTTTTGGGGGAATTGTCAGGGATTTCTACATAAAAGGTCATGTCACCTGTAAACAGAGATAATTTTACTTCTTTCTTCTGATTTGAATGCTTATATTTATTTTTCTTGCCTAATTGTTCTGGCTAGGACTTCTAGTATTATTTTGCATCGGTGCAGTGATAGTGAGTATTCTTGCTTTGTTGTTGATTTTATATGAAATGCTTTAAGTTTACACCACAGAGTATGTTTGTTGTCAGTTTTTAATATATGCTTTTTATTATTTCGAGAATAAATAATCTAAAAGGAAAACAAGTAAACAATACTACTTACCATTGCACCACAAAAGTTACTTAGGAATCAACTTAAATAAGGAGGTCAAAAATATATACACTGGAAACTATAAAACACTGCTGAAGGAAATTATAAAAGACTCAGATAAATTGAAAGATATTCTAAGTTCATGGACTGGAAGAGTTCATATTGTGAAAAAGTCCATGCTATCTGGAGCAAACTACAGATTCCATGCAATGTCTAACAAAATCCCAGTGTCTTCATTTTTATAGAAATAGAAAAATATCCTAAAATTCATATGGAACCACAAAGGATCCTGATATCAAAAAAAATCTTGAGAAAGAATAAAGATCAATAATTCATACTTACTGACTTCAAAACAGTATAAAGCTACCATATCCAAAAGTGTATGGTATGAGTATAAGGATAGACATATATACCAATGAAGCAAAATAAAGAGCCCAGAAATAAAACTCATGCACATATGGTCTAATGATTGTTGACAAAGGTGTCCAGAATACACAATGGAGAAATATAATCACTTTAAGAAATTGTGTCAAGAATACTGGATACCCACATGCAATAAAGAATAGAGAAAAACAAGAATAATACAAATGGAATCCTTATTTAATATCATATGCAAAACTCAATTCAAAAAATTAATGTAAGAACTGAACTGCAAAACTCTTAGAAGAAAATACAGGAGGAAAGATTCATAACATTGGTTTTAGCATTGGATTCTTGGATATGACACCATAAACATGGGCAACGAATGCAGAAATAAGCCACTGGAACTGCATCAAACTAGAAAGTCAATACTCGGCAAGAGAAACAATCAACAGAGTAAAAAGGCAACCTACGCAATGGAAGAATATATTTGCAAACCATATATCTGATAAGGATTAATATGCAAAATACATAAGAAACTCCTACAGCTCAATAACAAAGCCAACAAATAACCTGATTAACAAATAGGCAAAGGACTTGATAGGCATTTCTCCAATGAACACATACAACAGCCAACAAGTGTATGAGAAGATGCTCAACATCATTAATTATTAGGGAAATGCAAATTGCAAAGACTTCAAGCCTATTAGGCTGGCTAATAGCAAAAAACAAAACAAAAGTTGATACATGTTGCTGAGGTTCTAGAGAAAATGGAACCTTTGAACACAGTTGAAAGGAATGTTAATTTTTTCAGCTGTTACAGACAATAGAATGGAGTTCTGGAAAAAGTTGGAAATAGTACTAACATATGATCCAGCAATCTTCTGGGTATATATTCAAATGATTTGAAATCAGGGTTCTGAAGAGTTTTTCACTCTCTGTTCATTGTGGCATTGTTAATGAGAGTCAGAATATGGAAACAACCCTGTCAACTCCACTGACAGGTGAGTGCATGAAGAGAATGTGGTGCGTATATACAAGGGAATCTAACTCAACCTTAAATTGAAGGAAATATTAACATTTGCTACAAATGGATGGATCTAGAGGACACCATGCTGATTGAAATTAGTCACCGAAGGGCAAACATTGCATAATTCCCTTTATTTGAGGCATCTAAAATGATGAAATGTATAGAAATAGACAATAAGATAGTGGTTATAAGGGGAGCAGGAGGGGGATATGTGGAATTCTTGCTAAATGGCTATAAAGTTACTGTTACACAAGATAAGTAAATTGCAGAGATCTGTACAGCACAGTGCTTATAGCTAACAGTAAGGTATTGTGCACTTAGAGGTTTGTTAAGAGGGTATATCCCACGTTATGTGTCCTTACTAGAAACAAAAACAAAAAAGGGACATATTAAAAAACAACCAATATGATATTATAAAGTTAAAAGTTCAAGAAGAGAGTAGATCTAACATTGTCTTCTTACCACCCACAATAATACTAATAATAAGTGAGAGAGTGGTAGAAAAAATAGTTAAATAGTCAACTTTTTTTCATATTGGAGAAAATAGAAAATAATGGTAACATGAGTGTTTAGTGGCAGGGATTCAAGTAAATAAACACTAATGAAAATTGGAAAGAAAATAATTGGAAGAGTGAATTTTCTTGGAACAAATCTATAAGGATGCATACTGTTACCATGACATTAGGAGACGGTACAAATAAATAAACAAGACACAGATGAAAGGAGAGAGAGAGAATGTATTAGGTTTGGCACTAATTAAGTCAGCCCTCAGCTAGTGAAACAATACAGTATTTTCCAATTTGAACTTCTTTGCGGTATCATCAAATAATCATCGTGACAATCATGACACGAGCTAAATTTTTTTTATCTCTTTACTTGACGTCAAAGCAGTGTTTGCTGAGGGCCTTACATGTCTTGTATCAGTTAGTTCTCACAACACCCCTATAACATAGGAATGTTTTTTTGTTTGCAAGATAGTTGACATATCAGTGTCTGGTGTAAAAATGGTGCCAATTATGCCCAGGTACAAAATGCTCACCACGAGAAGTACAGTTACTATACAGAGATATTACAGGGTTATTGACCATACTCCCTATGCTGGACTTTTCATCTCATGAATGATTTTATAACTGGAAGTTTGTTCCTCTTGATCCCTTCCTCCTGTCTCACCCATCCCCCTCACTCTTCCCTTCTGGCCGCCAACCATTCGTTGAAATCACATGGTAGGTGTCGTCCTCTGCCTGACTTATTTCACTTGGCATAATGCCCTCTAGCTTCAGCAGTAGGAAGGGCTTCACCTAAATTTTAAGAGTGGAGAGCGGCAGGCTCACATAAACCTTCTATACATGGAGTAAAAATCCTTTCAAGGTTTGGTTTTGGCCATAACTTCCCCCCAAAATATTGTTTGTTTTTTGTCCTCTCCTTTCCTGGGGCAAACTTGGAGCACTCTTTTCTGTTCCCTGTGGTTATGGGAACGGTAGGGTCTGGTGTCTCTTTTATTCATTTTCTTGGAGATTAGAGTCCCTCTGTCCCCCAGCTCAAATTAGGTCCCACATGAGGATGTCCTGGGCCCATCTTCTATTGTTGTGGCCCTGAAACCCAAGCTTAAGTGTTTGAAGTTTTACATTGTATTTAGGATAAAAGTGGCTTCAGCGATCCAACATGTTCTGGTCATAGATTTAAGAGTAAGTTGGGCCCAAATATCTGCATTTTCTTTTTGTCCCTTCCATTCCCTTCTGCTTCCCTCCCTCCCACCCTTCTTCCTTTTATCCCCAGTGTGTTTCATGATTTCCCTAGGATTGCTGATAGGAAGAACATAGCCTATCATTTCTGGAAACTGAACCCATTTAAAGACATTTTGGATTTGAATAGAAGCTCTTCATTAGATCTTCAAGCTGTTTGTAGTTTTAGAGCCTCTAATGTTAATCTGAGAGCTTCTGTGTTGAGCTGTGTGTCTTTTCTAGTCACCCGACTACACCTCAGTGATGGCGTGTTTAGCTCGTGGTTTACAGTGGAGACTTTCACGATCCGCGGCTTATGAAACTCACTTCTCTGCTGACTGATTACTTTGCATAGACCCCTCCAGGCCCAGAGCAGCTGCTCAGGGTTTATAAAAGGGGCCTATGCCATGGGAGCTGAGCTGCAGCAGGCAGGCAGGGGCAGCAAGATGGTGTCACAGACGCAGGTCCTCATGTTCTTGTTGCTCTGGGTCACAGGTGAGAAATTCAGAAGTGACACAATCCTTTTGGAGTAATATCTCTTAAGAGTTAAAAATTTTTTAGATGTAATAAGAAATACTGGCTATTTCCAATACAGGCTCAATTTTGTATTGGCGTGCAGTGTCATCAGAAAGCCTATTTTTAAAATGGCGTATTTCAAAGTGCGTAGCATAAAGTGGTGTATGTGTGTGTGTCATCCTTACCCATTTGTGATTGCAGGTGCCTGCGGGGACATCGTGATGACCCAGTCTCCAGCCTCCTTGGCTGTGTCTCCAGGACAGAGGGTCACCATTAACTGCAGGGCCAGTCAAAGTGCTAGCAGCTACGTAGCCTGGTACCAGCAGAAGCCTGGGCAGGCTCCAAAACTGCTCATCTACTATGCATCCACCCGGGCATCCGGGGTCCCCGACCGGTTCAGTGGCAGTGGGTCTGGGACAGATTTCACTTTCACCATCAGTAGCACCCAGGCTGAGGATCTGGCAACTTATTACTGCCAGCAGGGTAACAGCTATCCTCCCACAGTGCTTCAGCCTCGAACACAAACCCCAGGGCCGCGGGCCAGTGCATCCCTGCTGGGCCAGCTGCTTCCTCCCAGCACAGCTTTGAACACACACATCCCTCTATCTTTCTAAGAGGGCGCACCTCCTGACTGATTCCTGGCAGTAGGTAGAGTCCAGGAGAAAATTAAGCCACTTGGTTTATTCTGGATCCCTTTTTGTGGGAGATCATTGAAGAACAACAGTCTAAAGATCTCTTAGAAATGCTGTCAGGAGTTGTGCCATAGGGACGTGCATGTTTCCAATGGACCGATCCCCTGAGTGAGCCAGGAAGGTTGGGCACCCGCTTTCAGCATGTCCTGTGAATTGTACACCTGGTGGAACAAGTCTCTCTTCCCTGTTCCTCCTTGACTGGCACATTTCTATTTTAATTCCTTATTTTCACTGAATTCCTTCTATAAGTGCAATCACCCTCCAACTCTCGATCTTCCCAATAGCAAACCCTTGGCCTCTCCTATTCAAAACCTTCCACATAACATGCAGCATCCCTCCCTTGCATTTCCTTTCCATGGACCCTGTTTTCCAGCCAAGCCTTTCTGGCCACTGTCACTGCAGCTGCTCTCCCACTCTGTTCCGTTTTGTACCACCCTTTGTTGTTAAGTCCATTTCTTTCCATTGTGCTTATTCTTACAAGGTGATTCTGTAATTATTTCAGCTGTCATTCTAGAAAGATCTGATAGTGTTCCTCATTGCCTTGTCTCAAAATTTCTCAGCTTTCCCTTAAAGATATCTGTTGAATTTGTGAGTGAAGGAATTAGTGGCTCTAAGCATGCTGTAAATTGAATTCCTTGGGTAACAGATAATTAACTTGCCCATTCCAGATTAAAAGTGGAAGACTCTGGTCATTTCAGTGTTGTTCCTTCCCCTTCTTGTTAAATAATGAAATTGAGCTTCAGGAACGATTGCTGCAAACCTCACCGGTCTCCTCTGAACACTAGTCTATATGAAATCTTCTCCCAGTAATTAGAAATATAATCAAAGTACTGATATAAAGAAATCCATGCCATTATTTTCTTCAAGATATGATTTTTGCATGCATGTTATGTGTCAAGAGCACAAATATCTGCTTTCAGTCCATTTGGGAGAGACAGACAATCCACAACTTCGTAAGTACTACAAAGAAAAATAAAGAAAGCCAGGGCTAAACCTTGTTGGCTGAGAGGAGACATTTAAAATCAAATGAGGTATTAGTTAGCTATTGTCATGTAATAAACCACCCACAAAAGTGTAGTTGCTCAAGATGGCAGTGTTTTTATTGCTGTCATGCTTATGGTTAGCTGAGAGGTTCTGTTAATATGGGCCAGGCTTGATTGTCCTTGGCTGGTTTGCTCAGGTATTGGAAGTTAGCTGACAGGTCACCTCTGTGCTAGCTGATGTACAAAGGATCGCATCTCTTTCGTCTCCTTCCCATTTCTGTAGCTGGCTGACCATCAGCTGGGGCTGTTTAGGTGACTGGCTTCATGTCTCTCCTGATCTGGTAGATGTTCTCAACTTTGATGGCAGGTAGCAGGGTCCTGAGAGAGAGAGAAAGAGAGAGCGAGCGAGCACATACAGCCTGCTGAAGCCTAGCTTCACAGCGCCACAGTGTCCCACTGCCACATTCTAGGTCAGTGCAAGTGATGCCATTGAAGAAGAAGGTAAATAGCTCCTGCCTCTTGACACAGGAACTGTAAAGTGATATGGCATAAAGCGTAGGTAGGGGGAGGGATAAAGATGGGGAACCTGTTTCTGCAATCCACCCATGGATGGTCATGCAATATTACCCTAAGAATATATGATTTAATCAATGTTTAAAGTAGAGAAGAAATGAGCCATAGGAATACCTCCAGGAAATACAGTCCTAGTTTGAGGAAACAGTACATTTCTGAGGCAGATCTGTGATCACACGTAGAAAAAGAAGGAAGGCTATGTTGCTAAAATGTAGTGTGCAAGGGGGACAGCGGGGGAAGTAGATCAAAGGCCATGCTGTGTAGGACGCCGTGGGCCTCTCCTAGGACTGGGGTTTTGTTTGAAGGATGTGGTCAGTGGGAGAGCTCTGAATAGGGAAGAGGGAGCAGGAGGTCTGGCCCTGAGGTGACTCTCCACCTGGGGACTTTCTCTTACCTGTACACAGGAGCAGTAGACTACTTGCTGCCTGCCATCCTCCCAAAGGGCTCAGACCCTGTCCCTAGAAGGGACTGGTTTGTCTGCCTATGACCACTGTGGTGGACAGCGGGAAGGTTGGTGCAAATCCCCAGGAAGATGAGGCGGGGCCGGTGGAGTCCGGTTGTGGTCGCACCTGGTGATGCCTTGGCGGGAGCCCCAGGTACCTGCCCCGCCCAAAATTGCCCCTGAGGATGTACCCGGGGTCCCAGATGTGGTGGGTGTGACCCTCCACAGCGTGTAGACACATGTCTGGTCCTGAGGGGGGCGGCTCCTGTGCTTATAATCCCCGGGGAGCCCGGGTCCCACTAAGATGTAGGCAGCTCTCCTGTGAGGACCCAGAGCAGTTCTGGGAGGTTCAGGCCGGCCAAGGGTCCTTGCGCCTGCGCAAGGTGGAGCCCCTCATCCCAGATGCTCCTTTCCACAGGGATGAGTAAGGGGGTGTGGGGCTGTGACCCAGGAACAGGAGAACATAGGACTTTTTTTCTCAACTTATCCTCATTGGGTTCAGCCCTTGGTTGTTTAAGTGTTCATTAAACCTGCCTGATCATGAGAATCAGACAAAGGTTTTTCACTCTCCCTGATGGTGCCCATTTGACCCGAAGCGGCCGTTTCTCCTGCCCTTTGGATGAAAGCTCAGGCAAATCCTTCATCCTTTCTAGTAATCCTTAAATAACAGTGTCATGTCGACATTTCTCATTGCAGTTGGTTTCCTTGGGTGCCTGGCAATGCGGGCCCTCTGAGGAGGTGAGCACCTCACTGTCCTCTGTCCCCCCTGTGGTCCACGGAGAGCTGTTGCCTGAGGAGGGAGAAGAGTTGGGTGGCACCAGCTCTCCATCCCTGTCTGCACCCCAGTATCTCTGACTTTTCCAGGTGTGTGGTCAGCACTCCCTGCTCCCAGGCAGGGTTTGCTGTAACTTCATCAAGACACCCACCTCTCAGGGCAGCACCCTGACCTCCCAGAGCACCTTAGCCCAGCCTCAGCTATGGTTTCCTCACGCAGGAAGCAGATGTGCAGCCCCAGAAAGTGCCCCCCATCCTTCTGGAGAAACATGATTCTCTCCAACGCTTCCAGGAGGGGGAAGGTGGGACTCAATAACAGCTCCTGAAAGGGCTTTTCCTAATTTCTATTTGTTGATCACCATGTGGTGATTCTTTGTAAAAGAGTCAGTGTCTAAAAGTAGTTCCCAGAAAAAGTGGGAACATCTCTCATTTTGGAACCTTTTCCAGAAACAGGGCTGAGATGGTCCCAGAGTCCTGTCCCATGTCAGGTGCCAGGAAGAGTGCACTCAGTTTGGGGCCCATGTGACAGCAGACCTTGAGTCGAATTCACTCTCAGGCCCATGGAGAAGGGAAGCCTTAGGAACAGGCAGTTGGTTCCCAAAGGGAGGCAGCCCTGGAGGTGAGGCTGTGCTGTCACCTTCTCTGCAGAAGAGACAGTGACCTCTGCTCCTCCATAGCCCGGGACTGACCCTCCCCCAGCTCAGTCCTCCCTCTTTTCGCTCCACTCACCAGCCCCTCCACATCTACCTCAAATGCACTGCATCTGCATCAGGTCCTCAGATACACTGGCATCTGCCTCCTGACTTTCCTCTGCCTTTCAGCTCCTGTTTCTACTAGAACCTGACAAGTGGTCTTCTAGATTTGATGGCTGAATTTCTATGTGAGAAAAACCTGATTATTAGTTAATCTCCATTATTACTGTTTGACATATGTTTATACTAGTCCATGTCCTAAGCCACTCCTAAGCCCTTAGGTGGGCTGGTTTGGATCAGGTGACACTCTCTTCCAGTGGAATATTTCCAGTTGTTCAGTGTTATTCTTAACCTGAGCCCTGTTTCTGGCCTGTGTTTGGTAAGATCCCACCTCAACCACAAGGGAAATCAACCCTCTGGACCTGTTGTCTCAGTTTATCTCTTTCTTGTCATTTTTAAGAGCATTAAAAAATATTTGACATACAACACTGTGGAAGTTTAAGGTGTGCAGTATGTTGACTTGGTACATTTATATGTTGCAATATGATTAGCACCATAGATAGCTAACACCTTTATTGTGTGACAAAATTATAATTTCTTTTATGTGGTGAAAACAATTTAAGATCTAGTTTCTTAGCAACTTTAAAGTTCACAACTTTGAAGTCAACAGTAGTTTTTATTATAATCACTAACCTGTGCATTAGCTCTCCAGGGCCTATTTATCTACTAGTTTCAAATTTTTACCCTTAATTTATTAATCCCCAATCCCTCAATCCCCTAGCCTCTTGTAACTATCATTCTAGCCTTTGTTTTCATGAGTTCAGTTTTTTAAGATTCCACATATAAGTGAGATCCTAGAGTATTTGTGTTTGTCTGTCTGACTAACCTCACTGAGCATGATGCTCTCAACGTCCATCCATGTTGCTGCAAATGGCAGGATGTCTTTCTTCCTCATGGCTGAATGATATTCCACTGTGTATATATACACAGCTGCTTTATTCGTCCATCAGTAGACTCTTGGCTGTTTGTGAATAATGCTGCTATTAACACGGTGTGCATGTATCACTTTAAATTCTTGTTTGCATTGCCTTTGGAAATATATGCAGTAGTGAAATTACTGGATCATGAGGTAGTTCCATTTGTACTTATTTGTAGTGATTTCTGCCCTTTTCTGCTCCTTATCTAATACTGAAGCCCCACCCAATCACTGTCTAGCATACATCCTATTTTCCTATTGTCATTGAATTTATCTTCATCTGAATTGTAAACAGAATTGATCAGAAGTTGAATTTATTTTTTTGAGGATACAAGGGTCAGCATAGGGTTAGGTAGTAGAAATAAATTAGTTATATTAGTATAGTTTGGAAAATACAATGTAGTAAATAAAACTTATGCTGATCCAGATAAGAAAGGCAGAAGGAACCCATGTGACTAATAAATGGCTTATGTGGTTGTGGACTCCAACGTGAAGCACCAAAATGCAGGGCCTGACCTTGTAGGGTGTGGGGGGCTCAGGAGAGGCCTCAGGGTATGCCTGGCTTCTGTGTTGCCATGGCTACTGACAATTCTTATTTGTGTTTATTTTTCTGTACTATAATTAAGCAACATGAAGACAAGATGTATTGAAGTCTAGTATTTGTTGATAAATGGGCTGATGATTTCCCCACTATTCCCAGTTGCTGTTATCTGTGGGTGGACAGAATGCCCTCTCTGATATAAGGCTGATTATTTGTGTGGTTTAATACGTTTGTCATCTATATTTTCAGAGCCTAATGTAATGAAGCTCTTTTCTTTCAGGGCTGTGATTTGATCTATTTTTTAAGTGGTTTTATGAAGATATAATTTATGTCGCAATATTCACCAATCTTAAGTGCACTATTCCATAAATTTGAGTAAATATGTACAGTTTTAACATCTACCATCACAGTCCATCTTCAGAGTACTTCCATCATCAACAATATTTCTTTGGTCCTATTTGTAGTTAGCCACTGGTCCCTCAATCAGCCCCAGAAAACCCTGATCTACTTTCTGGACATGTAACTTCTCCTTTTCTAGAAATGTCATGTGAATGGGATCACATAGAATGTGGTCTTTTGTATCTGACTCCCCTCAATAGGCATATTTTTGAAAGTTTGTCCATGTTTATTGCTGAGTAGTATTCCTCCAGTTTTCTAACCTGGCCCCAACCTCTGTCTTTCTACTGCTTCTCCAAGAGAAGGTATGTAGGGAGAGGCAAACTTTTTCAGGATATGATTTCTGTAAATGATTCTATGGGAAAATCATTTCCAGGCTTAAGATTTCAGATCTGAAAACTTTTAAGGCAACTCAGACAATTTAATAATCAATTGAATTAATGATTAGACTGCATGAAATTGAAATTGATAGAAATTAGAAAATAATAGATATGTATATGTCCTTTGGATTGGATATCCTGGGTGATGGATTCAGGGACCTGGAAAAAAACTGTGGTGAGAGTTGAAATTTTAAAATCTTAGAAAGACATGCAAAACGATTTAGGACTGAGATCGAGGAAACCCTTCAAGGGAGAATGAGAGCAAAGACACATGTGTTTGTGTATTTGTATGAATATACTTGAGAGTGTAACCACATCTCCCTGAGGCTGCTGTGTACATAAGAGTGAGGCCCCTTAACAGAGGGCACTTTCCATGCTCCATGCAACTTTTTCCAAGCACACTAGTATTGGCCCTTGACTGGTGTGCAGTTCTGACTTGAGCTCTAATGTGGACAATGAGCTTCCTTCATCTTTCTGTTGACCATCTGCCCACAAGGGGAACCACTAGCACACGTCTGTGAAAACTCACCGCCAGTAGGTCCACAATCTGTCTATACATTGGCAACTAAACGTGAGTTCTAACCTCATGATTCATTTGTCATCTGAGAATGTCTCTGGGAATTCAGTCACTGCTGTGAGCATAGGTCTGGGGCACATTTCATCTTCACAGTGAGACCTGGGGAGGCAGATGATGCTCAAATTCATGGTCCAGAGTAGAGCATGAAAGCCTCTCCCAGGGTGGGAGCCCCAAACACCAGGATTCCCTGTGGACAGTGGGGAGGGGTATGGGTGGCTCTGGGCCTGGGACTCCTGAACACTTGCTTCTGTGTTGCTTTTGGTGGGGCTCTGCCAGCAGGAAACTCCTGGGACGTGACAGCTCAGCCTTCCCCGTAACAGTCCCACCACCTGTGTATCGACTTTGGTGGCCCAGGAATGAGATGGAAACTAGTTCATCTTACTGGGACAGATTGCTTCCACCAGCCCTAAGATGAGAGATATGATGGAAAAAGGAACATAGTTACACTGGGAAGGCTGAAGATAAGGCTTGGGGCTTTGTAGCTGGGAAATGTACCCTGGATGAAAGCGCTTGAACTCATCCAGTGATGTGGTTGGAACACTGCTCATGAGCTCGAGACTGCAGTGTGTACTAACATTGCTACTGGTGACTCTGGATGTTGCCCTGGGACCTTATCCTTGCTGCTGTTGTTTCCATCAGAAAAAGGAGTTTACTTTATTGCTTTCTCTGGTTAAGATGAGGTGAATCTGTAACTCTATAAGGTGGTATACAGAGGGCAATGTGAAGCCGTACAATATCATGGAGAATCTCTTTGGTGTGTCCATTTTACTTGAATGTTTCATGTGAAATGTTTTATATTAAAATCTACATACAAAAAGAATAGAGGAGTATAAGAACAAAAGAAAACTGAGGGAACAAAACAGCATCAGAAGCACAGAACCGAAGAATGGACTAATAGTTACCAAAGGGAAAGGGACTGTGGAGGATGGGTAGGAAGGGAGGGATAAAGGTGGGAAAAAAGAAAGGGGGCATTATGATTAGCATGTATAGTGGGGGGGCACGGGGAGGGCTGTGCAACACAGAGAAGACAAGTAGTGATTTTACAGCGTCTTAGTAAGTTGATGGACAATGACTGTGAATGAAGATGTGGGGGGGACTTGGTGAAGGGGGGAGTCTAGTAAACATAATGTCCTTCATGTAATTGTAGATTAATGATACCAAAAAAAATTTTAGAAAATAATAATAATAGAGGAGAAAAGTGGTGTAATTTGTGTATAAAAATGCAACTCAGAGAGAGGGAGCCAAGATGGTGGCGTGAGTAGAGCAGTGGAAATCTCCTCCCAAAACCACGTATATTTATGAAAATATAACAAAGACAACTCTTCCTAGAATAGAGACCAGAGGACACAGGACAACATCCAGACCACATCCACACCTGCGAGAACCCAGCACCTCCCGAAGGGGGTAAGATACAAGCCCCGGCTGGCGGGACCCGAGCGCCCCTCCCCCCAGCTCCCAGCGGGAGGAGAGAAGACAGAGAGGGAGGGAGAGGGAGCCCAGGACTGCTGAACACACAGCCCCAGCCATCTGGACCAGAGTGCAGACACAGTGCATGCGCGGGGCCCTGGATACAAGGAAAACAGGACAGTAAGACCTGTGAGTGGGTCCCTGAGACCGGCGCCAGAGAACAAAGAAAAGCGAGCAGCATTTTTGTTTTTTTTGTGAGTGCTTTTTGGAAGTCTTAAAGGGACAGGGACCCCAATAATAGGGAAACAGGGCAGCAAGACCGGTGAGTGGGTCCCAGAGGCTGGCGCCTGAGGACAAAGAAAAGCAAGCAGCTTTAAAAAAAAATTAGTTATTTAATTTTTTTGTTTGTTTGTTTTGGTGAGTGCTTTTTGGAAGTTTTAAAGGGACAGAGTGGGACACTTAGTCCAGAGGCAGGGAATCTGAGGATCTCTGGGCACTCTAACCCCCTGGGCAGCAGGGAGCATGGAAACCCCTCTTCTTGGTGATAAATAGCCTCCTGGCCGCTCCCCCTCCAATGCAGCCCCACCATTTTGGAGCAGCAGCCTGAGCCAGATCACCCCCCACAGCAACAGTGGAGATAAACTCCATAGCAGCCGGGCAGGAATCAGAAACCCTGTCTGCGCGCAGCTGCACAGGACAAGCTACTAGAGGTCGCTGTTCTCCCAGGAGAGGAAGGCCACAAACCAACAAGAAGGGAAATTCTTCCAGCCGTCGCTTGTCCCAGCTCTGCAAACTATTTCTATCACCATGAAAAGGCAAAATTACAGACAAACCAAAATCACAGAGACAATACCAGAGAAGGAGACAGACCTAACCAGTCTTCCTGAAAAAGAATTCAAAATAAAAATCATAAACATGCTGACAGAGATACAGAGAAATATGCAAGAGCAATGGAATGAAGTCCGGAGGGAGATCACAGATGCCAGGAAGGAGATTACAGAAGTGAAACAAACTCTGGAAGGATTTATAAGCAGAATGGATAAGATGCAAGAGGCCATTGAAGTAATAGAAACCAGAGAACAGGAACTCATAGAAGATGACAAAGAGAGAGATAAAAGGATCTCCAGGAATGAAACAATATAAAGAGAACTGTGTGACCAATCCAAAAGGAACAATATCCGTATTATAGGGGTACCAGAAGAAGAAGAGAGAGAAAAAGGGATAGAAAGTGTCTTTGAAGAAATATTGCTGAAAACTTCCCCAAACTGGGGGAGGAAATAATCGAACAGACCATGGAAATACACAGAACTCCCAACAGAAAGGACCCAAGGAGGACAACACCAAGACACATAATAATTAAAATGGCAAAGATCAAGGACAAGGAAAGAGTTTTAAAGGCAGCTAGAGAGAAAAAGGTCACTTATAAAGGAAAACCCATCAGGCTATCATCAGACTTCTCGACAGAAACCTTACAGGCCAGAAGAGAATGGCATGATATATTTAATGCAATGAAACAGAAGGGCCTTGAACCAAGGATACTGTATCCAGCACAATTATCATTAAAATATGATGGAGGCATTAAACAATTCCCAGACAAGCAAAAGCTGAGGGAATTTGCCTCCCACAAACCACCTCTACAGGGCATCTTTCATGGACGGTCTAGATGGGAGCACTCCTAAAAAGAGCACAGAACAAAACACACAACATATGAAGAATGGAGGAGGAGGAATAAGAAGGGAGAGAAGAAAAGAATCTCGAGACAGTGTATATAACAGCTTAATAAGTGAGCTAAGTTAGGCAGTAAGATACTAAAGAGGCTAACCTTGACCCTTTGGTAATCATGAATTTAAAACCTGCAATGGCAATAAGTACATATCTCTCAATAGTCACCCTAAATGTAAATGAACTTAATGCACCAATCAAAAGACACAGAGTAATAGAATGGATAAAAAAGCAAGACCCATCTATATGCTGCTTACAAGAAACTCACCTCAAACCCAAAGACATGCACAGACTAAAAGCCAAGCGATGGAAAAACATATTTCAGGCAAACAACAGTGAGAAGAAAGCAGGGGTTGCAGTACTAATATCAGACAAAATAGACTTCAAAAAAAAGAAAGTAACAAGAGATAAAGAAGGACACTATATAATGATAAAGGGCTCAGTCCAACAAGAGGATATAACCATTCTAAATACATATGCATGCAACACAGGAGCACCAGCATATGTGAAACAAATACTAACAGAACTAAAGGGGGAAATAGACCACAATACATTCATTTTAGGAGACTTCAACACACCACTTACCTCAAAGGATAGATCCACCAGAGAGAAAATAAGTAAGGACACGGAGGCACTGAAGAACACAGTAGAACAGATGGACCTAATAGACATCTATAGAAATCTACATTCAAAAGCAACAGGATGTACATTCTTCTCAAGTGCACATGGAACATTCTCCAGAATAGACCACATACTAGCCCATAAAAAGAACCTCAGCAAATTCCAAAATATTGAAATTCTACCAACCAATTTTTTAGACCACAATGGTATAAAACTAGAAATAAATTCCACAATGAAAACAAAAAGGCTCACAAACACATGGAGGCTTAACAACATGCTCCTAAATAATCAATGGATCAACGAACAAATCAAAATAAAGATCAAGGAATATAGAGAAACAAATGAAAACAACAACACAAAGCCCAAATTCTGTGGGACACAGCAAAAGCAGTTTTTAGAGGAAAGTATATAGCAATCCAGGCACACATGAAGAAGGAAGAACAATCCCAAATGAACAGTCTAACATCACAATTATCGAAACTGGAAAAAGAAGAACAAATGAGGCCTAAAGTCAGCAGAAGGAGGGACATAATAAAGATCAGAGAAGAAACAAACAAAACTGAGAAGAATAAAACAATAGAATAAATCAATGCAACCAAGAGCTTGTTCTTTGAGAAAATAAACAAAATAGATAAGCCTCTAGCCAAACTTATTAAGAGAAAAAGATAATCAACACAAATCAACAGAATCAGAAGTAAGAACGGAAAAATCACGACAGACTCCACAGAAATACAAAGAATTATTAAAGATGACTATGAAAACCTATATGCCAACAAGCTGGAAAACCTAGAAGAAATTGACAACTTCCTAGAAAAATACAACCTCCCAAGACTGACCAAGGAAGAAACACAAAAGTTAAACAAACCAATTACGAGCAAAGAAATGGAAATGGTAATCAAAAAACTACCCAAGAACAAAACCCCTGGGCTGGACAGATTTACCTCGGAATTTTATCAGACACACAGAGAAGACATAATACCCATTCTCCTTAAAGTGTTCCAAAAAATAGAAGAGGAGGGAATACTCCCAAACTCATTCTATGAAGCCAACATCACCCTAATACCAAAACCAGGCAAAGACTCCACCAAAAAAGAAAATTACAGACCAATATCCCTGATGAATGTAGATGCAAAAATACTCAATAAAATATTAGCAAACCTAATTCAAAAATATATCAAAAGGATCATACCCCCTGACCAAGTCGGATTCATCCCAGGCGTGCAAGGATGGTATACAACATTCGAAAATCCATCAACATCATCCACCACATCAACAAAAAGAAAGACAAAAACCACATGATCATCTCCATAGATGCGGAAAAAGCATTTGACAAAATTCAACATCCATTCATGATAAAAACTCTCAGCAAAATGGGAATAGAGGGCAAGTACCTCAACATAATAAAGGCCATATATGATAAACCCACAGCCAACATCATGCTGAACAGCGAGAACCTGAAAGCTTTTCCTCTGTGATGGGGAACAAGAAAGGGATGCCCACTCTCCCCACTATTATTTAACATAGTACTAGAGGTCCTAGCCACGGCAATCAGACAAAAAAAAGAAATACAAGGAATCCAGATTGGTAAAGAAGAAGTTAAACTGTCACTATTTGCAGATGACATGATATTGCACATAAAAAACCCTAAAGACTCCACTCCAAAACTACTAGAACTGATATCGGAATACAGCAAAGTTGCAGGATACAAAATTAACACACAGAAATCTGTGGCTTTCCTGTATACTAACAATGAACCAATAGAAATAGAAATCAGGAAAACAATTTCATTCACAATTGCATTAACAAGAATAAAATACCTAGGAATAAACCTAACCAAAGAAGTGAAAGACCTATGCCCTGAAAACTACAAGTCACTCTTAAGAGAAATTAAAGGGGACACTAAAAAATGGAAACTCATCCCATGCTCATGGCTAGGAAGAATTAATATCATCAAAGTGGCCATCCTGCCTAAGGCAATATACAGATTTGATGCAATCCCTATCAAATTACCAGCAACATTCTTCAACGAACTGGAACAAATAATTCGAAAATTCATATGGAACCACCAAAGACCCCAAATAGCCAAAGCAATCCTGAGAAAGAAGAATAAAATAGGGGGGATCTCACTGCCCAACTTCAAGCTCTACTACAAAGCCATAGTAATCAAGACAATTTGGTACTGGCACAAGAACAGAGCCACAGACCAGTGGTACAGATTAGAGTCTCCAGACATTAACCCATACATATATGGTCAATTAATATTTGATAAAGGAGCCAGGGACATACAATGGGGAAATGACAGCCTCTTCAGCAGATGGTGCTGGCAAAACTGGACAGCTACATGTAGGGGAATGAAACTGGACCATTGTCTAACCCCATACACAAAAGTAAATTCAAAATGGATCAAAGACCTGAATGTAAGTCATGAAACCATAAAACTCTTAGAAAAAAGAACATAGGCAAAAACCTCTTAGACATAAACATGAGTGACCTCTTCTTGAACATATCTCCCAGGGCAAGGAAAACAACAGCAAAAATGAACAAGTGGGACTATATTAAGCTGAAAAGCTTCTGTACATCAAAAGACACCATCAATAGAACAAAAAGGTACCCTACAGTATGGGAGAATATATTTGAAAATGACAGATCTGATAAAGGCTTGACGTCCAAAATATATAAAGAGCTCACACACCTCAACAAACAAAAATCAAGTAATCCAATTAAAATTGGACAGAGGAACCGAACAGACAGTTCTCCAAAAAAGAAATACAGATGGCCAACAGACACATGAAAAGATGCTCCACATCGCTAATTATCAGAGAAATGCAAATTAAAACTACAATGAGGTATCACCTCACACCAGTAAGGATGGCTGTCATCCAAAAGACAAACAACAACAAATGTTGGCGACATTGTGTAGAATGGGGAACCCTCGTACACCGCTGGTGGGAATGTAAATTAGTTCGACCATTGTGAAAAGCAGTATGGAGGTTCCTCAAAATGCTCAAAATAGACTTACCATTTGACCCAGAAATACCACTCCTAGGAATTTACCTGAAGAACGCAGCACTCAAGTTTGAAAAAGACAGATGCACCCGTATGTTTATCGCAGCAGTATTTACAATAGCCAAGAATTGGAAGCAACCTAAGTGTCCATCAGTAGATGAATGGATAAAGAAGATGTGGTACATATATACAATGGAATATTACTCAGCCATGAGAAGAAAACAAATCCTACCATTTGCAACAACATGGATGGAGCTAGAGGGTATTATGCTCAGTGAAATAAGCCAGGGAGAGAAAGACAAGTATCAAATGATTTCACTCATCTGTGGAGTATATGAACAAAGGAAAAACTGAAGGAACAAAACAGCAGCGGAATTACAGAACCCAAGAATGGACTAACAGGTACCAAAGGGAAAGGGACTGGGGAGTATGGGTGGGTAGGGAGGGATAAGGGGGGGGAAGAATAAAGGAGGTAAGATGATTAGCATGCATAATGGGGGGGGGTGGGAGAAAGGGGAGGGCTGTGCAACACAGAGAAGACAAGTAGTGATTCTACAACATTTAGCTATGCTTATGGACAGTGACTGTAAAGGAGTTTGTTGGGGGGGGACCTGGTATAGGGGAGAGCCTAGTAAACATAATGTTCTTCATGTAATTGTAGATTAATGATAACAAAAAAAGGGAATAAAAGGGGGATTACTCCCTGATAGGATAAAACTAACTGTAAATCAATGATTAAAGCATGCTTTAAATATCCTTAATTTTGATCATTTAAAGGGTATCAGATGGTCAGCTATGGAAGTACATTTTTCTGATAATATTCCTTTCTCTTAAAAAAAAAGCAGTTCCTGTCTGGTAATCTCCAATAAGTTCTTCACAATGATATAAAGGGCATATCAAAGTGTGGGCAAAGGGTTTGTTTGTGTTTATACAGTGGATCAAAGCCTAATTTGGCTACCCAGAAAACGAATTAACATACAATATGAAGAAGAACTTCCAACATCAACATTCTCTGGAAGATGAACAACAAAAAACGTCAACAAAGATCCTGGCACTGTTGCAGTTGTAGTTGCATTCATCCCACCGGTTCCTGGACTTGCAATGGGAATGAAGAAGGAGATATCTAAGCTGGCCTGTGCATACAGTGAAACAACAAATTTGACTGGATCTATACTGCTGGAACTCAACCAAGAATTAGGAGAAGTGCAAGTTGCAGTGCACCAAAATCTTGCAACTACAGACTATCTACTGTTAAAAGAACATATGGGATGTGAACAGTTCCCAGGAATGTGTTGTTTTAATTTGTCTGATTTTTCTCAAAATATTCAAATTCAGTTAGACAATATCTATCATATCATTGATAAGTTTTCACAAATGCCTAGGATGCCCAACTAGTTTTCTTGGTTTCACTGGAGATGGCTGGTAATTGTAGGTCTGCTTTGGTTATGTAACTGTATTCCTATTATGTTAATGTGTGTGCGCAATTTAATTAGTAGTTTAAAACCTATACATGCTTAAGTTACTCTACAGGAAGATATGTCAAAGAAATAATCAATCTTCCCATGTTTTCTTCTGTCTGCTACTTCTAAAGGTTCTCTTCTTCCTTCCTAATTACAACCCATAAGTAGAATTCATGCCTCATAACGAAATTACTGAGTATCATAATTCTTCCAAGTGGTAAAGATACCTCAAGACAAATGCTGGGCATAAAAGCCACAGTGCATAAATCCGCAAGGAAGTAAAAAGCTAACCCTTTCAAACAATATTGCTTCTCTCTCACTTACTAACTTAACATTTCCCTGTATGGCCCCGGAAGATGACTGGTTAGCCAGAGATGGGTAAGATTCCTCAAGGGAGGAACAACCTAAGACAGGCACAGTCACAGGGGGGCCAACAGGTGAGAAATTGGGTATCAACAGAGGTGAGGCTTAGAACCCCACCCCCCCTGTTTTGAGAGAAATCTTCTGCATCCGTGGATGTTTTGTTGCCCTTGTCTAGCTTGGATTAATACTTAGTCTATAGGCACACACCTGATCATCTACATTTGCCCTTTTAGAGCACTAAACTATGTTTTCTACCTTTATCTTGCATCTATCTACCACTTCAGCATTTTATTAAAAATAATAATAATAATGATAACAATAATTATAAGGGAGAAATGTGCGATTCACATATAAATCAAGTATAAAAATAAAAAAAATGCAACTCATTTTTGAGTATTTATTTTGTATCCTGCAACTTTGCTTTGTTCTTTAGTTCTAACAGTCTTGTTTTTGGGGGAATTGTCAGGGATTTCTACATAAAAGGTCATGTCACCTGTAAACAGAGATAATTTTACTTCTTTCTTCTGATTTGAATGCTTATATTTATTTTTCTTGCCTAATTGTTCTGGCTAGGACTTCTAGTATTATTTTGCATCGGTGCAGTGATAGTGAGTATTCTTGCTTTGTTGTTGATTTTATATGAAATGCTTTAAGTTTACACCACAGAGTATGTTTGTTGTCAGTTTTTAATATATGCTTTTTATTATTTCGAGAATAAATAATCTAAAAGGAAAACAAGTAAACAATACTACTTACCATTGCACCACAAAAGTTACTTAGGAATCAACTTAAATAAGGAGGTCAAAAATATATACACTGGAAACTATAAAACACTGCTGAAGGAAATTATAAAAGACTCAGATAAATTGAAAGATATTCTAAGTTCATGGACTGGAAGAGTTCATATTGTGAAAAAGTCCATGCTATCTGGAGCAAACTACAGATTCCATGCAATGTCTAACAAAATCCCAGTGTCTTCATTTTTATAGAAATAGAAAAATATCCTAAAATTCATATGGAACCACAAAGGATCCTGATATCAAAAAAAATCTTGAGAAAGAATAAAGATCAATAATTCATACTTACTGACTTCAAAACAGTATAAAGCTACCATATCCAAAAGTGTATGGTATGAGTATAAGGATAGACATATATACCAATGAAGCAAAATAAAGAGCCCAGAAATAAAACTCATGCACATATGGTCTAATGATTGTTGACAAAGGTGTCCAGAATACACAATGGAGAAATATAATCACTTTAAGAAATTGTGTCAAGAATACTGGATACCCACATGCAATAAAGAATAGAGAAAAACAAGAATAATACAAATGGAATCCTTATTTAATATCATATGCAAAACTCAATTCAAAAAATTAATGTAAGAACTGAACTGCAAAACTCTTAGAAGAAAATACAGGAGGAAAGATTCATAACATTGGTTTTAGCATTGGATTCTTGGATATGACACCATAAACATGGGCAACGAATGCAGAAATAAGCCACTGGAACTGCATCAAACTAGAAAGTCAATACTCGGCAAGAGAAACAATCAACAGAGTAAAAAGGCAACCTACGCAATGGAAGAATATATTTGCAAACCATATATCTGATAAGGATTAATATGCAAAATACATAAGAAACTCCTACAGCTCAATAACAAAGCCAACAAATAACCTGATTAACAAATAGGCAAAGGACTTGATAGGCATTTCTCCAATGAACACATACAACAGCCAACAAGTGTATGAGAAGATGCTCAACATCATTAATTATTAGGGAAATGCAAATTGCAAAGACTTCAAGCCTATTAGGCTGGCTAATAGCAAAAAACAAAACAAAAGTTGATACATGTTGCTGAGGTTCTAGAGAAAATGGAACCTTTGAACACAGTTGAAAGGAATGTTAATTTTTTCAGCTGTTACAGACAATAGAATGGAGTTCTGGAAAAAGTTGGAAATAGTACTAACATATGATCCAGCAATCTTCTGGGTATATATTCAAATGATTTGAAATCAGGGTTCTGAAGAGTTTTTCACTCTCTGTTCATTGTGGCATTGTTAATGAGAGTCAGAATATGGAAACAACCCTGTCAACTCCACTGACAGGTGAGTGCATGAAGAGAATGTGGTGCGTATATACAAGGGAATCTAACTCAACCTTAAATTGAAGGAAATATTAACATTTGCTACAAATGGATGGATCTAGAGGACACCATGCTGATTGAAATTAGTCACCGAAGGGCAAACATTGCATAATTCCCTTTATTTGAGGCATCTAAAATGATGAAATGTATAGAAATAGACAATAAGATAGTGGTTATAAGGGGAGCAGGAGGGGGATATGTGGAATTCTTGCTAAATGGCTATAAAGTTACTGTTACACAAGATAAGTAAATTGCAGAGATCTGTACAGCACAGTGCTTATAGCTAACAGTAAGGTATTGTGCACTTAGAGGTTTGTTAAGAGGGTATATCCCACGTTATGTGTCCTTACTAGAAACAAAAACAAAAAAGGGACATATTAAAAAACAACCAATATGATATTATAAAGTTAAAAGTTCAAGAAGAGAGTAGATCTAACATTGTCTTCTTACCACCCACAATAATACTAATAATAAGTGAGAGAGTGGTAGAAAAAATAGTTAAATAGTCAACTTTTTTTCATATTGGAGAAAATAGAAAATAATGGTAACATGAGTGTTTAGTGGCAGGGATTCAAGTAAATAAACACTAATGAAAATTGGAAAGAAAATAATTGGAAGAGTGAATTTTCTTGGAACAAATCTATAAGGATGCATACTGTTACCATGACATTAGGAGACGGTACAAATAAATAAACAAGACACAGATGAAAGGAGAGAGAGAGAATGTATTAGGTTTGGCACTAATTAAGTCAGCCCTCAGCTAGTGAAACAATACAGTATTTTCCAATTTGAACTTCTTTGCGGTATCATCAAATAATCATCGTGACAATCATGACACGAGCTAAATTTTTTTTATCTCTTTACTTGACGTCAAAGCAGTGTTTGCTGAGGGCCTTACATGTCTTGTATCAGTTAGTTCTCACAACACCCCTATAACATAGGAATGTTTTTTTGTTTGCAAGATAGTTGACATATCAGTGTCTGGTGTAAAAATGGTGCCAATTATGCCCAGGTACAAAATGCTCACCACGAGAAGTACAGTTACTATACAGAGATATTACAGGGTTATTGACCATACTCCCTATGCTGGACTTTTCATCTCATGAATGATTTTATAACTGGAAGTTTGTTCCTCTTGATCCCTTCCTCCTGTCTCACCCATCCCCCTCACTCTTCCCTTCTGGCCGCCAACCATTCGTTGAAATCACATGGTAGGTGTCGTCCTCTGCCTGACTTATTTCACTTGGCATAATGCCCTCTAGCTTCAGCAGTAGGAAGGGCTTCACCTAAATTTTAAGAGTGGAGAGCGGCAGGCTCACATAAACCTTCTATACATGGAGTAAAAATCCTTTCAAGGTTTGGTTTTGGCCATAACTTCCCCCCAAAATATTGTTTGTTTTTTGTCCTCTCCTTTCCTGGGGCAAACTTGGAGCACTCTTTTCTGTTCCCTGTGGTTATGGGAACGGTAGGGTCTGGTGTCTCTTTTATTCATTTTCTTGGAGATTAGAGTCCCTCTGTCCCCCAGCTCAAATTAGGTCCCACATGAGGATGTCCTGGGCCCATCTTCTATTGTTGTGGCCCTGAAACCCAAGCTTAAGTGTTTGAAGTTTTACATTGTATTTAGGATAAAAGTGGCTTCAGCGATCCAACATGTTCTGGTCATAGATTTAAGAGTAAGTTGGGCCCAAATATCTGCATTTTCTTTTTGTCCCTTCCATTCCCTTCTGCTTCCCTCCCTCCCACCCTTCTTCCTTTTATCCCCAGTGTGTTTCATGATTTCCCTAGGATTGCTGATAGGAAGAACATAGCCTATCATTTCTGGAAACTGAACCCATTTAAAGACATTTTGGATTTGAATAGAAGCTCTTCATTAGATCTTCAAGCTGTTTGTAGTTTTAGAGCCTCTAATGTTAATCTGAGAGCTTCTGTGTTGAGCTGTGTGTCTTTTCTAGTCACCCGACTACACCTCAGTGATGGCGTGTTTAGCTCGTGGTTTACAGTGGAGACTTTCACGATCCGCGGCTTATGAAACTCACTTCTCTGCTGACTGATTACTTTGCATAGACCCCTCCAGGCCCAGAGCAGCTGCTCAGGGTTTATAAAAGGGGCCTATGCCATGGGAGCTGAGCTGCAGCAGGCAGGCAGGGGCAGCAAGATGGTGTCACAGACGCAGGTCCTCATGTTCTTGTTGCTCTGGGTCACAGGTGAGAAATTCAGAAGTGACACAATCCTTTTGGAGTAATATCTCTTAAGAGTTAAAAATTTTTTAGATGTAATAAGAAATACTGGCTATTTCCAATACAGGCTCAATTTTGTATTGGCGTGCAGTGTCATCAGAAAGCCTATTTTTAAAATGGCGTATTTCAAAGTGCGTAGCATAAAGTGGTGTATGTGTGTGTGTCATCCTTACCCATTTGTGATTGCAGGTGCCTGCGGGGACATCGTGATGACCCAGTCTCCAGCCTCCTTGGCTGTGTCTCCAGGACAGAGGGTCACCATTAACTGCAGGGCCAGTCAAAGTGCTAGCAGCTACGTAGCCTGGTACCAGCAGAAGCCTGGGCAGGCTCCAAAACTGCTCATCTACTATGCATCCACCCGGGCATCCGGGGTCCCCGACCGGTTCAGTGGCAGTGGGTCTGGGACAGATTTCACTTTCACCATCAGTAGCACCCAGGCTGAGGATCTGGCAACTTATTACTGCCAGCAGGGTAACAGCTATCCTCCCACAGTGCTTCAGCCTCGAACACAAACCCCAGGGCCGCGGGCCAGTGCATCCCTGCTGGGCCAGCTGCTTCCTCCCAGCACAGCTTTGAACACACACATCCCTCTATCTTTCTAAGAGGGCGCACCTCCTGACTGATTCCTGGCAGTAGGTAGAGTCCAGGAGAAAATTAAGCCACTTGGTTTATTCTGGATCCCTTTTTGTGGGAGATCATTGAAGAACAACAGTCTAAAGATCTCTTAGAAATGCTGTCAGGAGTTGTGCCATAGGGACGTGCATGTTTCCAATGGACCGATCCCCTGAGTGAGCCAGGAAGGTTGGGCACCCGCTTTCAGCATGTCCTGTGAATTGTACACCTGGTGGAACAAGTCTCTCTTCCCTGTTCCTCCTTGACTGGCACATTTCTATTTTAATTCCTTATTTTCACTGAATTCCTTCTATAAGTGCAATCACCCTCCAACTCTCGATCTTCCCAATAGCAAACCCTTGGCCTCTCCTATTCAAAACCTTCCACATAACATGCAGCATCCCTCCCTTGCATTTCCTTTCCATGGACCCTGTTTTCCAGCCAAGCCTTTCTGGCCACTGTCACTGCAGCTGCTCTCCCACTCTGTTCCGTTTTGTACCACCCTTTGTTGTTAAGTCCATTTCTTTCCATTGTGCTTATTCTTACAAGGTGATTCTGTAATTATTTCAGCTGTCATTCTAGAAAGATCTGATAGTGTTCCTCATTGCCTTGTCTCAAAATTTCTCAGCTTTCCCTTAAAGATATCTGTTGAATTTGTGAGTGAAGGAATTAGTGGCTCTAAGCATGCTGTAAATTGAATTCCTTGGGTAACAGATAATTAACTTGCCCATTCCAGATTAAAAGTGGAAGACTCTGGTCATTTCAGTGTTGTTCCTTCCCCTTCTTGTTAAATAATGAAATTGAGCTTCAGGAACGATTGCTGCAAACCTCACCGGTCTCCTCTGAACACTAGTCTATATGAAATCTTCTCCCAGTAATTAGAAATATAATCAAAGTACTGATATAAAGAAATCCATGCCATTATTTTCTTCAAGATATGATTTTTGCATGCATGTTATGTGTCAAGAGCACAAATATCTGCTTTCAGTCCATTTGGGAGAGACAGACAATCCACAACTTCGTAAGTACTACAAAGAAAAATAAAGAAAGCCAGGGCTAAACCTTGTTGGCTGAGAGGAGACATTTAAAATCAAATGAGGTATTAGTTAGCTATTGTCATGTAATAAACCACCCACAAAAGTGTAGTTGCTCAAGATGGCAGTGTTTTTATTGCTGTCATGCTTATGGTTAGCTGAGAGGTTCTGTTAATATGGGCCAGGCTTGATTGTCCTTGGCTGGTTTGCTCAGGTATTGGAAGTTAGCTGACAGGTCACCTCTGTGCTAGCTGATGTACAAAGGATCGCATCTCTTTCGTCTCCTTCCCATTTCTGTAGCTGGCTGACCATCAGCTGGGGCTGTTTAGGTGACTGGCTTCATGTCTCTCCTGATCTGGTAGATGTTCTCAACTTTGATGGCAGGTAGCAGGGTCCTGAGAGAGAGAGAAAGAGAGAGCGAGCGAGCACATACAGCCTGCTGAAGCCTAGCTTCACAGCGCCACAGTGTCCCACTGCCACATTCTAGGTCAGTGCAAGTGATGCCATTGAAGAAGAAGGTAAATAGCTCCTGCCTCTTGACACAGGAACTGTAAAGTGATATGGCATAAAGCGTAGGTAGGGGGAGGGATAAAGATGGGGAACCTGTTTCTGCAATCCACCCATGGATGGTCATGCAATATTACCCTAAGAATATATGATTTAATCAATGTTTAAAGTAGAGAAGAAATGAGCCATAGGAATACCTCCAGGAAATACAGTCCTAGTTTGAGGAAACAGTACATTTCTGAGGCAGATCTGTGATCACACGTAGAAAAAGAAGGAAGGCTATGTTGCTAAAATGTAGTGTGCAAGGGGGACAGCGGGGGAAGTAGATCAAAGGCCATGCTGTGTAGGACGCCGTGGGCCTCTCCTAGGACTGGGGTTTTGTTTGAAGGATGTGGTCAGTGGGAGAGCTCTGAATAGGGAAGAGGGAGCAGGAGGTCTGGCCCTGAGGTGACTCTCCACCTGGGGACTTTCTCTTACCTGTACACAGGAGCAGTAGACTACTTGCTGCCTGCCATCCTCCCAAAGGGCTCAGACCCTGTCCCTAGAAGGGACTGGTTTGTCTGCCTATGACCACTGTGGTGGACAGCGGGAAGGTTGGTGCAAATCCCCAGGAAGATGAGGCGGGGCCGGTGGAGTCCGGTTGTGGTCGCACCTGGTGATGCCTTGGCGGGAGCCCCAGGTACCTGCCCCGCCCAAAATTGCCCCTGAGGATGTACCCGGGGTCCCAGATGTGGTGGGTGTGACCCTCCACAGCGTGTAGACACATGTCTGGTCCTGAGGGGGGCGGCTCCTGTGCTTATAATCCCCGGGGAGCCCGGGTCCCACTAAGATGTAGGCAGCTCTCCTGTGAGGACCCAGAGCAGTTCTGGGAGGTTCAGGCCGGCCAAGGGTCCTTGCGCCTGCGCAAGGTGGAGCCCCTCATCCCAGATGCTCCTTTCCACAGGGATGAGTAAGGGGGTGTGGGGCTGTGACCCAGGAACAGGAGAACATAGGACTTTTTTTCTCAACTTATCCTCATTGGGTTCAGCCCTTGGTTGTTTAAGTGTTCATTAAACCTGCCTGATCATGAGAATCAGACAAAGGTTTTTCACTCTCCCTGATGGTGCCCATTTGACCCGAAGCGGCCGTTTCTCCTGCCCTTTGGATGAAAGCTCAGGCAAATCCTTCATCCTTTCTAGTAATCCTTAAATAACAGTGTCATGTCGACATTTCTCATTGCAGTTGGTTTCCTTGGGTGCCTGGCAATGCGGGCCCTCTGAGGAGGTGAGCACCTCACTGTCCTCTGTCCCCCCTGTGGTCCACGGAGAGCTGTTGCCTGAGGAGGGAGAAGAGTTGGGTGGCACCAGCTCTCCATCCCTGTCTGCACCCCAGTATCTCTGACTTTTCCAGGTGTGTGGTCAGCACTCCCTGCTCCCAGGCAGGGTTTGCTGTAACTTCATCAAGACACCCACCTCTCAGGGCAGCACCCTGACCTCCCAGAGCACCTTAGCCCAGCCTCAGCTATGGTTTCCTCACGCAGGAAGCAGATGTGCAGCCCCAGAAAGTGCCCCCCATCCTTCTGGAGAAACATGATTCTCTCCAACGCTTCCAGGAGGGGGAAGGTGGGACTCAATAACAGCTCCTGAAAGGGCTTTTCCTAATTTCTATTTGTTGATCACCATGTGGTGATTCTTTGTAAAAGAGTCAGTGTCTAAAAGTAGTTCCCAGAAAAAGTGGGAACATCTCTCATTTTGGAACCTTTTCCAGAAACAGGGCTGAGATGGTCCCAGAGTCCTGTCCCATGTCAGGTGCCAGGAAGAGTGCACTCAGTTTGGGGCCCATGTGACAGCAGACCTTGAGTCGAATTCACTCTCAGGCCCATGGAGAAGGGAAGCCTTAGGAACAGGCAGTTGGTTCCCAAAGGGAGGCAGCCCTGGAGGTGAGGCTGTGCTGTCACCTTCTCTGCAGAAGAGACAGTGACCTCTGCTCCTCCATAACCCGGGACTGACCCTCCCCCAGCTCAGTCCTCCCTCTTTTCGCTCCACTCACCAGCCCCTCCACATCTACCTCAAATGCACTGCATCTGCATCAGGTCCTCAGATACACTGGCATCTGCCTCCTGACTTTCCTCTGCCTTTCAGCTCCTGTTTCTACTAGAACCTGACAAGTGGTCTTCTAGATTTGATGGCTGAATTTCTATGTGAGAAAAACCTGATTATTAGTTAATCTCCATTATTACTGTTTGACATATGTTTATACTAGTCCATGTCCTAAGCCACTCCTAAGCCCTTAGGTGGGCTGGTTTGGATCAGGTGACACTCTCTTCCAGTGGAATATTTCCAGTTGTTCAGTGTTATTCTTAACCTGAGCCCTGTTTCTGGCCTGTGTTTGGTAAGATCCCACCTCAACCACAAGGGAAATCAACCCTCTGGACCTGTTGTCTCAGTTTATCTCTTTCTTGTCATTTTTAAGAGCATTAAAAAATATTTGACATACAACACTGTGGAAGTTTAAGGTGTGCAGTATGTTGACTTGGTACATTTATATGTTGCAATATGATTAGCACCATAGATAGCTAACACCTTTATTGTGTGACAAAATTATAATTTCTTTTATGTGGTGAAAACAATTTAAGATCTAGTTTCTTAGCAACTTTAAAGTTCACAACTTTGAAGTCAACAGTAGTTTTTATTATAATCACTAACCTGTGCATTAGCTCTCCAGGGCCTATTTATCTACTAGTTTCAAATTTTTACCCTTAATTTATTAATCCCCAATCCCTCAATCCCCTAGCCTCTTGTAACTATCATTCTAGCCTTTGTTTTCATGAGTTCAGTTTTTTAAGATTCCACATATAAGTGAGATCCTAGAGTATTTGTGTTTGTCTGTCTGACTAACCTCACTGAGCATGATGCTCTCAACGTCCATCCATGTTGCTGCAAATGGCAGGATGTCTTTCTTCCTCATGGCTGAATGATATTCCACTGTGTATATATACACAGCTGCTTTATTCGTCCATCAGTAGACTCTTGGCTGTTTGTGAATAATGCTGCTATTAACACGGTGTGCATGTATCACTTTAAATTCTTGTTTGCATTGCCTTTGGAAATATATGCAGTAGTGAAATTACTGGATCATGAGGTAGTTCCATTTGTACTTATTTGTAGTGATTTCTGCCCTTTTCTGCTCCTTATCTAATACTGAAGCCCCACCCAATCACTGTCTAGCATACATCCTATTTTCCTATTGTCATTGAATTTATCTTCATCTGAATTGTAAACAGAATTGATCAGAAGTTGAATTTATTTTTTTGAGGATACAAGGGTCAGCATAGGGTTAGGTAGTAGAAATAAATTAGTTATATTAGTATAGTTTGGAAAATACAATGTAGTAAATAAAACTTATGCTGATCCAGATAAGAAAGGCAGAAGGAACCCATGTGACTAATAAATGGCTTATGTTGCTGTGGACTCCAACGTGAGGCACCAAAATTCAGGAACTGCCCCTGTGGGGTGTGGGGGGCTCAGGAGAGGCCTCAGTGACCTGCTGGTTTCCAGGTTGCCATGGCATCTGGGCCTCTGCCTGAGGAAAGTCAGCCAGAGGGAGACAAAGGACAAATAACTGGACTTCTGAGTTAGATGAGAGATCACACGCTGCCCAGTGAGCTCCTGTTTGGGAAAAGTTACTGGGAGCCCCTTGGGAGGGGTTTTGCAGGACACAAAGCATTTGCTCCTGAGAGAGGAAGCATTTGGGTGACAGATAAAGGGTTCACTCTTGAGCTGTGTGTTTGGGTTCACAGCGTCTTGTCCTTTCCCCCATGTGTTTGGTTTATGGTGCCTGGACGTAAGCAAACTGAGGCTCGATGTTTCCTGAAAGAGACCTCAAGGGAAGCCAGCAGAGTTCTTCCTGGACTTCTGAGTTCCTGACCCAATCAATATATCAAAGGCACAAAGGAAGGCGCAGGGCTGGTGGTGTGGGAACATGTCACTTACCCCACTGTCCCTGCAGCCCCAGGGGGAGCGTGGCTGCCTCTGTCAGTGTGCTCTGAGGAGAGTTTTGTCCTGTTTATTTGAAATGAATAGCAAGCTTTCAGAAAATTGCTAAAAGAATCAAGACCTTCTCAATCCCTTCCCTCAGCTCCCTCAAATGTTAATGTTTTTCCATATTTGTTCTCTTATTCCTTCTCCATACAGATATGCTTTTTCTTTCCCTGAATGTCAGGAAAGTAAGTTCTAAGCATGCAAGTGCCAAATAATTTCCTTATAAAAAATTGCATTCTCTTACATTGCCATAGTTCAATTTACAATTTCGAAAATTAACTGATACCACCGTGCTATCTAACCCATGGGCTGGCGTGGGAGTTGGTGTTCTAAATCTTTTTGTTTTTGCAGGGTCTTAAACTTCCTTGCTCTCCTTTGTCCCATCACTGCCCAGACTCCAGAGCGTGCCTTTCCCTCCTGTTCATGCTCCACTTTCCTGAGAATGCTGCCTTTCCCTGCTGCCTCCCTGCGTCCTGGACACTTGATCGAGCCCATCCTGCTGCGCCCCTGCTCTGTGACGCCAGGGCTCCTCAGTATTTTTCATAAAACGTGTATTTTCTCTTTCACGTGATTTAAGATTAGTTTTCTGTTCTCCTCCATACACCTTTTCTGGTCATCGCTGGTTTTCTGCACGGACCCGTGACTCTAGTGATGGAATGGATACTATTTTTCTACTTTCCCTGGCTTAGCAGGGTAGTTTATGGTGTACTCATGCTATCGAGACAGGTTTTATGAGGTAGTATTTTTTTTTTTTTTGGGTGATCTGCACAGCTTCTGAAATACATACAGAGAGATTCCGGTTTGCGCAGCTGTCATTACTGCTTGAATAACCTCTCCGGGTAACTCCTGAAGCACATCCCTCCCGTGGTCATGTGGGACCCCCTCTCCCTGCAGCCCCGTGGATCAGGAGTCCTCGGACCCCAGAGGTTGTCCCCAGCACAGGACCAGGAGGAAGGGGGCCCCGAGGAGGGGGGAGTGATGGATGTCAGGCAGGTGTGTGTCCTCGGGCTTCTTGCAATTTTTATGTCACTGCGGAAAATGGCAATTGCTGCTGAGTAACCACTGTCGTCTTGTCCTCCTGAGGCAGGTGTGGACTTCCGGGTGAGCAGCAAGGGAAAGAGTCAGGGCTTCCCAGGTACGTCGGGCCCAGGCTGTCATGGGGACTCTTTCTCTGGCACCTGCAGAAGAAAGCAGACCTTCCCGGAGGCTCAGGATGACCAAGAGGAGGCCCCGTTACTACCCAGAGGACCAAGAAGCATTCAGCCACTTCTGGATTTGCCCTGAGGTGGTTCAGAGACCTTTAAACTGCAGGTGAGAGGACAGGTTCATTGGGCATCATCGAACCCCTCCTCGGGCTCTTCAGGTGACATTGGGGTGGTTCTAAGGTGTAAGAAGGCTGACAACAGGCTGTGGTGACCCCAACATTGTCCCTCGTATCCTTGGTACTACTGTGTGTTGAGGGTGGGTGTCCCTAGTATCCTTGGTACTAGTGTGTGTTGAGGGTGGGGTGTTCCTCTGAAATAATTATTGACAGGGGGGAAAAGAAGCTCACAATTAAGTTTCCTGTTATCAAGTTTATCCGGGGTATATCGGGGTGTTCAGCCCTCCCCATAGACGCATTGATTTATTCCCACCAGTCAAAGTCTTAGACAATAGTGAGCAGACAAGATCCTGCTGTCTTCATGTCCACGTTCTCCTGGGGAGTCACCAACGGTGAAACAAAGCAGGAGAAATTGATCGCAGTCAGCGATATGTGCTGTGAGGGAGATCCGACCAGGCAATGCCCTCACCGGCTGGGTGTGAACAAGGACTTCATGGTGGAGGTGGTCGGAGAGGACCTCTCTGCAGAGCTGTCGGCAGGCCACTGGCTGGAACATGGGCAGGAAGTGGATGTGTATGTGTCCAGCAGAGGGAGGGTGCAGGACAGAGGCCCAGAGGCAGGGCCGGGCTTGGCAGGTCTAGGCATTGGAGACGCAGGAGACTCAAGGTGGATGCACAAGTCGGAGGAGGATGTGATTCCCAGTCCACCGCCCACCCCTGCCATCCACTAGAGGTGCCACCATGGGACTACTGGGTAAATCATGAAGGGCAGACTGGACTTCACATTCCTCAGGTCTCTCCTTCCAGGGACAGCTAGTATCCAAGATGAGTCTCCTGGGAGACTTAATTATAAACTTAAGTAATAAATCAAACTGTTTCCCCACAGTTGTAATTCAATAAATTCTGTTCATGGATGAGTAGCAGCTGCTTTTTAAAAAAATTAATTAATTAATTTTATTTTTTTGAAGAACATTATGTTTACTAAGCTCTCCCCTACCCCAAGCCCCCCCACAAACCCCATTACATTCACTGTCCATCAGCATAGTAAGATGTTGTGGAATCACTACTTGTCTTCTCTGTGTTGCAAAGTCCTCCCCTTTCCCCCACTCCCCCTATTATGCATGCTAATCATAATACCCCCTTTCTTCTTCCTTACCCTTATCCCTCCCGACCCTCCCATTCTCCCCAGTCTCTTTCCCTTTGGTAACTGTTAGTCCATTCCTGGGTTCTGTGATTCTGCTGCTGTTTTGTTCCTTCAGTTTTTCTTTTGTTCTTTTTTTTTCTTTTTTTTTGAGAGGACATCTCTCATATTTAATGATCATATGGTTGTTAACAACAATAAAATTCTGTATAGGGGACTCAATGCACAATAATTAATCAACCCCATGCCTGATTCTCAACAGTCTCCAATCTTCTGATGCATAATGAACAAGTTCTTACATGGTGAACAAGTTCTTACATAGTGAATAAGTTCTTAGATGGTGAACAGTGCTAGAGTAGTCATCACAGAAACTTTCGGTTTTGATCATGCATTATGAACTATAAACAATCAGGTCAAATATGAATATTTGTTTGATTTTTATACTTGATTTATATATGGATCCCAGATTTCTCCCTTTATTATTATTATTATTATTTTTAATAAAATGCTGAAGTGGTAGGTAGATGCAAGATAAAGTTAGAAAACAAGAGTTTAGTGTTGTAAGAGAGCAAATGTAGATGATCAGGTGTGTGCCTGTAGACTATGTGTTAATCCAGGCTAGACAAGGGCAATAAAACATCCACGGATGCAGAAGATTTCTCTCAAAACAGGAGGGGTGAGGTTCTAAGCCTCACCTCTGTTGATCCCCAATTTCTCAGCTGATGGCCCCCCTGCGACTGTGCCTGTCTTAGGTTGTTACTCCCTTGAGGAATCTTACCCGTCTCTGCTAACCAGTCATCTTCCGGGGCCATACAGGGAAATGTGAAGTTGGTAAGTGAGAGAGAAGCCATATTGTTTGAAAAGGTTAGCTTTTTACTTCTTTGCAGATTTATGCCCTGTGGCTTCTATGTCCAGCATTTGTCTTGAGGTATCTTTACCACTTGGAGGAATTATGATACTTGGTAAATTCGATATGAGGCACAGATTCTATTTAAGGGTTGTAATTAGGAAGGAAGAAGAAAAGCTATAGAGGTAGCAGACGGAAGAAAACATGGGAAGATTGATTATTTCTTTGACATATCTTCTTGTAGAGTAACTTAAGCATGTATAGGTTTTAAACTACTAATTAAATTGCACACACACATTAACATAATAGGAATACAGTTACATAACCAAAGCAGATCTATAATTACCAGCCATCTCCAGTGAAACCAAGAAAACCATTTAGGCACCCTACACATTTGTGAAAACTTATCAATGATATGATGGATATTGTCTAACTGAATGTGAATATTTAAAGAAAAACCAGACAAATTAAAACAACACATTTCTGGGAACTGTTCACATTCCATATGTTATTTTTTTTTAGAGACGCGTCTCTCATATTTATTGATCAAATGGTTGTTAACAACAATAAAATTCTGTATAGGGGACTCAATGCACAATCATTAATCCACCCCAAGCCTAATTCTCATAAGTCTCCATTCTTCTGAAGCATAACGAACAAGTTCTTACATGGTGAACAAATTCTTACATAGTGAAAAAGTTCTTACATGGTGAACAGTACAAGGGCAGTCATCACAGAAACTTTCGGTTTTGATCACGCAGTATGAACTATAAACAATCAGGTCAAATATGAATATTTGTTTGATTTTTATACCTGATTTATATGTGGATCCCACATTTCTCCCTTTATTATTATTATTATTTTTAATAAAATGCTGAAGTGGTAGGTAGATGCAAGATAAAGTTAGAAAACAGAATTTAGTGTTGTAAGAGAGCAAATGTAGATGATCAGGTGTGTGCCTGTAGACTATGTGTTAATCCAGGCTAGACAAGGGCAATAAAACATCCACGGATGCAGAAGATTTCTCTCAAAACAGGGGGGGGTGAGGTTCTAAGCCTCACCTCTGTTGGTCCCCAATTTCTCAGCTGATGGCCCCCCTGCGACTGTGCCTGTCTTAGGTTGTTCCTCCCTTGAGGAATCTTACCTGTCTCTGGCTAACCAGTCATCTTCCCGGGCCATACAGGGAAATGTGAAGTTGGTAAGTGAGAGAGAAGCCATATTGTTTGAAAAGGTTAGTTTTTTTACTTCTTTGCAGATTTATGCCATGTGGCTTCTATGCCCAGCATTTGTCTTGAGGTATCTTTACCACTTGGAGGAATTATGATACTTGGCAATTTCGTTATGAGGCACGAATTCTACTTATGGGTTGTAATTAGGAAGGAAGAAGAGAAGCTATAGAAGTAGCAGACAGAAGAAAACATGGGAAGATTGATTATTTCTTTGACATATCTTCTTGTAGAGTAACTTAAGCATGTATAGGTTTTAAACTACTAATTAAATTGTGCACACACATTAACATAATAGGAATACAGTTACATAACCAAAGCAGACCTACAATTACCAGCCATCTCCAGTGAAACCAAGAAAACCAGTTGGGCACCCTAAGCATTTGTGAAAACTTATCAATGATATGATAGATATTGTCTAACTGAATTTGAATATTTTGAGAAAAATCAGACAAATTAAAACAACACATTCCTGGGAACTGTTCACATCCCATATGTTCTTTTAACAATAGATAGTCTGTAGTTGCAAGATTTTGCTGCGCTGCAACTTGTACTTCTCCTAATTCTTGGTTGAGTTCCAACAGTATAGATCCAGTCAAATTTGTTGTTTTACTGTATGCACAGGCCAGATTAGATGTCTCCTTCTTCATTCCAATGGCAAGTCCAGGAACCGGTGGGATGAATGCAGCTACAACTGCAACAGCGCCAGGATCTTTGTTGAAGTTTTTTGATGATCATCTTCTGGAATGACTCTTACAGAGAATGTTGATGTTGGAAGTTCTTCATATTGTATGTTAATTCGTTTTCTGGGTAGCCAAATTAGGCTTTGATCCGCTGTATAAACACAAACAAACCCTTTGCCCACACTTTGATATGCCCTTTATATCATTGTGAAGAACTTCTTGGAGATTACCAGACAGGAACTGCTTTTTTTTTTTAAGAGAAAGGAATATTATCAGAAAAATGTACTTCCATGACTGACCATCTGATACCCTTTAAATGATCAAAATTAAGGATATTTAAAGCATGCATTAATTGGTGATTTGCAGTATGTTTTATCCTATCAGGGAGTAATCCCCCTTTTATTTCTTTTTTCTTTTTTTTTGTCATTAATCTACAGTTACATGAAGAATATTATGTTTACTAGGCTCTCCCCTATACAAAGTCCCCCCCACCAACCCCCTTACAGTCACTGTCCATCAGCATAAAAAATGTTGTAGAATCACTACTTGTCTTCTGTGTGTTGTACAGCCCTCCCATTTCTCCCATCCCCCCCATTATGCATGCTAATCATAATACCCCCTTTCTTCTTCCTCACCCTTATCTCTCCATACCCTCCCATTCTCCCCAGTCTCTTTCCCTTTGGTAACTGTTAGTCCATTCTTGGGTTCTGTAATTCCGCTGCTGTTTTGTTCCTTCAGTTTTTCTTTTGTTCTTCTACTCCACAGATGATTGAAATCATTTGGTATTTCTCTTTCTCTGCTTGGCTTATTTCACTGAGCATAATACCCTCCAGCTCCATCCATGTTGTTGCAAATGGTAGTATCTGTTTTCTTCTTATGGCTGAAAAATATTCCATTGTATATATGTACCATATCTTCTTTATCCACCATCTACTGATGGACACTTAGGTTGCTTCCATTTCTTGGCTATTGTAAATAGTGCTGCGATAAACATAGGGGTGCATATGTCTTTTTCAAACTGGGCTGCTGCATTCTTAGGGTAAATTCTTAGAAGTGGAATTCCTGGGTCAAATGATAAGTCTATTTTGACCATTTTGAGGAAACTCCATATTGCTTTCCACAATGGTTGAACTAATTTAAATTCCCACCAGCAGTGTAGGAGGGTTCCCCTTTCTTTGCAACCTCGCCAACATTTGTTGTTGTTTGTCTTTTGGATGGTGGCGACCCTTACTGGTGTGAGGTGATATCTCATTGTGGTTTTAATTTGCATTTCTCTGATAACTAGTGATGTGGAGCATCTTTTCATGTGTCTGTTGGCCATCTGAATTTCTTCTTTGGAGAACTTTCTGTTCAGCTCCTCTGCCCATTTTTTAAGTGGATTATTTGCTTTTTGTTTGTTGAGGAGCGTGAGCTCTTTATATATTTTGGATGTCAAGCCTTTATCGGATATGTCATTGATGAAAATATTCTCCCGTACTGTAGGGTACCTTTTGTTCTATTGATGGTGTCCTTTGCTGTACAGAAGCTTTTCAGCTTGATATAGTCCCACTTGTTCATTTTTGCTTTTGTTTTCCTTGCCCAGGGAGATATGTTAAAGAAGAGGTCACTCATGTTTATGTCTAAGAGGTTTTTGCCTATGTTTTTTTCCAAGAGTTTAATGGTTTCATGGCTTACATTCAGGTCTTTGATCCATTTTGAATTTACTTTTGTATATGGGGTTAGACAATGGTCCTGTTTCATTCTCCTACATGTAGCTGTCCAGTTTTGCCAGCACCATCTGTTGAAGAGACTGTCATTTTCCCAATGTATGTCCATGGCTCTTTTATCAAATATTAATTGACCATATATATTTGGGTTAATGTCTGGAGTCTCTAATCTGTTCCACTGGTCTGTGGCTCTGTACCAAATTGCCAGTACCAAATTGTCTTGATTACTATGGCTTTGTAGTAGAGCTTGAAGTTGGGGAGTGAGATCCCCACCACTTTATTCTTCTTTCTCAGGATTGCTTTGGCTATTCTGGGTCTTTGGTGTTTCCATATGAGTTTTTGAACTATTTGTTCCTGTTCGTTGAAGAATGCTGTTGGTAATTTGATAGGGATTGCATCAAATCTGTATATTGCTTTGCGCAGGATGCCCATTTTGATTATATTAATTCTTCGCAGCCAAGAGCATGGGATGAGTTTCCATTTGTTAATGTTCTCTTTAACTTCTCTTAAGAGTGTCTTACAATTTTCATGGTATAGGTCTTTCACCTCTTTGGTTAGGTTTATTCCTAGGTATTTTATTCTTTTTGATGCAATTGTGAATGGAATTGTCTTCCTGATTTCTCTTTCTACAGTTTATTGTTAGTGTATAAGAAAGCCACAGATTTCTGTGTATTAATTTTGTATCCTGCAACTTTGCTGTATTCCAATATCAGTTCTAGTAGTTTTGGAGTGGAGTCTTTAGGGTTTTTTATGTACAATATCATGTCATCTGCAAATAGATTTAACTTCTTCTTTACCAATCTGGATTCCTTGTATTTCTTTGTTTTGTCTGATTGCCGTGGCTAGGACCTCCAGTACTATGTTGAATAACAGTGGGGATAGTGGGCATCCCTGTCTTGTTCCCGATCACAGAGGAAAAGCTTTCAACTTCTCGCTGTTCAGTATGATGTTGGCTGTGGGTTTATCATATATGTCCTTTATTATGTTGAGGTACTTGCCCTCTATACCCATTTTGTTGAGAGTTTTTATCATGAATGGATGTTGTATTTTGTCAAATGCTTTTTCAGCATCTATGGAGATGATCATGTGGATTTTTGTCCTTCTTTTTGTTTATGTGGTGGATTGTGTTGATGGATTTCGGATGCTGTACCATCCTTGCATCCCTGGGATAATCCCACTTGGTCATGGTGTATGATCTTTTTGGTTTATTTCTGAATTCAGTTTGCTTATATTTTATTGAGTATTTTTGCATCTATGTGCATCACGGATATTGGTCTGTAATTTTCTTTTTTGGTGGGGTCTTAGCCTGGTTTTGGTATTAGGGTGATGTTGGCTTCATAGAATGAGTTTGGAAGTATTCCCTCCTTGTGTATTTTTTGGAAAACTTTAAGGAGAATGGGTATTGTATCTTCTCTTTGATAAATTCTGTATACGATAAAATTCTGAGGTAAATCCATCTGGCCTGGGTTTTTTTTTTCTTGGGTAGTTTTTTGATTACTGCTTTAATTTCTTTGCTGGTAATTGGTTTGTTTAGATTTTGTGTTTCTTCCTTGGTCAGTCTTGAAAGGTTGTATTTTTCTAGGAAGTTGTCCATTTCTTCTACGTTTTCCAGCTTCTTAGCATATAGGTTTTCATAGTAGTCTCTAATAATTCTTTGTATTTCTGTTGGGTTCATCGTGATGTTTCCTTTCTCGTTTCTGATTTTGTTGATGTGTGTTGATTCTCTTTTTCTCTTAATAGGTTGGTTAGAGGCTTATCTATTTTGTTTATTTTTTCAGAGAACCAGCTCTTGGTTTCATTGATTTTTTTCTATTGTTATATTCTTCTCAATTTTGTTTATTTCTTCTCTGATCTTTATTATGTCCCTCCTTCTGCTGACTTTAGGCCTCATTTGTTCTTCATTTTCTAATTTTGAGAATTGTGACATTAGACTATTCATTTGGGTTTGTTCTTCATTTTTTAAATATACCTGGATTGCTATATACTTTCCTCTTAAAACTGCTTTTGCTGCATCCTACAGAATTTGGGGCTTTGTGTTGTTGTTGTCATTTATTTCCATATATTGCTAGATCTCCATTTTAATTTGGTTGTTGATCCATTGACTATTTAGAAGCGTGTTGTTAAGCCTACATGTGTTTGTGAGCCTTTTTGCTTTCTTTGTACAATTTATTCCTAGTTTTATACCTTTTTGGTCTGAAAAGTTGGTTGGTAGAACTTCAATCTTTTTTAATTCACTGAGGCTCTTTTTGTGGCCCAGTATGTGGTCTATTCTGGAGAATGTTCTATGTGCACTTGAGAAGAATGTGTATCCTGTTGCTTTTGGGTGTAGAGTTCTATAGATGTCTATTAAGTCCGTCTGTTCTACTGTGTTTTTCAGTGCCTCTGTAGACTTAGTTATTTTCTGTCTGGTGGATCTGTCCTTTGGAGTGAATGGTGTGTTGAAGTCTCCTAAAATGAATGCACTGCATTCTGTTTCCTCCTTTAGTTCTGTTAGTATTTGTTTCACATATGTAGGTGCTCCTGTGCTGCGTGCATATATATTTATAACGGTTATATCCTCTTCTTGGACTGAGCCCATTATCATTACATAATGTCCTTCTTTAACTCTTGTTACTTTTTTTGCTTTGAAGTCTATTTTGTCTGAAACTAGTACTGCAACACATGCTGTTCTCACCCTATTGTTTGCATGAAATATCTTTTTCCATTCCTTGACTTTTAGTCTGTGCATGTCTTTGGGTTTGAGGTGAGTCTCTTGTAAGCAGCATATAGATGGGTCTTGTTTTTATATCCATTCAGTGACTCTATGTCTTTTGATTGGTGCATTCAGTCCATTTACATTTAGGGTGATTATCGATAGGTATGTACTTATTGCCATTGCAGGCTTTAGGTTGGTGGTTACCAAAGGTTCCAGTTTACTTTCCTTAATATCTAAGAGTCTAACTTAACTCACTTAGTATGCTGTTACAAACACAATCTAAAGGTTCTTTTCTATTTCTTCTCCTTTTTCTTCCTCCTTCATTCTTTATATATTAGGTATCACATTCTGTACTTTTTGTCTATCCCTTGGTTGAGTTTGGGGATAGTCAATTTAATTTTGCATTTGCCTCACAATCAGCTGCTCCACTCTCCCTACCATGATTTTACTACCTCTGGTGACAGCTATCCAACCCTAGGAACACTTCCATCTATAGCAGTCCCTCCAAAATAGACTGCATAGATGGTTTGTGGGAGGTAGACTCTCTCAGCTTTTGCTTATCTGGAAATTGTTTAATCCCTCCTTCAAATTTAAATGATAATCTCGCTGGGTAATGTAATCTTGGTTCCAGGCCCTTCTGCTTCATGGCATTAAATACATCATGTCAGTCCTTTCTGGCCTTTAAGGTTTCTGCTGAGAAGTCTGTTGTTAGTCTCATGGGCTTTCCTTTGTATGTGATCTTATTTCTGCCTCTGGCTGCTTTTAAGAGTCTGTCCTTATCCTTGATCTTACCCATTTTAATTACTATGTGTCTTGGTGTTGTCTTCCTTGGGTCCCATGTATTGGGAGGTCTGTGGATCTCCATGGCCTGAGAGACTATGTCCTTCCCCAGATTGGGGAAGTTTTCAGCAACTACCCCCTCAAAGACACTTCCTATCCCTTTTTCTCTCTCTTCTTCTTCTGGTAACCCTATAATGCAAATATTGTTCCGCTTGGATTGGTCACACAGTTCTCTCAATATTCTTTCATTTTTAGAGATCCTTTTTTCTCTCTGTGCCTCAGCTTCTTTGTATTCCTCTTCTCTAGTTTCTATTTCATTTATTGTCTCCTCCATCATGTCCAAAGTGCTTTTGATACCCTCCATTATGTTCTTTAATGATTTAATCTCTGACCTGAATTCATTCCTGAGTTTTTGGATGTCTTTCTGTACCTCCATTAGGATGTTGATTATTTTTATTTTGAACTCCCTTTCAGGAAGAGTCAAAAGGTCTATATCATTTAAATCTTTCTTGGGAGTTGTATTAACAATTTTACTCTGGACAAGGTTCCTTTGGCATTTCATGTTTGTATATGGTGCCCTGTTGTGTCCGGAAGCTCTATTCTGGAGCTGCTGAGCCCCTGAAGCAATGTCAGGGTTCACAGTGGAGTGGTACTCATGCCTGGGGGGAGGAAAGAGCTGTTTCCTGCCTCTCGGCTGCTGTGTCTGTCTCCACTGCCTGAGCCAGTAGGCCGGTCACACAGGAATAAGTTTTTGTCCCAGAGTAGCCAGATATGGATCCCTGCTTTCCACAAGCAGCCGGAATCCCAGTCTCCCCAGTAACTCTTCCTGTATTAACTTTCCAACCCGGTAGTCATGCTAGTCACATGAAAGCACCGTGTAATGTAGGTTTGTGCTCCCAGCGCATATCTCCGGAGCTAGGTATTCAGCAGTCCCAAGCCTTCCACTCCCTCCCTGCTCTGTTTCTCTTCCTCCCACCCGGGAGCTGGGGTGGGGGAGGGGCTCGGGTACCGGAGAGCCACAGCTCTGGTACGTTACCCCGTTCACTGAGGTCTGCTCTTTTCTCCAGGTGTGTGCAGCCTGACACGTCCTCTTTCCTGTTGCTCTCTCAGTATTAGTTGCACCAATTAGATTTTCTAATTGTATCCAGTTTTAGGAGGAAGCCTCTGTCTCTGCTCTCACGCCGCCATCTTTTTTGAGTAGCAGCTATTTTTGATATTGAAACTCTTTATCCTCCTGGAGGAAAAGAAGCTGCTTCCTCTCTCAAGAATCACAGGAGCTCTGGAGGGCTTTGGCTTACCCCCTTGCCCCTGAACCTCCTCAGGAGCAGGGAGCCCCGCTGCCCCACACTCACTCCTCCCAGACGCGCTACTCCAAAGCCTCCCTGGGTGTCCCTTGCTTCTTGGTCACTATCTCTGTGTTCCTAGACAAAGTGTCTGCACCAGGAGAGGGAGGAGGGACGGACAGGGGCAGGCGGAGGGAGGATGTCCCCCTGGGCTGGAGAGGCCCTGAGCAGACCTGCTCCCAATGGCAGATGGGGGAAGGACTCACTGCCGTGCCTGCTCTGCCCACTGGCATCTCCTCCCTGGCCTCCCCTCAGCTCAGCCCCACCTGCCAAAGGGCCATGAGACCCTCAGCATGTCCCTCCCAGAGCTGTTTTCTCACCATAGTCTCACAAGTGAGAAAAACCCAGTGGCCCACCCAGAACCCTGTCCCTCTATTCGCACATCACCACCTGTCACTCCCCAACCTCCAGCCCACCCGCCCTCTTTCTCTGCTCACTTCCCTCTCTCCACAGCAGTGGGTCCTCTGGCACACATCCCTGGCTGCCCACCCCTGTGAACAATGGTCCCCAGCCCTCGGGTACACCCTGAGCTCATCAGCAGTTTTCAGGAAAATTGTCTCATGTGTTGTTCTTGCAGAAGTGAGAGTAAACCACAGTCCATGGACCAAATCTGGCCTGTGGCTGTGTATTATTTTAAACAGCTTTATAGGGATATAATTCTCCTATCATACAATTCACTCATTTAAGGTGTATATTTCAGTGGTTTTCATGTATTCAAAAATATGTGCAATCTTCATAATTTTCAATTGCAGAAAATTTTCATCACCTTGAAAAGAAACTGTGTATCTTTAGCTTGATGTATCCTATGTCCCTATTACTGTCCCAGCTGCAGGCACCACTAGTCTACTTTTATCTCTACAGTTTCTTCTCTTCTGGACCTTTCATGTAAGAGAATCATGTAATATGTACTATTTTGTGACTGCTTGTTATCTTTTGCATAATACTGTCAAAGTTCTTCCATGTTGTAGAATATATCAGTACCCCATTTCTTGTTCTGGCTGAATGCTATTCTGTCATATGGAGATATCATATTTTGTTTACTCATTCTTCATTTGAGGAACATTTCTGTGTTTCTACTTTTGATCTATTTTGAATAATGCTGCTATGATTATTCATTATAAAGTCTTTACATGGATGTGTTTCATTTCTCTTGTGTTTGTATCTAGAAGCAGAATTAACAAGTCACATGTTAACTCTACCATTAACTCTTAGAGGCACCACCCAGCTGGTTTCCTGAGGGACTGTGCCATTTTCCTTTTGCACCAGCGATTCATGATGTGCAGTTTCTCCACATGCTCACCATCTCTTATTATTGTTTGCTTTTTAGAGTGCAGCCATTCTAATGCATGTGAAATGGTGTTGATTTACATTTCCTAATGACTAGTGATTTCATGGGGTTATTGCATCTGCATATTTTCTGTAGAGAAATGTCTATTCAAATTCTTTGCCATTTGAAATGGGATTGTGTTTTTATTATCAACTTGTAATATCTTTACTATACTGTGAATACTAGAAACTTACCAGATATATGACGTGCAGACCTTTCCGTACTTCTGTGGGTTGTTGTTTCACTTTTTTGATGCACAAAAATTTCTAATTTTTTTCCTTTTGTTACTTGTGCATTACATGTCAGGTCTAGGAAATCATTTCTAAAGTGAAGGTCAAGAGAATTTACCTCTGTGTTTTGTAAGAGTTTTAGCACATAGTTGAGTCTTGCTCCAATTTTTTTTAGAGTAATTTTATATTTTGCATGAAATTTGCATTAGAATTCTTTCTTTTACATGTGGATATTTAGTAGTCCTGGCACTACCTGTTGGAAAGGCTATTGTTTTCCCACATTGAACAGTCTTGGAAAATAAATAAAACTTTATTGGTGCACAGCCATGCTCAGTAATTTACATATATTTGTGATTGCTTTTGTATTACAATGGTAGAGTTGTGTAGTGCAACAAAGACCATGCGGCCCACAAAATCTAATGAAGTTATTGTGTGGTCCTTTATAAAAAGTTTGACAGCCTCCACTATATAGAGGGACATTTTGTTAATCAAAGGAGAAAGAGGCTTTCCTCTGAAGGTTTTAGCATCATTTCAGTTCTTATTTTTGCTTATTTGTCTGTATTACAATTAAAGGAACATGAAGACAAAATTTATTGAAGTCTAGTATTTGTTGATAAATTGGCCGGTGAGTTCCCCACTCTTCCCAATTGCTGTTATCTGTGGATGTATAGTATCCACTATCTGATATAAGGCTGATTATTGTATGGGTGGATTAATACATTCCTAATCTATATTTCTGGAGCCAAATGTAATGAATCTCTTTTCTTTCATGACTGCAATTTGATCCTTTTTTGAGTGGGTTTATGAAGGCATAATTTATGTCATAATATTCATCAATCTTAATTGTACTATTCTACAAATTTGAATAAATATATATAGTTTTTACTTCTACTATCACAGTCCATCTTAAGAATACATTCTTCATAAAAAATATTTCCTTGGTCTTATTTATTATTAGTCACTGCTTCTGCAATCAGCCCCAGAAAACAATGAAATACTTTTTGGACATCTAATTTCTCCTTTTCTAGGAATGTTGTATGAATGGAATCCTACACTATGTGGTCTTTTGTATCTGACTCCTCTCACTAGGTGTATTGTTGAAAGTTTTTCTATTTTTATTGCTGAGTAATATTTCTCCAGTTTTCTAACCTGTGCTACAACCTCTGTCTTTCTTCTACCTGCTCCAAGACAAGGTATGTAGAGAGAGGCAGTTTCCTCAGGATATGTTTTCTGTAAGTGAATTAATGGGAAAATCATTTTGAGCCTTAAGATTAAGGTCTCAAAAAATTTTAATGCAAATCAGACAATTTAATTATCAGTTGAATTGATACTTAGAATACCTGAAATTAAAGTTAATAGAAATTAGAAATTAATACAATATATGTATGTACTTTGGATTAGATATCCTGGGAAATATGTTCAGGGACTTGGGAAAAAAACTGTGCTGAGAGTTTAAATTTTAAAAATCTTAAAAAGAGAAGTGAAATGATGTATGACTGAGATTGAGGGAATCCTTGAAGGGAGAATGAGAGCAAAGACACACATCATACAGACACAGACAGAAAAAGCTCTTTGCATTTTGTCCCAGCTCATAGTCTTGAAGGCTAAGAGTGTATTTAAGGGATGCTTTTAAAGGCCTTATAGCCACCCTGCTCTTGGCTGGGAGGCAAGGTGCTGAGCTGCTCTTGCTCCCCTGCCCAGCATACCTGGTAAGAGTGAAACACAATGGAAGAGTAGGAAGAAGCTGACAAACACTCTTGGCTTCACTGAACTTGATTTCAGATCCTGACCCTTTTCCTGGGCCTGTGTATGCACTTCCTTGTAGAATCCAGATTTAGTAAGAACTCTGCTAAGTCAGTTTAGCAAGAGACCCCCACTCTGCATATCTGATCACCCTGAATAAGTTATCGGGTTCCTCACCCTCCCCATCCTCCAGGTGGTGTCTGATCAGCCTGGGATGTCTTCAGGATTAGCCAGAAGCCCTTAATCTTGGTGTTTCCTCTTAATAATTGTGCATTCATTGACTCTAAAACTTCTCCTCGGCTATAAATTGCCACTTGCCTGTGCTGTTTTCAGAATTAATCCCACCTCTATCCAAAAGTCTATGTAGTCTTATTGCAGTATTCCTAAATAAAATCTGCTTTTATCATTTTGACTGCAGTGAAGCTCTGGTTTTTCTTTGACATCATATTTCTTCATTTCTTGGTAGTTGAATTGAACTTGTGTGCATGTGTGTGTATTTATTTGTATGATTTATTTGAGGGTGCGACCTCATCTCCTGGAGGCTTCTGGGCACTTAAGAGTGAGGCCCCTTCCCAGGAGGCACTTTCCATGCTCCATGTGGCTTTTCCAAGCACACTAGTGTTGGCCCTTTACTGGTGTGCAGTTTTGACTTGAGCTTTAGCAATGAGCTTCGTTCATTTGCCTTTTGACCATCTGCCCAGCAGGGGGAGCGACCAGCACACATCTGTGCAGTCACGCTCACAATCTCTGAGTGTAGGTCCACAATCTATGTATGAAGTGGCGACTAAGAAGCTCTAAACTCATGATTCATTTGGCATCTGAGAATGTCTCTGAATTTCCAGTCGCTGCTGTGAGCATAGGTCTGGGGCACATTTCATCCTCACAGTGAGACCTGGGGAGGCAGCTAATCCTTAAATTCATGGACCTCAGCAGAGCATGAAAGCCTCTCCCAGGGTGGGAACCCCAAACTCCAAGTTTCCCTGTGGACAGTGGGGAGGGGCGTGGGCGATTTGGTGTCTGGAGCTCCTGAAGGATATTTTCAGCTGATCTTTTCGCGGGGCTCCACCAGCAGGAAGCTCCTGGGAAGTGACAGCTCAGCCTTCCTCGTAACAGTCCCACCACCTGCATAATGACTTCGGTGGCTCAGGAATAAGACGGAAACTAGTTCATCTTACCGGAAATCATTGCTTCCTCCAACTCTTAGCCAAGAAATATATTGGTTAAAGTAAGTTTCATAGAGACACTGGAAAGGCTGAAGGGAAGGCGTGGGGCTTTGTAGCTGGGAAATGTACCCTGGATGAATGCTGCTGAACTCATCTAGTGATGTGCCTGTAACACTGCTCATGAGCTCGAGACTGCAATGTGTACTGACATTGCTACTGCTGACTCTGGGTATCGCCCTGGGACCTTATCCTTGCTGCTGTTGTTTCCAGCAGATAAAGGAGTTTTCTTTATTGCTTTCTCTGGTTATGGTGAGGTGAATCTGTGAATCTATAAGGTGATATACAGGGCAACGTGAAGCCATATAACACCATGGAGTATCTCTTTGGAGTGTCTAATTTACTTGAATGTTTCATGTGATTTGTTTTATATAAAAATATACATACATAAAGAATAGAAGAGAATATGCTGTAACTTGTGTTTAAAAATGCAACTCACTTAGAAAATGTTTTTTCGATCAGTTTTCATTTAATCCTTCATAAAAGAATAAAATCAACCTTCCAAACCATTCTTTTCTGTGTCTTTAACGATGTTCTCAAATAGAAGGATGAAAAGCAATGGCCAGAAATCGCCTAAACTGTGGCCAAAAATAATGGCTCTCACGGGTCTCTCATTTGGGTTTGGTTAATCAGCCTTCTGCTATTCTCAGAGCCATTGTGCTGGTTCCTGGAACAATGCATCTGCCCCTGACCTTGGTGGGTATCATCTAATAACATGCTGTTTTCTTCCTGACCCTTGGAGCTGGGCAAGTGACTTTTCCTGACATTGTGGGTCATTAGAAGAAACAGGTGCCCAGGAGAACGCTTGTACAATACAAAGAATACTTAAACCCACAGTGTCATTTTTCATTAGACAGTTTTGTAATTTAGACAGTGTCAGGATCACAATATTTACTTAAAATGAATCTAAATGATTTGCTCAAGCCTAAGAGCTTGGGGCGTTGGTTCAGTTTTAAAATCAAATAAAGTGTTTGTAGGCTGTACTCTAAAGACCTTGGAGGCAGAGTCAGCTGTCTTTGGGATGGGATAGTGACATTCTGTCCACTATTCTTCAAATTATTTATTGTGTAAATGAGAGAACGCTCCGTGATAGAATGTTTTTTAGGTTCCCTGTGTGATGGCTGGATTTATGTGTCCCTTGGCTAGGCTGCAGAGCACAAATGTTTGGTCACTTAGATGTTACGGTGAAGGTACTGATGTTACATTCAGATGGTTTTAAGTAAAGCAGACACCTTTTATGTGGGTGCGCCTCATGCAAACAGCTGAAGGCCTTAAGAGCAAAGCTGAAGTTTCTCAAGAAGATGCACTTCTGCCTCAAGACAGCAATCTAGAAACACCATCCTATTCCCAGCTGACTGGCCTGCTCTGCAGATATTGGACTCAAGACTGCAACATCAGCTCTTACCTGATTTTCTAGCCTCCCAGTTCACCAGGTCTCTCAGTCAAGTCAACCGAAGTCCTTAAAATAACACCCCATGTTCAGTCTCTCTCTCTTCTAATAATGACAACAGCTGTAGAGGTTAGGGTCCATCCATGTTGCCTCATTTAACTTTAATCACCTCTTTGAAGGCCCCTTCTCCAAACACAGTCACATTCTGAGGTCCTGGGGGTTATGACTTTAACATACAATTTGGAGGGAGCATAGTTGAGTCTATAGCACCCCTTTTCCAGGTAACAATAGTGAGGCAGAGTTATTTAATAATGTGCCCCAAGCTACCCCAAGAATTATAAGAAATAGAGTAGAAATCTAGGGAAGCTGTTACTAGTATTTACACTCTTAATGTATATGAGTAAGATGACTGAAAGCAATACTTTGTGATAATGGAATTTAAATTGTATTTGATGTTTGGACATTCATAGAAACTAATTTCAAGTAAGTGTTTTTTTCAGAATCTGAGATGTGCTATGTTCTCAAAGTAGGTCAATTCTTTTATTTATTTATCTATTTATTTTGGTATCATTAATGTACAATTACTTGAACAACATTATGATTACTAGACTCCCCCTATTATCAAGTCCCCACCACATACCCCATTGCAGTTACTGTCCATCAATGTAGTTAGATGCTATAGAATCATTACTTGTCTTCTCTGTGTTCCCTCCCTCACCCGCTACATTAGAATAATATTCCATATGTATATGTACCACATCTTCTTTATCCATTCATCTACTGATGGACACTTAGGTTGTTTCCATTTCTTGGCTATTGTAAATAGTGCTGCAATAAACATAGGGGTGCATATGTCTATTTCAGACTGGGCTGCTGCATCCTTCGGGTAAATTCCTAGGAGTGGAATTTCTGGGTCAAATGGTATTTCTATTTTGAGCTTTTTGAGGAACCTCCATACTGCTTTCCACAATGGTTAAACTAGCTTATATTCCCACCAGCAGTGTAAGAGGGTTCCCCTTTCTCCACATCCTTGCCAACATTTGCTGTTGTTTGTCTTTTGGATGCTGGCCATCCTTACTGGTGTGAGGTGATATCTCATTGTGGTTTTAATTGGCATTTCCCTGATGATTAGTGATGTGGAGCATCTTTTCATGTGTCTACTGGCCATCCGTATTTCTTCTTTGGAGAACTGTCTCTTCATATCCTCGACCCATTTTTTAATCAGGTTATTTGCTTGTTGGATGTTGAGGCATATAGGTTCTTTATATATTTTGGATGTTAACCCCTTGTCACATATGTAATTTACAAATATATTCTCCCATACTGTAGGATGCCTTTTTGTTCTGTTGATGGTTTCCTTTGTTGTACAAAACTTTTTAGTTTGATGTAGTCCCATGTGTTCATTTTTGGTTTTGTTTCCCTTGCTCGAGGAGATGGGTTCAGGAAGAAGTTGCTCATGGTTATATTCAGGAGATGTTTGCTTATGTTGTCTTCTAAGAGTTTTATGGTTTCATGACTTTCATTCAAGTCATTGATCCATTTCGAGTTTACCTTTGTGTATGGGGTTAAACAATAATACAGTTTCATTCTCTTGCATGTAGCTGTATATGTGATCTATTCCTGAAAATGTTCCATGTGCACTTGTGAAGAATGTGTATTCTGTTGCTTTTGTATCAAGTGCTGTATAAATGTCCGTGAAGTCCATCTGTTCTAATACATTGTTCAGTGTCTCTGTGTTCTTACTTATTTTCTGTCTGGTTGATTTGTCCTTTGGAGTGAGTGGTGCGTTGAAGTCTCCTAAAATGAATGTATTGCATTGTATTTCCCCCTTTAATTCTGTTAGTATTTGTTTCACATATGTTGGTGATCCTGTGTTGGGTGCATAGAGATTTATAATGGTTATATCCTCTTTTTGGACTGACCCCTTTATCACTATGTAATGTCCTTCTTTGTCTCTTGTTACTCTCTTTGTTTGGAAGTCTATTTTGTCTGATACAAGTACTGCAACTCCTGCCTTTTTCTCCCTATTAGTCGCATGAAGTATCTTTTTCCATCCCTTCACTTTCAGTCTGTGTATGTCTTTGGGTTTGAAGTGAGTCTCTTATAGGCAGCATATTGATGGGTCTTGTTTTTTTTATCCATTCAGTGACTCTATGTCTTTTAATCAGTGCATTTAGACCATTTGCTTTTAGGGTGATTATTGATAGGTATGTACTTATCACCATTGCATGCTTTAGATTCGTGGTTTCCAAAGTTCAAGGGTAATTTCCTTACTATCTAACAGTGTAATGTAACTCAATTTGTATGCTATTACAAACACAACCTAAAGTTTCCTTTTTTTCCCCTCCTTTTTCTTCCTCTTCCAGTCTTTGTATGTTATGAATCATATTCTGTACTCTTTTTCTATCCTTTGGGTGACATCTATTTATCCTTAGGAATACTTTCATTTATAGGAGTCCCTCCAAAATGCACTGCAGAGGTGGGGGTTTGTGGAAAGTAAATTCTTTCAGCTTTTGCTTATCTGGGAATTGTTTAATCCTTCCTTCAAATTTAAATGAAAAAAACCTTGTGGGGTTCAGTATTCTTGGTTTGAGGCCCTTCTGCTTCATTTGATTAAATATATCATGCCACTCCCTTCTGGCCTATAAGGTTTCTGTTGAGAAATCTGATGATAGCCTGATGGGTTTTCCTTGTTATGTGATCTTTCTTCTCTCTCTAACTTCTCTTAAAAGTCTGTCTTTATTCTTACTCTTTGCCATTTTAATTATTATATGTCTTGATGTGGTCTTCCTTAGGTCCCTTGTGTTGGGATATCTGTGCACCTCCATGGCCTGAGAGACTATGTCCTTCCCCAGATTGGGGGAACTTTTTAGCAATTACCTCAGCAATGACACTTTGTATCCATTTTACTCTTTCTTCTTCTGGTACCCCTATAATGCAAATATTGTTCTGTTTGGATTGGTCACAAAGTTCTCTCAATATTCTTTCATTCTTAGAGATTCTTTTTTCTCTCTGTGCCTCAGCTTCTTTGTATTCATCTTCTCTAATTTCTAATCCATTTACCATCTCTTCTACTACATCTCAGCTGCTTTTAAATCCCTCCATTGTATGTTTCATTTCTGATATGGAATTTCTTAATGATTGAATCTCTGTGTTAAATTCATTCCTGAGTTCTTGAATATTTTTCTGTACCTCCAGAAGCTTATTTATGATTTTTATTTTGAACTCCCTTTTGGGAAGATTGGTGAGTTCAGTTTCCTTTGACCCTTTTTCTGGGGTTTGTGAGATTTTGGTCTGAACCATATTCTTTTGACGTTTCATGTTTCTCTGTGGTGCCCTCTAGTGCCCAGAAGCTCCAGTCTCTGGAGCTGCTCAGCCCCTAGAGTGAGGCTGAGGGTTGTAGGGGAGTGGAGCTGGTGCCTGTGGGGAGGAAGGAGCTGTTTCCTGCTTTTTGGCTGCAGTGCCTGTCTCTAGTGTCAGAGCCAGTGGGCTGAGCACACAGATGTAAGCCTCTGTGCTTGGTGTCACCTGCTGTTGTAGGCAGGGCCTCCCTCTCACTGGCCTGACAGCAGTGCAGTGATGAACAGTTTGCGAGCCAGTGCCAGTAGGCCAGGAGGGATGCGCCGTAGGCTGTGTGTCACAGAGGGGGGCCTCAGAGATGAGCAGCCAGCCAGAGGGATGGAGCACCCGAAGCTCCTCAAAGTTCTCAACCTGCTGGACAGAACATGCACAGACAACCTTGTACAGCTCTCCCTTGTCCCATGCAGCAAGGTCCATGCAAACCCTGCCCCTTCAGTAGCCCTCTCACTGCTAGGAAACCTCTCAGACCGCTGGCCTTTCCCTTGAGCTAGAGTGGCTGGGTGTGGATTCCGTCCTCCACAAACAGCTGTAATCTCAGGTCTTTCAGGCACTTCATCTGTCTGAGCTCCCCAACCTCCAGAGCACCACACAATATAGGTTTCTGCTTGGAAAGCTGGCCTCTAGGGCTGGGTGTTCAGCAATTCTTGGCCTGCACCCCTTCCCCGCTCTGTTTCTCTTCCTCCCACCAGTGAGCTGGGGTACGGGAAGGTCTTGGGTCCTGCCAATCAAGGCTTTTGTATGTTACCCTGTTTCATGAGGTCTGCTCTGTTCATGAGGTCTGTCTGGTGTCTGGTGCAGCCTTCTTTCCTGTTGCTGTTGTAGGGCTAGTTGTATTAACTGTATTTTCATACTCTATGTGCTTATGGGAGGATTTCTCGTTTCACCTGCCACGATGCCATCTTGAATCAAAAATGCAACTCAGTTTTGAGTATTTATTTTGTATCTTGCAACTTTGCTTTGTTCTTTAGTTCTAACAGTCTTGTTTTTGGTGGAGTCTTTAGGGTTTTCTACATAAAAGACCATGTCACATGTAAACAGAGATAATTTTACTTCTTTCTTATGATTTGGATGATTGATTTATTTTTCTTGCTTAATTGTTCTGGTTAGGACTTCTAGAATTATTTTGAATCGAAGAAGTGAAAATGGGTATTCTTGCCTTGTTCTTGATTTTAGAGTAAATGCCTTTAGTTTTTCATTGAGTATATGGGTTTTTCATATATGGTCTTTATTATATTGAGAATAAATAATCTAAAAGGAAAATCAGAACACAATGCTATTTACCATTGCACCACAATAATTACTTGGGAATAAACTTAACTAAGAAAGTGGAAACCTTGTACACCAAAAACTATAAAACATTGCCAAAAGAAATTACGGAAAACACAGATAAATGGAAAGATATCCTATGTTTATGGACTGGAAGACTTCATACTGTGAAAAAATCCATACTACCCTGAGCAAACTACAGATTCCATGCAATGTCTATCAAAATCCCAAACGTGTATTTTACAATATAAAAGGAAAAACAATCCTAAAATTCATATGATACCACAAATGACCCTGATATTGAAAACAATCTTGATGAAGAACAAAGCTCAAGAATTCATATTTGCTGAATTCAAAACAGTATGAAGGTACCATAACCAAAACTGTATGGTATGAGTATAAGGATAGACATATATATCAATGGAGAAAAATAAAGAACCCAGAAGTAAACTCATGCATATATGGTCAAATGATTGTTGACAAAGGTGCCAGAAATAAACAATGGAGAAAGGTAGCCTCTTTAAGAAATTGGCGTCAAGAAACTGGATATCCACATGCAATAGAGTGAAACAGGAATAATATAACTGGAATCCTTATTTAGGAAGAGTCATCTTTGTTGTATTTTCAAAAATATATGTGGTTTTGGGAAGAGATTTCCGCTGCTCTGGAATCCTTATTTAATACCGTAAGCAAAACTCAATTAAGAAAATCAATGTAAGAACTGAAGTGCAAAACATTTAGAAGAAAACATAGGAGGAAAGCTTCATAACATTGGTCTTAGCATTGGATTCTTGGATATGACACCAAAAACACAGGTAACTAATGCAAAAATAAACCACTGGGACTGCATCAAACTAGATAGCCTGTACTCAGCAAGAGAAACAATCAACAGAGTAAAAAGGCGACCTATGCAATGGAAAAAAATATTTAGAAACCATATATTTGATAAGGATTAATAACCAAAATTCATAAGAAAGTCCTATAACTCAATAACAAAACCAATGAAGAATCTGATTAACAAATAGGCAAAGGACTTGAATAGGCATTTCTCCAATGAAAACATACAGACAGCCAAGGTGTGTATGAGAAGATGCTCAACATCATTAATCATTAGGGAAATGCAAATCCAAAGACTTCATGCCTATTAGGCTGGCTAATAGCAAAAAACAAAACAAAAGTTTTTAAGTGTCGGTGAGGATGTAGAGAAATTGGAACCCTTGAACATTGTTGGCAGGAATGTAAATTTGTGCACAGTTGTTATAGACCATAGTATGGAGTTCCTAAAAAAGTTAGAAATAATGCTAACATATGACCCAGCAATCTAACTTCTGGGTATATATCCAAATGAATTGAAATCAGGGTTCTGAAGAGATTTTTGCACTCTCTGTTCATTGTGTTATTGTTAACAATAGTCAGGATATGAATGCAACCCTAGTGTCCACTGACAGGTGAGTGCAGGAAGAGAATGGTGTATACACACAAGGGAATATTATTCAACCTTGAAAATGAAGGAAATCTTATCGTTTGCTACAAATGGATGGACCTGGGAGACACCATGCTACTTGAAATTAGTCACGTAAGGGCGAACACTGCATAATTCCTTTTATTTGAGACGTCTAAAATAATGAAATATACAGAAATAGACAATAAGATAGTGGTTATTAGAGGAGCAGGAGGCGGATATTTGGAATTGTTGCTAAATGGGTATAAAGTTACAGTTACACAGATAAATAAATTGCAGAGATCTGTACAGCACAGTGCTTATAGCTAAAAGTAAGGACTTGTGCACTTAGAAATTTGTTAAGAAGGTAAATCTCATGTTAAGTGTTCTTTCCATAAATTAGAACAACAAAGGGACATAAAAAAACTAATATGATATTATATACTTAAAAGTTCATGAAGAGGATAGATCTTACATTGTCTTCTTATCACATGGAAAAATATTAATAATAAGTGAAGAGTGGGAGAAAAAAATAGGTAGTCAAGTTTTTTTCAAATTGGAGAAAGTAGACAATTGTGGTAACATTCAGGATTTAGTGGCAGATATTCAAATAAATAAACACTATTGAAAATTAGAAAAAAATAATTGGAACAGTGAATTTTCTTAGAACAAAACTATAAGTATGCGTTCTGTTACTGTGACATTTGGAGACTGCACAAATGAATAAACGAGACACAGATGAAAGGAGAGAGAGAGAATGTGTTAGGTTTGGTAGTAATGAAGTCAGCTATCAGCTCGCGAAACAATTTGTATTTCTCAATTTGAGTATCTTTGCAGTATCATTAAATAATCATCATAACAATAATGATACTAGCTAAATTTTGTTGACTGTTTACTTAAAGTCAAAGCAGTCTGTCCTAAGTGCCTTAATATCTCGTATCAGTTAGTTCTCACAACACCCCCAAAAGACGGGAATTTTTTTTAGTTGCAAGATAGTTGACATATTAGTGTCTGGTATAGAAATAGTGGCAATTATGCCCATGTACAAAATGCTCACCACAAGAAGTGTAGTTATCATAAAAAGATATTACAGGATTATTGACCATATTCCCAAGGTAGACTTTTCATCTCATGAATTATTTTATAATTGGAAGTTTGTACCTCTCTATCCCTGTCACCTGTCTCACCCATCCCCCTCACTCCTCCCTTCTGGCCACCACCTGTTTGTTCTCTGTACTGATGACTCTGTTTCTACATGTGTTTCATTTCTTTTGCTTTTTAGATCGCACATGAAAGTGAAATCACATGGTGTCTTTCTCTGTCTGATTTATTTCACTTAGCATAATGCCCTCTGGGTTCAACAGCAGAAAGATCTTAACCTAAATTTCAGGAGTGGAGAGTGGCAGGTGCACAGAAGCCTTGTGTACATGGAGTAAAGATCCTTGCAGGATTGTTTTTCAGCCATAACTTCCCCCAAAAATCTTGTTTTTCTTTTTTCTTCTCCTTACTGCAGCAAACTTAGAACCCTCTGTTTCATTCCCTGAGGTTGTGTGATGCATAGAGTCTGGTTTCTCTTTGGTTCATTTACTTGGAGATCAGAGTCCTTGTTGCCCCCAGCTCAAATTAGGTCTGACATGTCTCCCCAAATGAGGAAATTCTGGGCCCATATTCTATTGTGCTGGCGTTGAAATCCAAGGTTAAGTGTTTGCAGTTTCACATTGAATTTAGGATAAAAGTGGCTTTAGTGCTTCCAACATTTCTGGACACAGATTTAACAAAAAGTTGGACCCAAAATTTTCCATTTTCTTTTTATCTCTTCCCTTCCCTTCAACCTCTGTGCCTCCCTCCTTCTTTACCTCCTTCCCTCCCTCCTTCGATTTTCCTCAGCATGTTTTATGATTTCACTAGGATTGCTGATAGGAAGAACCTAGCCTATCATTTCTGGAAACTGAACCCATTTAAAGACATTTTGCATGTAAAATAGAAGCTCTTCATTAGATCTTCAAGCTGTTTGTAGTTTTAGAGCCTCTAAAGTTAATCTGAGAGGTTCTGCCGTGACCTCTGTGTCTTTCTCGTCACCAGACTACACCTCAGTGATGACGTGTTTGGCTCATGGTTTACAGTGGAGACTTTCACGATCCACTGCTTATGAAACTCACTTCTTTGCTCAGTGATTGCTTTGCATAGACCCCTCCAGGCCCAGAGCAGCTGCTAAGGTTTATAAAAGGGGCCTTTGCCATGGGAGCTGAGCTGCAGCAGGCGGGCAGGCGCAGCAAGATGGTGTCACAGATGCAGTTCCTCACTTTCCTGTTGCTCTGGGTCACAGATGAGAAATTCACAAGCGCCATAATCCTTTTGGAGCAATTAATATTTTCTTAGAGTCAAAAAATTTTAAGATGCACTGAGAAACACTGGCTTTTTGTAAAACAGGCCCAATTTTGAATTGACATGTAATGCCATTAGAAAACCTATTTTTAAAATGGCATATTTCAAGGTATGTAGCATAAAGTGGTGTGTGTGTGTGTGTGTTATCCTTATGCATCTGTGATTGCAGGTGCCTGCGGGGACATCGTGATAACCCAGTCTCCAGCCTCCTTGGCTGTGTCTCCAGGACAGAGGGTCACCATTAACTGCAGGGCCAGTCAGAGTGTTAGCAGCTATGTAGCCTGGTACCAGCAGAAGGCTGGACAGGCTCTGAAACTGCTCATCTACTCAGCATCCACCCAGGCATCTGAGGTCCCCGACCAGTTCAGTGGCAGTGGGTCTGGACAGATTTCACTTTCATCATCAGCAGTGCCCAGGCTGAGGATGTGTCAACTTATTACTGCCAGCAGCATTATAACTATCCTCCCACAGTGCTTCAGCCGTGAACACAAACCCCAGTTTCATGGGCAACTGCATCCCTGCTGGGCCAGCTGCTTCCTCCTCCCAAAGCTTTGAACACACACATTCCTCTATCTTTCTGAGAGGTCTCACCTCCTGACTGATTCCTGGCAGTAGGTAGGGCCCAGGAGAAAATTAAGCCAGTTGGATTGTCTGGGTCCCATTTTGTGGGAGATTATTGAAGACCAATGCTCTGAAGATCTCTAAGAGATGCTGTCAGGAGTTGTGTCGTACGGACCTGCATGTTTCCAATGGACAGGTCCCCTGAGTGAGCCAGGAAGGTTGGTCACCCTCTCTCAGCACGTCCCGTGAATTGTACACTTGGTGGATCAATTGTCTCTTCCCTGTTCCTGCTTGACTGGCACATTTCTATTTTAATTCCTTATTCTCATGGCTTTCCTTCTTTATCTGTGATCACCCTTGAACTCTGGACCTTCCCAATAGCAAACCCTTCGCTTTTCCTATTCAAAACCTTCCACATAACATGCAGCATCCCTCCCTTGCATTTCCTTTCCATGGACCCTGTTTTCCAGCCATGCCTTTCTGGCCACTGTCACTGCAGCTGCTCTCCCACTCTGTCCCCTTTTGTACCCCCTTTTGCTGTTAAGTTCATTTCTTTCCATTGTACTCATTCTTATAAAGGTGATTCCCTAATTCTTTCAGCTGTCATTCTAGAAAGATCTGATAGTGTTCCTCAGTGCCTTTTGTCATCATTTCTCAACATTCCCTTCCCTTGGATTTGCGAGTGAAGGGAATCATGCCTCTAAGTGTGCTATAAGTTCAATTCCTTGGGTCACAGGTAATTAACTTGCCCATTTCAGTGTAAAAGTGGAAGTCTCTAGTCATATCAGAGTTAGTTGTTCCTTCACCGTCTTTGTGAAATAATGAAATTCACATTCAGGAATGATTGCTGCAAACCAGACTGCGAACCTTGTTAGCTAGGAGACATTTAAAATCAAATGAGTTATTACTTAACTACTGTCATGTAATAAACCACCCAGAAATGTATACTTTTTAAGATGGCAGTGTTTTTATTGCTGTCATGCTTATTGCTAGCTGAGCGGTTCTGTTAATATGGGCCAGGCATGACTGACCTTGGCTGGCTTGCTCATGTATTTGAAGTTGGCTGACAGGTCACCTCCCTGCTAGCTGATGTACAACAGCTCGCATCTCATTCTTCTCCTTCCCATTTCTGGAGTTGGCTGACCATCAGCTGAGGCTCTTTAGGTGAGTGGCTTCATGTCTCTCCTCATCTGGTAGATGATGTTTAACTCTGATGGCAGTTGGCAGGGTCCCGAGAGAGACAGAGAGAAAGCACATTACATTTGTAATTACTTATGCTGATTCCTGCCTTTTTCTGCTACTTTATTCAATACCCAAGCCCCAGCCAAATGCTCTCTAGCATTCATTCTGTTTTCCTACTGTCATCAAATTTATCTTCATCTGATTTGTAAGCAGAATTTATCAGAGTGAAATTTCCTTTTTGGATGATAGAAGGCTTAAGATAAGGGTTAAGCATTAGAAATAAATTATGTAGTAGTAAAATTTGGAAATTACAAAAAGGTAAATGAAATTTGTGCTGATCCAGATAAGAAAGGGGGAAGGAACCCTTGTGACTAATAAATGGCTTATGTTGTTGTGGACTCCAACGTGAGGCACCAAAATGCAGGGCCTGCCCCTGTGGGGTGTGGGGGCCTCAGGAGAGGCCTCAGGGAACTTGTTGGCTTCTGGGTTGCCATGGCTACTGGCCAATTCTTATTTGTGTTTATTTTTCTGTATTACAATAAGCAGCAAGAAGACAAGATTTATTGAAGTCTTGTGTTTGTTGATAAATGGGCTGATGAGTTCCCCACTATTCCCAGTTGCTGTTGTCTGTGGGTGGACAGAATGCCCTCTCTGATAAAAGTCTGATTATTTGTGTGGTTTAATACACTTGTCATCTATATTTTCAGAGCCTAATGTAATGAAGCTCTTTTCTTTCAGGGCTGTGATTTGATCCATTTTTTTAAGTGGTTTAATGAAGGCATAATTTATGTCACAATATTCACCAATCTTAAGTGCACTATTCCATAAATTTGAGTAAATATATACAGTTATAACATCTACCATCACAATCCATCTTCAGAGTACTTCCATCATTAACAATATTTCTTTGGTCCTATTTGTAATTAGTCACTGGTTCCTCAATCAGCCCCAGAAAACCCTGATCTACTTTCTGGACATGTAACTTCTCCTTTTCTAGAAATGTCATGTGAATGGGATCACATAGAATGTGGTCTTTTGTATCTGACTCCCCTCAATAGGCATATTTTTGAAAGTTTGTCCATGTTTATTGCTGAGTAGTATTCCTCCAGTTTTCTAACCTGGCCCCAACCTCTGTCTTTCTACTGCTTCTCCAAGAGAAGGTATGTAGGGAGAGGCAAACTTTTTTAGGATATGATTTCCGTAAATAATTCTATGGGAAAATCATTTCTAGGCTTAGGATTTAAGACCCGAAAAATTTTAAGGCAACACAGACAATTTAATAATCAATTGAATTAATGCTTAGACTACATGAAATTGAAATTGATATAAAATAGAAAGTAATAGATATGTGTATGTCCTTTGGATTGAATATCCTGGGTGATGTGTTCAGGGACCTGGTAAAACACTGTGGTGAGAGTTGAAATTTTTAAATCTTGGAAAGACATGCAAAGTGATGTAGGACTGAGATCGAGGGAACCCTTCAAGGGAGAATGAGAGCAAAGACACATATACAGTTGTGTACAGAAAGGATCTTTGCATTTTGTCCCCAGGTCATAATATTGATGGCTAAGAGTGTATTTAAGGGATGCTTTTAAAGGTCTTAAAGCCACCCTGCTCTTGGCTGAGAGGCAAGGTGCTGAGCTGCTCTTGCTCCCTCTGCCCTGCATTCCAGGTAAGAGTGAAGCACAACAGAAGAGAGGGAAGACAGCTGACAAACACTCTGCTTCACTGAACTTGATTCTGGCTCCTGACCCTTCTCCTGGACCCGTGTATGCACTTCCTTGTAGAATCCAGATTTACCCAGAACTCTGCTAAGTCAGTTTAGCAAGAGACCCCCACTCTGCATATCTGATCACCCTGAATAACTAATCGGGTTCCTCACCCTCTCCATCCTACTGGTGATGTCTGATCAGCCTGGGATGTCTTCAGGATTAGCCAGAACCCCTTAATCCTGGTGTTTCCTCTTAATAATTGTCCATTCATTGACTCCTAACCTCTTCTTGGCTATAAATTCCACTTGCTCAGGCTGTTTTCAGAATGAATCCCAGCTCTATCCAGTATCTTATTTACCCTTATTGCAATAGTCCTAAATAAAATGTGCTTCTACCATTTTGCCTACTGTGAAGCTCTGGTTTTCCCTTGACATATATGACATTTCCTAATTTCTTGGTAGTTGAATTGCATGTTGGTGTATATGTATTTGTGTATTTGTATGAGTTTACTTGAGAGTGTGACCATGTCACCCGAGGCTGCTGGGCACGTAAGAGTGAGGCCCCTTCCCAGAGGGCACTTTCCATGCTCCATGCGGCTTTTCCAACACACTAGTACTGTTCCAACACACTAGGCCTTTACTGGTGTGCAGTTCTGACTTGAGCTCTAACATGGACAATGAGCTTCTCTCATCTTCGTGTTGACCATCTGCCCACAAGGGGAACCACTAGCACACGTCTGTGCAAACTCGCCGCCAGTAGGTCCACAATCTGTCTATACATTTGCAAATAAACACGAATTCTTACTTTATGATTCATTTGTCATCTGAGAATGTCTCTGGGTCTCTAGTCACTGCTGTGGGCATTGGTCTGGGCCACATTTCATCCTCACAGTGAGACCTGGGGAGGCAGATGCTCAAATTCATGGTCCTCAGCAGAGCATGAAAGCCTCTCCCAGGGCGAGAGTCCCAAACACCAAGTTTCCCTGTGGACAGTGGGGAGGGGTGTGTGCGGCTCCAGACCTGGGGCTCCTGACTCTTACTTCTCTGTTGCTTTTGGCAGGGCTCTGCCAGCAGGAAGCTCCTGGGAAGTGACAGCTCAGCCTTCCCTGTAACACTCCCACCACTTGCATAATGACTCAGGTGGCCCAGGAATGAGATGGAAACTAGTTCATCTTGCTGGAATCCGTTGCTTCCATCAACCCTTAGTCAAGAAATATATTGGAGAGGAACTTAGTTACACTGGGTAGTTTATAGAGACACTGAGAAGGCTGAAGGGAAGGCTTGGGGCTTTGTAGCTGGGAAACGTACCCTGGATGAATGCTGCTGAACTCATCCAGTGATGTGCCTGGAAGGCTGCTCATGAACTCGAGACTGCAGTGTGTACTGACATTGCTACTGGTGACTCTGGGTATTGCCCTGGGACCTTATCCTTGCTGCTGTTGTTTCCATCAGATAAAGGAGTTTTCTTTATTGCTTTCTCTGGTTATGGTGAGGTGAATCTGTAACTCTATAAGGTGTTTACTGGGCAATGTGAAGCCGTACAATATAATGGAGAATCTGGTGTGTCCATTTTACTTGAATGTTTCATGTCAAATGTTTTATATTAAAATCTACATACATAAAGAATAGAGAAGAAAAGTGGTGTAATTTGTGTAGAAAAATGCAACTCATTTTTGAGAATTTATTTTGTTTCCTGCAGCTTTGCTTTGTTATTTCGTTCTAACAGTCTTTTTTGGGGGGAATTGTCAGGGGTTTCTACATAAAAGATCATGTCACCTGTAAGCAGAGGTAATTTTACTTCCTTCGTATAGTTTGAATGTTTTGTATTTATTTATCTTGCCTAGTCGTTCTGGCTATGACTTTTAGTATTATTTTGCATCGATGCAGTGATAGTGAGTATTCTTGCTTTGTTGTTGATTTTATATGAAATGCTTTCAGTTTACACCAGAGTATGTTTGTTGTGGGTTTTTAATATATGGTCTTTATTTTATTGAGGATAAATAATCTAAAAGGAAAACAAGAAAACAATACTACTTACCATTACACCACAAAAGTTACTTAGGAATCAACTTAACTAAGGAGGTCAAAAACATATACACTGAAAAGTAGAAAACATTGCTGAAGGAAATTAAAGAAGACACAGATAAATGGAAAGATATTCTATGTTCATGGACAGGAAGACTTAATATTGTTAAAAAGTCCATACTACCCAGAGCAAACTACAGATTCCATGCAATGTCTACCAAAATCCCAAAGGCACTATTTTTATAGAAACAGAAAAAAATCCTAAAATTCATATGGAACCACAAAGGATCCTGATATCAAAAAAAAATATTGAGAAAGAATGAAGATCAATAATTCATACTTACTGACTTCAAAACAGTGTAAACCTAGCATAACCAAAACTGTGTGGTATGAGTATAAGGATAGACATATATACCAATGAAGCAAAATAAAGAGCCCAGAAATAAAACTCATGTACATATGGTCAAATCATTGTTGACAAAGGTGCCCGAAATGCACAATGGAGAAAGATATTCACTTTAGGAACTTGTGTCAAGAAAACTGGATACCCACATGCAATAAAGAATAGAGCAAAACAGGAATAATATAAATGGAATCCTTATTTAATACCATATGCAAAACTCAATTAAAAATAAACATAAGAACTAAACTGCAAAACTCTTAGAAAAAAATATAGGAGGAAAGTTATAACATTGGTTAGCATTGGATTCTTGGATAAGACACCAAAAACACAGGCAAGAAATGTAGAAATAAGCCACTGGAACTGCATCAAACTAGAAAGTCAATACGCAGCAAGAGAAATAATCAACAGAGTAAAAAAGCAACGTATGCAATGGGAGAAAATGTTTGCCAACCATATATCTGATAAGGCTTAATATGCAAAATACATAAGAAACTCCTACAACTCAATAACAAAACCAACAGATAACCTGACTAACAAATAGGGAAAGGACTTGAATAGGCATGTATTCAGTGAAGACATAGAAACAGCCAACAAGTGTATGAGAAGATGCTCAACATCATTAATTATTAGGGAAATGCAAATCGCAAAGACTTCACGCCTATTAGGCTGGCTAATAGCAAAAGACAAAACAAAAGTTTATACGTGTTGCTGAGGTTCTAGAGAAAATGGAACCCTTGAACACTGTTGGCAGGAATGTCAATTTTTGCAGCTGTTACAGACAACAGAATGGGGTTACGAAAAGAGTTGGAAATAGTACTAACATATGATCCAGCAATCTTACCTCTGGGTATATATCCAAATAATTTGAAATCAGGGTTCTGAAGAGTTTTTCACTCTCTGTTCATTGTGGCATTGTTAATGAGAGTCAGGATACGGAAACAACCCTGTCAACTCCACTGACAGGTGAGTTCATGAAGAGAATGTGGTGTGTATATACAAGGGAATATTATTCAACCTTAAAAATGAAGGAAATCTTACCGTTTGCTACAAATGGATGGACCTGGGAGACACCATGCTACTTGAAATTAGTCACCTAAGGGCGAACACTGCATAATTCCTTTTATTTGGGACGTCTAAAATAATGAAATATACAGAAATAGACAATAAGATAGTGGTTATTAGGGGAGCAGGACGCAGATATTTGGAATTGTTGTTAATTGGGTATAAAGTTACAGTTACACAGATAAATAAATTGCAGAGATCTGTACAGCACAGTGCTTATAGCTAACAGTAAGGACTTGTGCACTTAGAAATTTGTTAAGAAGGTAAATCTCATGTTAAGTGTTCTTTCCATAAATAAGAACAACAAAGGGACATAAAAAAACTAATATGATATTATATACTTAAAAGTTCATAAAGAGAGTGGATCTTACATTGTCTTCTTACCACACACAACACTACTACTAATAAGGGAGAGAGTGGTAGAAAAAATAGGTTAATAGTCAACATTTTTTCAAGTTGGAGAAAATAAAATATTATGGTTACATGAGTGTTTAGTGGCAGGGATTCAAGTAAATAAACACTAATGAAAATAGGAAAGAAAATAATTGGAAAAGTGAATTTTCTTGGAACAAAACTATAAGGATGCATGCTGTTACCATGACTTTAGGAGACTGTACAAATAAATAAACAAAACACAGATGAAAGGAGAGAGAGAGAATGTATTAGGTTTGGCACTAATTAAATCAGCCCTCAGCTAATGAAACAATACAGTATTTCCCAATTTGTACTTCTTCATGGTATCATCAAATAATCATGACAATAATGATACGAGCTAAATTTTGTTATCTCTTTACTTGATGTCAAAGCAGTGTTTGCTGAGTGCCTTACATATCTTGTATCAGTTAGTTCTCACAACAACCCTATAACATAGGAATGTTTTTTTAGTTGCAAGATAGTTGACATATTAGTGTCTGGTGTAGAAAATGGTGCCAATTATGCCCATGTACAAAATGCTCACCACAAGAAGTGTAGTTACCATACAGAGATATTACAGGATTATTGCCCATATTCCCTATGCTGGACTTTTCATCTCATGAATGATTGTATAACTGGAAGTTTGTTCCTCTTGATCCCTTCCTCCTGTCTCACCCATCCCCCTCACTCCTCCCTTCTGGCCGCCACCCATTCGTTGAAATCACATGGTATGTGTCGTCCTCTGTCTGACTTATTTCACTGGCATAATGCCCTCTAGCTTCAGCAGTAGGAAGAGCTTCACCTAAATTTTAAGAGTGGAGAGCGGCAGGCTCACATAAACCTTCCATACATGGAGTAAAAATCCTTTCAAGGTTTGGTTTTGGCCATAACTTCCCCCCAAAATATTGTTTGTTTTTTGTCCTCTACTGGGGCAAACTTGGAGCACTCTTTTCTGTTCCCTGTGGTTGTGGGAAGGGTAGGGTCTGGTGTCTCTTTCATTCATTTACTTGGAGATTAGAGTCCCTCTGTCCCCCAGCTCAAATTAGGTCCCACATGAGGACGTCCTGGGCCCATCTTCTATTGTTGTGGCCCTGAAACCCAAGCTTAAGTGTTTGAAGTTTTGCATTGTATTTAGGATAAAAGTGGCTTCAGTTATCCAACATTTTCTGGTTGTAGATTTAACAGTAAGTTGGATACAAATATCTGCATTTTCTTTTTGTCCCTTCCTTTCCGTTCTGCTTCCCTTATCCCACCCTGCTTCTTTTTCTCCTCCGTATGTTTTATGATTTCACTAGGATTGCTGATAGGAAGAACCTAGCCTATAATTTCTAGAAACTGAACCCATTTAAAGACATTTTGGATTTGAAATAGAAGCTCTTCATTAGATCTTGATGCTGTTAGTAGTTTTAGAGCCTCTAACATTAATCTGAGAGCTTCTGCGGTGACCTCTGTGTCTTTCTCATCACCCAACTACACCTCAGTGACAGCGTGTTTGGCTCCTGGTTTACAGTGGAGACTTTCATGATCCACTGCTTATGAAACTCACTTCTTTGCTCAGTGATTGCTTTGCATAGACCCCTCCAGGCCCAGAGCAGCTGCTCAGGGTTTATAAAAGGGGCCTTTGCCATGGGAGCTGAGCTGCAGCAGGCAGGCAGGGGCAGCAAGATGATGTCACAGACGCAGGTCCTCACGTTCCTGTTGCTCTGGGTCACAGGTGAGAAATTCAGAAGTGACACAATCCTTTTGGAGTAATATCTCTTAAGAGTTAAAAATTTTTTAGATGTAATAAGAAATACTGGCTATTTCCAATACAGGCTCAATTTTGTATTGGCATGCAATGTCATCAGAAAGCCTATTTTTAAAATGGCATATTTCAAAGTGCGTAGCATAAAGTGGTGTATGTGTGTGTGTCATCCTTACCCATTTGTGATTGCAGGGGCCTGCGGGGACATCGTGATGACCCAGTCTCCAGCTTCCTTGGCTGTGTCTCCAGGACAGAGGGTCACCATTAACTGCAAGGCCAGTCAGAGTGTTAGCAACTACGTAGCCTGGTACCAGCAGAAGCCTGGGCAGGCTCCAAAACTGCTCATCTACTCGGCTTCCACACGTGCATCTGGGGTCCCCGACCGGTTCAGTGGCAGTGGGTCTGGGACAGATTTCACTTTCACCATCAGCAGTGCCCAGGCTGAGGATCTGGCAACTTATTACTGCCAGCAGTATAATTACTATACTCCCACAGTGCTTCAGCCTCGAACACAAACCCCAGGGCCGCGGGCCAGTGCATCCCTGCTGGGCCAGCTGCTTCCTCCCATCACAGCTTTGAACTCACACATCCCTCTATGAGCCTGAGAGGTCCCACCTCCTGACTGATTCCTGGCAGGTGGAGGGCCCAGTAAGAAATGACATCAGTTGGATTTTCTGTATCCCTTTTTGTTGGGGATTACTGAAGAACAATCCTCTGTAGATCTCTTAGAGATACTCCCAGGAGTTGTGTCATAGGGAACGGCATGTTCCCAACGGACAGGCCCCTGAGTGAGCCAGGAAGGTCGGGCACCCTCTCTCAGCGTGTCCCATGAATTGTACACCTGGTGAAACAATTCTGTCTTCCTGGTTCCTCCTTGACTGGCTCATTTCTATTTTAATTCCTTATTCTCACGGTCTTCCTTCTTTATGTGCAATCACCCTCCAACTCTGGACCTTCCCAGTAGTAAACCCTTGGCCTCTCTCATTAAAAACCTTCCACATAGCATGAAGCTTCCCTCCCTTGCGTTTCCTTTCCATGGACCCTGTTTTCCAGCCAAGCCTTTCTGGCCACTGTCACTGCAGCTGCTCTCCCACTCTGTTCCCTTTTGTACCACCCTTTGCTGTTAAGTTCATTTCTCTCCATTGTACTCATTCTTACAAGGTGATTCCCTAATTCTTTCAGCTGTAATTCTAGAAAGATCTGATAGTGTTACTCAGTACCTTTTCTCGTCACATGTCAACTTTCCCTGTAAAGCCATCCCTTGGATTTGTGAGGGAAGGAAGTCGTGGCTCTAAACGTGCTGTAAGTTGAATTTCTTGGATTACATGTAATTAATTTTAGTGTTGTTCCTTCACCTTCTTGTGAAATAAGGAAATTTAGTTACAGGAACAATTGCTGCAAACCTGACCAACCAGTCTCCTCTGAACACTAGTATACATAACAACTTCTCCCAGTAATTAGAAATATAATTGAAATATTGATATTAAGGAATGCATGTCATTCATTTCTTCAAGATATGATTTTTGAGTGTATGTTGTGTGTCAAGAGCACAAATATCTGCTTTCACACCATTTGGGAGACACAAACATACATAGCTTTGTAAGTGCTACAAGGAAAAATAAAGAAAGCCAGAGGGTAAGGTTGCTGGCTAAGAGGGGACATTTAAAATCAAATGAGGTATTAGTTAGCTATCGTCATGTAATAAAACACCCTCAAAAGTGTAGTTGCTCAAGATGGCAGTGTTTTTATTGCTGTCATGCTTATGGTTAGCTGAGCGGTTCTGTTAATATGGGCCAGGCTTGATTGACCATGGCTGGGTGGCTCATGTATTTGAAGTTGGCTGACAGGTCACCTCCGTGGTAGCTGACAGAGGAAGGCTCGTGTCTCTTTCTTCTCCTTCCCATCTGTGTAGCTGGCTGACCATCAGCTGGGGCTGTTCAGGTGACTGGCTTCATGTCTCTCCTGATCTGGTAGATGGCGCTCAACTTCCATGGCAGTTTGCATGGTTCAGAGAGAGAGAGAGAGAGAGAGAGAGAGAGAGAGAGAGAGAGAGAGAGAAAGCACATACAGTCTGCTGAAGTCTAGCCTCATAGTGACACAGTGTCCACTGCCACATTCTAGACCAGTGCAAGCGATGCCACTGAAGAAGGTAAATAGCCCCTGCCTCGACACAGGAACTGCAGAGTGACATGGCATAAAGCATGGGTATGGGGAGGGATAAAGATGGGGACCTGTTTCTGCATGTATCCATGGATGGTCATAGAAAATTAGCCTGAGAATATATGACTTAATTGATGTTTTAAAGTAGAGAAGAAATGAGCCGTAGGAATACTTTCAGGAAATACAGTCCTAGTTTGAGGAAACAGCACAATTCTGAGGCAGATCTGTGATCACACATAGAAAAAGATGGAAGGCAATGTTGCTAAAATGGAGCGTGCAAGGGGGACAGTGGGGGAAGTAAGATCAAAGGCCACACTGTGTAGGACGTTGTGGGCCTCTCCGAGGACTGGGGTTTGTTTGAAGGATGTGGTCAGTGGGAGAGCTCTGAATAGGGAAGAGGGAGCAGAAGGTCTGGCCCTGAGGGGACTCTCCACCTGGGGACTTCGTCGCACCTGGATGTAGGAGCAGGGGCCCAAGATCTGGGATGGTGGTACCACTTGCTGCCTCTTGCCCTCCCAAGGGTTCAGACCCTGTCTCTAGAAAAGACCTGTTTGCCTGCCTCTGACCACAGGGCTGGCTGTGGGGGGCAGTGATGAGGTTGGTGCAAATCCCCAGGAGGAAGAGGCAGGGTCGGTGGAGTCGGGTTGTGGTCACACCTGGTGATGCTTTGGCGGGAGCCCCGGGTGCATGCCCCTCCCAGAGTTGCCCCTGAGGATGTGCTCAGGGTCACAGATGTGGTGGCTGTGACCCCCCATGGCATGTAGACAGAAGTGTGGTCCTGAGGGGGGCGGCTCCTATGCTCATAATCTCCGGAGGGCCCAGGTCCCTGTGAGGTGCAGGCAGCTCTCCTGTGAGGACCCAGAGCAGTTCTGGGAGGCTCAGGCCGGCCGCGGGTCTCTGCGCCTGCACCAGGTGGAGCCCCTCATCCCAGATGTTCCTTTCCACAGGAATGAGTCTGGGGGTGTGGGGCTGTGACCCAGGAACAGGAGAACATAGCACTTTTTCTCTCAAGTTATCCTCAGTGGATTTAGCCCTTGGCTGTTCAAGTGTTCATTAAACCAGCCTGATCATGAGAATCAGACAAAGGAATTTCAATTTTCCCCATGGTGCCCATTTGGCCTGGAGTGGCCATTTCAGCTGCCTTTTTGGATGAACTCTCAGGCAAATCCTTCATCCTTTCTAGTAATTCTTAAATAATAGTGTCACGTGGACATTTCTCATCGCAGTTGGTTTCCTTGGGTGCCTGGCAATGCTGGCCTCTGAGGGGGTAAGTACCTCACTGTCCTCTGTCCCCACTTGTGGTCCACAGAGAGCTGTTGCCTGAGGAAGGAGAAGAGTTGGGTGGCACCAGCTCTCCATTCCCAGCTGGATCCCAGTATCTCCGGCTTTTCCAGGTGTGTGGACAGTGCTCACAGTTCCCAGGCTGGGGTTGCTGTAACTGCATCAAGGCACCCACCTCTCAGGGCTGCACCCTCACCTCCCAGAGCAGCGCCTCAGCCCAGCCTCACCTTCGGTTTCCTCAGGCAGGAAGCAGATGTGCAGCCCCCGGAAGTGCTCCCCATCTTCTGGAGAAACATGATTCTCTCCAACACTTCCAGGGAGGGGAAGGTGGGACTCAATAACAGCTCCTGAAAGGGCTTTTCTTAATTTCTATTTGTTGACCACCATGTGGTGATTTTTTGTAAAAGAGTCAGTGTCTAAAAGTAGTTTTCAGAAAAATTGGGAGCGTGTCTCATCTTGGAATCTCTTCCAGAAACAGGGCTGAGATGGTTGCAGTGTCCTGTCCCATGCCAGGTGCCAGGAGGAGTGCACTCAGTTTGGGGCCCGTGTGACAGCAGACCTTGAGTCGGTCTCACTCTCAGTCCCATGGAGAAGGGAGGTCTTGGGAACGGGAAGTTGGTTCCCAAAGGGAGGCAGCCCTGGAGGTGAGGCTGTGTTGTCACCTCCTCTGCAGAGGAGACAGTGACCTCTGCCCCTCCTGAGCCCGGGGCTGACCCTCCCCTAGGTCCCCCCTCCCTCTTTTAGCTCCACTCATCAGCCCCTCCACACCTACCTCAAACGCACTGCATCTGCATCATGTCCTCAGATACACTGGCATCTGCCTCCTGACTTTCCTCTGCCTTTCAGCTCCTGTTTCTAGAAACCTGACAAATGGTCTTCTAGATTTGATTTTTGAATTTCTATGTGAGAAAACCTGATTATTAGTTAATCTCCATTATTCCTGTTTGACATATGTTTATACGAGTCCATGTGCTAAGCCACTCCTAACCCTTAGGTGGGCTGGTTTGGATCAGGTGACACTCTCTCCCAGTGGAATATTTCCAGTTGTTCAATGTTATTCTTAATTTGAGCCCTGTTTCTGGCCTGTGTTTGTGAAGATCCCACATCACCCACAAGGAAAATCAACCCTCTGGACCTGTTGTCTCAGTTTATCTCTTTCTTGTCTTTTTTAAGAACATTAAAAAATATTTGACATAGAACACTGTGGAAGTTTAAGGTGTGCAGTATGTTGACTTGGTACATTTATATGTTGCAATATGATTAGCACCATAGATAGCTAACACCTTTATTGTGTGACAAAATTATAATTTCTTTTATGTGGTGAAAACAATTTAAGATCTAGTTTCTTAGCAACTTTAAAGTTCACAACTTTGAAGTCAACAGTAGTTTTTATTATAATCACTAACCTGTGCATTAGCTCTCCAGGGCCTATTTATCTACTAGTTTCAAATTTTTACCCTTAATTTATTAATCCCCAATCCCCCAATCCCCTAGCCTCTTGTAACTATCATTCTAGCCTTTGTTTTCATGAGTTCAGCTTTTTAAGATTCCACATGTAAGTGAGATCCTAGAGTATTTGTGTTTGTCTGTCTGACTAACCTCACTGAGCATGATGCCCTCAACGTCCATCCATGTTGCTGCAAATGGCAGGATGTCTTTCTTCCTCATGGCTGAATGATATTCCACTGTGTATATATACACAGCTGCTTTATTCGTCCATCAGTGAACTCTTGGCTATTGTGAATAATGCTGCTATTAACATGGGTGTGCATGTATCACTTTAAATTCTTGTTTGCATTGCCTTTGGAAATATATGCAGGAGTGAAATTACTGGATCATGTGGTAGTTTCACTTGTACTTATTTGTGGTGATTTATGCCTTTTTCTTCTCGTTATCTAATACTGAAGCCCCACCCAATCACTGTCTAGCATACATCCTGTTTTCCTATTGTCATTGAATTTATCTTCATCTGAATTGTAAGCAGAATTGATCAGAAGTTGAATTTATTTTTTTGAGGATAGAAGGGTCAGCATGAGGGTTAAGTAGTAGAAATAAATTAGTTATATTAGTAAAATTTGGAAAATACAATATGGTAAGTGAAATTTGTACTGATTCAGATAAGAAAGGGGGAAGGAACCCTTGTGACTAATAAATGGCTTATGTTGTTGTGGACTCCAACGTGAGGCACCAAAACGCAGGGCCTGCCCATGTGGGGTGTTTGGGCCTCAAGAGAGGCCTCAGGGACCTGCTGGCTTCCGGGTTGCCATGGCTACTGTTCCTCTGCCTGAGGACAGTCAGCCAGAGGGAGACAAAGGACAAACACCTGGACCTCTGAGTTAGATGAGAGATCACATGCTGCCCAGTGAGCTCCTGTTTTGGGAAAGTTTCTGGGTGCCCGTTGGGAGGGGTTTTGCAGAACACAAAGCATTTGCTCCTGAGAGAGGAAGCAGTTGGGTGACAAATAAAGGGTTAAATCTTGCCCTGTGTGCTTGGGTTCACAGCGTCTTGTCCTTTCCCCCATGTTATTGGTTTATGGTGCTGTACATGAGCAAACCGAGGCTCGATGCATCGTACTGACTCAGTTTCCTGAAAGAGACCTCAAGGGAAGTCAGCAGAGTTCGTCCTGGACTTCTGAGTTCCTGACCCCATCAATATATCAAAGGCACAAAGGAAGGAGCAGGGCCGGTGGTGTGGGAACATGTCACTTACTCCCCTGCCCCTGCAGCCCCAGGGTGAGCGTGGCTGCTTCTGTCAGTGTGCTCTGAGGAGAGTTTTGTCCTGTTTATTTGAAATGAATGGCAAGCTTTCAGGAAATTGCTAAAAGAATCAAGACCCTCTTAATCCCTTCCCTCAGCTCCCTCAAATGTTAACATTTTGCCACATTTGTTCTCTTATTCCTTCTCCATATAGATATGCTTTTTCTTTGCCTGAATGTCAGGAAAGTAAGTTCTAAGCATGCAAGTGCCAAATAATTTCCTTATAAAAAATTGCATTCTCTTACATTGCCATAGTTCAATTCACAATTTCGAAAATTAACTGATACCACCGTGCTATCTAACCCATGGGCTGGCGTGGGAGTTGGTGTTCTAAATCCTTTTGTTTTTGCAGGATCTTAAACTTCCTTGCTCTCCTTTGTCCCATCACTGCCCAGACTCCAGAGCGTGCCTTTCCCTCCTGTTCATGCTCCACTTCCCTGAAAATGCCGCCTTTCCCTGCTGCCTCCCTGCGTCCTGGGCACTTGATCGAGTCCATCCTGCTGCGCCCCTGCTCTGTGACGCCAGGGCTCCTCAGTATTTTTCATGAAAAGTGAATTTTCTCTTACACGTGATTTAAGATTAGTTTTCTGTTCTCCTCCATACAGGTTTTCTGGTCATTGCTGATTTTCTGCACGGACCCGTGGCTCTAGTGATGAAATGGATGCTATTTTTCTACTTTTCACTGGCTTAGCCGGGTAGTTTATGCTGTACTCATGCTAACGAGATAGGTTTTATGTGGTAGTATTTTTTTTTTTGGGTGATCTGCACAGCTTCTGAAATACGTACAGAGAGATCCCGGTTTGGGCAGCTGTCATTACTGCTTAAATAACCTCTCCGGGTAACTCCTGAAGCACATCCCTCCCGTGGTCATGTGGGACCCCCTCTCCCTGCAGCCCCGTGGATCAGGAGTCCTCGGGCCCCAGAGGTTGCCCCCAGCACAGGACCAGGAGGAAGGGGGCCCCGAGGAGGGGGGAGTGATGGATGTCAGGCAGGTGTGTGTCCTCGGGCTTCTTGCAATTTTTTTGTCACTGCGGAAAATGGCAATTGCTGCTGAGTAACCACTGTCGTCTTGTCCTCCTGAGGCAGGTGTGGACTTCCGGGTGAGCAGCAAGGGAAAGAGTCAGGGCTTCCCAGGTACGTCGGGCCCAGGCTGTCATGGGGACTCTTTCTCTGGCACCTGCACTAGAAAGCAGACCTTCCCGGAGGCTCAGGATGACCAAGAGGAGGCCCCGTTACTACCCAGAGGACCAAGAAGCGTTCAGCCACTTCTGGATTTGCCCTGAGGTGGTTCAGAGACCTTTAAACTGCAGGTGAGAGGACAGGTTCATTGGGCATCATCGAACCCCTCCTCGGGCTCTTCAGGTGACATTGGGGTGGTTCTAAGGTGTAAGATGGCTGACAACAGGCTGTGGTGACCTGCACACTGTCCCTAGTATCCTTGATACTACTGTGTGTTGAGGGTGGGGTGTTCATCTGACGTAATTATTGACAGGGAGGAAAAGAAGCTCATAATTCAGTTTCCTGTATCAAGTTCGTTCAGGGCATGTCAGGGTAATCAGCCCTGCCCACGGACGCATTGATTTATTCCCACCAGTCAAAGTCTTAGACAATAGTGAGCAGACAAGATGCTGCTGTCTTCATGTCCACGTTCTCCTGGGGGAGTCACCAACGATGAAACAAAGCAGAAGAAATTGATCACAGTCAGCGATATGTGCTGTGAGGGAGATCCGACCAGGCAATGCCCTCACCAGGTGGGTGTGAACAAGGGCTTCATGGAGCAGGCATTTGGAGAGGACTTCTCTGCAGAGCTGTCAGCAGGCCACTGGCTGGAACGTGGGCAGGAAGTGGATGTGTATGTGACCAGCAGAGGGAGGGTGCAGGACAAAGGCCCAGAGGCAGGGCCGGGCTTGGCAGGTTCAGTCAGTGGGGATGCAGGAGAGTCAAGGTGGATGCACAAATTGGAGGAAGATGTGATTCACAATCCACTGCCCACACCTGCCATCTACTAGGTGCCACTGTAGGACTCCTGGTTAAATCATGAAGGGCAGACTGAACTTGATATTCCTCAGGTCTTTCCTTCCAGGGACAGCTAGTATCCAAGATGAGTCTCCTGGAAGAAGGGAGGTCTGGTCATTAAGTGTCAAATTTACTAGTAAGCGTCAAATTCTTGCCCCACACTTGCAATTCAATAAATATCTGTCCATGGAATGAGTAGCATGGAATGAGTTATTGATATTAACGTTCATTATCCTCCTGGAGGAAAAGGAGCTGCCTCCTCTCTCATGAACCACAGGAGCTCTGGAGGGCTTTGGCTGCCCCCCCTCACCCTTGAACCTCCCCAGGAGCAGGGAGCCCCGCTGTCGCCACTCACTCCTCCCAGACGTGCTGCTCCAGGGCCTCCCTGGGGGTCCCTTGCTTCTTGGTCACTAGCTGTGTGTTCCTAGATAAAGTGTCTGCACCAGGAGAGGGAGGAGGGAAGGACGGGAGCAGGCAGAGGGAGGATGTCCCCCTGGGCTGGAGAGGCCCTGAGCAGACCTCCTCCCAGGGGCAGATGGGGGAAGGACTCACTGCCGTGCCTGCTCTGCCCACTGGCGTCTCCTCCTTGGCCTTCCCGTCAGCTCAGCCCCACCTGCCAAAGGGCTGTGAGACCCTCAGCATGTCCCTCCCAGGGCTGCTTTCTCACCATATAATTGGGAGTGGGGAAAGCCCTGTGGCCCTCTCAGAACCCTGTCCCTCTGTTCACACATCACCACCCGTCTCCACTACCCGTCTCTCCCCAGCGTCTAGCCCACCCGCCCTCTTTCTCTGCTCACTTCCCTCTCTCCACAGCAGTGGGACCTCAGCCGCACAGCCCTGGCTGCCCACCCCTGCGAACCACGGTCCCCATCCTCTGAGCACACCCTGAGCTCATCAGTGGTTTTCAGGAAAATTGTCTCAAGTGTTCTTACACACAGGAGAGCAAGCCACAGTCCATGGGCCACATTTTGCCTGTGGCTGTGCATCACTTTTTTAAAATTAAAGTATTATTGTTATATACTCTTATGAAGTTTCCACATGAAAAAGCAATGTGGTTACTACATTCACCCATATTACCAAGTTCCCCCCGAGGCCCCATTGCAGTCACTGTCCATCAGTGTAGTGAGATGCCACCTTGTATTCTAAACAGCTTCATTGGGATATAATTCTCCTGCTGTACAATTCACTCAGATAATGTGTATATTTCAGTGGTTTTGTGTGTTCACATGTGTGTGCATCTTTACCCATGGGAGTTGCAGAACATTTTCATCACCTTGAAAAGAAACCTGCACCTTTAGCTGGATCACACCCTGTGTCCCCCCATTACTCCCCTAGCTCCAGGCACCACATGTCTACTTTTGTCTCCACAGATTGACCTACCCTGGACCTTTCATATAATGGAATCATGGAATATGTAGTATTTTGTGTCCACTTCTTTTCCTTTGCATAATACTGTCAAAGTTCTTCCATGTTGTAAACTGTATCAGTGCTTCATTTCTTCTTTTGGCTGAATGCTATTCCGCCATGTGGATACATTGCATAGTGTTTATCCATTCATCATTTGAGGGACGTTTGGGTTGTTTCTACTTTTGATCTATTTTGAATAATGCTGCTCCCATCATTCATTTTAAAGTCTTTGCATGGGTATGTTTCATTTCTCTTGTGTTTGTATGAAGATCAGAATTAACAAGTCACATAGTAACCCAATATTTAACTTTCAGAGGCATCACCCACCTGGTTTCTGGAGGGACTGTGCCATTTTCCTTTCACACCAGCGATGCATGATGTGAGTCTCTCCACATGCTCACCATCTCTTATTATTGTTTGCCTTGAGTTCAACCATTCTAATGGGTGTGAAATGGCGTCAGTTTACATTTCCCTAATGATTAGTCATGCTGGGCACCCTTTCATGTGGTCATTGCATCTGTATATTTTCTGTAGAGAAATGTCTGTTCATATTCTTTGCCCATTTTAAATTGGATTGTCTTTGTTATCAGCTTGTAATAGCTTTAATATATTCTGAATACTAGAACCTTATCAGATATACGATTTGCAGACGTTTCTCCACTTCTGTGAGTTGCCCTTTCTCTTTTTTGATTGTGTCCTTTGATGCACAAAATTTCTAATTTTCAGGAAGTCCAAATTTTCTTTTTTTCTTTTGTCACTTGTGCATCCCATGTGAAGTCTAGGAAACCATTTCTAAATTGAAGGTCAAGGGAATTTACCTCAATATTTTTTGTAAGAGTTTTAGCACTTACATTTCAATCTTGTTCCAGTATTTTTGAGTAATTTTGTATTTAATGTGAAATATGTTTTAGAATCTATTCTTTTGCATATGGATGTTTTAGCAGCCCCAGCACCACTCGTTGAAAAGACTATTCTTTCCCACATTGAACAATCTTGGAATATAAGTAAAGCTCTATTGGAACTCAGCCATGCTCAGTAATTTACATGTCATCTATGATTGCTAGAGTTGTGTAAGTGCAACAAGGACCATGTGGCCTACAAAATCTAATAAACTTATTGTCTGGTCCTTTACAGAAAGTGTGTCAACCTCCACTATATATAAATTATGCAGTCTTAAGCCCACTAAAAAAGGGACATTTTGTTAATCACAGTAGGAAGGGGCTTCCCTCTGAAGTTTCTTGCATCATTTCAATTCTTATTTTTGTTTATTGTTCTGTATTACAATTAAGGGAACAGAAAGGCAAAATTTATTGAAGCCTAGTATTTGTTGATAAATTGGCCGGTGAGTTCCCCACTATTCCCAATCATTGTCTGTGGGTGGATAGAATCCCCTTTGTGATATAAGGCTGATTATTGTGTTGGTGGATTAATACCTTCCTAATCTATATTTTCAGAGCTGAAGATAATGAAGGTCTTTCCTTTCAGGACTGCAATTTGATCCATCTTTTTTGAGTGGGTTTATGAATGCATAATATATATGTCATAATATTCACCAATCTTAAATGTACCATTCAATAAATTTGAATAACTCATAGCTTTTACATCTACCATCACAATCCATCTTCAGAGTACTTCCATCATCAAAAATATTAACTTGGTCTTATTTATAATTAGTCACTGCTCCCACAATCAGCCCCAGAAAACACTGTTCTACTTTCTGGATATGTAACTTCTCCTTTTCCAGAAATGTCTTATGAATGGGATCATATAGAATGTGGTCTTTTGTATCTGACTCCCCTCACTAGGCATATTTTTGAAAGTTTATCCATTTTTATTGCTGAGTAATATTCCTCCAGTTTTTCAACATGTGTCTTTCTACTGCCTGCTCCAAGAGAAGGTATGTAGAGAGAGGCAATCTTCTCAGGACATATTTTCCATAAATGATTTTATGGGAGAATCATTTCTAGACTTAAGATTTAAGGTCTCAAAAATTTAAGGCATTTCAGACAATTTAATTATAAATTTAATTGATACTTAGAATATGTGAATGATACTTGGAATATGGAAAAAAACGGTGCTGAGAGTTGAAATTTTAAAATCTTAGAAAGACAAGTGAAAATATGTAGGACAGATTGAGGGCACCCTCAAAGGAGAATGAGAGCAAAGACACACACAGAGATGTGGACAGAAAAGGATCTTTGCATTTTGTCCCTAAGTCATAGTCTTGAGAGATAACAGTATCTTTAAAGGATGCTTTTAAAGTTCTTAAAGCCACCCTGCTCTTGGCTGAGAGGCAAGGTGCTGAGCTGCTCTTGCTCCCTCTGCCCTGCATACATGGTCAGAGTGAACACAATGCAAGAGTGGGAAGACAGCTGACAAACACACTTTGCTTGACTGAACTTGATTCCAGCCGCAGAACCTTCTCCTGCGCCTGCATATGCACTTCCTTGCAGAATCCAGATTTACCAAGAACTCTGCTAAGTCAGTTTAGCAAGAGACCCCCACTCTGCATATCTGATCAGCCTGAATAATTAACGGGCTTCTTCACCCTCCCCACCCTCCAGGTGATGTCTGATCAGCATGGGATGTCTTCAGGTTTAGCCAGAACCCCTTAATCCTGGTGTTTTCTCTTAATAATTGTTTCTTTATTGACTCCCAAACTTATCCTTGGCCATAAATTCCCAGTTGCTTATGCTGTTGAAGGGCCCCCACCAGTAAGATGGCGAACTTCCAGCTTCTCTTCCGGGTTCTCGGTTCTGACGGCGCCACCTGAAGAGCAATAACCTCTCTCCCTTCTCCCACTCCCAGCACCTAGCCAATAGCCACCAGCCCCGTAGAAGTGACACCTCAATCAGCTCATGCCCCTTCCTATATAACCCAGCACCTTTCCCTAATAAAGCGGAATTCTCCAGTGAATTACTGCTGGGTGTCGCTCCTTTCCTTTCAGCTATTTTCAGAATTAATCCCAGCTCCAACCAAAAGCCTATTTACTCTTATTGCAATAGTCCTAAATAAAATCTGCTTTTACCACTTTGACTACTGTGAAGCTCATTTTTTCTTTCACATATATGACATTTCCTAATTTCTTGGTAGTTGAATTGAATGTGTGTGTTTATCTGTATGAGTTTACTTGAGAGTGTGACTAGGTCTCCCCAGCGCTGCTGGGCACTTAAGTGTGAGGCCCCTTCCCAAGGGGCACTTTCCATGCTCCATGCGGCTTTTCCAGCACACTAATACTGGCCCTCGACTGGTGTGCAGTTCTGACTTGAATCTAACGTGGACAATGAGCTTCCTTCATCTTCCTTTTGACCATCTTCCCAGCAGGGGGAGCCATTAGCACACGTCTGTGCAGTTAAGCTCACCACCAGTAGGTCCACACTCTCTCTACAAACTGGCAACTAAGAAACAAATTCTACACTCGTGATTCGTTTGGCATCTGAGAATGTCTCTGGGTCTCCAGTCACTGCTGTGAGCACAGGTCTGGTGCACATTTCATCCCCACAGTGAGACCTGGGGAGGCAGATGATGCTCAAATTCATGGTCCTCAGCAGAGCATGAAAGCCTCTCCCAGGGTGGGAGCCCCAAACACCAGGATTCCCTGTGGACAGTGGGGAGGGGTATGGGCGGCTTGGTGTCTGGAGCTCCTGAAGGATATTTTCAGCTGATCTTTCGGCGGGGCTCTGCCAGCAGGAAGCTCCTGGGAAGTGACAGCTCAGCCTTCCCCGTAACAGTCCCATCACCTGTATAATGACTTGGGTAGCCCAGGAATGAGATGTAAAGTAGTTCATCTTACTGGAACCCATTGCTTCCACCAACCCTTAGCCAAGAAATACACTGGAAAAATGAACTTGGTTACGCTGAGTAGTTCATAGAGAAACTGGAAGGCTGAAGGGAAGGCCTGGGGCTTTGTAGCTGGGAAATGTACCCTGGATGAATGCTGCTGAACTCATCCAGTGATGTGCCTGGAACACTGCTCATGAGCACGAGACTGCAGTGTGTACTGACATTGCTACTGGTGACTCTGGGTATTGTCCCAGGACCTTATCCTTGCTGCTGTTGTTTCCATCAGGAGGAGGAGTTTTCTTTATTGCTTTCTCAGCTTAGGGTGAGGTGAATCTGTAACTCTATAAGGTGTTTACAGGGCAACATGAAGTCATATACTACCATGGAGTATCTCTTTATAGTGTCCGTTTTACTGGTATGTTTCATGTGAAATGTTTTATATTAAAATATACACTACATAAAGAATAGAGGAGAAAAGTGGTGTAAGTTGTGTATAAAAATGCAACTCATTTTTGAGTATGTATTTTGTGTCTTGCAACTTTGCTTGGTTCTCTAGTTCTAACAGTCTTGTTTTTCGTGGAATCTTTAGAATTTTCTCCACAAAAAATTGTGTCACATGTAAAAAGAGATAATTTTATTTCTTTCTTCTGATTTGAGTGCTTTTATTTAATTTTCTTGCCTAACTGTTCTGGGTAGCACTTCTAGTATTATTTTGAATTGAAGCAGTGAGAGTGGGTATCTTTGTGTTGTTCTTGATTTTTGAGGAAATAGTTTCAGTTTTTCACCACTGAGTATATTAGTTTTTCATATATGGAGTAGTTTTTCTTTATTATTTTGAGAATAATCTAAAAGGAAAAGAACACAATTCTACTTACCATTGCACCACAAAAATTTCTTAGGAATAAACTTAACTAAGGTGAAAAACATATACACTGAAAACTACAAAACGTTGCTGAAGGAAATTAAAGAAGACAGAGATAAATGGGAAGTTCATGAAGTGGAATACTTGATATTGTTAAAATGTCCATACTACCCAGAGCAAGCTACAGATCCAATGCAATGTCTATCAAAATCCCAATGGAATTATTTTTATAGAAATACAAAAACAATCCTAATATTCATATGGAACCACAAAGGACCCTGATATCCAAAAAATTCTTGAGAAAGAACAAAACTCAAGAATTCATACTTACTGACTTCAAAACAGTATAAAGCTACCATAACCAAAGCTGTATGGTATGAGTATAAGGACAGGCATATATAGCAATGGATCAAAATTAGAGCCCAGAAATAAACTCATGCGTATATGGCCAAATGATTGTTCACAAAGGTACCAGGAATACACAATGGAGAAATATAGTCTCTTTAAGAAATTGTGTCGAGAAAACTGGATATGCACTTGCAATAGAGCGAAAAAGGAATAATATCAATGGAATCCTTATTTAATACCATATGCAAAACTCAATTTAAAAAATCAACATAGGACCTGAACTGCAAAGCTCTTAGAAGAAAACATAGAGGGAAAGCTTCATAACATTGGTCTTAGCATTGGATTCTTGGATATGACACCAAAAACACAGGCAACAAATGCAAAAATAAATCACCTGGACTGCATCAAACAAGAAAGTCAATACTCAGCAAGAGCAACAAACAGCAAAGTGAAAAAGTGACCTATGCAATGGGAGAAAATATTTGCAAACCATGTATCTGATAAGGATTAATATGCAAAATACATAAGAAACTCCTACAACTCAATAACAAAACCAATAGATAACTTTATTAACAAATAGGCAAAGGACTTGAATAGGCATTTATTCAATGAAGACATGGAAACAGCCAAGAAGTGTATGAGAAGATACTCAGCATCATTAATCATTAGGGAAATGCAAATCGCAACCACTTTACACCTATTAGGCTGGCTAATAGCAAAAAACGAAACAAAAGTTTATAAGTGCTGGTGATGTTGTAGAGATATTGGAACCCTTGAACAATGTTGGCAAGAATGTGCAGCTCTTACGGACAACAGAATGGAATTCCTGAAAAAGTTAGAAATAGTACTAACATATACCCCAGCCATCTTACTTCTGGATATATATCCAAATGAATTGGAATCAATGTTCTGAAGAGATTTTTCCACTCTCTGTTCATTGTGGTATTGTTAACAATAGTCAATATATGGAAACAACCCTGTCAACTCCATTGACAGGTGAGTGCATGAAGAAAATGTGGTCTATATATGCAAGAGAATATCATTCAACCTTAAAAATTAAGGGAATCTTACCATTTGTTACAAAGGGATGGACCTGATGCAACTTGAAATTTGTCACCGAAGGGCAAACAGTGTGTAATTCCTTTTATTTGAGACATCTAAAATAATGAAATGTACAGAAATAGACAATAAGATAGTGGTAATTAGGAGAGCGGTAGGGGGATATGTGAAATTTTTCTAAATGGGTATAAAGTTACAGTTACACAAAATAAGTAAATTGCAGAGATCTGTACAGCACAGCTAAGGTATTGTACAATTAGTGATTTGTGTAGATCTCATGTTAAGTGTCCTTTCCACAAACAAGAATGACAATGGGACATATGAAAAAAAACCAATATGATATCATATACTTAAAAGTTCATAAAGAGTGTAGATCGTATATTGTCTTACATTATTGTGTCACACACAAAAATATTAATAATGAGTGAAGAGCGTAGGCAAAAAAATAGGTAAATAGTCAACATTTAAAAAAAATTTTGGTATCATTAATATAAAACCACATGAGCAACTTTGTGGTTACTAAATTCCCCCCATTATCAAGTCCCCATCACATGCCCCATTACAGTCACTATTCATGAGTGTAGTAAGAAGCTATAGAATCACTACTTGCCTTCTCTGTGCTATACTGCCTTCCCCGTGTACCCCCCATGTTAAGGGTGCTAATCGTAATACCCCTTGTTCCCCTTCACCCTCCCTTCCACCCACCCTCACCAGTCCCTTTCCGTTTGTTAACTGTCAGTCCATTCTTGGGTTCTGTGATTCTGCTGCTGTTTTGTTCCTTCAGTTTTTTCTTTGTTCTTATACTCCACAGATGAATGAAATCATTTTGTATTTGTCTTTCTCTGCTTGGCTTATTTCACTGAGCATAATACCCTCTAGTTCCAGCCATGTTGTTGTAAATGGTAGGATTTGTTTTCTTCTTATGGCTGAATAATATTCCATTGTGCATATGTATCACATCTTCTTTATCCATTCATCTATTGATGGACATTTAGGTTGCTTCCATTTCTTGGCTATTGTAAATAGTGCTGTGATAAACATAGGGGTGCATATGTCTATTTGAAACTGGGATCCTGCAATCTTAGGGTAAATTCCTAGGAGTGGAATTCCTGGGTCACATGTTATTTCTATTTTGAATTTTTTAAGGAACCCCCATACTGCTTTGCACAATAGTTGAACTAGTTTACATTCCCACCAGCAGTGTAGGAGGGTTCCCTTTTTCTGCATCCTAGCCAGCATTTGTTGCTCCTAGTCTTTTCTATGTTGACCATCCTAACTGGTGTGAGGTGATATCTCATCGTGGTTTTAATTTGCATTTCCTTGATAATTCGCGATGTGAATGGAGCATCTTTTCATGTGCCTGTTGGCCATCTGAATTTCTTCTTTGGAGAAGTTTCTGTGCAGATCCTCCTCCCATTTTTTAATAGGGTTATTAGCTTTTTGGGTGTTGAGGCACCTGTGGTCTTTATATATTGTGGATGTTAACCCCTTATCGGGTATGTCATTTACAAATATAGTCTCCCATACTTTAGGATGCCTTTTTGTTCTGCTCATGGTGCCCTTAGCTGTACAGAAACTTTTTAGCATGATGTAGTACCATTTGTTCATTTTTTATTTTGTTTATTTTGCCTAAGGACATGCATTCAGGAAAAAGTTGCTCATGTTTATATTCAAGAGATTTTTGCCTTTGATTTCTTCTAAGAGTTTTACGGTATCATGACTTACATTCCAGTCTCTGATCCATTTCAAGTTTATTTTTGTGTTTGGGGTTAGACAATAATCCAGTTTCATTCTTTTCCATGTAGTTGTCCAGTTTTGCCAACACCAGCTGTTGAAGAGGCTGTCATTTCCTCATTGTTTGTCCATGGCTCCTTTATCATATATTAATTGACCATATATGCTTGGGTTTACATCTGGGATCTCTAATCTATTCCATTGGTGTATGGGTCTGTTCTTGTGCCAGTATGAAATTGTTTTGATTACTGTGGCTTTGTAGTAGAGCTTGAAGTCAGGGAGTGTAATTCCCCCCACTTTATTCTTACTTCTCAGGATTGCTTTGGCTGTTTGGGGTCTTTTGTGGTTCCATATGAATTTTAGAATGATTTTCTCTAGTTCATTGAAGAATGCTGTTGGTATTTTGATAGGGATTGCATTGAATCTGTAGATGGCTTTTGGCAGGATGACCCTTTTGACAATATTAATTCTTCCTATCCATGAGCACGGGATGTATTTCTATTTATTGGTATCTTCTTTAATTTCTCTCATGAGTGTCTTGTAGTTTTCAGAGTACAGGTCTTTCAATTCCTTGGTTAGATTTATTCCTAGGTATTTTATTCTTTTTGATGCAGTTGTGAATGGAATTGTCTTCCTGATTTCTCCTTCTACTAGTTCATTGTTAGTTTATAGGAATGCAAAATATTTCTGTGTATTAATTTTGTATCCTGCAACTTTTCTGAATTCAGATATTAGACCTAGTAGTTTTGGAGTGGATTCTTTTTTTTTATGTACAATATCATGTCATCTGCAAACAGTGATAGTTTAACTCTTCCTTGCTAATTTGGATGTCTTTTATTTCTTTTTGTTGTCTGATTGCTGTGGCTAGGACCTCTAAAACTATGGTGAATAAAAGTGGGGAGAGTGGGCATCCTTGTCTTGTTCCTGATCTAAAAGGAAAAGCTTACAGCTTCTCACTGTTAAGTATAATGTTGGCTATGGGGTTGTCATATATGGCCATTATTATGTTGAGTTACTTGCCTTTTATATCCATTTTCTTGAGAGTTTTTATCATGAATGGGTTTTGAATTTTGTCGAATGCTTTCTCAGCCTCTATGGAGATGATCATGTGGTTTTTGTCCTTTTTGTTGATGTGGTGGATGATGTTGATGGATTTTCAAATGTTGTACCATCCTTGCATCCCTGGGATGAATCCTACTTGATCATGATGGATGATCTTTTTGATGTATTTTTGAATTGGGTTTGCTAATATTTTGTTGAGTATTTTTGCATCTATGTTCATCAGCAATATTGGGCTATAATTTTCTTTTCTGCATTGACTTTGCTTGGTTTTGGTATTAGAGTGATGTTGGCCTCATAGAATGAATTTGAAAGTATTCCCTCCTCTTCTACTTTTAGGAAAACTTTAAGGAAGTTGGTTATTATGTCTTCACTAAATGTTTGATAAAATTCAGCAGTGAAACCATCTCGTCCAGGAGTTTTGCTCTTAGGTTGTTTTTTGATTACCAATTCAATTTCCTTGTTGGTAATTGGTCTATTTAGGTTTTCTGTTTCTTCCTGGGTCATTCTTGGAAGGTTGTATTTTTCTAGGAAGTTGTCCATTTCTTCTTGGTTATCCAGTTTATTAGCATATAATTTTTCAGAGTATTCTTCTCATAATTCTTTGTATTTCTGTGGTGTTCATAGTGATTTTTCCTTTCTCATTTCTCATTCTGTTTATGTGTGTAGACTCTCTTTTTTTCTTGATAAGTATGGGTAGGGGTTTATCTATTTTGTTTATTTTCTCAAAGAACCAGCTCCTGCTTTCATTGATTCTTTCGATTATTTTATTATTCTCAATTTTATTTATTTCTGCTCTAATCTTTGTTTTGTCTTTCCTTTTAATGACTTTGGGCCTTATTTGTTCTTCTTTTTCTAGAGTTTTGTTTATTGTGAGTTTAGACTACTCATTTGGGATTGTTATTCTCTCCTGAGGTAAGCCTGTGTTGCAATATACTTCCTTCTTAGCATGGCCTTTGCTGTGTCCCACAGATTTTGTGGTGTTGAATTATTGTTGTCATTTGTCTGCATCGATTGCTTGATCTCTGTTTTTATTTGGTCATTGATCCATTGATTGTTTAGGAGCATGTTATTAAGCCTCCACATGTTGGCTTGCTTTCTCCTTTTTTTTGTGTAATTTATTTCTAGTTGAATACCTCTGTGATCTGAGAAGCTGGTTTAAAAATTTCCATCTTTTTAAATTTACTGAGGCTCTTTTTGTGGCCTAGTATGTGATCTTTTCTTTTTTTAATTATTAAAATATGATTGATATTCACTCTTATGAAGGTTTCACATGGAAAAACAATATGGTAGCATTACCCATATTATCAAGTCCCCACCCAACCCCAATGTAGTCACTCTTCATCAGTGTAGTAAGTTGCCACAGATCCACTATGTGCCTTCTCTCTGCTACACTCTTCTCCCTGTGATCCCCCACACCAAGTGTACTAAACATAATACCCCTCAATACCCTTCTCCCTCCCTCCCCACCTGCCTCCCACACCCCTCCCCTTTGATAACCACTAGTTCCTTCTTGGAGTCTGTGAGTCTGCTGCTATTTTGTTCCTTCAGTTTTGCTTCATTGTTATACTCCACAAATGAGGGAAATTATTTGGCATTGGTCTTTCTCCACCTGGCTTATTTCACTGAGCATGTCTTCCAGCTCTATCCATGTTGTTGCAAATGGTAGAATTTGTTTCTTCATTATGGCTGAATAGTATTCCCTTGTGTATATATACCACATCATCTTTACCCATTCATCTCCTGATGGACACCTAGGTTGTTTCCATATCTTGGAAAAAAGGTGCTGTGATAAACATAGGGGTGCATCTGTCTTTTTGAATCTGAGAAGTTGTATTCTTTAGGTAAATTCCAAGGAGTGAGATTCCCATGCCAAATGGTATTTCTATTTTTAGCTTTTTGAGAAACCTCCATATTGCTTTCCACAATGATTGAACTAGCTTATATTCCCACCAGCAGTGTAGGAGGTTCCCCTTTCTTTGCATCCTCACCAGCATTTGTTGTTCTTAGTCTCTTTGATGCTGGCCATCCTCACTGGTGTGAGGTGATATCTCATTGTGGTTTTAATTTGCATTTCCCTGATGATTAGTGATGATGAGCATCTTTTCCTGTATCCATTGGCCATCCGTATTTCTTCTTTGGAGAACTGTCTCTTCATATCCTCGACCCATTTTTTAATCAGGTTATTTGCTTGTTGGGTGTTGAGGCATATAAGTTCTTTATATATTTTGGATGTTAACCCCTTGTCAGATATGTAATTTACAAATGTATTCTCCCATACTGTAGGATGCCTTTTTGTTCTGTTGATGGTTTCCTTTGCTGTACAGAAGCTTTTTAGTTTGATGTAGTCCCATGTGTTCATTTTTGCTTTTGTTTCCCTTGCTTGAGGAGATGGGTTCAGGAAAAAGTTGCTCATGCTTATCTTCAGGAGATGTTTGCCTATATTGTCTTCTAAGAGTTTTATGGTTTGTTGACTTACATTCAAGTCTTTGATCCATTTCGAGTTTACTTTTGTGTATGGGGTTAAACAATAATCCAGTTTCATTCTCTTGCATGTAGCTGTATATGTGATCTATTCTTGAAAATGTTCCATGTGCACTTGTGAAAAATGTGTATTCTATTGCTTTTGTATTGAGTGTTGTATAAATGTTTGTGAGGTCCATCTGTTCTAATACATTGTTCAGTTCCTCTGTGTCCTTACTTATTTTCCATCTTGTTGATCTGTCCTTTGGAGTGAGTGATGTGTTTAAGTCTCCTAAAATGAATGCATTGCATTCTATTTCCCACTTTAATTCTGTTAGTATTTCTTTCACATACCTAGGTGCTCCTGTGTTGGATGCATACATATTTATAATAGTTATATCCTCCTGTGGGACTGACCCCTTTATCATTATATAATGCCCTTCTTTGTCTCTTGTCACTTTCTTTGTTTTGATGTCTATTTTGTCTGATACAAGTACTGCAACTCATACTTTTTTCTCCGTATTGGATGAAATATCTTTTTCTATCCCTTCACTTTTAGTCTGTGTATGTCTGTGGGTTTGAGTGAGCCTCTGGTGGGCAGCATATAGACGGGTCTTGATTTTTTATCCATTCAGTGACTTTATGCCTTTTGACTGGTGTATTCAGACCATTTACTTTTAGGGTGATTATTGATAGGTATGTACTTATTATCACTGCAGGCTTTAGATTCGTGGTTTCCAAAGGTTCAAGGGTAATTCCCTTACTATCTAACAGTCTAACTTAACTCACTTAGTATGATATTATAAACTCAATCTAAAGGGTTTTTTTCCTTCTTTTTCTTCCTTCTCCATTCTTTATGTATTATGTGTCATATTCTGTACTCTTTGTCTATTCTTTGATTAACTTTGGGGATAGTTGATTTGATTTTGCATCTGCTTAGTGGTTAATTGTTCTACTTTGCGGTGGTTTTATTTCCCCTGGTGACAGCTATTTAGCCTTAGGATTACTTCCATCTGTAGCAGTCCCTCCAAAATGCCCTGTAGTGGTGGTTTGTGGGAGGTAAATTCTCTCAGCTTTTGCTTATTGAAAATTGTTTAATCCTTCCTTCAAACTTAAATGATAACCTTGGCAGGTAAAGTATTCTTGGTTCAATGTCATTCTGATTCATTGCATTACATATATCATGCCACTCCCTTCTGGCCTATAAGGTTTCTGTCTGTTGAGAAATATGATGATAGCCTGATGGGTTTTCCTCTGTATGTGATCTTTTTTCTCTCTGTAGCTGCTTTCAGAAGTCTGTCTTTATCCTTGACCTTTGCCATTTTAATTAATATGTATCTTGGTGTTGTCTTCCTTGCGTCCCTTGTGTTGGGAGATCTGTGCACCTCCATGAGCCTGAGAGAATATCTCCTTGCCCAGATTGGGGAACTTTTCAGCAATTACATCCTAAATGACACTCTCTTTCCCTTTTTTTTCTCTTCTTCTTCTTGTACCCCTATAATGCAAATATTGTTTCATTTGGGTTAGTCACACAGTTCTCTCAATATTCTTTCATGCTTAGAGGTCCTTTTGTCTCTCTGTTCCTCAGCTTCTTTGAATTCCTCTTGTGTAATTCCTATTCCATTTACCATCTCTTCAACTAAAACTAATTGGATTTTAAATCCCTCCATTCTATGTTTCACTTCAGATATGGAATTTCTTAATGATTGTATCTCCATCCTAAATTTGTCTCTGAGTTCTGGAATATTTTTGTGTATCTCCATAAGCATGTTTATGATTTTTATTTTGAACTCTCTTTCAGAAAGATTGGTGAGTTCAGTTTTATTTGACCTTTTCCTGGGGTTTGTGAGATTTTGGTCTGAACCAGGATCCTTTGACAGTTCATATTTGTATGTGGTGGCCTCTAGCATTCAGAAAATCTAGTCTCTGGAGGTGCTCAGCCTCTGGAGTGAGGTCAGTGGTCACAGGGGAGTGGTGCTGTTGCCTGGAAGGTGGAAAGAGCTATTTCCTGCTTCCCCACCGCAGTGCCTGTCTACACTGTTAGAGTCAGTGGGCCAAGGCCACATGTGAAAGCCTTTGTGCTTTACCCATGTAGCTGTCATAGGTGGGTCCTCCCTCTGGCTCTCCTGACACTTGGGCAGTGACTGCCAGTTTGGAAGCCGGGGCTGGCTGGCCAGGAGGAAGGCTCAGCATGCTGCATATCACTTTAGAGGGCCTCAGAGCTGAGTAGGAAGCCAGGGGGATGGAGTGCCTGAAGCTCCTGGAAATTCCCAACCTGCTTGGCTGAGCATGCCCAGACAACCTTGTCCACCTATCCCTTCTCCTTTGGAGTGCCTTCCAAACCATGCCACTTCAGCAGCCCTCTCCCTGATGGGAAGCCTCTCTGACTACCCACCTTTCCTTTGTCCCAGAGCAGCTGTATGTGGATCCCTGTCCTCCACAAATGGCTGAAATCTCAGTTACTCAAGTATTATGCCTGTATTAGCTTTCCAACCCCCTAGTCTCCAGATCACCATGCAGTGTAGGTTTGTGCTCACAAAGCAGATCTCCAGGATTGGGTTTTCAACAGTCCTAGGCTTCCATTCACTCCCTGCTCCATTTCTCTTCCTCCCACCAGTGAGCTGGGGTGGGGGAAGGGCTTGGGTCCTGCCAGGTCAAGGCTTTGGTACATTACCCTCTTTTGTGAGGTCTGCTCTGTTCTCCTGGTGTATGCAGTCTGGTGCAGCCTTCTTTCCTGTTGCTCTTTTAGGATCAATTGCATTCACTATATTTTCATATTATACATGATTTTGGGTGGAGTTCTTATTCTTACCTATCATGCCTCCATCTTGAATCTCCACAATAGTTAACTTTTCTTAAAGTTGGAGAAAGTAGAATATTATGTTACCATGAGTATTTAGTGACAGGGATTTAAATAAACATTATCAAAAATTAGAGAAAAACTAATTGGAAGAGTGAATTTTCTTGGATCAAATCTAGATGGATACATTCTGTTACCATGATATTTGGAGACTGAAAATGAATAAACAAGACACAGATGAAAGGAGAGAGCAAGAATGTGTTCAATTTGGCATTAATTAAATCAGCCCTCAGATCATGAAAAAATACAGTATTTCCCTATTTGAACCTCTTTGTGGTATCATCATATAATCATCAGAAAGTAATGATATGAGCTAAATTTTGTTGACAATTTACTGGGCATCACAGCAGTCTTTGCTAAGCCTTACACATCTTGTATCATTTAGTTCTCACAACAGCCCTATAAGATAGGAATATTTTTTTATTTCAACTCTAGTTGACATATTCATGTCTGGTGTAAAAAATAGTGGCAATTATGCCCATGTACAAAATGCTAACCACAAGAAGAGGTGTTACCATGCAAAGAAATTACAGGATTAAGGACTATATTCCCTATGCTGGACTTTACATCTCATGAATGATTTTATAATTGAAGTTTGGACCTTTTGATCCCTATCATCTGTCTCACCCATCCCCCTCACTCCTCCCTTCTGGCCACCACCTGCTGTCCACCCAAGTATTATGCCTGTCTTAGCTTTCCAACTCCACTAATCTCCAGATGACCTTGCAGATCTTTTTCAGGAAGACTGGTTAGGTCTATCTCCTTCTCAGGGGTTGTGATTTTGGTCTGTATCAAATTCTTCTGCCCTTTCATGGCAATAGAGATAGTTTGAGGAGCTGGTGCAAGTGATGGCTGGGAGAACGTCCCTTGTTGTTGGTTTGTGGCCTTCCTCTCCTGGGAGAACAGCCACCTCTAGTGGATTATGCTGATTCTTGTCCGGCCACTATGGAGTTTAGCTCCACAGTTGCTATGGCCATGGCCTGCCTCAGGCTGCTGCTCTGATATGGTGGAGCTGTGTCAGAGGGGAAACCGCGGGGAGGCTTTTTATCTCCATGAGGGGCCCCTAAGAGCTGCCCTGCTTTCCAGGGGATTAGGGTGCCCAGAGTTCCCCAGGATGCACAGCTGCTGTGCTAAGTGTCCCAGGGTGCTTCCATCCAGTTGTGGGGTCCCTTTGCCTTTAAGACTTTCACTCACTTTTCTTTGTCCCTGGGCGCTGGCTGAGGGGTCCCACTCACAGGTCTCACTGTCCTTTTTCCCTAGTTTCCAGCACCCCATGCACTCACTGTGTCTGCGCTCTGGCCCGGATGGCTAGGGCTGGGTGTTTAGCAGTCCTGGGCTCCCTCTCCCCAACTCTGACTCCTCTCCTCCCACTGGGAGCTGGGGTGAGGGGTGCTTGGGTTCCCCAGGGACAGGGCTTGTATCTTACCCCCTTCTCAAGGTGCTGGTTCTTGCAAGTCTGGATGTAGTCTGGCTGTTGTCCTGCGTCTTCTGGTCTCTTGTTTAGGAAGAGTTGTATTTGTTGTATTTTTAAAAATATATGTGGTTTTGGGAGAAGATTTCCGCTGCTCTACTCATGCCGCAATCTTGGCTCCTTTCTCCTAGTTCTTGTCATTTTTAAGAACATTAAAACATATTTGACATATAACATTGTGGAACTTTAAAGTGTGCAATATGTTGACATGACACATTTATATGTTGCAATATGATTAGCACCTGCAAGCTAAGACCAGTAACATGTTATAAAATTATCATTTCTTTTTTGTAGTGAAAACAATTTAAGATATAGTCTCTTAGCATCTTTGAAGACAACAGTACTTTTTATTATAAGCTCTAAGGTGTGCATTAGCTCCCCAGGAATTATTTATCTAGTAGTTTTAAGGTTTTACCATTAAAGTATTTATCCCCAATTCCCCACCCCCACAGCCTCTTGTAACTACCATTCTAGTCTTTGTTTTTATGAGTTCAGCTTTTTAAGATTCCACACATAAGTGAGATCCTGGAGTATTTGTTTTTGTCTGTCTGACTAACCTCACTGAGCATAACGCCCTCAAGGTCCATCTATGTTGTTGCAAATGGCAGGATTTTTTTCTTTCTCTCAGCTGAATAATATTCCATTGAGTATATATACCACAGTAGCTTCATTCATCCATTGATGGACACTTGGCTATTGTGAACAACACTGCGATTAACACAGGAGTGCATGTATCACTTTAAACTCTTGTTTGCATTTCCTTTGGAAATATGTGCTGTTGTGAAATTACTTTATCATATGGTTGTTCTATTTGTAATTACTTATGCTGATTCCTGCCTTTTTCTGCTACTTTATCGAATACCCAAGCCCCAGCCAAATGCTCTCTAGCATTCATTCTGTTTTCCTACTGTCATCAAATTTATCTTCATCTGATTTGTAAGCAGAATTTATCAGAGTGAAATTTCCTTTTTGGACGATAGAAGGCTTAAGATAAGGGTTAAGCATTAGAAATAAATTATGTAGTAGTAAAATTTGGAAATTACAATAAGGTAAATGAAATTCGTGCTGATCCAGATAAGAAAGGGGGAAGGAACCCTTGTGACTAATAAATGGCTTATGTTGTTGTGGACTCCAACGTGAGGCACCAAAATGCAGGGAACTTGTTGGCTTCTGGGTTGCCATGGCTACTGGCCAATTCTTATTTGTGTTTATTTTTCTGTATTACAATTAAGCAGCAAGAAGAGAAGATTTATTGAGGTCTTGTGTTTGTTGATAAATGGGCTGATGAGTTCCCCACTATTCCCAGTTGCTGTTCTCTGTGGGTGGACAGAATGCCTTCTCTGATATAAGGCTGATTATTTGTGTGGTTTAATACGTTTGTCATCTATATTTTCAGAGCCTAATGTAATGAAGCTCTTTTCTTTCAGGGCTGTGATTTGATCCATTTTTTAAGTGGTTTAATGAAGGCATAATTTATGTCACAATATTCACCAATCTTAAGTGCACTATTCCATAAATTTGAGTAAATATGTACAGTTATAACATCTACCATCACAGTCCATCTTCAGAGTACTTCCATCATTAACAATATTTCTTTGGTCCTATTTGTAATTAGTCATTGATTCCTCAATCAGCCCCAGAAAACCCTGATCTACTTTCTGGACATGTAACTTCTCCTTTTCTAGAAATGTCATGTGAATGGGATCACATAGAATGTGGTCTTTTGTATCTGACTCCCCTCAGTAGGCATATTTTTGAAAGTTTGTCCATGTTTATTGCTGAGTAGTATTCCTCCAGTTTTCTAACCTGGCCCCAACCTCTGTCTTTCTACTGCTTCTCCAAGAGAAGGTATGTAGGGAGAGGCAAACTTTTTCAGGATATGATTTCTGTAAATGATTCTATGGGAAAATCATTTCCAGGCTTAAGATTTCAGATCTGAAAACTTTTAAGGCAACTCAGACAATTTAATAATCAATTGAATTAATGATTAGACTGCATGAAATTGAAATTGATAGAAATTAGAAAATAATAGATATGTATATGTCCTTTGGATTGGATATCCTGGGTGATGGATTCAGGGACCTGGAAAAAAACTGGTGAGAGTTGAAATTTTAAAATCTTAGAAAGACATGCAAAATGATGTAGGACTGAGATTGAGGGAACCTTTCAAGGGAGAATGAGAGCAAAGACACATATACAGTTGTGTACAGAAAGGATCTTTGCATTTTGTCCCCCAGGTCATAGTCTTGAGAGCTAAGACTTTATTTAAGGGATGCTTTTAAAGGCCTTAAAGCCACCCTGCTCTTGGCTGAGAGGCAAGGTGCTGAGCTGCTCTTCCTCCCTCTACCCTGCATTCCAGGTAAGAGTGAAGCACAATGGAAGAGTGGGAAGACAGTTGGCAAACACTCTTTGCTTCACTGAACTTGATTCCGGCTCCTGACCCTTCTCCTGGGTGCGCATATGCACTTCCTTGTAGAATCCAGATTTACCAAGAATTCTGCTAAGTCAATTTAGCAAGAGACCCCCACTCTGCATATCTGATCACCCTGAATAAGTTATCAGGTTCCTCACCCTCCCCATCCCCCAGGCGATGTCTGATCAGCCTGGGATGTCTTCAGGATTAGCCAGAACCCCTTAATCCTGCTGTTTCCTCTCAATAATTGTCCGTTCATTGACTCACAAACCTCTTCTTGGCTGTAAATTCCCACTTGCTCAGGCTGTTTTCAGAATTAATCCCAGCTCTATCCAAAAGCCTATTTACTCTTATTGCAGTATTCCTAAATAAAATCTCCTTCCACCATTTTGCCTACTGTGAAGCTCTGGTTTTCCTTTGATGTATATGACATTTCCTAATTTCTTGGTAGTTGAATTGGATGTGGGTGTATACGTGTTTGTGTATTTGTATGAGTTTATTTGAGAGTGTAACCACATCTCACCGAGGCTGCTGGGAACATAAGAGTGAGCCCCCTTCCCAGTGGGCACTTTCCATGCTCCATGTTGGTTTTTCCAAGCACACTAGCATTGGCCCTTGACTGGTGTGCAGATCTGACTTGAGCTCTAACGTAGAAAATGAACTTCCTTCTTCTTCCTGTTGACCATCTCCCCACAAGGGGAACCACTAGCATACGTCTGTGCAAACTCACTGCCAGTAGGTCCACAATCTGTCTATACACTGGCAACTAAACGTGAGTTCTAACCTCATGATTCGTTTGGCATCTGAGAATGTCTCTGGGCCTCCAGTCACTGCTGTGAGCATAGGTCTGGGGCACATTTCATCCTCACAGTGAGACCTGGGGAGGCAGATGATGCTCAAATTCATGGTCCTCAGCAGAGCATGAAAGCCTCTCCCAGGGTGGGAGCCCCAAACACCAGGATTCCCTGTGGACAGTGGAGAGGGGTGTGGGTGGCTCCAGACCTGGGGCTCCTTCACACTTGCTTCTGTGTTGCTTTCGGCGGGGCTCTGCCAGCAGGAAGCTCCTGGGACGTGACAGCTCAGCCTTCCCCGTAACAGTCCCACCACCTGCGTATTGACTCTGGTGGCCCAGGAATGAGATGGAAACTAGTTCATCTTACTGGACCCATTGCTTCCACCAACCCTAAGATAAGAGATATGATGGAAAAGGAACATAGTTACACTGGGAAGGCTGAAGATAAGGCTTGGGGCTTTGTAGCTGGGAAATGTACCCTGGATGAAAGCACTTGAACTCATCCAGTGATGTGCCTGGAACACTGCTCATGAGCTCGAGACTGCAGTGTGTACTGACATTGCTACTGGTGACTCTGGGTATTGCCCTGGGACCTTATCCTTGCTGCTGTTGTTTCCATCAGATAAAGGAGTTTTCTTTATTGCTTTCTCCGGTTATGGTGAGGTGAATCTGTAACTCTATAAGGTGTTTACAGGGCAATGTGAAGCCATACAATATCATGGAGAATCTGTTTGGTGTGTCCATTTTATTTGAATGTTTCATGTCAAATGTTTTATATTAAAATCTACATACATAAAGAATAGAGGAGAAAAGTGGTGTAATTTGCATATAAAAATGCAACTCATTTTTGAGAATTTATTTTGTTTCCTGCAACTTTGCTTTGTTCTTTAGTTCTAACAGTCTTGTTTTTCGGGGAATTGTCAGGGTTTTCTACATAAAAGGTCATGTCACCTGTAAGCAGAGATAACTTAACTCCTTTCTTCTAATTTGAATGCTTTATATTTTTCTTGCCTAATTGTTTTGGCTAGGACTTCTAGTATTATTTTGCATCTATGCAGTGATAGTGAGTATTCTTGCTTTGTTGTTCATTTTATATGAAATGCTTTCAGTTTACACCACAGAGTATGTTTGTTGTCAGTTTTTAGTATATGTTTTTTATTATTTTGAGAATAAATAATCTAAAAGGAAAACAAGTAAACAATACTACTTACCATTGCACCACAAAAGTTACTTAGCAATCAACTTAAATAAGGAGGTCAAAAATATATACACTGGAAACTATAAAACACTGCTGAAGGAAATTATAAAAGACTCAGATAAATTGAAAGATATTCTATACTCATGGTCTGGAAGAGTTCATATTGTGAAAAAGTCCATGCTATCCAGAGCAAACTACAGATTCCATGCAATGTCTAACAAAATCCCAGTGTCTTCATTTTTATAGAAATAGAAAAATATCCTAAAATTCATATGGAACCACAAAGGATCCTGATATCAAAAAATATCTTGAGAAAGAATAAAGATCAATAATTCATACTTACTGACTTCAAAACAGTGTAAAGCTACCATGACCAAAACTGTATGGTATGAGTATAAGAATAGACATATATTCCAATGAAGCAAAATAAAGAGCCCAGAAATAAAACTCATGTAAATATGGTCAAATGATTGTTGACAAAGGTGCCCGGAATGCACAATGGAGAAAGATAGTCACTTTTAGAAACTGTGTCAAGAATACTGGATACCCACATGCAATAAAGAATAGAGCAAAACAGGATAATATAAATGGAACCCTTATTTAATACCATATGCAAAACTCAATTAAAAAAATCAACATAAGAACTGAACTGCAAAACTCTTAGAAGAAAATACAGGAGGAAAGTTATAACATTGGTTTTAGCATTGGATTCTTGGGTATGACACCAAAAACACAGGCAACAAATGCAGAAATAAGCCACTGGAACTGCATCAAACTAGAAAGTCAATACTCAGCAAGAGAAATAATCAACAGAGTAAAAAGGCAACCTATGCAATGGGAGAAAATATTTGCAAACCATATATCTGATAAGAATTAATATGCAAAATACGTAAGAAACTCCTACAACTCAATAACAAAATACCAATAACAAAATACTCCAACAAATAACCTGATTAACAAATAGGCAAAGGACTTGAATAGGCATTTCTCCAATGAACACATGCAACAGCCAACAGTGTATGAGAAGATGCTCAACATCATTAATCATTAGGGAAATGCAAATCGCAAAGACTTCACGCCTATTAGGCTGGCTAATAGCAAAAGACAAAACAAAAGTTTATACGTGTTGCTGAGGTTCTAGAGAAAATGGAACCCTTGAACACTGTTGGCAGGAATGTTAATTTTTGCAGCTGTTACAGAAAATAGAATGGGGTTCTAAAAAATGTTGGAAATAGTACTAACATATGATCCAGCATCTTACTTCTGGGTATATATTCAAATGATTTGAAATCCGGGTACTGAAGAGTTTTTCACTCTCTGTTCATTGTGGCATTGTTAATGAGAGTCAGGATATGGAAACAACCCTGTCAACTACACTGACAGGTGAGTGCATGAAGAGAATGTGATGTATATATACAAGGGAATCTAACTCAACCTTAAATTGAAGGAAATCTTAACATTTGCTACAAATGGATGGATCTAGAAGACACTATGCTGATTGAAATTAGTCACTGAAGGGCAAACACTCCATAATTTACTTCATTTGAGGCATCTAAAATGATGAAATGTACAGAAATACACAATAAGATAGTGGTTATAAGGGGAGCAGGAGGGGGAAATGTGGAATTGTTGCTAAATGGGTATAAAGTTACAGTTACACAAGATAAGTAAATTGCCGAGATCTGTACAGCACAGTGCTTATAGCCAACAGTAAGGTCTTCTGCACTTAGAGGTTTGTTAAGAGGATAGATCTCGTGTTATGTGTCCTTACTAGAAACAAGAACAACAAAGGGACATATGAAAAAACAACAAATATGATATTATAAACTTAAAAGTTCATGAAGAGAGTAGAACTTCCATTGTCTTCTTACCACACACAATAATACTCATAATAAGTGAGGGAGTGGTAGAAAAAATAGGTAAGTAGTCAACTTTTTTTCAAATTGGAGAAAATAGAAAATTATGGTAACATGAATGTTTAGTGGCAGGGATTCAAATAAGTAAATACTAATGAAAACCGGAAAGAAAATAATTGGAAGAATGAATTTTCTTGGAATAAAAGTATAAGGATGCATGCTGTTACCATGACATTAGGAGACCGTACAAATAAATAAACAAGACACAGATGAAAGGAGAGGGAGAGAATGTATTAGGTTTGGCACTAATTAAGTCAGCCCTCAGCTTGTGAAACAAAACAGTATCTCCCAATTTGAACTTCTTCGCGGTATCATCAAATAATCATCGTGACAATCATGACATGAGCTAAATTTTGTTATCTTTTTTACTTGACATCAAAGCAGTGTTTGCTGAGTGCCTTACATATCTTGTATCAGTTAGTTCTCACAACACCCCTATAACATAGGAATTTTTTTTTAGTTGCAAGATAGTTGACATATTAGTGTCTGGTGTAGAAAATACTGCCAATCATGCCCCTGTACAAAATGCTCACCACAAGAAGTGTAGTTACCACACAAAGATATTACAGGTTATTGACTATATTCCCTATGCTGGACTTTTCATCTCATGAATGACTTTATAACTGGAAGTTTGTTCCTCTTGATCCCTTCCTCCTGTCTCACCCATCCCCCTCACTCCTCCCTTCTGGCCGCCACCCATTCGTTGAAATCACACGGTATGTGTCTTCCTCCGTCTGCCTTATTTCACTGGCATAATGCCCTCTAGCTTCACCAGTAGGAAGAGCTTCAGCTAAATTTTAGGAGTGGAGAGCGGCAGGCTCACATAAGCCTTCCATATATGGAGGAAAAACCCTTTCAAGGTTTGGTTTTGGCCATAACTTCCCCCCAAAATATTGTTTGTTTTTTGTCCTCTCCTGGGGCAAACTTAGAGCACTCTTTTCTGTTCCCTGTGGTTGTGGGAAGGGTAGGGTCTGGTGTCTCTTTCATTCATTTACTTGGAGATTAGAGTCCCTCTGTCCCCCAGCTCAAATTAGGTCCCACATGGGACATCCTGGGCCCGTCTTCTATTGTTCTGGTCCTGAAACCCAAGCTTAAGTGTTTGAAGTTTTACATTGTATTTAGGATAAAAGTGGCTTCAGTGAACCAACATTTTCTGTTTGTAGATTTAACAGTAAGTTGGGCCCAAATATCTGCACTTTCTTTTTGTCTCTTCCTTTCCCTTCTGCTTCCCTCCCTCCCACCCTCCTTCCTTTTATCCCCAAATATTTTATGATTTGACTAGGATTGCTGATAGGAAGAACCTAGCCTGTCATTTCTGGAAACTGAGCCCATTTAAAGACATTTTGGATTTGAATAGAAGCTCTTCATTAGATCTTCAAGCTGTTGGTAGTTTTAGAGCCTCTAACATTAATCTGAGAGCTTCTTCCATGACCTCTGTGTCTTTTCTAGTCACCCAACTACACCTCAGTGACAGCATATTTGGCTCGTAGTTTACAGTGGAGACTTTCACAACCTGCGGCTTATGAAACTCACTTCTCTGCTGACTGACTGTTTTGCATAGACCCCTCCAGGCCCAGAGCAGCTGCTCAGGGTTTATAAAAGGGGCCTTTGCCATGGGAGCTGAGCTGCAGCAGGCGGGCAGGGGCAGCAAGATGGTGTCAGAGACACAGGCCCTCACGTTCTTGTTGCTCTGGGTCACAGGTGAGAAATTCACAAGCGCCAGAATCCTTTTGGAGTGAGTAATATCTTTTAAGAGTTAAAAAATTTTTAGATGTAATAAGAAATACTAGCTATTTCCAATACAGGCTCAATTTTGTATTGACATGTAATGCTTATTAGAAAGCCTATTTTTAAAATATCATATTTCAAGTTGTGTAGCATAAAGGGGTGTGTGTGTGTCATCCTTATGCATCTGTGATTGCAGGTGCCTGCGGGGACATCGTGATGACCCAGTCTCCAGCCTCCTTGGCTGTGTCTCCAGGACAGAGGGTCACCATTAACTGCAGGGCCAGTCAGAGTGTTAGCAGCTACGTAGCCTGGTACCAGCAGAAGCCTGGGCAGGCTCCAAAACTGCTCATCTACTTGGCATCCACCCGTGCATCTGGGGTCCCCGACCGGTTCAGTGGCAGTGGGTCTGGGACAGATTTCACTTTCACCATCAGCAGCGCCCAGGCTGAGGATCTGGCTACTTATTACTGCCAGCAGCATTATAGCTCTCCTCACACAGTGCTTCAGCCTCGAACACAAACCCCAGGGCCGCGGGCCAGTGCATCCCTGCTGGGCCAGCTGCTTCCTCCCCGCAGAGCTTTGAACTTACACATCCCTCTATGAGCCTGAGAGGTCCCACCTCCTGACTGATTCCTGGCAGTAGGTAGGGCCGAGGAAGAAATTACATCAGTTGGATTTTCTGTATCACTTTTTGTGGGAGATTATTGAAGAACAACCCTCTGAAGATCTCTTAGGGATGCTGCCAGTAGTTGTGTCATAGGGACCTGCATGTTCCCAATGGACAGGTCCCCTGAGTGAGCCAGGAAGGTTTGGACACCCTTTCTCAAAGCGTCCAGTGAATTGTACACCTGGTGGCTCAATTCTCTCTTCCCGGTTCCTCCTTGACTGGCTCATTTCTATTTTAATTCCTTATTCTCAGGGACTTCCTTCTTTATCTGCAATCACCCTCCAACTCTGGACCTTCCCAGTAGTAAACCCTTGGCCTCTCTCATTAAAAACCTTCCACATAGCATGAAGCTTCCCTCCCTTGCGTTTCCTTTCCATGGACCCTGTTTTCCAGCCAAGCCTTTCTGGCCAGTGTCACTGCAGCTGCTCTCCCACTCTGTCCCCTTTTGTACCACCCTTTGCTCTTAGGTCCATTTCTCTCTATTGCACTAATTCTTACAAAGGTGATTCCCTAATTCTTTCAGCTGTCATTCTAGAAAGATCTAGTAGTGTTCCTCAGTAACTTTTCTCATCATATGCCAACTTTCCCTGTAAAGCCACCACTTGGATTTGTGAGGGAAGGAAATCATGGCTCTAAGTGTGCTATAAATTTAATTTCTTGGATTACATGTAATTAACTTTAGTATTATTCCTTTATCTTCTTGTGAAATAAGGAAATTTAACTTCAGGAACAATTGCTGCAAACCTGACCAGGCTCCTCTGAACATTAGTATACATAACTGCTTCTCCCAGTAATTAGAAATATAATTGATGTATTGACATTAGGGAATCTATGTCATTCATTTTTTCAATATATGATTTTTGAGTGCATGTTATGTGTCAAGAGCACTAATATCTGCTTTCACTCCATTTGGGAGAGACAGACAATACACAGCTTTGTAAGTGCTACAAATCAAAATAAATTAAGCCAGGGGGTAAACCTAGTTGGCTAGAAGGAGACATCTAAAATCCAATGCGGTATTGGTTAGCTGTTGTCATGTAATAAAACACCCTCAAAAGGGTAGTTGCTCAAGATGGCAGTGTTTTTACTGCTGTCATGCTTATGATTAGCTGAGTGGTTCTGTTAATATGGGTCAGGCATGACTGAACGTGGCTGGGTGGCTCATGTATTTGAAGTTGGCTGACAGGTCACCTCCGTGCTAGCTGACAGAGGAAGGCTTGTGTCTCTTTCTTCTCCTTCCCATTTGTGTAGCTGGCTGACCATCAGCTGGGGCTGCTTAGGTGACTGGCCTCATGTCTCTCCTCATCTGGTAGATGGCACTCAACTTCCATGGCAGTTGGCAGGGTCTTGAGAGAAGGAGAGAGAGACAGAGAAAGAGAGAGAGAGAGAGAGAGAGCGCACATACAACCTGCTGAAGCCTAGCCTCGCAGTGACACAGCGTCCCACTGCCACATTCTAGACCAGTGCAATCGATGCTATTGAAGAAGGTAAATGGCCCTGCTTCTTGACACAGCAACCGCAGAGTGAGATGGAATAAAGCACGGGTATGGGGAGTCATAAAGATGGGGACCTGTTTCTGCATGCATGCATGGATGGTCATAGAAGGTTACTCAGAATATATGACTTAATCAATGTTTTAAAGTAGAGAAGAAATGAGCGGTAGAAATACTTTCAGGAAATACAGTCACGGTAGAAATACTTTCAGGAAATACAGTCCTAGTTTGAGGAAACAGCACATTTCTGAGGCAAATCTGTGATCACATGTAGAAAAAGAAGGAAGGCAATGTTGCTAAAATGGAGCATGCAAGGGGGACAGCAGGGGAAGTAAGATCAAAGGCCACGCTGTGTAGGACGTTGTGGGCCTCTCCAAGGACTGGGGTTTGTTTTGAAGGATGTGCTCAGTGGGAGAGCTTTGAATAGGGAAGAGGGAACAGGAGGTCTGGCCCTGAGGGGACTCTCCACCTGGGGACTTTCTCTCATGTGGACACAGGAGCAAGGGCCTGGGATCTGGGATGGCGGTACCACTTGCTGCCTGCCACCCTCCCAGGGGACCAAACCCTGTCTGTAGAAGAGACCTGTTTGCCTACCTCTGACCTCAAGTCTGACCATGAGGGCAGTAAGGATGTTGGTGCAAATTCCCAGGAGGATGAGGCAGGGCTGGTGGAGTTGGGTTTTGGTCGCACCTGGTGATGCTTCAGCGGGAGCCCCAGGTGCATGCCCTGCCCAGAGTTGCTCCTGAGGATGTGGCCAGGGTCACAGGTGTGTTGACTGTGACCCCCCTCCCCCATGGCATATACACAGAAGTCTGGCCCTGAGGGGGTGCCTTCTGTGCTCATAATCCCCAGAGGGCCCAGGCCCCTGTGAGGTGCAGGCAGCTCTCCTGTGAGGACTCAGAGCAGTTCTGGGAGGCTCAGGCCGGCCGAGGGTCCCTGTGCCTGTGCAAGGTGGAGCCCCTCATCTCTGATGCTCCTTTCCACCGGGATGAGTCTGGGGGTGTGGGACTGTGACCCAGGAGCAGGAGAACATAGGACTTTTTCTCTCAAGCTGTCCTCAGTGGATTTAGCCCTTGGTTCTTCAGGTGTTCATTAAATCAGCCTGAGATAGAATCAGGCTAAGGTTTTTCACTCTTCCCGATGGTGCCCATTTGGCCCTGAGGGGCCATATCTCCTGCCCTTTGGATGAAATATCAGGCAAATCCTTCGCCCTTTGTAGTAATCCTTAAATAATAGTGTCATGTCTACATTTCTTGTCATAGTTGGTTTCCTTGGGTGCCTGGCAATGCGGGCCCTCTGAGGGGGTGAGCACCTCACTGTCCTCCCTCCCCCACCTTCGGTCCACAGAGACCTATTGTCTGAGGAGGGAGAAGGGATGGCACCAGCTCTCCATCCCTGGCTACACCCCAGTATCTCTGGCTTTTCCAGGTGTGTGGACAGTGCTCACAGTCCCAGGCCGGGGTGTCGCTGTAAGTTCATCAAGGCACCCACCTCTCAAGGCTGCACCCTCACCTCCCAGAGCAGCGCCTCAGCCCAGCCTCACCTTCAGTTTCCTAAGGTAGGAAGCAGAAGTGCAGCCCCCGAAAGTGCCCCCCATCCTTCTGGAGAAACATGATTCTCTCCAACGCTTCCAGGAGGGGGAAGGTGGGACTCAATAACAGCTCCTGAAAGGGCTTTTCCTAATTTTTATTTGTTGACCACCATGTGGTGATTCTTTGTAAAAGACTCAGTGTCAAAAAGTAGGAGTTTTCAGAAAAATTGTGAGCACCTCTCATCCTGGAATCTCTTCCAGAAACAGAGCTGAGATGGTCCCAGTGTCCTGTCCCATGCAGGTGCCAGGAGGAGTGCACTCGGTTTGGGGCCCGTGTGACAGCAGACCTTCAGTCGGTCTCACTCTCAGTCCCATGGAGAAGGGAGGCCTTGGGAACGGGAAGTTGGTTCCTGAAGGGAGGCAGCCCTGGAGGTGAGGCTGTGTTTTCACCTCCTCTGCAGAGGAGACAGTGACCTCTGCCCCTCCCGAGACCGGAGCTGACCCTCTCCCAGCTACCACTTCCCTCTTTTAGCTCCACTCACCAGCCCCTCCACATGTACCTCAAATGCCCTGCATCTGCATCAGGTCCTCAGATACACTGGCATCTGCCTCCTGACTTTCCTCTGCTTTTCAGCTCCTGTTTCTACTAGAACCTGACAAGTGGTCTTCTAGATTTGATGGCTGAATTTCTATGTGAGAAAAACCTGATTATTAGTAATCTCCATTATTCCTGTTTGTCATATGTTTATACTAGTCCATGTCCGAAGCCACTCCTAAGCCCTTAGGTGGGCTGGTTTGGATCAGGTGACACTCTCTCCCAGTTCTTCCAGCAGAACATTTCCAGTTGTTCAATGTTATTCTTAACCAGAGCCCTGTTTCTGGCCTGTGTTTGTGAAGATGCCACCTCAGCCACAAGGGATATCAACCCTCTGGATGTGTCATCTCAGTTTATCCAGTTCCTGTCTTTTTTAAGAATATTGAAACATATTGACATGTAACACTGTGGAAGTTTAAGGTGTGCAGTATGTTGACTTGGTACATTTTTTTTTGAGAGGGCATCTCTCATATTTATTGATCAAATGGTTGTTAACAGTTAACAACAATAAAATTCGGTACAGGGGACTCAATGCACAATTATTAATCCACCCCAAGCCTAATTCTCATCAGTCTCTGATCTTCTGAAGCACAATGAACAAGTTCTTACATGGTGAACAAATTCTTACATAGTGAATAAGTTCTTACATGTTGAATAGTACAAGGGCAGTCAGCACAGAAACTTTCGGTTTTGATCACGAATTATGAACTATAAACAATCAGGTCAGATATGAATATTAGTTTGATTTTTATACTTGATTTATATGTGAATCCCACATTTCTCCCTTTATTATTATTATTATTTTTATTTTTAATAAAATGCTGAAGTGGTAGGTAGATGCAAGATAAAAGTAGAAAACATACTTTAGTGCAGTAAGAAAGCAAATGTAGATGATGATCAGGTGTGTGCCTCTAGGCTAAGTATTAATCCAAGCTAGACAAGGGCAATAAAACATCCACGGATGCAGAAGATTTCTCTCAAAACAGGGGGTGGTGAGGTTCTAAACCTCATCTCTGTTGATCCCCAATTTCTCAGCTGATGGCCCCCCTGCGACTGTGCCTGTCTTAGGTTGTTCCTCCCTTGAGGAATCTTACCCGTCTCTGGCTAACCAGTCATCTTCCGGGGCCATACAGGGAAATGTAAAGTTGGTAAGTGAGAGAGAAGCCATATTGTTTGAAAAGGTTAGCTTTTTACTTCTTTGCAGATTTATGCCCTGTGGGTTTTATGCCCAGTATTTGTCTTGAGGTATCTTTACCACTTGGAAGAATTATGATACTCAGTAAATTCGATATGAGGCACGAATTCTATTTAAGGGTTGTAATTAGGAAGGTAGAAGAAAAGCTATAGAAGTAACAGACAGAAGAAAACATGGGAAGATTGGTTATTTCTTTGACATATCTTCTTGTAGAGTAACTTCAGCATGTATAGGTTTTAAACTACTAATTAAATTGTGCACACACATTAACATAATAGGAATACAGTTACATAACCAAAGCAGACCTACAATTACCAGCCATCTCCAGTGAAACCAAGAAAACCAGTTAGGCACCCTAAGCATTTGTGAAAATTTATTTATGATACGATGGATATTGTCTAACTGAATTTGAAAAGTTTGAGAAAAATCAGACATTTTAAAACAACACATTCCTGGAAACTGTTCACATCCCATATGTTCTTTTAACAGTAGATGGTCTGTAGTTGTAAGATTTTGGAGCGCTACAACTTGCACCTCTCCTAATTCTTGGTTGAGTTCCAACAGTATAGATCCAGTCAAATTTGTTATTTTACTGTATGCACAGGCGAGCTTCAATATCTTCTTCTTCATTCCAATGGCAATTCCAGGAACCAGTGGGATGAATGCAGCTACAACTGCAACAGCGCCAGGATCTTTGTTGACGTTCTTTGATGATCATGTTCTGGAATGATTCTTCTAGAGTATGTTGATGTTGGAACTTCTTCTTCATATTGTATCTTAGTTCATTTTCTGGGTACCCAAATTAGGCTTTGATCCTCTGTGTAAACACAAACAGACCCTTTGCCCACACTTTGATATGCCATTTATAAGATTGTGAAGAACTTATTGGAGGTCACCACACAGGTCTTTTTTTTTTTTTAAGAGAAAGGCATATTATCAGAACAATGTACTTCCATAGCTGATCATCTGACACCCTTTAAATGATCAAAATTAAGGATATTTAAAGCATGCATTAATCGTTGATTTATAGTTAGTTTTATCCTATCAGGGAGTAATCCCACTTTCTTTTTTTTTTGTTATCATTAATCTACAATTACATGAAGATTATTATGTTTACTAGGCTCTCCCCTATACCAGGTCCCCCCTATAAATCCCTTTACAGTCACTGTCCATCAGCATAGCAAAATGCTGTAGAATCACTACTTCTCTTCTCTGTGTTGTACAGCCCTCCCCTTTCTCCCACCCCCCCTTTATGCATGCTACTCTTAATACCCCCCTTTGTCTTCCCCACCCTTATCCCACCCTACCCACCCATCCTTCCCAGTCCCTTTTCCTTTAGTACCTGTTAGTCCATTCTTGGGTTCTGTGATTCTGCTGCTGTTTTGTTCCTTCAGTTTTTCTTTTGTTCCTTTACTCCACAGATGAGTGAAATCATTTGGTATTTCTCTTTCTCTGCTTGGCTTATTTCACTGAGCATAATACCCTCTAGCTCCATCCATTTGTTGCAAATGGTAGGATTTGTTTTCTTCTTATGGCTGAGTAATATTCCATTGTGTATATGTACCACGTCTTCTTTATCCAATCATCTACTGATGGACACTTAGGATGCTTCCAATTCTTGGCTATGGTAAGTAGTGCTGTGATGAACATAGGGGTGCATCTGTCTTTTTCAAACTTGAGTGCTGCATTCTTAGGGTAAATTCCTAGGAGTGGAATTCCTGGGTCAAATGGTAAGTTTATTTTGAGCATTTTGAGGAACCTCCATACTGGTTTCCACAATGGATGAACTGATTTGCATTCCCACCAGCAGTGTAGGAGGGTTCCCCTTTCTCCACAGCCTTTCCAACATTTGTTGTTGTTTGTCTTTTGGATGGTAGCCATCCTTACTGGTGTGAGGTGATATCTCATTGTAGTTTTAATTTGCATTTCTCTGATAATTAGCAATGTGGAACATCTTTTCATGTGTCTGTTAGCCATCTGTATTTCTTTTTTGGATAACTGTTCAGTTCATCTGCCCATTTTTTAAGTGGATCGTTTGTTTTTTGTTTGTTGAGGTGGGTAAGCTCTTTATATATTTTGGACGTCAAGCCTTTATCATATCTCTCATTTTCAAATATATTCTCCCATACTGTAGGGTACCTTTTTGTTCTATTGATGGTGTCTTTTGCTGAACAGAATCTTTTCAGCTTAATATAGTCCCAGTTGTTCATTTTTGCTGTTGTTTTCCTTGCCCAAGGAGATATGTTCAAGAAGAGGTCACTCATGTTTATGTTTAAAAGGTTGCCTATGTTTTTTTCTAAGAGTTTTTTCTAGGAGTTTTTTTCTAAGAGTTTTTTCTAAGACTTTTTAAGAGTCATAAACTTCATGACTTACATTCAGGTCTTTGATCCATTTTGAATTCACTTTTCTGTATATGGTTAGATAATGGTAAAGTTTCATTCTCCTACATGTAGCTGTCCAGTTTTACCAGCACCATCTGTTGAAAGGACTGTCATTTCGCCATTGTAGGTCCATGGCTCCTTTATCAAATATTAATTGACCATATATGTTTGGGTTAATGTCTGAAGTCTCTAATCTGTTCCACTGGTCTGTGGCTCTGTTCTTGTGCCAGTACCAAATTGTCTTGATTACTATGGCTTTGTAGTAGAGCTTGAACTTGGGGAGTGAGATCCCCCCTACATTATTCTTCTTTCTCAGGATTGCTTTGACTATTCGGGGTCTTTGGTGGTTCCATATGAATTGTTGAATTATTTGACCCAGTTTCTTGAAGAATGTTACTGCTAATTTGATAGGGATTGCATCAAATCTGTATATTGCTTTGGTCAGGATGGCCATTTGGACGATATTAATTCTTACTAGCCACGAGCATGGGATGAGTTTTCATTTGTTAGTGTCCCCTTTAATTTCTCTTAAGAGCGACTTGTAGTTTTCAGGGTATAGGTCTTTCACTTTTTGGTTAGGTTTATTCCTACGTATTTTATTCTTTTTGATGCAATTGTGAATGGAATTGTTTTCCTGATTTCTATTTCTATTGGTTCATTGTTAGTATACAGGAAAGCCACAGATTTCTGTGTGTTAATTTTGTATCCTGCAACTTTGCTGTATTCCGATATCAGTTCTAGTAGTTTTGGAGTGGAGTCTTTAGGGTTTTTTATGTACAGTATCATATCATCTGCAAATAGTGACAGTTTAACTTCTTCTTTATCAATCTGGATTCCTTGTATTTCTTTGTTTTGTCTGATTGCTGTGGCTAGGACCTCCAGTACTATGTTGAATAACAGCGGGGAGAGCGGGCATCCCTTTCTTGTTCCCGATCTCAGAGGAAAAGTTTTCAGCTTCTCGCTGTTCAGCATGATGTTAGCTGTAGGTTTATCATAAATGGCATTTATTATGTTGAGGTACTTGCCCTCTATTCCCATTTTGCTGAGAGTTTTTATCATGAATGGATGTTGAATTTTGTCAAATGCTTTTTCAGCATCTATGGAGATGATCATGTGGTTTTTGTCTTTCTTTTTGTTGATGTGGTGGATGATGTTGATGGATTTTCGAATGTTGTGCCATCCTTGCATGCCTGGGATGAATCCCACTTAGTCATGGGGTATGATCCTTTTGATATATTTTTGAATTCTGTTTGCTAATATTTTATTGAGTATTTTTGCATCTACATTCATCAGGGATATTGGTCTGTAATTTTCTTTTCTGGTCGTGTCTTTGCCTGGTTTTGGTATTAGGGTGATGTTGGCTTCATAGAATGAGTTTGGGAGTATTCCCTCCTCTTCTATTTTTTGGAACACTTTAAGGAGAATGGGTATTATGTCTTCTCTATGTGTCTGATAAAATTCCGAGGTAAATCCGTCCAGCCCGGGGGTTTTGTTCTTGGGTAGTTTTTTGATTACCGTTTCAATTTCTTTGCTCGTAATTGGTTTGTTTAACTTTTGTGTTTCTTCCTTGGTCAGTCTTGGAAGGTTGTATTTTTCTAGGAAGTTGTCCATTTCTTCTAGGTTTTCCAGCTTGTTGGCATATAGATTTTCATAGTAGTCTTTAATAATTCTTTGTATTTCTGTGGAGTCTGTCGTGATTTTTCTGTTCTCATTTCTGATTCTGTTGATTTGTGTTGATTCTCTTTTTCTCCTAATATGTTTGGCTAGAGGCTTATCTATTTTGTTTATTTCCTCAAAGAACAAGCTCTGGTTGTATTGATTTTTTCTATTGTTTTATTCTTCTCAATTTTGTTTGTTTCTTCTCTGATCTTTATTATGTCCCTCCTTCTGCTGACTTTAGGCCTCATTTGTTCTTCTTTTTCCAGTTTTGATAATTGTGATGTTAGACTGTTCATTTGTGATTGTTCTTCCTTCTTCATGTGTGCCTGGATCGCTGTATACTTTCCTCTTAAGACTGCTTTTGGTGCGTCCCACAGAAGTTGGGGCTTTGTGTTGTTGTTGTCATTTGTTTCTCTATATTCCTTGATCTTTATTTTGATTTGTTCGTTGATCCATTGATTATTTAGGAGCATGTTGTTAAGCCTCCATGTGTTTGTGAGCCTTTTTGTTTTCATTGTGGAATTTATTTCTAGTTTTATACCATTGTGGTCTAAAAAATTGGTTGGTAGAATTTCAATATTTTGGAATTTACTGAGGCTCTTTTTTTGGGCTAGTATGTGGTCTATTCTGGAGAATGTTCCATGTGCACTTGAGAAGAATGTACATCCTGTTGCTTTTGGATGTAGAGTTCTATAGATGTCTATTAGGTCCATCTGTTCTACTGTGTTGTGCAGTACCTCTGTGTCCTTACTTATTTTCTGCCTGGTGGATCTATCCTTTGAGGGGAGTGGTGTGTTGAAGTCTCCTAAAATGAATGCATTGCGGTCTATTTCCCCCTTTAGTTCTGTTAGCATTTGTTTCACATATGCTGGTGCTCCTGTGTTGGGTGCATATATATTTAGAATGGTTATATCCTCTTGTTGGACTCAGCCTTTTATGATTATGTAGTGTCCTTCTTTATCTCTTGTTACTTTATTTGTTTTGAAGTCTATTTTTTCTGATATTAGTACTGCAACCCCTGCTTTCTTCTCGCTGTTGTTTGCCTGAAATATGTTTTTCCATCCCTTGACTTTTAGTCTGTGCATGTCTTTGGGTTTGAGGTGACTTTCTTGTAAGCAGCATATAGATGGGTCTTGCTTTTTTATCCATTCTATTATTCTTTGTCTTTTGATTGGTGTGTTAAGTCCATTTACATTTAGGGTGACTATTGAGAGATATGTACTTATTGCCATTGCAGGTTTTAAATTCATGATTACCAAAGGGTCAAGGTTAGCCTCTTTAGTATCTTACTGCCTAACTTAGCTTACTTATTGAGCTGTTATATACACTGTCTGGAGATTCTTTTCTTCTCTCCCTTCTTATTCCTCCTCCTCCATTCTTCATATGTTGGGTGTTTTGTTCTGTGCTCTTTTTAGGAGTGCTCCCATCTAGACCGTCCATGAAAGATGCCCTGTAGAGGTGGTTTGTGGGAGGCAAATTCCCTCAGCTTTTGCTTGTCTGGGAATTGTTTAATCCCTCGATCATATTTAAATGATAATCGTGCTGGATACAGTATCCTTGGTTCAAGGCCCTTCTGTTTCATTGCATTAAATATATCATGCCATTCTCTTCTGGCCTGTAATGTTTCTGTCGAGAAGTGTGATCATAGCCTGATGGGTTTTCCTTTATAAGTGAACTTTTTCTCTCTAGCTGCCTTTAAAACTCTTTCCTTGTCCTTAATCTTTGCCATTTTAATTATTATGTGTCTTGGTGTTGCCCTACTTGGGTCCTTTCTGTTGGGAGTTCTGTGTATTTCCGTGGTCTGTTCGATTATTTCCTCCCCCAGTTTGGGGAAGTTCTCAGCAATTATTTCTTCAAAGACACTTTCTATCCCTTTTTCTCTCTCTTCTTCTTCTGGTACCCCTATAATACGGATATTGTTCCTTTTGGATTGGTCACACAGTTCTCTTTATATTGTTTCATTCCTGGAGATCCTTTTATCTCTCTCTATGTCAGCTTCTCTGCATTCCTGTTCTCTGGTTTCTATTACTTCAATGGCCTCTTGCATCTCATCCATTCTGCTTATAAATCCTTCCAGGGTTTGTTTCACCTCTGTAATCTCCTTCCTGGCATCTGTGATCTCCCTCCGGACTTCATCCCATTGCTCTTGCATTTTTCTCTGCATCTCCGTCAGCATGTTTATGATTTTTATTTTGAATTCTTTTTCAGGAAGACTGGTTAGGTCTGTCTCCTTCTCTGGTGTTGTCTTTGTGATCTTGGTTTGCCTGTAATTTTGCCTCTTCATGGTGATAGAAATAGGTTGCAGAGCTGGAACGAGTGACGGTTGGAAGAACTTCCCTTCTTGTTGGTTTGTGGCCTTCCTCTCCTGGGAGAATAGCGACCTCTAGTGGCTTTTTCTGGGCAGCTACATGCAGACAGGGCTTCTGCTTCCTGCCTGGCTGCTATGGAGTTTACCTCCGCTGTTTCTTTGGGCATTGTCTTGCTCGGGCTGCTGCTCCAAAATGGTGGATCCCCATTGGATAGGGAGTAGCTGGGAGGCTCTTTTTCTCCGTGAGGGGCCTCCAAGCTCCCTGCTGCCCAGGGGTTAGAGTGCCCAGAGATCCCCAGATTTCCTACCTCTGGACTAAGTGTCCCATCCTGCCCCTTTAAGACTTCCAAAAAGGACTCGCCAAAACAAAACAGCAACAAACAAACAAACAAAAAATTAAATAAATAAATAATTAAAAGAAAAAACAGAAAAAAAACCTGCTCACTTTTCTTTGTCCTCAGGCGCCAGCCTCAGGTACCCACTCACTGGTCTTGCTGCCCTGTTTCCCTAATATTGGGGTCCCTGTCCCTTTAAGACTTCCAAAAAGCACTCGCCAAAAAAAGAGAAAAAAAATGGCCGCTCGCATTTCTTTGCTCTCCAGCGCTGGCCTCAGGCACCCGCTCACCGGTCTTGCTGCCCTGTTTCCCTAGTATCCAGGACCCCCACGCATGCACTTTGTCTGTGCTCTTGTCTGGATGGCTGGGGCTGGGTGTTTAGCAGTCGTGGGCTCCCTCTCCTTCCCGGCTCCAACTCGTCCCCTCCTGCTGGGAGTTGGGGGGAGGGGCACTTGGGTCTTGTGGGGCTTGGGCTTGTATCTTTCCCCCTTCACGAGGCGCTGGGTTCTTGCGGGTGTGAATGTGGTCTGGATGTTGTCCTGTGTCCTCTGGTCTCTATTCTAGGAAGAGTTGTCTTTGTTATATTTTCATAGATATATGTGGTTTTGGGAGGAGATTTCCGCTGCTCTACTCACATCGCCATCTTGGCTCCACCCCCAACTTGGTACATTTTTATGTTGCAAAACTATTAGCACCATAGCTAGCTAACACCTTAATCGTGTTATCAAATAATCATTTTTTTTGTGATGAAAACAATTTAATATCTACTTTCTTAGCAATTTTGAAGTTTACAACTTTGAAGTCAACAGTATTTTTTATTATAATCACTAAGCTGTTCATTAGCTCTCCAGGGCCTATTTATCTACTCATTTCAAGGTTTTACCCTTAAATTATTAATCCCCAATCTCCCAACCCCCTGCCTCTTGTAACTACCATTCTTGCCTTTGTTTTCATGAGTTCAGCTTCTTAAGATTCCACATATAAGTGAGATACTAGAGTACTTGTGTTTGTCTGTCTGACTAACCTCGCTGAGCATAATGCCCTCAAGGTCCATCCATGTTGTTGCAAATGGCAGGATTTTTTCTTTGTCATGGCTGAATAATATTCCACTGTGTATATGTGCACAGCTGCTTTATTCATTCATCAGTGGACTGGTGGCTATTGTGAATAATGCTGCAATTAACATGGAAGTGCATGTATCATTTTAAACTCTTGTTTGCATTTCCTTTGGAAATAAATGCAGGAGTTAAATTACTGGATCATGAGGCAGTTCCATTTGTACTGATTTATGATGATTCTTGCCTTTTTCTGCTCCTTATCTAATACTGAAGCCCCACCCAATCACTGTCTGGCATACATCTTGTTTTCCTACTGTCGTTGAATGTATCTTCATCTGAATTGTAAGCAGAATTGGTCAGAAGTTGAATTTACTTTTTTTGCAGGATAGAAGGGTCAGGATAAGGGTTAGGCAGTAGAAATAAATTAGTTATATTAGTATAATTTGGAAAATACAACACAGTAGATCAAATTTGTACTGATTCAGATAAGAAAGGGGGAAGGAACTCATGTGACTAATAAATGGCTTATGGTGTTGTGAAATCCAACATGAGGCTCCAAAACTCAGGGGCTGCCCCTGTGGGGTATAGGGGCTCAGGAGAGGCCTCTGGGATCTGCTGGATTCCTATTTGCCATGGCACTGGGCCTCTGCCTGAGAAAAGTCAGCCAGAGTGAGACAAAGGACAAACAACTGGACTTCTGAGTTTGATGAGAGATCATGTGCTGCCCAGTGAGCTTCTGTTTGGGGAAAGTTATCAGAAGCCCCTTGGGAGGGATTTTGCAGAACACAAAGTATTTGCTCCCAAGAGAGGAAGCATTTGGGTGACAGATAAAGGGTTAATTCTTGACCTGTGTGCTTGGGTTCACAGGGGCTTGTCCTTTCCCCCATGTGTTTGGTTTATAGTGCCAGGACATAAGCAAACTAAGGGTTGATGCATCATATTGACTCAGTTTCCTGAAAGAGACCTCAAGGGAAGTCAGCAGAGTTCATCCTGGACTTCTGAGTTCCTGACCCAATCAATATATCAAAGGCACAAAGGAAGGAGCAGGGCTGGTGGTGCGAGAACACGTCACTTAATCCCCTGTCCCTGCAGCCCCAGGGGGAGTGTGGCTGCTACTGTCGGTGTGCTCTGTGGAGAGTTTTGTCCTTTCTGTTTATTTGAAATGAATTGCAAGCTTTCAGGAAATTGCAAAAAGAAGGAAGACTCTCTTAATCCCTTCCCTCAGCTCCCTGAAGTTTTAACATTTTGCACATTTGCTCTCTTATTCTTTCTCCATATAGATATGCTTTTTCCTCCTCTGAATGTCTGGAATGTAACTTCTAGGCATGCAAACCCCAAATAATTTCCTAATAAAAAATAGCATTCTCTTACATTGCCATAGGTCAATTCACAATTTCGAAAATTAACAGATACAACCATGCTATCTAACCCATGGGCGGGCGTTGGAGTTGGTGTTCTAAATGTTTTTGTTTTTGCAGGATCTTAAACTTCCTTGCTCTCCTTTGTCCCATCACTGCCCAGACTCCAGAGCGTGCCTTTTCCTCCTGTTCATGCTCCACTTCTCTGAAAATGCCGCCTTACCCTGCTGCCTCCCTGAGTCCTGGGCACTTGATCAAGCCCGTCCTGCTGCATCCCTGCTCTGTGACACCAGGGCTCCTCAGTATTTTTCATGGAAAGTGGATTTTCTCTTACACATGATTTAAGATTAGTTTTCTGTATTGCTCTGCACAGTTTTTGTGGTCATTGCTGGTTTTCTGCACCGACCTGTGGCTCTAGTGATGGAATGGGTGCTATTTTTCTACTTTCCGCTGGCTTAGCAGGGTAGTTTATGCTGTACTCATGCTAACGAGATAGGTTTTATGTGGTAGTATTTTTTCTTTTTCTGGTGATCTGCACAGCTTCTGAAATACGTACGAAGAGATTCTGGTTTGGCCAGCTGTTATTACTGCTTAAATAACCTCTCTGGGTAACTCCTGAAGCACATCCCTCCCGTGGTCATGTCGGACCCTCCCACCCTGCAGCCCCATGGATCAGGAGTCCTCGGACCCCAGAGGTTGTCCCCAGCACAGGACCAGGAGGAAGGGGGCCCCGAGGATGGGGGGAGTGATGGATGTCAGGCAGGTGTGTGTCCTCGGGCTTCTTGCAATTTTTTTGTCACTGCGGAAAATGGCAATTGCTGCTGAGTAACCACTGTTGTCTTGTCCTCCTGAGGCAGGTGTGAACTTCCGGGTGAGCAGCAAGGGAAAGAGTCAGGGCTTCCCAGGTACGTCGGGCCCAGGCTGTCATGGGGACTCTTTCTCTGGCACCTGCACTAGAAAGCAGACCTTCCCAGAGGTTCAGGATGACCAAGAGGAGGTCCCGTTACTACCCAGAGGACCAAGAAGCGTTCAGCCACTTCTGGATTTGCCCTGAGGTGGTTCAGAGACCTTTAAACTGCAGGTGAGAGGACAGGTGCCGTGGGCATCATCTAACCCCTCCTCGGGCTCTTCAGATGACATTGGGGTGGTTCTAAGGTGTAAGAAGGCTGACAACAGGCTGTGGTGACCTGAACATTGTCCCTAGTACCCTTGGTACTACTGTGTGTTGAGGGTGGGGTGTTCATCTGACGTAATTATTGACAGGAAGGAAAAGAAGCTCATAATTCAGTTTCCTGTTATCAAGTTCGTCCAGGGCATGTCAGGTTGATCAGCCCTGCCCACGGATGCATTGATTTATTCCCACCAGTCAAATTCTTAGACAATAGTGAGCAGACAAGATGCTGCTGTCTTCATGTCCACGTTCTCCTGGGGAGTCACCAACGATGAAACAAAGCAGAAGAAATTGATCACAGTCAGCGGTATGTGCTGTGAGGGAGATCCGACCAGGCAATGCCCTCACCAGGTGGGTGTGAACAAGGGCTTCATGGAGCAGGTGTTCGGAGAAGACCTCTCTGCAGAGCTGTCCGCAGGCCACTGGCTGGAACGTGGGCAGGAAGTGGCATGTGTATGTGACCAGCAGAGGGAGGGTGCAGGACAAAGGCCCAGAGGCAGGGCCGGGCTTGCAGGTCCAGGCAGTGGGGTTGCAGGAGACTCAAGGTGGATGCACAAGTTGGAGGAGGATGTGATTCCCAGTCCACCGCCCACCCCTGCCATCTACTAGAGGTGCCACCATGGGACTCCTGGGTAAATCATGAAGGGCAGACTGGACTTGACATTCCTCAGGTCTTTCCTTCCAAGGACAGCTAGTATCCAAGATGAGTCTCCTGGGAGATGGGAGGTCAGGTCATTAAGCATCAAATTAACTAGTAAGAGTCAAATTCTTGCCCCACACTTGAAATTCAATAAATATCTGTCCATGGAATGAGTAACAGCTGTTATTGATATTAAAGCTCATTATCCTCCTGGAGGAAAAGGAGCTGCTTCCTCTCTCATGAACCACAGGAGCTCTGGAGGGCTTTGGCTTCCCCCCTCACCCCTGAACTCCCCCAGGAGCAGTGAGCCCCGCTGTCGCCACTCACTTCTCCCAGACACGCTGCTCCAAGGCCTCCCTGGGGGTCCCTTGCTTCTTGGTCACTAACTCTGTGGCAAAGTGTCTGCACCAGAAGAGGGAGGAGGGACGGACGGGAGCAGACAGAGGGAGCATGTCCCCCTGGGCTGGAGAGGCCCTGAGCAGACCTGCTCCCAGGGGCAGATGGGGGAAGGACTCACTGCTGTGCCTGCTCTGCCGACTGGCGTCTCCTCCCTGGCTTCCCTGTCAGCTCAGCCCCACCTGCCAAAGGGCCGTGAGACCCTCAGCACATCTCTCCCAGAGCTGTTTTCTCACCATAGCCTCAGGAGTGGGGAAAGCCCTGTGGCCCACTCAGAACCCTGTCCCTCTGTTCACACATCACCACCCAACACTCCCCAACCTCCAACCCACCCGCCCTCTTTCTCTGCTCACTTCCCTCTCTCCACAGCAGTGGGACCTCAGCCGCACAGCCCTGGCTGCCCACCCCTGCGAACAACAGTACCTAGTCCCCAGGCACACCCTGAGCTCATCAGTGGTTTTCTGGTAATTGTCTCAAGTGTTGTTTTTGCACAAGGGAGAGCAAATCACAGTCCATGGGCCACATCTAGCCTGTGGCTGTGTATTATTCTAAAGAGCTTCAGTGGTATATATTTCTCCTGCCATACAATTCACTCATTCAAGGTGTATATTTCAGTGGTTTTGCATATTCACAGGTGTGTGCACCTTTCCCCACGGTCAGTTGCAGAACATTTTCATCACCTTGAAAAGAAACCTGCACTTTTAGATTGATCACATCCTGTGTCCCCATTACTCCCCCAGCTCCAGGCACCACACATCTACTTTTGCTCCATGGATTGACCTATTCTGGACCTTTCATATAATGGAATCATGGAATATGTAGTATTTTGTGACCACTTCTTTTCCTTTGCATAATACTGTCAAAGATCTTTCATGTTGTAACCTGTATAGTGCTTCATTCCTTGTTCTGGCTGAATGCTATTGCATCATAGGGATATAACATATTTTGTTTACCCATTCATCATTTGAGGAACATTTGGGTTGTTTCTACTTTTGATCTATTTTGAAAAATGCTGCTATAATCATTCATTATAAAGTCTTTACGTGCATATGTTTCATTTCTCTTGTGTATGTAACTAAAAGCAGAATTAACAAGTCACATGGTAACTCTATGTTTAACTTTTAGAGGAATCACCCAGCTGTTTTCCAGAGGGACTGTGCCATTTTCCTTTTGCAGCAGCAATGCATCATGTCCAATTTCTCCACATGCTCACCAACTCTTATTATTGTTTGACTTTTTGAGTACAACCATTCTAATGCATGTGAAATGGTGTTGATTTAAATTTCCCTAATGACTGATGATGTTGAGCACTCTTTCATGGGGTTATTGCATCTGTAAATTTTCTGTTGAGAAATGTCTGTTCAAATTCTTTGCTCATTCTAAATTGGATTATTTGTCTTTCTATTATCAACTTGTAATAGCTTTAATAAATTATAAATATTAGAACCTTATCAGATACATGATTTGCAGACCTTTCTCCACTTCTGAGGGTTGTCCTTTCACTTTTTTGATAGTGTACTTGATGCACAAAATTTCTAATTTTCTGGAACTCTGAATTTTCTTTCCTTTTTTTGTTACTTGTGCATTACAAGTCAAATCAAGGAAATCAGTTGTAAACTGAAGTTCAAGAGAATTTACCTCTCTGTTTTTGTAACAGATTTAGCACTTAGTTAAGTCTTGTTTCAGTTTTTTTGAGCAATTTTGTATTTAATGTGAAATTTGTTTTAGAATTCATTCCTTTGTATGTGGATATTTAGTAGGCCCCGCACCAATTGTTCAAAAAACGATTTTTTCCTACCTTGAACAGTCTTGGAATGTAAATAAAACTTTATTGGAGGACAGCTATGCTCAGTGATTTACATATCATCTGTGATTGCTTCTGCACTGTAAGGGAAGGGTCGTGTAGGTGCAACAAGGGCCATGTGGCCCATAAAATCTAATAAAGTTATTTTCTGGTCCTTTACAGAAAGTGTGCCAATTCCACTGTATAGAGAGACATTTTGTTAAACACAGTAGGAAGGGGCTTCGCTCTGAAGGTTTTAGCATCATTTCAATCTTTTTTTGTTTGTTCATTTATCTGTCTGTATTACAATTAAGGGAACAGAAAGACAAGATTTACTGAAGTCTAGTATTTGTTGATAAATTGCCTGGTGAGATTCCCACTACTCCTAGTCACTGTTTTCTGTGGGTAGACGGAATCCCCTCTCTGATGTAAGGCTGATTATTGTTTGGGTGGATAATACATGCCTAACTCATATTTTCAGAGCCTAATGTAATGAAGCTCTTTTCTTTCAGGACTGCAATTTGATCCATTTTTTTGAGTGGTTGAATAAAGGCATAATTTAGATGTCATAATATTCACCAATCTTAAGTGTACTATTCAATAAATTTGAATAAATATATACAGTTTTTACATCTACCATCAAAATTCATCTTCAGAATACTTCCATCATCAAAAATATTTCCTTGGTCCTATTTATAATTAATTACTGCTCCCACAATCAGCCCCAGAAAAAACTGATCTACTTTCTGGACATGTAATTTCTCATTTTCTAGAAATATCTTATGAACAGGATCATGCACTATGTGGTGTTTTGTATCTGACTCCCCTCACTAGGTATATTTTTAAGGTTTTTCCAATTTTATTGCTGAGTAATATTCCTCCAGTTTCCAACCTGTGCTCCAATCTCTGTCTTTCTACTGCCTGCTTAAAGGTAAGGTATGTAGAGAGAGGCAATCTTCTCAGGACATGTTTTCTGTAAATGATTTTATGGGAAAATCATTTCTAGACTTAAGATTTAAGGTCTCAAAAATTTTAAGGCAATTCAGTCAATTTAATTATCAATCAAATTGATATTTAGAATACATGAAATTAAAATGGATAGAAATTAGAAATTAATAGAATATGTGTATGTCCTTTGGATTGGATATCCCGGGAGATGTGTTCAGGGAACTGGAAAAAAAACATGCTGGGAGTTGAAATTTTAAACCTTGAAAAGACAAGTGAAATGATATAGAACTGAGATTGAGGGCACCCTTCAAAAGAGAATGAGAGCAAAGACACACGTATAGATGTGCACAGCAAAGGATCTTTGCATTTTGTCCCCAGGTTGTAGTGTTGAGAGCTAAGAGTATCTTTAAAGGATGCTTTTAAAGGCCTGAAAGCCACCCTGCTCTTGGCTGAGAGGCAAGTTGCTGAGCTGCTCTTGCTCCCCCTGCCCTGCATACCTGGTAAGAGTGAAGCTCAACAGAAGAGGGGGAAGACAGCTGACAAACACTCTTTGTTTGACTGAACTTGATTCCGGCTCCTGACCCTTCTCCTGGGCCCCTGTCTACACTTCCTTGTAGAATTCAGGTTTACCAAGAATTCTGCTAAGTCAGTTTATCAAGAGACCCTCACTCTGCATAACTGATCACCCTGAATAACTAACCGGGTTCCTTACCCTCCCCACCCTCCACGTGATGTCTGCTCAGTCTGGGATGTCTTCAGGATGAGCCAGAACCCGTTAATCCTAGTGTTTCCTCTTAATAATTTTCTATTCACTGACCCCCAAACTTATCCTTGGCTATAAATTCCCGCTTTCTCACGCTGTTTTCACAATTAATCTCACCTATTACCAAAAGCCTGCTTGCTCTTACTGCAATAGTCTTAAATAAAATTTGCTTTTACCACCTTGACTATTGTGAAGCTCTGGTTTTCCTTTGACATACCTCATATTTCCTGATTTCTTAGTAGTTGAATTGGATGTGTGTGTGTGTGTGTGTGTGTGTGTGTGTGTGTATGTTTATTTGTATGAGTTTATTTGAAGTGGGAGCATGTCACCTCGAGGCTGCTGGGCACTTAAGAGTAAGACCCCTTCCCAGAGGGCTCTTCCCATGCTCCATGTGGCTTTTGCAAGCACACTAGTATTTTCCCTTGACTGGTGTGCAGTTCTGACTTGAGCTCTAAGGTGGGCAATGAGCTTCGTTCGTCTTCCCTTTGACTATCTGTCCAGGAGGGGGAGCCACTAGCACATGTGTGTGCCGTCAACCTCACCAACAGGAGGTCCACAATCTCTGTACGAACTGGAAACTAAGAAATAAATTCCTAAGCTCATGATTCATTTGGCATCTGAGAATGTCTCTGGGTCTCCAGTCACTTCTCTGAACATGGGTCTGGTGCACATTTCATCCTCACAGTGAGACCTGGGGAGGCAGCTGATTCTCAAATTCATGGTCATCATCAGAGCATGAAAGCCTCTCCCAGGGTGGGAGCCCCAAACACCAAGTTTCCCTGTGGGCAGTGGGGAGGGGCGTGGGCGGCTCCAGACCTGGGGCTCCTGAACGCTTGCTGCTCTGTTGCTTTTGGCGGGGCTCTGCCAGCAGGAAGATCCTGGGATGTGACAGCTCAGCCTTCCCCGTAACAGTCCCACCACCTGCATAATGACTCAGAGGCCCAGGAATGAGATGGAAAACTAGTTCATCTTACTGGAAACCATTGCTTCCATCAACCCTTAGTCAAGAAATATATTGGAGAGGAACTCAGTTACACCAGGTAATTTATAGACACACTGGGAAGGCTGAAGGGAAGGCCTGGGGCTTTGTAGCTGGGAAACGTACCCTGGATGAATGCTGCTGAACTCATCCAGTGATGTGCCTGGAACACTGCTCATTAGCTCGAGACTGCAGTGTATACTGACATTGCTACTGGTGACTCTGGATATCACCCTGGGACCTTATCCTTGCTGCTGTTGTTTCCATCATATAAAGGAGTTTTCTTTATTGCTTTCTCTGGTTATGGTGAGGTGAATCCATAACTCTATAAGGTGATATACAGGGCAACGTGAAGCCATATAATGTCATGGAGTATCTCTTTGGAATGTCCATTTTACTGGAATGTTTCATGTCAAATGTTTTATATTAAAAGGTACATACATAAAGAATAGAAGAGAAAAGTGATGTAATTTTTGTATAAAAATGCAACTCACTTTTGAGTATTTATTTTGTATCCTGCAACTTTGCTTTGTTTAGTTCTAACAGTTTTGTTTTTGGTGGAATCTTTAGGATTTCTAGAATACTAGAAGTTACTATTGTTTAAGAACATATAATTATGTGTATATATATATAAATGGAGTGAAAATAAAATCCCAGAAATAAACTCATGGATATATAGTGAAATGATTGTTGGCAAAGGTGCCAAGAATATAGAGTAGAGAAAGATAATCTCTTTAATAAATGGTGTCAATTCAATGGATATCCACATGTAATAGAGTGAAACTGGAATAATATAAATGAAACCCTTATTTTATACTATATGCAAAACTCAATTCAAAAATCAACATAAGAACTAAAGTACAAAACTCTTAGAAGAAAACATAGGGAGAAAGCTTCATAATATTGGTCTTAGTATTGGATTCTTGGATATGACACCAAAAATACAGGCAACGAATGCAAAAATAAGCCACTGGGACTGCATCAAACTTAGAAAGCCTATACACAGCAAGAGAAACAATCAACAGACTATAAAGGCCACCTACGCAATGGGAGAAAATATTTGCAAATCATATGTCTGATAAGGATTAATATACAAAATACATAAGAAAGTCTTATAACTCAATAACAAAACCAACAGATAACCTGATTCACAAATAGGCAAAGGACTTGAATAGGCATTTCTTCAATGAAGACATACAAATAGCCAACAAGTATATGAGTAGATGCTCAACATCTTTCATCATTAGGGAAATGCAAATCACAAAGACTTCACACCTATTAGGCTGGCTAATAGCAAAAAACAAAACAAAAGTTTATAAGTGTTGGTGAGTATGTAGAGAAATTGGAACCCTTGAACACTGTTGACAGGAATGTCTATTTGTGCAGCTGTTATGGACAATAGAATAGAGTTCCCAAAAAAGTTAGAAATAGTACTAACACACGACCCAGCAATGTTACTTCTGGGTATATATCCAAATGATTTGAAATCAGGGTTTCAAAGAGATTTTTGCACTCTCTGCTCATTGTGGTATTATTAACAATAGTTAAGATATGGAAAGAACTGTGGTGTCCACTGACAGGTGAGTGCATGAAGAGAATGTGGTGTATACATACAAGGGAATAGTATTCAATTACAAATGAAGGAAATCTTACCATTTGCTAAAAATGGATGGACCTGGAAGACACCATGCTACTTAAAATTAGTCACCAAAGGGAAAACAGTGCTTAATTCCTTTTATTTGAGGCATCTAAAATAATGAAATGTACAGAAATAGACAATAAGATAGTGGTTATTAGGGGAGCAGGAGGGGGATATGTGGAATTGTTGCTAAATGGGTATAAAGTTACACTTACACAAGATATGTAAATTGCAGAGATCTGTACAGCACAGTGCTTATAGCCAACAGTAAGGTCTTCTGCACTTAGAGGTTTGTTAAGAGGGTAGAGATCATGTTAAGTGTCCACCAACAAGCACAACAAAGGGACATATGAAAAAAAAACTGATATGTTATTGTATGCTTAAAAGTTCACGAAGAAGGTAGATCTTACATTGTCTTCTTACCACACACAGTAATATTAATAATAAGCGAAGAGAGTGAGAGAAAAAATAGGTAAATATTCAACTTTTTTTCAAGTTGGAGAAAATAGAAAATTATGGTAACATGAGTATTTAGTAGCATGAATTCAAATAAATAAACACTACTGAAAATCAGAAAGAAAATAATTGGAGGAGTGAATTTTCTTGGAGCAAAACTATGAGGATACATTGTGTTACCATGACATTTGGAGACTGTGCAAAGGGATAAACAAGACACAGATGAAAGGAGAGAGAGAGAATGTATTCGGTTTGCCACTAATTAAGTCAGCCCTCAGCTCGTGAAACAACACAGTATTTCCCAATACGAACCACTTTGCGGTATCACCAAATAATCACCGTGAAAACAATGATACTAGCTAAATTATGTTGACTCTTTACTTGAGGTCAAAGCAGTCTTTGCTAAGTGCCTTACATATCTTGGATCAGTTAGTTGTCACAACACTCCCATAACACAGGAGTTTCTTTTCAGTTGAAATCTAGTTGACGTATTAGTATCTGGTGTACAAAATAGTGGCAATAATGCCCATATACAAAGTTCTTACCACAAGAAGTGTAGTTAAAGTACAAAGATATTACAGGATTACTGTCTATATTCCCTATGCTAGACTTTCATCTCATGAATGATCTTATAACTGGAAGTTTGCACCTCTCTATCCCTGTCACCTGTCTCACCCATCCCCCTTACTCCTCCCTTCCAGCGACCACCCGTTTGTTCTCTGTCCTGGTGACCCTGTTTCTGTGTGTGTTTTGTTGGTTTTGCTTGTTAGATACCACATATAAGTGAAATCACATGGTATGTGTCTTTCTCTGACTTATTTCACTCAGCATAATGGCCTCTAGGTTCACCAGTAGGAAGTTCTTAACCTAAATTTCAAGAGTAGAGACTGTCAGGCTCATAGTAACCTTGCATAAATGGAGTAGAAATCCTTGCAAGATTGGTTTTCAGCCAAAACTTCCCCCCAGAATCTTGTTTGAATTTTTTCCTCTCCTTTCCTGCAGCAAACTTACAGCCCTCTGTTCTGTACCCTGTGGTTGTGGGAAGGGTAGGGTCTGGGTTTCTCTTTGGTTCATTTACTTGGAGATTAGAGTCCCTCAGGCCCCCAGATCAAATTAGGCCCAAATGTCTCCCCAAATGAGGAAATTCAGGGCCCATCTTCTATTGTTCTGGCCCTGAAACACAAGCTTAAGTGTCTGCAGTTTTACATTGAATTTAGGATAAAAGTGGCTTCAGTGCTCCAGCATTTTCTGGTCATAGATTCAACAAATAACTGACCCAAAGTTCCCCATTTTCTTTTTGCCCCTTCCCTTCCCTTCTCCTTCCGTGTCTCTCTCCCTCCTTCCCTCCCTCCCTCCTTCAATTTATCCCCACATGTTTTATGATTTCACTAGGATTGTCCATACGAAGAACCTAGCCTATCATTTCTGGAAGCTGAACCCATTTAAAGACATTTTGGATTTGAATAGCTCTTCATTAGATCTTCAAGCTTTTTGTAGTTTTAGAGCCTCTCACATTAATCTGAAAGCATCTGCATTGAGCTCCGTGACTCTCTCGTCACCTGACCATATCTCAGTGACAGAGTATTTGGCCTGTAGTTTAAAGCGGAGACTTTCACAGTCTGCGACTTATAAAACTCACTTCTCTGCTGACTGACTGCTTTGCATAGACCCCTCCAGGCCCAGAGCAGCTGCTCAGGGTTTATAAAAGGGGCCTTTGCCATGGGAGCTGAGCTGCAGCAGGCAGGCAGGGGCAGCAAGATGGTGTCACAGATGCAGGTCCTCACGTTTTTGTTGCTCTGGGTCACAGGTGAGGAATTGACAAGTGCCACAATCCTTTTGGAGCAAGAAATATCTTTTTAGAGTTAAAAATTTTTAAGATATAATGAGAAATACTGTTTCCAAAACAGGCCAAATTTTGTATTGACATGTAATGCCATTAGAAAGCCTATTTTTAAAATGGCATATTTCAAGGTATGTAGCATAAAGTGGTGTGTGTGTGTGTCATCCTTAACCATTTGTGATTGCAGGTGCCTGCGGGGACATTGTGATGACCCAGTCTCCAGCCTCCTTGGCTGTGTCTCCAGGACAGAGGGTCACCATTAACTGCAGGGCCAGTCAGAGTGTTAACAACGTACTAGCCTGGTACCAGCAGAAGCCTGGGCAGGCTCCAAAACTGCTCATCTACTCGGCATACTCCTGGGCTTCTGGGGTCCCCGACCGGTTCCGTGGCAATGGGTATGGGACAGATTTCACTTTCACCATCAGCAGTGCCCAGGCTGAGGATTTGGCAGATTATTACTGCCAGCAGGATTACAGCTCTCCTCCCACAGTGCTTCAGCCTCGAACACAAACCCCAGGGCCGTGAGCCAGCTCATCCCTGCTGGGCCAGCTGCTTCCTTCCCACACAGCTTTGAACACACACATCCCTCTATGAGCCTGAGAGGTCCCACCTCCTTAGTGATTCCTGGCAGTAGGTAGAGTCCAGGAGAAAATTAAGCGAGTTGGATAATTTTGGATTCCTTTTTGTGGAAGATCATTGAAGATCAATGGTCTAAAGATCTCTTAGAGATGCTGTCAGGAGTTTGTGTTGTAGGGACCTGCATGTTTCCAGTGGACAGGTCCCCTGAGTGAGCCAGGAAAGTTGGTCACCCTTTCTCAATGCGTCCCGTGAATTGTACACCCTGGTCGATCAATCCTCTCTTCCCTGTTCCTCCTTGACTGGCACATTTCTATTTTAATTCCTTATTTTCACTGACTTCCTTCTGTATATGCAATCATCCTCCAACTCTGGACCTTCCCAATAGCAAACCCTTGGCCTCTCCTATTCATAAGTTTCCACATAACCTGCAGCATCCCTCCCTTGCATTTCCTTTCCATGGACCCTGTTTTCCAGCCAAGCCTTTCTGGCCACTGTCACTGCAGCTGTTCTCCCACTCTGTCCCCTTTTGTACCATCCTTTACTGTTAAGTCCATTTCTCTCCATTGTACTCATTCTTCAAAGGTGAGTCTCTAATTCTTTCAGCTGTCATTCTAGAAAGATCTGGTATTGTTCCTCATTGCCTTTTCTCAAAATTTCTCAACTTTCCCTTAAAGACATCTGTTGGATTTGTGAGTGAAGGAAATCCTGGCTCTAAGCACACTATAAGTTGAATTCCTTCAGTAGCACGTAATTAACTTGCCCATTTCAGTGTAAAAGTGGAAGACTTTAGTCATTTCAGTGTTGTTCCTTCACCTTCTTGTGAAATAATGAAATTTAGCTTCAGGAACGATAGCTGCAAACTTCACCGGTCTCCTCTGAACACTGGTCTACATGAGATCTTCTCCCAGTAATTAGAAATATAATCAAAGTACTGATATTAAGGAATCCATACCATTCAATTCTTCAAGATACAATTTTTGAGTGCATGTTATGTGTCAAGAGCACAAATATCTGCTTTCACTTCATTTGGGAGAGACAGACCATCCACAACTTTGTAAATGCTACAAAGAAAAATAAAGAAAGCCAGAGCTAAACCTTGTTGGCTTAGAGGAGATATTTAAAATCCAGTGAGGTATTAGTTAGCCTCTCTCATGTAATAAACCACCCACAAAAGTGTAGTTGCTCAAGATGGCAGTGTTTTTATTGCTGTCATGCTTATGGTTAGCTGAGCAGTTCTGTTAATATGGGCCAGGCATGACTGACCTTGGCTGAGTGGCTCATGTATTTGAAGTTGGCTGACAGGTCACCTCCGTGCTAGCTGATGAAGAAAGGCTCGCATCTCTTTCATCTCCTTCCCATTTCTGGAGCTGGCTGACCATAAGCTGGGGCTGTTTAGGTGGCTTCATGTCTCTCCTCATCTGGTAGATGTTCTCAACTCTGATGTCAGGTGGCAGGGTCCGAGAGAGACAGAGAGAGAGAGAAAGAGAGAGAAAGAGAGAGAGAGAGAGAGAGAGAGCACATACCGCCTGCTAAAACCTAGCTTCGCAGTGACGCAGTGTCCCACTGCCATATTCTAGGTCAGTGTAATGGATGCCACTGAAGAAGAAGGTAAATAGCCCCTGCCTCTTGACACAGGAACTGTAAAGTGACATGGCATAAAGGGTGGGTATAGGGAGGGATAAAGATGGGGGACCTGTTTTTGCAATCCATCCATAGATGGTCATGCAAGGTTACCCTGAGAATATGTCTTAATCGATGTTTTAATATATAGATGAAATGAGCCTTAGGAATACTTCCAGGAAACAGAGTCCTAGTTTGAGGAAACAGCACATTTCTGAGGCAGATCTGTGATCACATGTAGAAAAAGAAGGAAGGCAATGTTGCTAAAATGGAGCGTGCAAGGGGGACAGCAGGGGAAGTAAGATCAAAGGCCATGCTGTGTAGGCCTCTGTGGGCCTCTCCGAGGACTGGGGTTTGTTTGAAGGATGTGGTCAGTGGGAGAGCTCTGAATAGGGAAGAGGGAACAGGAGGTCTGGCCCTGAGGGGACTCTCCACCTGGGGACTTTGTCTCACCTGGATGCAGGAGCAGGGGCACTACTTGCTGCCTGTCACCCTCCCGAGGGCTCAGACCCTCTCCCTCAAAGAGACCTGTTTGTCTGGCTCTGACAACAGAACTGCCCATGGCAGACGGCCGGAAGGTTGGTGCAAATTCCCAGGAGGATGAGGTTGGGCTAGTGGAGTTGAGTTGGGGTCGCACTTGGTGATGCTTTGGTGGGAGCCCTGGGTGCCTGCCCCGCCCATAATTGCCCTTGAGGACATGCCCCGGGGTCACAGGTGTGGTGGGTGTGAACCCCCACTGTATGTAGACAGACATCTGGTCCTGAGGGGGGCTGCTCCTGTGCTTATAATCCCCGGAGGGCCCAGGCCCCTGTGAGGTGCAGGAAGCTCTCCTGTGAGGACCCAGAGCAGTTCTGGGAGGCTCAGGCCGGCCGAGGGTCCCTGCGCCTGCGCAAGCTGGAGCCCCTCATCCCAGATGCTCCTTTCCACAGGGATGTCAGGGTGTGTGGGGCTGTGACCCAGGAACAGGAAAACATAGAATCTTTTTTCTCAACTTATCCTCAGTGGATTTAGCCCTTGGCTGTTCAAGTATTCATTAAACCCTCCTGATAATGAGATAGACTCAGACAAAGGTTTTCATTCTCCCCCATGGTGCCTATTTCCCCCTGAGGGGCTATTTCCCCTGCCCTTTGGGTGAAATCTCAGGCAAATCCTTCATCCTTTCTAGTAATTCTTAAATAATAGTGTCACGTGGACATTTCTTGTCGCAGTTGGTTTCCTTGGGTGCCTGGCAATGCGGGCCCTCTGAGGGGGTGAGCACCTCACTGTCTTCCGTCCCCACCTGCGGTCCACAGAGAGCTGTTGCCCGAGGAGGGAGAAGAGTTGGGTGACACCAGCTCTCTGTTCCTGTCTGCACCCCAGAATCTCTGGCTTTTCCAGGTGTGTGGATAGCGCACACTGCTCCCAGGGCTGGAGGTGACGTTTCATCAAGGCCCCCACCTCTCAGGGCAGCACCCTCACCTCTCAGAGAGGGGAGTCAGCCCAGCCTCAGCTTTGTTTCCCTCAGGCAAGAAGTAGATGTGCAGCCCCCAAATGAGGCCCCCAAGGTCCTGGAGATGAGACAGGGACCGTGGGTCTAGTCAGAGTAGGGTGAGGGTAAAAACAAGGCAGGATATTTACAAAACAATGTAACAATGTAAAGAAGTCCCTATAGAAACTCTGTGTTAAGCATTATGCAAAGTCAAGATTACACCAACTCTCTAGGATAAAGATACCAGACTGGGAAAATTAGACATCTTCACTGAGATCAGTTAAAGGTTAAAAGGCCAGGAGCAACTTGGCCTGGAATGTTTGAGTGTTCCGCAAGTAAAGAAGGGTATCTCAGCATAATCCATGACTTCACTGTAAACAGCCCTAGCAAACAGACAACAACCCAGCCCACCTTAGGGGCAGGGAAGGCAGTACACATCCACACTCTAAGCCCTCGGTTCCCCAAAATCCTCAACTGCCTATAAATCCCCTAGACAGCACACCACCCCGGCTTCTCTTGTCCCCTCCTGGCATGAGCCAGGAGCTCTTTCCTCTCACCTTATGTCTAAATAAAAGCTTCTATCCTGGCTCTCCTACTTTGGCTGTTTGCTAAGTTCATTCTTCGACTCCACTAACAAGAACCCTGGCATCAGAGAGACATCATGCTCTCTGTGGCATCACTCAGGGTAAAGTTGGGATTCAATAACAGTTCCTTAAAGAGCTTTTCGTAATTTCTATTTGTTGACCACCTTAGTCGTGATTCTTTGTAAAAGAGTCATTGTCAAAAAGTAGATTTCAGAAAAAAGTGGGAGAATCTCTCATCTTGGAAACTTCTGCAGAAAAAGGCCTAAAATGGTCCCAGTGTCCTGTCCCATGCCAGGTGCCAGGAGGAGTGCACTCAGTTTGGAAGTCCGTGTGACAGCAGACCTTGAGTGGGTCTCTCTCTCAGGCCTGTGGAGAAGGGAGGTCTTGGTAACGGGAAGTTGGTACCTGATGGGAGGCAGCCCTGGAGGTGAGGCTGTGTTGTCACCTCCTCTGCAGAGGAGACAGTGACCTCTGCCCCTCCTGAGCCCAGGGCTGACCCTCCCCCAGCTCCCTCATCCCTCTTTTAGCTCCACTCACCAGCCCCTCCACATCTACCTCAAATGCACTGCATCTGCATCATGTCCTCAGATACACTGGCATCTGCCTCCTGACTTTCCTCTGCCTTTCAGCTCCTGTTTCTACTAGAACCTGACAAATGGTCTTCTAGATTTGATGGTTGCTCTATGTGAGAAAAATCTGATTATTAGTTAATCTCCATTATTCCTGTTTGACATATGTTTGTACTAGTCCATGTCCTATGCCACTCTTAAGTCCTGGTTTTGATCAGGTGATACTGTCTTCCAGTAGAATATTCCCAATTGTTCAATGTTACTCTTATCTTGAGCCCTGTTTCTGGCCTGTGTTTGTGAAGATCCCACCTCAACGACAAGGGAAGTCAACCCTCTGGACCTGTTATCTCAGTTTATCTCTTTATTGTCTTTTTTAAGAACAGTGAAAATTATTTGACATATAACACTGTGGAAGTTTAAGGTGTGCAGTATGTTGACTTGGTACATTTATATGTTGCAAAATGATTAGCACCAAAGCTAGCTAACACCTTTATCATGTTACAAAATTATTTCATTTTTGTGGTGAAAGCAATTTAAGATCTAGTTTCTTAGCAATATTGAAGTGTACAACTTTGAAGTCAACAGTATTTTTTACTATAATCGCTAAGCTATGAATTACCTCCCCAGGGTTTATTTTTTTACTAGTTTCAAGTTTTTACCCTTAAACAATTTATCCCCAATCCCATACTCCCCAGCCTCTGGTAATTACCATTCTAGTCTTTGTTTTTATGAATTCACCTTTTTAAGAAGTGAGATCCTAGAGTATTTGTCTTTGTCTGATTTACCTCACCGAGCATAACACCCTCAAGGTCCATCCATGTTGTTGCAAATGGCCGGATTTCTTTATTTCTCATGGCTGAGTAATATTTCATTGTGTATGTATATCACAGCTCCTTTATTCATCCATTGATGGATACTTGGCTATTGTCAATAATACTGCAATTAACACGGGAGTGCATATAGCACTTTAAACTCTTGTTTGCATTTCCTTTGGAAATACGTGCAGGAGTGAAATTACTGTATCATATGGTAGTTCTATTTGTAATTATTTATGGTAATTTCTGCCTTTTTCTGCTCCTTTTCTAATACCCAAACCCCACCCAATCGCTCTGCAGCATACATCCTGTTTTTCTACTGTCATCAAATTTATCTTCATCTGAATAGTAAGCAGAATTGATCAGAAGTGAAATTTATTTTTGGGGGGGTAGAAGGGTCAGTATAAGGGTTAGGCAGTAGAAGTAAATTAGCTATAGTAGTTCAATTTGGAAAATATGTTAAGGTAAATGAAATTTTTGCTGATACAGATGAGCAAGGGGGAAGGAACCCATGTGAAATAATAAATGGTTTATGTTGTTGTGGACAGCAATGTGAGGCACCAAAATGCAGGGCCTCCCTAGTCATGTGTGCAAGGCTCAGGGGAGGCCTCTGGGACCTGCTGGCTTGTGGGTTGCCACGGCAACTGGCCAATTCTTATTTGTGTTTGTCTGTATTACAATTAAGGAAACACGAAGACAAGATTTATTGGAGTCTAGTATTTATTTGTTGATAATTTGGCCAGTGAATTCCCCACTATTCCCAATCAGTTATCTGTGGGTGGACAGAATCCCCTTTCTGAATATAAGGCTGATTATTGTGTGTGTGTATTAATACAACCCTAATCCATATTTTCAGAGCCTAAGCTAATAAAACTCTTTTCTTCCAGGACTGCAATTTGATCCCATTTTTTTGGAGTGATTTTATAAAGACATAACTTTTACATGCCACAGCATTCACCAATCTTAAGTGTACTATTCAATAAATTTGATTAAGAATGTACAGTTTTACATCTACCATTACAATTCATTTTCAGAATATTTTCATCATCAAAAGTTTCCTTCAACTTATAATTAGTCACTGCCCCCACAGCCAGCCCCAGGGAAACACCGAACTGCTTTCCAGACATATAATTTCTTCTTTTCTAGAAATATCTTGTGAATAGGATCATACACTATGTGGTCTTCTGTATGTGAATCCCCTCACTAGGTATACTTTTGAAGGTTTTTCCAATTTTGTTCCTGAGTAATATTCCTCCAGTTTTCCAACCTGTGCTCCAACCTCTGTCTTCTACTGCCTGCTCCAAGAGAAGGTATAGAGAGAGAGGCAATCCTCTCAGGATATGTTTTCTGTAAATGATCTTATGGAAAAATCATTTCAAGCCTTAAGATTAAGGTCTCAAAATTTTTCAGGTGATCCAGACAATTTAATTAGCAATCTAATTGATATTTAGATTACATGAAATTAAAATTAATAGATATTTGAAACTAATGGGAATATGTATGTCCTGGGAGATGTGTTCAGGGACCTGGAAAAAAACCTGCACTAAGAGTTGAAATTATAAAGTCTTAGACAGACAAGTGAAAATGATGTAGGGATTGAGGGCACCCTTCAAGGGAGAATGAGAGTAAAGACACACATCATACAGACATGGACAGAAAAGTATCTTTGCATTTTGTCCACAGCTCATAGTCTTGAGGACTAAAAGCATGATTAAGGGATGCTTTTAATGTTCTTAAAGCTCCCCTGCTCTTGGCTGGGAGGCAAGGTGCTGAGCTGCTCTTGCTCCCCTGCCCAGCATACCTGGTAAGAGTGAAACACAATGGAAGAGTAGGAAGAAGCTGACAAACACTCTTGGCTTCACTGAACTTGATTTCAGATCCTGACCCTTTTCCTGGGCCCGTGTATGCACTTCCTTGTAGAATCCAGATTTAGTAAGAACTCTGCTAAGTCAGTGTAGCAAGAGACCCCCACTCTGCATATCTGATCAGCCTGAATAACTAACGGGCTTCTTCACCCTCCCCATCCTCCAGGTGGTGTCTGATCAGCCTGGGATGTCTTCAGGATTGGCCAGAATCCCTTAATCCTGGTATTTACACTTAGTAATTTTGCATTCATTGACTCCCAAACTTCTCCTTGGCTATGAATTCTCACTTGCTCAGGCTGTTTTCAGAATCAATCCCAGGTCTGTCCTGAAACCTCTTTTCTCTTTTGTAATAGTCCTAAATAAAATCTGCTTTTACCACCTTGACTACTGTGAAGCTCTGGTTTTCCTTTGATGTACCTCATATTTCCTGATTTCTTGGAAGTTGAATTGGATGTGTGTGTGTGTGTGTGTGTGTATGTTTATTTTTATGAGTTTATTTGAAGTGGGAGTACGTCCCCTCAAGGCTGCTGGGCACTTAAGAGTGAGGCCCCTTCCCAGGGGGCACTTTCCATGCTCTGTGTGGCTTTTCCAAGCACACCAGTATTGGCCCTTGATTGGTGTGCAGTTCTGACTTAAGCTCTATCTTGGACAATGAGACTCCTTCATCTTCACTTTGACCACCTACCAGGAGGGGGAATCACTGCACATGTCTGTGCAGTCAAGCTCACCAACAGTAGGTCCACAATCTCTGTATGAACTGGCAACTATGAAACAAATTCCTAAGCTCATGATTCATTTGGCATCTGAGAATGTCTCTGAATCTCCAGTCGCTGCTGTGAGCATAGGTCTGCTGTGAAATGTGCTGTGAGCACATTTCATCCTCACAGTGAGACCTGGGGAGGCAGGTGATGCTCAAATTCATGGTCCTCAGCAGAGCATGAAAGCCTCTCCCAGGGTGGGAGCCCCAAACACCGACTTTCCCTGTGGACAGTGGGGAAGGGCGTGGGCGGCTCCAGGCCTGGGGCTCCTTAACACTTGTTACTCTGTTGCTTTTGGAGGGGCTCTGCCAGCAGGAAGCTCCTGGGACATGACAGCTCATTCTTCCCCGTGACAGTCCCACCACCTGCGTAATGACTCATTCTCAAAAATGACAACTGAGATGTGTCTGTAAGACTGCCCTCCATGTGGCTTCTCTTCTGCCTTCTCACAAGAAGCATAAGGAAGTAAAAGTGTGACAGGGAAATATTGACCCCTGGTTCTGCAGGAGGCTTGCACAGATGCTTGAGGTCTCTTCACAGAAGCCAGGCAACCTGACTGGTACAGATGCTGGGTAGACCTCAGAGGTGGGGCTGGAGGGACCTCCTGGTTCTGGTTGTGAGCAGAGGAAAGAAGTTAGGTTCCAAGATGTCTAAGATGCCCGTGTGTTCTGTTTGTGTGGGTGTGGATGCTTGCATGTTCTTCTGGCTGTTTTGGGGGGATAGAGCTTGTCTTGTCCTCTTTGTGCAACCCTGAAGATTTACCCAGCCTTACCACACAGATCGCTCCCCACAGTGAGTATGGAATGTGGCTGGTGGGAGAGATGTGTCTTCCCTCTTGAGTGTCGCAGTATTTTATGCTCTCCACCTGCACCATCTTCTAGGGATTCAGGACAAGCTGACATCCTCCTGAGTGGCAGGGATGGGTGCTGACTAAGCAACAGGAGTACCGTGCACTTATTGTTCCTTCTGGTGCTGTGAGACGAGCAATAGGACTGAAGAAAGAACTTAGACACTGTGTCCCTTCCTTCAGGGAAAGGAAAGTGAGTTTCTCCTGCTGGCTGAGCAGAAAGTGCACATCACACCGGGTGCCGGGACCATTTTCCAATCATGCGGGTGGCTGTTATAGGTGTAGACTAGGACAACTCAGGAATGAGATGGAATTGCCTCCACCAACCCTTAGCCACCTTTCCTCTGACCTTCTGTTAGTCGTGCTGACAGTTTCCTTAGTATACTTCATGCTGGTTCTCAGCTATTAAGTAACCTGTGTGGAGCAGGAGCCTGCAGGAGAACTGGTATCCTTGCTCTTTTGGGGTTATTGTGGATCATCTCACTAACTGTGTGTCTTCAGGCATGAGTCCATCCTGGGAGTGGAGGGTTACAACTTCTCTCCCAGGCAATCAGTTGCAAGCTGAGACCTGGGTCCTTCCCTGACATCTTACACAACTTCCACAAAGCAAAATAAGCACACTGCCTCTGATGCAGGTGCCCAGGAAAAAGGGAGCACCTGACACAGAGGAGCTCTCTGCCCAGATGGCTGGGGTGTGCGTTCAGGGCTGTGACTCTGGGGAGTTGGGGGTGATTTTACACAGCAGCGAAGCACAACCTTGACAGCCTCTTTGTGGTTGGCAGTCAAGGTGTAGGCAGTGTCAGGACACCCAAACTCTGCCCACAAACTTGGGCTGGGAGCTGGTTGACAGTGTCCTGCACCCAGTCCTGGCTTCTGTTGGTCCCTGGAGGAGCAGCCACTAACTCCTTTGGTGGTGTTAGAGTCAATGATAGTTTTCAAAATCTCAAAACAGAGATAATGCCAAAGGTTTTGTTTGTGGAGTAAAGATAACATCACATAGAATTCTTTAAAAAGATAAAGTAAAGGCCTGCTATTAAGTCCATTACTTCCTCTTTGACGTCTTATGAAAAGTGAGTTTCCTGGGCTGCAATATTTAAATAATTTTACAAAGGTGTTAAAAGTATTTGCCTGTGAGTATGTTAAAGAGCATACACCTTACTATCTGATTCTCAGTCGCTTCCTTACATCTTTCTAACCTCCAAGACATTTTTAGATACAAATCTTTCTATGCCCCTCATACTCTAAAACAATTTTTACATGAGTTTCACAGCCATTCCTGTGTCCTGCTGCAGGAGAACACGGGGTTCCACAGCTCTAGCCTTGGTGACAAGAAAGATGGGTGAGTGGGGAGTCAGGCGCCGGTTGTTCTCCACTCTGAATGTGAGGGACGCCTCTGCCCACAGGGCTTCCGTGAGACATGGCGTCGGCCTTCAAGGCCGAGCAGATGGAGAGCCCCTGTCTCATCCACACTGGCTCAGGTTCACTGATTTGGGTTCCCAGCCTTCCACAGGTTCATGCACTCCTCCCTTATACGTTTCAGCTACTTATGACATTTCAGGACTTGGTTTACAGGCCATTTAGTCACTGGGAAAACTCCTCTCTATCTCCCCTCATCTGAACAGGCCACCCTGTCTCATTTTTTCATAAAATCACTGCTTGCTCCTTCTGACAATGATCACAACTTGAAAGGAATTATAATTTGTGATGAATGAAATTTGTTTTTAGGGATCAGAAGTTCAAAGTTCCTGAAGCAACTTATGTCCTAATGGTAAGACAGCCCCAGGACGCTCCCCATAGCATCTCAGACAGACTAGAAGGCGGAGATTCAACACACTGGTCACAGGATCCCCTGGATGTGCTTGAGCAGCACTCAGAAGCTTCTGGTGACTCCAGTCCGACTGGTGACCATGAGCAGGTGGGCCCTTTGAGCACCAGCCTAGGCGCTTGGGAGCTGATCTGCATGCAGTGTTGCTGGCCAGTGTCAGGGCTGCTCACAGCATCCTGAAGGGCAGCTGGTCAGGGCCCCTGAGCAGCAGCCTCTAGTTCAGCTCTCAGAGGTGGGGTCCGGGGCTCCCCTGCTGTGCATCCTCTGGTCTGGGTTCCAGGCAGGGGGAGGGTATGTACAGGGATGCAGGGCACACTCATCGCAGCCACGATGCTTTGTGTGTCTCTTGGTTCTTGGTCACTGGAGTTTAAGTTGTTGCCAGTTTCAAGTTACCCAGTTTTCTGGTTACTCAGAGTATTGCTGTGACTGTGATTCCAAGTGTCACCAAGCCCAGGGCCTAACTGAGATGTTCTCAGTCCATCTATTCAGTTTATCGTGTTTATAATTCCAGGCTCCACCGGGGACTTTGTACGGACCCAGTCTCCACTCTCCCTGACCGTGACTCCAGGGGAGCCAGCCACCACCTCCTGCAGGGCCAGTCAGAGTGTCGGTGATTTGTTTGGCATCTACAGCCTGATTAATGGGTATCAGCAGAGATCCAGGCAGCCTCCTAGACTCCTGACCCATAGCACATCCAGTCAGTGCCTGGGGTCCCAGCTGGGTTCAGTGGCAGTGAGTCGGGGACTCATTTCACCCACACGAGTCATCCCATGGAGGCCAATGATGCTGCAAACTATCACAGCCTGCAGAATGAGGTGCCTCCTCCCACAGTGCTCTGGGTCTGAACAAAAACCTCCCTGGGGTTGCTCACTGAGGCTCCGCTGCTCAGAAGCTCCTATCAGCCCAGGGTCTCTAGGCTATTTGGTTAAAGGTACCAAACTACAAAACAGAAAATTCTTAACTTGAGGTGTGTGTTCTGTGCCTGTTCTATGTAAACTGTGTGTTACAATTAAATCTTGAGAGAAATTAAAGAAGATACCAATTAATGGAAATACATCTCATGCTCATGGATAGGAAGAATTAATATTGTCAAAATGGCCATCCTGCCTAAAGCAATCTATAGATTCAATGCAATTCCTATCAAAATACCAACAGCAATCTTCAACGAACTAGAGAAAATCATCCTAAAATTCATATGGAACCACAAAAGACCTCGAATAGCCAAAGCAATCCTGAGAAGGAAGAATAAAGCAGGGGAAATTACACTCCCCAACTTCAAGCTCTACTACAAAACCACAGTAAATAAGACAATTTGGTACTGGCACAAGAACAGACCCATAGACCAATAGAACAGACTAGAGAGCCCTGATATAAACCCAACCATATATGGTCAATTAATATATGATAAAGGAGCCATGGACATACAATGGGGAAATGACAGCCTCTTCTACAGTTGGTGTTGGCAACTAATTTGATGAAAGTAATAAGAAATTTGTAATAAAGACCTTCCTAGAAGGAAAATGCCAAAATCATATTTGTTTGATTGGTGACTTGGTAACTTGTCAAAATTGCACAAACCTACCTGAGCATCAAAAAAAGAGGAAATACTCCAAAATTATTCTATGAGGTCATGATAACCTTTATTCCAAAGAGTAGTGAGGGCATTACATAGGAAAATTAAAGGCTAGTATCTTTCATGAACATAGACACAAAAATCTTGAAATAAAGAGAAAATTTATCTGTCATGACCAAATGGGATATATTCCAGGAATAGAAGGTTACCGTAGCATCAGAAAATTGATCCATATAATTCATCACATTGACAGAGTAAAGGAGAAATTCTGTAGTATTATTTCAACAGATGCTAGAGTATCGTTTGGATAAAAATAAGCAGCTCTTCATGAGAAAGCTCTCAGCAAGCCAGGAATAATGGGAAAATCCCTTAATGTGATAAAGTGCCTCTAAAAATGCTAGGCTAACATTATAATCAGTGATAAAATATAGCCTTCACATTGGAAAAATGACAGGGATATCCACTATGATGATTTATACTCTAAATTATCCTGGAGGTCCTAGCATATACAATAAGTCAAAACAGACAAATAAAAGACACGTATTTGGAAAGGAAAAGTAAAATATCTTTACTTACCAATAACAAAAGAATTTAATAATGAATTCTTAAAGAATCTAAAAATAAACCAGTATCAATAACAATTTTGTGAAATCTCTGGATTCAGTGTCAATTTTTAACATGTCAATTGTGGATTAAAGAAGATAAGACACATCTATTGCGGATTAAGTAAATAGATACTTTTTCTATGCCATAGAGGAGAAAAAGTGATATTATTCCTCCAAAAATTGATATATAGATTCAAAGCAATCTGACTAAAATCCCCAAAGGATTTTTTTGTTTTAAACTGATAAGCTGATTCTAGAATGCACATGGAAATTCAAAGGACTTTGGATATATAAAAAATCTTAAAGAAGGAAAATACAGTTAGAATACTAATAAGATCAGATTTTAAGACATAAATCTAAAGTGAGACAGTATAGTGTCCTGCAGGTACAGCAGTAGACAAACAGACAATTAGAACAGAGAAGAGTACAGAGAAAAACCCATATATATGCAATCACTTAACTAAAGGCAGACAGTAGATTATATGTTAATTTTCTTTTTCAATAAATGGTGAGAAGTTGGATATAGAAATGAAATTAAATGAATAGTGGAAATAAAAACTTTGACCCATTTGAGACCAAGGAAAAATATGAATTAGTGGCCGTGCATAGTTGCATAAGAAAGCTAAAATAATGAAGCTTCTAAAAAGAAAGCACAGAGGAAATCTTCAGGCTCTAAAGATGGGTGGTATATTTATCAGACAGGACACACACATACACACATAATCACAGAAGAGAAAAATGAAAATCTAGGCTCTATTAATATTAACAATTTTTTTTCAAATATATCATTAAGAAAGCAAATGGATATGCCACAAACTGGGAGATAATATTGTAATACAGTTTTTGACAAAAGATTCCTTTTAAGAATACAGTTGACCCTTGAACAACAGTGGTTTGAATTGTGTAGGTCTACTTATCTCAGATGTTTTTCAATAAATATATTGGAAACATTTTTGGAGATTCACAGTTTGAAAAATTAGTTTCTTTCCTCTAGCTTACGTAATGGTAAGAATACAGTACATATACGTATAATATACAAAATATGTGTTAACTGACTTATTCGTAAGGCTTTCAGTTGTAAACTTGATAATCAAGAGTTCAATAAGAGGCAAACAGGTGTTTATTTGGGCTCAAGTAATTGCAATTTAGGGATCGCAGGTTTAGGTGGTTACCCAAAGAACGTCCTGTTTGTAGGGTGAAAGCATGGAGTATTTTTGAGGAAAAGGCAGAGGGAGGCAATTACCTGAGTTGAAGAAAAGAAAAAAAATTGTCAGGTGGTACTAACAGGCTGAGCTGGTTTAGGTTATACAGTGATTGACTGCACTATTGGTGTTGACAAAGGAAACTATTCCTGGTATGCATTAGTTGACTATTCTGTCTTCAGAAGGTTCACAACCAACAGTCTTATGCTGATTATATATGCCCATTGTCCTGTTGACTTTTACGAACAAAAATTGCTTATAAAACAACTGTTGCTTTTGACCCAGTCCAAAGGTTTTGGCCCAGTTCAAACAAAGGTGAGTAAGACCAACTGGTCTGCAATGGCCATTCTGACTTCATTTAAAAATGGCTGCAGTCATGTCTGTTTTCAGCATGGTCACCAGCAGGGTGTTAGTAGTTAAGTTTGGGGGGAGTTAAAAGTTATATGCAGACTTCCGACTACTCAGAGGGTCAGCACACTTATGCCTGCATTGTTTAAGGGTAAGCTGTATATAAAAAAACTCTTCAAAAAAGAGAAACTATGATCTTAATAAGCATTTACCAAGGAAGACAATAATTCAAATAGGTATTGAAAAATAGACAGATGTGAAGTTACTCAGCATCATTACTCATGAGGGAAACGTAAATTTTAACCACAATACCACTTCAATATCTACCAGTACAAACAAAATGGAAAGTCTGACAATCCCAAGCAGTGCTAAGGATTTGCAGTAACTGGAATTTGTACCCTTGGTTGGTGGAGTGTAACGTCTTGATGGTGTCTGTTAAAGCTAAATCTATGCCACCCCTATGACTCAACACTTGCATTCCTAGGAATATGCTCAAGAGAAGTGAGAGCCTAAGTCCACAAGAGACATTGCAGGAATCTTTCTAAAATCTTTGTTAATAGCAGCCTCAAATTTAAAACAGCTCATTGATTGAAGAAGGAATAAGTTAATTGTGATATATGCATACAATAATGAAATATTCTGCAACAGAAAGGAACAATTTATGGTCACGACAACAACATAGATGAAGTTCAAAGAACAAACTGATCAAAACAAGCAGGACATCAAAAAGTGCAAACCGTATGATTCCATTTATATGAAGTTCAAGAACAGAGAAAAATCAGATCAATATGGATAGAAAATGGAACAGTGGTGGCCTCTGGTGGTGGATTGGGCACCGAATTGATAGGCAAGGAGCATGAGAGAGCATTTGGGATTCCAGAGACAGAGATCTAGGTAGTAGTTAGAGGGGTCATGTATGTTTCTACATTCATCCAAGTGTACACTTGAAATGCCCTTTATATATAGTAAATGCAGTTTACTGTGCTTACTCATACTATTTTTTAAATGAATGAATTAACTAATGAGTAATAATTACAGAGTCAAAAAACCAGACTATTTTTCCATCTTCTTCTTTTACAACTATTGGTACCTTGAGTAACTCAGGCTCCAAGTACCTCTGGTATCTCATTTTTCATAGAGTATTATGAGATTATTCAATAAGCGAATAAGCCCTTAGTACAGTAGTCAACATGCAGTAAGTCTTCAAGACCTCATCAAATGGTAATTGGCCATGTTGTTGGTCTTATTAGTGTAGCAGGAGCATTACTATTAGCAGTAGCATTAATTCTCATATTTCCATGTGACTCCTTTTATTTGCCTATTTCCTTGTCTTTGAAACCACTGTTCAGAGAAGAGTTTCTCAGAGAAGGGATTCGAAGATCATGCTATGGGTGAATTCTTTCGGAGGCCTGAACTCATTATTAGAATTAAAGGGGGTTTGGGAGTTTTTTGTTGTCAAGAAAGGGATATTCTGAAGGACTACAGTCCCTTGCACATCATTACCCATGAGCCTTCGCAAACCCTTCTCCAAAGCTGACCCTGAACCTCTGAACAGACCACAGGGCAGATGACAGCTGCCAGAACCACCCACCATGCCAGGCAGGGAGGAGGGTTTTTGTTCAGGGCTATAATGCTGTGGGAGGAACTGAATAATCTTGCTGGCAGTAATAAGTGGCAGCATCATCAGCCTCTACCCGGCTGATTTTGAAAATGAATTCTGTCTCAGACTGACTCGCAGTGAACCGGGCTGGGACACCAGAATATAGGTTATCAGCATCGTAGATGAGAATCCTCGGAGCCTGGCCTGGTTTTTGCTGATACCACGTTAATTAATCACTAACACTCTGATTGGCCCTGCAAATGATGGAGACAATCTCTCCTAGAGACACAGTGATGAAGGCCGGAGACTGGGTCAACACAGAGCTCCCGCTGGCAGCTGAGAAGGAAGCAAGCAGAGCCACCATTATTAACTAGATCCCGCTTCATTTTCCTCCAGAAGATTCTAGCTGCCCTGACCCCTAAGCTGAGAGCCCTTGTGTCCCTAAGGGCAATGGGAGTCATTGCTTCAGAGAGCCTGGGGAGACCCCACAGTTAGGAGGGAAGAACCCCTGTTATCTCGTGGATGGTCCCTGCATCTCCCTCCTCACCTGGGAACCAGAGCAGCAGAAGACAGAAGAGTTGAGTCAGGACACCCATGTTCAATCCAGGCTCTGCCCAAGGCTTTTTGCCTAGAATCACTCAGCAGCCTATTCAAGAAGATTCTGAAGAGTAGAAATGGGCTCTGGTGGAAACATGCAAATCACCGAGGAGGTGGGTACTTGGCAGAATTGCTCGCTTACAGCTGCACAGCCAGTGCCCCTGTGGGCTCAGTGCCTCCCGGGCACTACATAAGACGCAGGCTTCACATTCTGCTCCAGAGAGATTTGCTCCAGGGTTTATATAGAGAGAAAACCATCTCTTTATTTTGTGGTCCTTGTTTGTCCCCAGGGTCTAAGAATTCATACTCAGAATAGAAATCTTCTTTCTAAGAATGAGGAAATAAAAAGAAGTTAGATGATCCTCTCAAACTTAAACATTAATATGAATATATTAGAATCATATAACTGAAATACCATCTTCTACAGATGGGTGTAGAATACTGGTTCTATCTTGATTTGTTGTCTAGAGTCATGGAGAAAATAAAGAGAGGAAAGAGCTAATGTTTTTGCAACAAGTCCATGCATTGCCTCCTTTGGCAATGTGCATAGAGAAGGCTCACCGCTTAATGGAGTATATTTCAGTGGCCTGTATAATTCTTTAGTTTGGAGATTTATCTATTTTCTATATTAACTTTTCTAATTTTCTGTATTAACCTCATTTCTTTCTCTTTCTCTTATTATATCATCATATCTGAAGGTAATTAGGTCTTCTTTTTTTTTTTTTCTTTGCCTCATAATGATGGAAAAGGGGCTTACAGCAACCAGCACTTCAGTCTCGGAGAACTGCACTTCTGCTAGCTGTGGCCCCAAGCCAGAAACCCCAGCCAGTGGCTCAGCCCCTCTCAGAGCCAAGCCGGTAATCCAGTCTGGCCAGGGAGCTCAGTCTTCAGTCTGCCTGGTTTGAAATCCCAGCCAATGTGCTCTTTGGGCCTTGGAGCCCATTCCATGGCCCTGCCTGGGTAGGAAAGCAAATCCACAGCTCCATGTGATGGCTGAACGTTGTCCCCAGCCCCAAAACAAAGCTTAGAAGCAGATGCCAGGCAGCCAGGCAGCATATTCAATGGCTTGTTCGGGAAGAAAAGCAAGTTTGGTTGAGAATGAAAAGGTGTTCAACATTATTAATTATTAGGGAAATGCAAATCAAAACCACAATGAGATATCATCACCCATTTGTTAGCATGGCTATCATCAAAAAGACAAGAGACAGCAAGTGTTAGTGGAAATGTAGAGAAAAGGGAACCCTTTTGTGGGAACCTAAATGTTAGGCGCAGCCACCATGGAAAACAGTATGGAGGGTCTTCAAATAATTAAAGTAGAACTACCATATAATCCAGCAATTCCATTTATGGGTACATATATGAAAGAAATGAAATCACTATCATAAATAAATATCTGCATGACTGTGTTTACTGAAGCAATACTGATAATAGCCAATAATGAAATCAACTTAAAGGTCCAAGTATGGATGAATGGATAAAGAAAAAGAAAAAGCTATATACATATATAATTATATATAATAATATATGTATAATAAATATTATTCAGCCATAAAGATGTTGGAAATTCTACCACTTGCAATAACATGGATGGACCTTCCAGGCATTATGGTAAGTGAGGTAAGTCAGACAGAGAAAGACCAGTACTGTGTGATGTCACAAATGTGTGGAATCTAAAGTAGCCAAACTCATGAAAGCAGAGTATTAGCTCTTAGTAGTTGCCAGGGACTGGATTGTGGCATAAATGAAAAGATGCTGATCAAAGGATACAAACTTCTATATATAAAGTGAATGATTTCTGATGATCTGCTGTACTGCACAATATATGCAAACAATATTGTATTTATTGGACTTCAGAGTTGCTAAGAGACTTTAAATGTTCTCCACACACACAAGATAATTATGTGAGGTCATGGATATGTTAACCACCCTTATTGTGATAATCATTTCTCAGTATACACATAGATCAAATTACCACATTGTGAAAAACTTAAACTTACACAATGTTGCATGTCAATTATGTCCTCAACAAAGCTGTGAGAAAATGCTACATCATTGCGTCTGGCCTCTGTGTTTTCAGAATAGAAATCCTCTGTCATTCAAGTGGTTTTTTTCCCTGTGGGTAAAATGTGGTTTCTCTCCTGCTGCCTTTAAGATTTTCTTCTTTGTCTTTAGTTCTCAGAAATTTAGCTGTGATATGGTTTGGCGTAGATTTTTTCAAGTTTATCCTATCTGAGGTTTCCTAAGCTACTTAAATCTGTCAATTGAGGTCTTTGCCAAAGGTGGAAGATTTTCAGCCATTGTTTGTCCAAAATCTTCTTCATCGCCACCCTGTTTGTCCCCTCCTTCCAGGATTCTGGATTCCAGTGGTGTAATGTTATATCTTCTGCCTGGTCCCACATATCCCTGAGGCTCTGTGCTTTTGGTTTTCTTCTTTTGGTTTAGTTTGGGGTAATTTCTTACCTCTGCTTTTCCCTCCTCTGACCTGTTAACCTTCCCAACCAGCGATCCCCCAATCCTTACACACCCTCCCTTCAGGCCCCTTCTTCCAGCACGTTAAGCTGATGGCCATTTCTACTCCTGAGGACCACTAACCGAGCCTCGTACTTCACTTCCATGAAGCAGCTGTCCTGTGGGAGCTGTCGGCCTTCACTCGCTTCAACTTATACTGCAAACCTGCACAAGGCCTGCATGTTTTTCTCTGGTGTTAGCTGGTTGGGAAGGCCTATTTCTTTAATCTGAACTGGTAATGATCAAAGACAAGAAAATGGTTATGGTGAGGGAATACGTTTTTAGTATACTCATGGTCCCCTAGACACAGGACACAGCCTGCCCACAGGTCACACAGGGCAGCACCGAGGGCAGAGAAGCAGGTGGATGGAGAGGAGCTACATGTGGTCACCTTTCCTGTGTATCTCCTGAGAGGATGGGGAAGCCAAGTGAGCAAGCTCCTCAGGACCCAGATTGGATAGCAGGAAAGACTGTGGCAGGCTGTAGAGTGTAGGTGTGGCCCCTGTTGTCTAGTTCCTGAGTGAGGAGCACAGGGGGATAGAGTCACGAGGTATTTCCTTCAAGGCCAGAGCACCAAGAATACAGAAATGAGAAAATACACTTAATATAATAATACTGATTGGTCAATGATTTAGAAACAAATATATAGAAAGTTTCTCAGGGCACATTGGGTACTATATCTGGTCTTGGATACCGATTTTTGATAAAGAGTAACTGGAGTCACATTAACCCATTAATTCAAAAGATAATTATATATACACATCAAAAAAATATATCCACATGCAGCTATATTTATACGTTACGCATTAGTATGTGTACACTTATGTTCATATACATACAATTTTATTTATGAAATTTGGGCTTAATCATTTGGTGCATCTATATTATGTGTAAAAATTGTCATTGTTATTACTACTCTAAGTACTGCTATATATGGATAACTTCAGTTGTTTCATAAATGAAGGAAAATTTACCTTTTTAATTCAAGTATTTATTCGTAAAACATTTCTTATGTGTTTGAATCTTGCTATGAATGAATTCCTAACTATTCATTTTTATGCCATTGGTTTTAATAACACCTGTCTGTATGTGCAGATGTGTGAACATTATATTAGATTTTACACAATATTGGTCTTTAATGAGTCACTCAAAAACTCAGTGGCTTCTAACACTTAGCATTTATTTCTGTGCTCGTGGACACTGATATTAACGATGATTTGGTTGTTCCAGTCAGGGTTCAGCTGTGTGGCGCTTCTGCAGGCAAATGAGTTGGTCTCCAGCCTGTGTATGGATTGTGCTTGATCTGGGACCAAGACAAAAGGTGTGACAGTGACAACCCAAGGCACATCACGCTCATGGCAAGTTCCAGGAGGGAGCAGATTCCCCCCGAGCAAACTGCACAAGCAAGTGTAAGCCAGGTCTTCTCCCACACAATTGCATGTCATTTCAAATATTGTTAGGTCTTCATAATTCATCAGGTTTTTAATAACCACTAATTTATTTAATTTTTAAGGCATTTTATCTTGGCATTTAAAAATATTATATTTTTCAATGTTTACAATCTTAAAAGAAATTTTAGATTTATTTTGTGTTAATTAGAAAATATATTTGAACGTGTTTTCAACATGTGACTTCAGATAGGATTTCCTTAAATGGAAATGGGAAAAAAAGACTCTCTGGCTAAAGTAAATATGACCTAAAACAGATCATCTTAACCTTATAAAGATCTGATATCTTGTTAAAATGAAGACTTTGCAGTAGGTGTCAGGGGGAGCCTGTGGTTTTGCGTTTGTAACAAGCTTCCAGGGATGTCAATGATGCTCTGGCTTCTGGAAGGATTTTGACCAGCAAGAGATTTTTATATTAAGGAAAAACAATGCTCCATCCACGTTTTTTCTTTTTTTTTTTTATTGAAGAAAGGCTCCCATTTTTTGTCAGATTGTTCCTATATATCTACTACAATTCCCTCATTTTTCTGATCACTCAGCCACCTGATGAGGTTTTCTTGTTATGAATCCTGACTTGATAAGGCTGAGTGCTGTCCCCATCATCACCGTCCCTTGTGAAAGCACACCACCCAGAACCCGCGTCCTCCTGCTTTCCTCTAGGGCTGCTCGGTGAGGGACCCTCCCTGACGGGGAGTCAGAAGAGGCGGCTTCAACACCAGCCATCAGCACCTGCGGGCAGATGGGGGGACAGAGCGGGGGAGTGGATACTCCCCTAGGGAGGTGAGAGAACATCGGTACCTCCACCAGCAGGCCTCCCACACAGGCCTGAGCCCACACAACTGGGAGCCTCTATCTCCAATGGCATATGTTCTCTGGCTTCTGGGGAGCCCCAGGGAATTACCCATTTCTAGTATCTGCTTCTCTTATGATTGTATCCCCAGGCCTTTAAAGGATTGTATCCCCAGGCTCAGTCAATGCTGCTGGGGCTGAGGAGGAAGAAAGAGTTAGGGTGCTGGAGAGCCGCCTTGCCTTCCTACCAAACCCCCCAGTGCCCTTCATAGCCTAGCTGCTTCCGAGAAATGCTCTCAGCACATGGAAGAGCCAGGAGCACAGCTGGGGCAGCACAGCCTCCCACCCCTGCTGCCCTGGGGCTTTATGTGCTGGCCTGTGACACCGTGGGAGGCAAACTTACTTTGTTGACAGTAGTAAGTTGCAAAGTCTTCAGGCTCCAGACCATTGATGGTGAGGGTAAAATCTGTCCCAGACCCACTGCCACTGAACCTCACAGGGACCCCCAAGACGGTCTGGGAAGCATACTTTACAAGGCGCTTTGGAGCCTGGTCTGGTTTCTGCTGGTACCAGGGCAGGAAGCTGCTAATGCCCCAGCCGGCCCGGCATCTGATGGTGACTCTCTGCCCTGGAGTCCCAGGCAGGAAGGCTGGCGGCTCGGTCAGCACAGTCTCACCACTGGAGGTTGAAACACACACGAACCATAAGTGGAACATGACTAGTATATAAGGAAGTCACCATTAAGTCACCTCGTTACATGGGGGAAGGAATTGTATTTACTTTTTGTAATTTCACACAATCAGAGAGCTAAATTCATTTGGTGAAGTATTTGCAATGAAGAATGAAAATCACTGATTGAAGTAACAGCCCACTTTTGCCTCTGCCCCAACCTTCTACACTGGAACCCGGAGGATCAGGAGCCCTGGGGGCTGTGGGGGAGTCACCACCCTGAGGCTGTGACCCTGTCATTTGCTCATGGCATGTGCACAGGGAAAGGCTCCTCTCAGATTCTGAGACAGGACACTTCAGGGATAAGAGGAAGGACATATGCAAATTATGGGGCTTTTGCGTGGGTCTAAATGCACATAGATTATGTGAATGAGGACTGTGTTCCCCCTTAGCCCTTCTCTGTACCCTGAGTCTCCCTCTCCTGGCCATCTGCTGATGAGAGCTCAGGAGGTCTTGAAAGAACTCCATGCTTTCTCCAAGGTCTGTCCGCAGAGTGAGGACACACAGTGCAGGGCAGTCCTCTGTATGGCCGGCACTCACCTGCAGTGAAGAGCAGGTCACAGCCTCCATCTTCATCCAGGGAGAGCTTACGTCTCTTGCTCTCTGTCACATTTCATTCCAGGAAGCATCACACAGCACCACACTTTACTGATAACATCACATTAATTAGACATGATGAGCAAGATGTAGCAAGGACTTAGATGTCTTGGAAAAGCCCAACAGGAGTGGGCTGCAAATCCTACAAAAATCATGGGCCCACGTCATTGGTGAATGAGTCAGGGGTCCACATATCTAAAGGATGTAGACACAGCCCCTTCAAGCTAAAGGACAAATAATTGCAGCCTGTCCTCACACTGAGAAGGAAGCACAGTGTTTTTAGGCATCTCGGTGGTGTTGAGACTACACATCCCGCACCTGGATAAACCACACCATTCCATTTATCAGCTAACTTTGATGTCACAGGTTTGGAGTGGGCCCAGAGCCAGGGGAGATCTGATTCATGTTCAGGTGGTGATGCCATGGCTCTGTCACCTGGGCGATATGGCATCCCCTGGGCTAGATGCACTTGTGGCAGGTAAGGACAATGTGTGGACTCTCTGGCAAGCCAACACAGAGGCACAGCATAGACTTCTGGGGTCCTACAGCCAAATCCAGCCTCTCTCAAACACAACTTCTTTGCTGTTCAAAAAGAAGCTCCCAGAGTAGCACAGGGCTGTGGTAGACATGTCCATGGCACATTATGTAACTGTGTGACTGAGCTGCCCATCATTAAGTGAGAAATGTCAGACACAGCACCTCCTGAGATGGGGTGGGGCTCAGCAGCACTCAATTCTGGCAGGAGAGGGAGCTCTAGCATTGGACGCAGGCAGATTCACAGGCTCCCTTAATGTACTCGCACAGCAGTGTCAGCCCCATGACACTTTCCACTCCTGCCCAATGCCTCTGCCTCAGCTCACACTTTTGGCCTTAGGAAGGTTGATACTCATGTTTTCTCATTTCTGTATTCTTGGTGCTCTGGCCTTGCTGCTCCCAAGGTTAGTTGTTCCTGGAGATAGTAAATACTTGCCTGAGAGCAGCCCTTGATAGGCAAAACAGACAATCCTGGTCCAAATCCTCACCTGCATCCTTGTATTGGGACCTGCACTGTGACCCTAATACCCCTGCCCTCCTCACCCAGGAACGAAACAACAGGGCCACACCCACAAGCTGCAGCCTGCCGCAGCCTCTCCAGCTGTCCGATTTGAGGCCTGAGGAGTTTGCTCACTTGGCTTCCCCATCCTCTCAGGAGATACACAGGAAGGGTCACCACATGCAGCTCCTCTCTGTCCCCCTGCTCCTCTGCCCTTAGTGCCGCCCTGTGTGACCTGTGGGCAGGCTGTGTCCTGTGTCTAGGGGACCATGAGTGTACCAAAACCGTATTTCCTCACTGTAATAATTTTCTTGTCTTTTCTTCTCACCAGTCCTGATTAATGAAACAGGGCTTCCCAACCAGCTAATGCCAGAGAAAAATGTGCAGACCTTGTCCAGGTTTGCACTGTAAGCTGGGGTGAGTGAAGGCCGACAGCTCCCACAGGACAGTTGCCTCATGGAGGGCTGTGAAGTATGAGGCTCGGTTAGTGGTCCTCAGGAGTGGAAATGGCCATCAGCTTAATGTGCAGGGAGAAGGGGCCTGAAGGGAAGGTGTGTAAGGATTGGAGGATCGCTGGTTGGGAAGGTTAGCAGGTCCGAGGAGGGGAGAGCAGAGGTACAAAACTATCCCAAACTGAACCAAAAAGAGAAAATAAACTAGAAAAATAAAAAATAAAAAAGAACAGAGCCTCAGAGATATGTGGGACCAGAAGGAAGATGTAACATTTGTTGGTTGGAATCCTGGGAGGAGGGGACAAACAGGGTGGCAATGAAGATTTTGGACAAATAATGGCTGAAAATCTTCCACCTTTGGCAAAGACCTCAACTGACAGATTTAAGTAGCTTAGGAAACCCACCACAGGATAAACTTAAGAAATCTATGCCAAATCATGTCACAGCTAAAATTCTGAGAACTAAAGCCAAAGTGAAAACCACTTGAATAACAGAGGATTCCCATTCTGAAAACTTAGAGGCCAGAAGGCAATCATGCAACATTTTCCCACAGTTTTGTGAAGGATATAATTGACATATCACATCATGCAAATTTGTTTTACACAATGCAATAATTTGATGTATGTGTATACTGAGAAATGATGATTACAATAAGGATGGTTAATATATACATGATCTCACACAACATTATCTTGTGTATGTGTGTTATGAGAACATTTAAAATCTAGTCTCTTAGCAACTCTCAAGTCCAATAAATACAACATTGATCACTGTAGTCACCATTCTGTACAGTAGATCATCAGAAATTATTCCGCTTAAATACAGAAGTTTGTATCCTTTTTCAGCATCTTTCCATTTATCCCATCATCCAGCCACTGGCAACCAGAAACCTACTCATTGTTTCTTTGTGTGGTACTTTAGAGTCCACATTTTCTGAATCATACAATATTGTCTGAAATTGTGACATACATTTTATCTGCTATTGTACAATAATGATATCATATCATACATTATTGTATGACTTCACTAATACCAATATTAATGTTAGTACTAGCCTATAGTAATTGACTGAATGGTGTCCCATTGCATGTATATATAATGATTTCTTTCTTCATTCATCCATCAGTTGACACTTAGGTTGTTTCCATATCATGTCTATTTTAAGTAACACTGCATTGAACACTGTGGTGCATGCATCTTTTTAAATTAGTGTTTTAATTTTGTTTGGATAAATACCCAGAAGTGGAATAGCTGGATCATATGGGAGTTCTATTTTTAATTTTTTGAGGAAGCTCTACACTGCTTTCCACAGTGGCCTCAGCAGTGTCCATTCCCACCAACAAATACATGAGGATTTCTCTTTCTCCATATGCTCTCCAACTTCTTACTTTGTGTCTATTTGATAAAAGCCATTTTAATAGGTATGAGGTGATATCTCACTGAGGTTTGCTTTCCATTTCCCTGATAATTTATGATATTGAAATCTTTTCATGTGCCTGTTGGCCATCTATAGGTCTTCTTTGGAAAAATGTGTCCTTACATACTGTGCCCATTTCTTTAACTGGATAGTTTGTTTTTTTCCTACTGTGTTGATTGAGTTCTTTATATGTTTTGGATATCAGTCCCTTATCAGATACATGATTTGCATGTATTTTCACTCATTCAATAGGTTGCCTTTTTAGTTTGCTGATGTCTTCCTTTTCTGTGCAGAAGCTTTTTAGTTTGATGAAGTCCAACTTTTTAATTTTGCTTTTGCATCAGATTCAAAAAGTCATCACCAAGACCCATGTAAATGAGCTTATCATCTAAGCTTTTCTGTAGAAGTTTTATGGTTTCAGGTCCCACATTCAAGTCCAGAATCCAGTTTGAGTTATTTTTATGTATGGTCAAGATAGTGGCCTAGTTTCATTCTTTTGTGTATGGCAGTCCAGTTTCCCCAAAACAACTTATTGAGGAAATCATCCTTTCCCCATTATGTATTCTTACCTCCTTTGTCATAAAGTAATTGACCATATAAGCATGGATTTATTTCTGGGCTCTCCATTCTGTTCCATTGATCTGTGTATCTTTTTCATGCCGCTACCATACTGTTTTGACTACTGTAGCTTTGTAGTATAGTTTGAAGTCAGGAGTATGATGTCCCTGGTTCTTCTTTCTCAAGATTTGCTTTACTATTTGGGGCTCTTCTGTGTTCTATACACATTTTATGATTTTTGTTCTAGGTCAGTGAACAATGCCATTGGAATTTTGATGGGGATTGCACTGCATCTGTATATGGCTTTGGGTAGTATGGACATTTTAACAATATTAATTTTTCACATCAATAAGCTCAAGATATCTTCTCACTTATTTGTTTTTTCCTCAGTTTCTGTCAATACTGCCTTATAACTTTCAGTTTTTAGATTTTTATTTGGTTACATTTATACCTAGGAATTACTTTCTTTTTGATGCAATTTTACATGGAATTTTCTTAATTTCTCTTTCTGGTAGTTGATTTTTAGTGTATAGAAATACAAGTGGTTTTTGTATATTGATTTTTGCTCTATAATTTTTCTAAATTCATTTATTAGTTCTAATACTTTTTTCATATAGTTTTTAGGGTTTTATAAATATAAAATTCTTCATCTGCAAATAGTGGCAGTTTATTCATCCTCTCCAATTTCCATGGCTTTTATTTCTTTTTCTTGCATAATTACTATGGCTAGGATTTCCAATACTATATTGAATAAAAATGTCAAGAGTGGGCATCCTTGTCTTCTTGCTGATGTTCAAGGAAAATATTTTACCTTCCACCATTGGGCATGATGTTAGCTGTGGGCTTTCTATATATTTAATTCTTTGTATGTATTTTTGAATTTAGTTTGCTAATATTTTTTTGAGAATTTGTGTATGTGTGCTTTTTAGGATATCAGCCTACAATTTAATTTTCTTGTGGTAGCCTTGTCTGGTTTTGGTATCAGGGTAATGTTGGTCTCATAAAGTGAGTTTGAAAGCATTTCTCCTCTGAAGATTTTTGGAAGTTTGAGACGAATAGGTATTAAGTCTTCTTTGAGTGTTTGTTGGAATTCAGCAGTGAAGCTCTTTGGTGCTAGACTTTTGTTTGGGGATGTATGGGATTATTGATTTAAGGAGATGAAATTTATCATGAGAAATAGATTGTAGAACACATGTGAACATATAGTGCAAGTCCAAGTATATGGACCACAGCTGCTAACAATTTTGCTACTATTATTTTTATTCCAAAATGTGGTTGCATGTGTGTGTGTGTGTGTTTCTGATACTTTCCACCTTCTGAACGTATTCTTGATTTTGTGCTCTCTCAGAGTTGTAACTGTAAAGGTAAAAAATAAGTGAAATTATGCTTTAGATTTCTTCTACCTCCTCACTTTGACTTCCACTGTGCTAGTTCCATGCTAAGGGAAGCTTTAGCGAGGATGCGAACAGATCCTCTTGTTAAATGTTCTTTGCACTAGATGGGATTCATTCCTCACATTCTATCAAGAAGTCTGAGATTTTCTCTGTATGGTCAAGCTCCAGTAATAAGCATTCTTGGCAGGTCACTGCAGTCTGCTGTTGAAAGCAGTATCTGCTCTGGAAAGGCCCATCTACTGTTCTGCATTTCAGCTGTAGAAATGGCTTGGAATGAGCATCCTCAGTCCTGAGGAGTCTATCAAGAAGCAATTGAGAGCTTTGGAAGGATTACATATAGTCTATTATAAGCTAGGTTTTCATGTTTCCTTAAGCTGGTTTTAAAAAAATAGAGTGGATATTAAAAATATTTAACATTTAGGAATTTTTCTGGACTGTATTGAAAATCATAATGTTAAGTTGCTTTCAGGCCTTGTGTGGGCATACCAGCACATTTCCTGGGTGATGGTATTTTTGTGTCCTTCTTCCCACTGTTTGCCTTCTCAGCTCACTGAACAGGCACTGTGCACTCACACTCCCTGCTGCTTTGCATGTGCTCTTGGGGGCCCAGCTGGCTGCTCATCTCTATTAAACCAAGAGGTTTGCTGCAGGTGGGGCCTGAGGGTCAGACAGGTGCACAGCAGCAGGATGGTGCCCCAGCTCCAGCTCCTCATCTTCCTGGCCTTCTGGGCCTCAGGTGAGAGCTGTAGAGGAAAAATGACTCAATAAAATCAGAAAGAGATTATACCATGCAGAATGAATAGAACATTTTATCTAAAACAGTCTTATTGCTCATGATAAATACGAAAACCTACACTGTTTAGATGTCAAAATTTTTTATGTATTATTGATGCAATGTATGGTCACTTGTTTGCAGGCATCTCTGGGGACATCGTGATGACCCAGTCTCCAGGCTCCCTGGCTGTGTCTGTAGGAGAGAGGGTCACCATCAACTGCAAGTCCAGCCAGAGTCTTCTGTATAGCTCCAACCAGAAGAACTACTTAGCCTGGTACCAGCAGAAGCCTGGGCAGGCACCTAAACTGCTCATTTACTGGGCATCCACCCGTGCATCTGGGGTCCCCGACAGGTTCAGTGGCAGTGGGTCTGGGACAGATTTCACTCTCACCATCAGCAGTGCCCAGGCTGAGGATTTGGCATCTTATTACTGCCAGCAGCATTATAGCTCTCCTCCCACAGTGCTTCAGCCTCGAACACAAACCTCATCCCCAGGGCGTCCCCAGGGCCACAGGCCAGTGCATCTCTGCTACACCAGCTGCTCCCTTTCTGCACAGCCCTGTGTCCCCACAGCTGAATGAGAGGCTGGCATCCATCCTTGATCAGGGAAAAATGTTCTGATTAGCCAGTCCTGTGTGTCTTGCACAAGGAAGTCATTCTAGGAAGTCTCTGTAATGACATTTGTGTATCCTTTTCTCCATTGTTCTGCTGTTTTTCATTACTTGAAACTGTGCTTTCCCTACAGATGGATTTATATTACTGACCCAGCCATGGCTGCAGCTGCATCTTGTAGAGAAGGGCTTAGTCTACAACATGCTGTGATGGGTTAGCTGCTCTGCCCTGTGCCTGAATGACTCTGAACTTCTCATTTTACTCATTCCTGTGTCCCCAGCTCCCATTCTCACTCCCTGGCCTTGGGAGCTTCCCAGGGTGCAATGCTCAGTCCCTTATTTTCAGGCACTTCCCCATCAGTCCTTAGTCTGCTTCTGTAACTCATCTGCCCCCAGCATGCTGGGCATCTCCTATTCTGAGTCTTCGCATTTCCACCTCATGGTTTCTGTTTCTGAACTGGCTTCTTTACTCCATCCCATTCTTCTGGGTCCTTTTTTTTTTTTTTACAAATAACATTCTCATATTCCATTTCTTCCTTGTACTGATTTTAAATTATGAACCATGGTCCTCTATATCCCTGACAGGATGGTAGCCACCTCTGTGAACACTAAATGTGGGCCCCCCTCTCTGCAACTTTAGATGCATGAATTATTGATCACCTACTGACTTTGAATAATTAAATCTAAGGGATAGTTTTCAATCCTTATGTTGTTTGACCACTCTCTCTTATTTGGTACAATTATCAGTATACTCATGTGGAGACAGTATTTTAGGTGATTGACAAATGTTAGAACATATAGTGGGCTGCACTGATTTTTGTCTTTATGGGGACAGGATGAAAAGTGCCTCCAAATGCTTGTTTAATGACCAGTACTTCAGGCAACAGAAGAATACTTTGGCAGTGCTTTGGGATGCAGATTCCAATATCCGAAGTCTGGAAATGATGCTCTGAATTTCAATTAATATCTGGAGAAAACATATATTACACAATACTCTCAGGATTCCAATGTCTACTCAAGCTTGAGAAACAGTAGTTATGAAAAAATAATGTTGATTGAAAGCAGACAGGTGTACATTCAAACCAGATTCTAGATTTATTGTTGCTAAGAAAAACTCCTTCCTATCTTCTGTGCCTCAAACTACTGATGTCCAAAAGGGTATATAAGGCACCATTTACCAAATGATGAAACTCAATAAATGTGATTGTATATGAATATCGTTTTCAAAATGTTTGTGCCACTTAGTACATAGTTGCCAAAAGTGAATTTCTTTTCTGTGCTTATTAATGGTCTGCATTTGCAACTCTTTCCTTGGCTTATGACATAATTTATCCCAATAACTTCTTTTACCTTTCTGATACTCTTTTTTTCTTCATTAAACTATTGATATGAGGACATACATGACTTCAGAGAGAGAGGGGGTGATAGGTGCCATGGTTTAATGGCATGATACTCAGAGCTGAGCATCCTTAGGGGTGAAGGAGGAGAATGGTCTGGGAGGGGCAGCGGGCAGCAAGGAAGCACACTTATTGGCACATTGTAGTCAGTGGTCTTAGGATGCGGGAGAGGAAACGACCCCATGAGAGGGTGGCAGGTGAATGAGCTTCCTCAGGGAGAGTCAGGTTGTGGAGGTGATGAGAAATTTCAGAGAAAGGGTTGAGCTTTTTAGGTCTGAGGTAACCAATATACCTCAACTTCTCATCATGTGCGGCTATTCAAATTTAAGTTTAAAATGATTAAAATGTAAAAAAAAAAAGATTAAAATGTATAAGTAAAAAAATAAGTCCTCAGGTATGCTGGGCACATATCAAATGCTCAGTAACCACAGGGAGATAGTCTCTGGGCTCCAGATGCCGCTGCACTGCTCAGCACACACAGAGAGCTCGTCCATTGCTGCATGTGTTCTACTGGGCAGTGCTGTTCAAGAGATGTTGTTACAGCAAAGGAGAAATTTCATTGATGTTTCAAATATTGATAGTGGAGGTTCAGGGAGGGGAGAAAGATGGGGAAGAAGGAACTTTATTTTAATGACTGATTTGTAAGAATATACATTCTTTACGTCTCAAGGCACGAATGTCCCAATTCTTGATCAGCAACTTGTTTGATGAGCTTCCCTTATGCAAGTCACAATTCTTGATTTTTCTATAGTGCACAGTAACATTTTGCTCCAAACTTGTCTGTACTGAGAGTGCTTGCTATACAAACAGATAACTGGAAAAAGCAAGTTTCCTATCACCATGGTGACTAGGGAAGCCATTGACCTAGCACCTTCTTACTCCTGGGCCAAAGGCTGACATGTGGACCCAAATCTTTTGTACTTCTCTTCAGGGTTCCAAGCTATGCAGCTACAAATACTCAGTGCAGGTGACAGAGCACATCAGTGGGCCCAGAGACACGTGTATGTGTGAGCTGCAGTGAGGAGGGCAGTTGGGAGGGGATGTTGGTCTGCTTCGACTGGCCCATGCTTCATATGGCCGAGACCTACATCCTTGGAGTTCAGTGTGATTTTTCTTTAAAGCTGTGCCAAACATTTTTAATAGACACCTGGATTCCATCTCCACTGTTTGTTTAGGGTCTGCTGGGCCTCAGCTAACATGTCACTGCATTTTCCATCTCCACCAACAGAACCACTTCGCCTCTGCCAAACCACTTCTAAGGGCAGAATAAGTTTTCAGAAGCTCTCCTCTGCTGACTGCATAAATGCCCCAGATGACCATCGGTTTCCTTACACAAGACTGTTAATAAACCTTTATCACTGTAAACAAAAAAAAAAGGTTCTCACTGTTCTACTCTTCCATGAAACCTGCAGTGGGTCAGGGTTCAATGAAGGAAGCCAGGCAGGAGTCCCATCCACTCTGTGAGTTTCCCTGGGAAGCAGAGCTGGGCTTCTCCCTGCTTTCATATCATCAACCCATAATCTCATTACCACCTGCAGCTTTATCAGTTGTAAGCAAAAGAGCAGAAAAATTGTCCAGTACTTGTTGTCTCCTATATTCCTTTCATGTCCCCATTTCCTGACATCTGTCCATGGTATTAAAATTATTATATTCTGAAGAGGAAACAGAAATCTCATATTTCTTGTCCCTTGATGATATACAGTTAAATTCTGTGCCTTCTATTTTCCAGCTTATGTTTTTATTTTAAAACACAATTTTTGGAATTTTAAAACTCATTTAAACTCTCAGGAAAAAGTCATTGAGGAAAATTGAAAACTTTTTTTATTACCATCTTTTGCCTCCTGGGAAGGTACCAAAGTCTATGTGGAAATTCAGAAACCAAGGCTTTACTATTTGTTCTCAGCCACTCGCCCTGAGGTGAGCCTGTGTACAATATGTCCCTGGATCAGCATCATACACTGGGAGGATAAGTAATGAAAAAGATGAGTAGAAAGTGGGAAACCTAGGAAAATACCTGTTTCAGACCCTGACCAACAACTGCCCCTAAAGATGCCCTGGGACCTGCCTGAGCCCAGCAGCTGTGCAGCCTGGGGTCCCAGGAATCTCCCTGTTCTCTGGTGGGTAAGGAGACTGACAGACATGGTGAGTGTAGGCAAACCAGGAGGGTCAGGATGAGCTTCCACACAATGTGATGAACTCCCCCTCTCAGCAAGTGTCGTGCTGAGAGGGCAGGTGGACCCACGCCTCCTGGGGCTTCTGCCACACAAGGGCTGTGCAGCTGCTGGGCCATCACATGTGGTGGCAGACGTGTAGCCAAGGCCTTTATGGTCCAGAGCCCTCAGCTGCCACCTCTCCCCCTGATTCCCCAACATCCTCCTCTTAAGCAGACTCAGAGAATTGGCCATGCCTGCTCCCCAGATAAAACAATGTATTTGGGCAGCTGGGCCACCCAGGCAGGGAGGTTTGTGTTCAGGGCTGTATCACTGTAGGAGGATATTTTGTACCTTGGTGGCAGTAATAAACTCCAGCATCATCAGCCTGCACCCTGCTGATCTTGAGGGTGAAATCTGTCCCTGACCCACTGCCACTGAATCTGTCTGGGACCCCAGAGTCACGGTTGGAAACCCTATAGATGAGGAGCTGAGGAGCCTGGCCAGGCTTCTGGAGAAACCATTGCAAATAGGTGTTTCCATCACTGTGCAGGAGGCTCTCATTGGACCTGCAGGAGATGGAGGCCGGCTCTCCAGGGCTGACGGGCAGGGAGAGCAGGGTCTGCTTCAACACGATTTCCCCACTGAATCCTAAAGTGGCATGAAAAAAAGTCACAATGTCAGGTACAAATATTGCAAGCAATTTTTATAATGTTCTTTTTGCTATGTAATTTAGGTCAAATTACATTTTTGTGTGATTTTGAATCATATCTCAAAATTAGCTAATTTCCAATAAGTACCCAACATCTGCAAGGCCGAGTGATCTTTCACAGTGTACTACACCACTGCCCAAAGCACAGGCTCTTGTTCCTTCTGGAATCTTCCTCACCCTCTCAAATCTAAGCATCGCATACCCAAACTGGAGGACACGTCATATTACCTAACACATAGAAGGCAGTGGTGCCTTTAAGCTGAGCCTCTCCACCTGCCTGTCTTTCTCATCCACCCTCTGCCCTTACCAGGGATCCAGAGCACCAGCAGCCCCAGGAGCTGAGCAGGGAACCCCATGTTGAGAAGTCTGTCAGGTGGTTCCTGATAAGTGGGAGCAGGACTAGATCTGACCTTTTATCTCAGTCCTCCCTTAGGGAAATATGCAAATCTCCTGGTGGGTGCAGCAGGGTGGAAAGAGTCAAAAGGAGACCAGAGGTGGAGCACTTCATGTGAGCAAAATGAAATAAATTGTATTCTGTTTGAAGGAAAAGTAGTAAGGATACAAATATTGGTTTTTGTTTTCAACAAGGTCAGACTATGAAAAAATATGAATTCCAATGTGGCAGAGGTAGTGAGTCTCTCATTCTTAAGAAATTGTCTATTGATGATCTATCAGAGACCCTGAGGATGTAGAGGTGTGTGTCCAGAGTAAACCCTGGGCGGGCCAAGTGGCTCTCCCACCTGGCTCTACCCCACCTGCCCTGGAGAAGGAAGCAGCTCCTCCCTCTACTGCTGACCCAGGGAGGCTCCCAGGGCAGGAGGGACGTGAGGTGTTCTGGGTGTTTGTCTGTTGGCTGCTGCTCCCAGGCTACCGGCTGTTATGTTAGGCGTCAGAGGCAAGTATCTCTTTCCACCTGTGGACAGGATGAACGGTAAATAGATAAATAGTGTGTCTTTACTGTGTGCTGAGTGAATGAATTAATAATTTGGTCAGAACACTCAAACTAAGAGAGCTGAACAGGGAGGAAAACATGACTTTTGGAGAAATGCTGGTATACATGTATACCATGTTGTTTTTTTAACACAAAAATAGTCTTTTGCCCTTTGGTTGCTCCCAATGGCTCCTTTTTCTTCTTCTAAGAGTTCATCAAGAAAATCTCTAGGGAGAATGCATTCTATTAAAAATTTGATCCTCTTCCTAGGAGGTTTTCAGAGGAAATAATAAACACATTGTGACCTAAAAGAGAACTTCTATGACTACTCCTGTATTTATCAAATTAAGTCTCTGTAATGACTATATATAGACTATCGTTTGGAAGGAATACATTGCATTTGAAAATAACCCCAATTCTACAGATGGGAATTTACTTTGTTTAAAATTGTTGATTACTACCATAATACGGCAGTGCCATATTCTCCATTAAATGGTACTTCTATTATCATGGATCAATTCCCAGGTATGAAATTATCTATTTCAAAACACAAATATAAATAGATCCTGATGGAATGCTTTCCATAAGTGTTGCAACAATTTTCAATTTTCCTGTTGTAGCAATGAGTAGGTGTTTTCTTTTCTCAGTATAGGGGTGACTGAAGGAAGAGGGGGACTTCTGGAAATATGGAAATATTTTATGTTACATTTTAGGGCCGTGATTAGAGCAGCTCATTCCCTACCACAGCTTTCTCACCACGTAATGATTGATGGTAACCAGGGCCTGGAACTGCCCCGGGCCCCCTCGCTTTACCTGGAACCAGAGCGACAGGGGGCTGAGGGACTGAGCTAGTTGAGTTGAGAAAAGGGTGTGAGCTAGTTATTAAAGATTGCAGGAGTCAGGGGTTGGCTCTAAGGGACTGAGGCAGTTTTAGCTAATTAGGGCAGGCTGTGCTCCCATCTGAAAGCTGGGATTTCTTCAGTGATCAATCATCCTGTGTATAATTTTATGCATGATTGTTTCTTGTATCACCCAAGAGGACCTGAAAAAATAGATGGCTTTTGTTCCCTGGGCTCACATTGTCTTCTCCTTTCAGGATTAATGGTACAGAGCATATCAAGTTATGGGTAGGAAGCTTATATATATATATACTCATTCATAAAGAATTCTGGATTTGATTTTAGGTAATTCTGAAATTTATGAAGACAAATAGGTCAGCAAAATATATAACATAGTTTGTTCTAAGACTATGTTGACATTTTAAAATGAATATTCACACCATTGCATTAGAGATCATTGCATCCCCTTGTCTGTCTCAGACATGAAATAGGAAAAAAATCTACATTGCTCGCAGATTCTAAATACTTGGTTTTTAAGATATGATGACAGAACCTGATCATTGATATCTTGAGTATTCTGCATTTTCAGAAGTACGACAAACTCATAAAACACTGGTGAGCACTGGAATCCTCTGCTACATTTTCTTCAAGTACCTGTCTCTCTGAGGGTCCTAAATCCTGACCCCTGACTTGAGGCTGTATTAGTGGGGGAAGCTCCACGAGGGCTGGGTATTCGTGACACAGGGGACTTGAGCTGCTGTGTGTTTTTAGAGGGATACCCACATGTTCATGCCCCTGGGTTACAGCTGAATGTGTGTTTGCCCCCAGGAATTGCTTGTCTGTCATCCTGGTTGTTTTGCTGTCTCTCACATGTCCTGACAGAGATTATTGAGCCCAGGGGACACTATGGGGCCTTGAGTGGTCACTGGGCTCAAGAGTACATTGAGTGAACAGCCTAGAAAGGCAGATACTTTCACATTCCCATTTCCTGACATCTGTCCACAGTATTAAAATTCTTACATTCTGAAGAAGAAAAAGAAGTCGCATATAGTTCTGCCCCTCCATGGCATACAGCTAAATTTTGTGCCCTCTATCTTCCTGTTCATACCTTTTATTTGTAAAACCCAACTTTTGGAATTTTAAAACTCACTTTAACTCTCAGGAGAATGTCATTGAGGCAAGACAAAGACCTTTCCATTTGCATCTTTCATCTCCTGTGAAGGTACAAAAACCAAGGCTTTATTAATTGCTCTCTGCCACTTGCCCTGCGGTGAGCCTGTGTACAATACATACCTGGACCAGCATCATACAGTGGGGGGATAAGTACTGTAAAAGATGAGTAGAAAGTGGGAAACCTGGGAAAATACCAGTTTCTGACCCTGCCAAGAACCTACCCCATAGAGATGCCCTGGGAACTGCCTGAGCCCAGCAGCTGTGCAGCCTGGGGTCCCAGGAATCTCCCTGTTCTCTGGTGGGTAAGGAGACTGACAGACATGGTGAGTGTAGGCAAACCAGGAGGGTCAGGATGAGCTTCCACACGAGGTGACGAACTCCCCCTCTCAGCAAGTGTCGTGCTCAGAGGGCAGGTGGACCCACGCCTCCTGGGGCTTCTGCCACACAAGGGCTGTGCAGCTGCTGGGCCATCACATGTGGTGGCAGACGTGTAGCCAAGGCCTTTATGGTCCAGAGCCCTCAGCTGCCACCTCTCCCCCTGATTCCCCAACATCCTCCTCTTAAGCAAACTCAGAGAATTGGCCATGCCTGCTCCCCAGATAAAACAATGTATTTGTGTAGGTGGGCCACCCGGGCAGGGAGGTTTGTGTTCAGGGCTGTATCACTGTGGGAGGATATTTTGTACCTTGGTGGCAGTAATAAACTCCAGCATCATCAGCCTGCACCCTGCTGATCTTGAGGGTGAAATCTGTCCCTGACCCACTGCCACTGAACCTGTCTGGGATCCCAGAGTCACGGTTGGAAACCTTATAGATCAGGAGCCGAGGAGCCTGGCCTGGCTTCTGGAGAAACCAATTCAAATAGGTGTTTCCATTACTGTGTACGAGGCTCTCACTGGACCTACAGGAGATGGAGGCCGGCTCGCCAGGGCTGACAGGCAGGGAGAGCGGGGTCTGTGTCAACACGATTTCCCCACTGGAGCCTAAAGTGGCGAGAGAAAATCAGTGAGGTACAAATATTGCAAGGAATTTTTAAAATTTTCTTTGTGTTCTGTATTTCATGTTAAATCACTTCTTTGTGTGATTCAAAATCACATGCCAAAACGATCTAATTTTTAAAAAGAATCCAATGTTTGCGAGCTCTAGGGATCTTTCACAGTGTACTATACCACTGCCCAAAGCCCAGGCTCTTGTTCCTTCTAGAATCATCTTCACCCTCCCAGATCTAAGCAATGCATGCCCCAGCTAGAGGACAAGTTATGCCACTTATCATTCACACAGAATTCCCATGGAGGGTATTGGTGACCCCAAGCTCAGCCTCCCCACTCCCCTCTCCTTCTCATCCACCCTCTGCCCTTACCAGGGATCCAGAGCACCAGCAGCCCCAGGAGCTGAGCAGGGAACCCCATGTTGAGAAGTCTGTCTGGTGGTTCCTGATAAGTGGGAGCAGGACTAGATCTGACCTTTTATCTCAGTCCTCCCTTAGGGAAACATGCAAATCTCCTGGTGGGTGCAGCAGGGTGGAAAGAGTCAAAAGGAGACCAGAGGTGGAGCATTTCACGTGAGCAAAATAAAATAAAATGTATTCTGTGTTTGAAGGAAAACTAATAAGGATACAAATGATGACTTTTGTGTTGAAGTAGGGTCAGATTATGAAAATATGAATTCCACTGTGGCAGATATAGTTTGTGAGTTCCTCTTATTCTTAAGAAATTGTCTATTGATGATCTATCAGAGACCCTGAGGATGTAGAGGTGTGTGTCCAGAGTAAACCCTGGGCGGGCCAAGTGGCTCTCCCACCTGGCTCTACCCCACCTGCCCTGGAGAAGGAAGCAGCTCCTCCCTCTGCTGCTGACCCAGGGAGGCTCCCAGGGCAGGAGGGACGTGAGGTGTTCCAGGTGTTTGTTGGCTGCTGCTCCCAGGCTACCGGCTGTTATGTTAGGCATCAGAGGCATGTATCTCTTTATACCCATGGATGGGAAGAATGGTAAACAGATAAATAGCTTGTCTTCATTGTGTGCTGAGTGAATGAATTCGTAACTTGATTGGAACACTCAAATTAAGTGAGCTGGACAGGGTGGAAAACCTGATTCTAGGAGCTCAGCTAATATACAGACCATGGAGTTTTTAACACAAAGATAGGCTTTTGTCCTTTGGTTGTCCCCAATGGCACATTTCTCTTATTATAAGATTTAATCAAGAAAATCTCTGTGCATAATGCAGAATTCTAAAAACTTGATCCTTTTCCTAGGAGGTTTTAGAGAAAATAATACACAATATGTACAAAGTCTGTGACTCCTCCTGTATTTATCAAATTAAGTCTTTGTAATGACTATGGACTGTTGTTTGGAAGTAATATATTACACTTGAAAATAACCTAAATTCTAATGATGGGAATTACTTTGTTTAAAATTATTGATTGCCACCCATAATAGACCAGTGTGATGTATATTCTTCAGTAAATGATACTCCTGTTATAATTGATATATTTCCAGTATGGAATGATCAGTGAGGCAGGCGGTAGCTGGTGGGGTGGGTGGAACAGGACACGTTGCCTCCGTAGAGACTGGCCAGGTGGGCCACTGACACCAGGCATTGTGGTCAGCCAGCCAGGCAGGACTTCTCAGAAACCACCCCCTAGAACGGCCAGCCTGAGAAACAAGGGGGATTTCTGATCCCAGCCCAGCCCTAGCAACAGGTCCTTGGCAACAAGGTGGGCTTCCTCTTTTCCAGTGCTTATAATCCCTTAGACACTGCAGCCTAAATGGCCTTCTTGGGGCCCTGCCTGATTGGCAGGATATCTTCTCTTTTCACTCATTAAAAGCTTTGCTGGTTGCTCCATATTCTTGTCTTTTTGCTTCATTCTTCATCTCCTCCAAGACAGTGATCCCAGGAAAAACAGCATCTTAGCTGGTTACATTAGTTCAATAACATAAATAAGAATAGATCCCGACAGAATGCTTTCCATTGGTGCTGTAACAGTTTTCCTTTTATGGCAGGGAGTAAGAGTTTTCTGAGTATAGGGATGTCTGAAGGAAGAGGGACCTTAAGGGAAAATGGACCAAAATAGGTACTGAAAACATTTGGCGTTATTTTCCAAGGTGGTGTTTAGAGCAGCGTATTCCCTACCACATCTGTCTCACCATGTAGTGACTGTTGTTACCCAGGAACTGGAATTGCCCCAGGCCGCCTTTCCTTACCTGGAACCCAGAGCAGCAGGAAGCTGAGGGACTGAGCGAGCTGACTTGCAAAAAGGGTTATGAGGAAGATTCAAAGTGCCAAGGGTTGGCTCTCAGGGACTGAGTGAGGGCAGTTTCAGCTGACTGGGTGCAGTCTGGGTTCCCATCTCAGCTTTCTTCAGTGATCAGCCTGTGGATAATTATATGCATAATTGTTTCTTGCATCACCCAAGAGGATATTAAAATACAGATGACTTGTGTTCCCTGGGCTCATATTCTCTGCTCCTTTCAGGCCTAACTGTACAGAACATATCAAGATATGGGTAGGAAGCTTACATATATATTCATTCTTAGAGAATTCTGCGTTTGATTCTAGTTAATTCTGAAATTCATGAAGATAACATATTTCAGCAAAATATGTATTGTAGCTTGTTCTAAGACCACACTGACCTTTTAAAATGAATATTTAGAATCATTGTATTGGAGATCATTGTATCCCACTGTCTGTCTCAGACATGAAATAGGAAAAATATCTACATTGCTCTCAGTTTCTAAATACTTGGTTTTTAAGATATGACGACAGAACCTGAGCTCCATTGATACCTTGAGTATTCAGTGTTTCCAGAAATATGGTGAGCACTGGAATCCTCTACTACACTTTCTTCAAGTACCTGTCTCTCTGAAGGTCCTAAGTCCTGAGCCCTGACTTGAGGCCTATTAGTGGTGGAAGCTCCACCAGGGCATTGAGTTTTTGTTGCCAGGGGAACTGGGCTGCCACCATGTTTGTAGAGGGACACTCATACATTCCTGCTCATGGGTTACGGCTGATTGCATGTTTGCCTGCAGGTGTCACCCTGGCTGCTTTGCTGTCCCTCACAGATCCTGACAGAGGTTATTGGTCACAGGGAACCTTATGGGGCCAAGAAAGGTCACTGGTCTTGGAGTAAATGAACTGGGAGGAACTGGGAAGGCAGATGGCATCATGTGCCATTTCTATATTATCAGTTTGAAATAGCATTTTCATTACTACTAGGTATGTAATATTTAGTTCCCTGTTTACAAGCTATCTTTGTCAAATATTTTTTCATGGTCAGGATAAGAATTTTAAGAAGTTTGAAAGGTTAGAATTGTTATTATGTCCTGACAAATTAGTAAACCACTTTTTCCATTGATGTTTCCTCCTATGATTTCTTTTGATCATTTCCTCCCCCGCGCTCCCCGACCTTTCCATGTTTGTACTCACAGAGTGTGGAGTCTTCAGGGCTCACCACCAAGTCCATGGGCTTTTGTTTCCTTTATGTTTTAATTTCCAATTTGTATTTTATTTTATTCTGGACAGTCCACTGACTTAATGTTCCAGCTCACTAAATGCATCTCCATATCCCTCCATTATTAACCAAAACTTCTAAACTTGCATTTTCTTAATAGTCTGTGTATTTACATAGCTACACTTAATTGTTTCGGATAACATTCTAATTATTAAAGGTTTCCTTCTGTTTCCTCTGCCACTTTTTTAGTTTCCAATTTTCAACATATTTTATGTTTTATTAAGATTGCATTTCCATGAGTATAAAGGTGATTATTAATTCTTTGTTTATGTATCTTTGTATTTAATTTTGATATTATTTTATTTTAATTGAGATAAAACACACAGAGTATCTCAAATATTCCAGATACCTTCATCCTTCTCCATCCTGGTCAATGACTGTCCCCAACTTCAACTAATGTAACTGTTACTCTGAAATATATCACATAGTCTTGTTTCTCCTTGGTTTCAACTTCATTAGAATTGAAGTCATATTCTTTTGCTTCTACTTTTATCTCTCATCATCATGTCTTTGAGATGCATCTTTTGACGTTTAGCTGAGTGCTCTTATGTATTACTATAAATTTGTTCCATGAATATTTCCCAATTTAGCTATACATTCATAATTGATAGACATTTGGATTATATCCATTTTGGCTATAAAAATAAAAGCACTATGGATCAACATGTCACTTGGTACATGCAAAATCTGCTTAACTTTGATATGTATTCAATTTGTAGTGCCACAGATTTGCCTCAATTGTCTTACTATGCTTCCCACAAAGTAAGAATGATGAGGATGATCTATCAATTAGTTCTCCCTTCTTTCTGGACTAGTGGGTGGCAGCTCTCTGGGCCCTCTCCATTTTTGCTGACGACAAGGCTGTTGCACCATAACCAGGTAGCCTGGTGCTGATGGGACTGATGCACCTTCTGCAACCATTTCCCCTGACTTTTCCAATACTTCTTACACAGACTTGGAGAATATATTGTGATTCCTCCCCAAACAACACATGTGGGCAGCTGGGCCACCCCAGGAAGGAAGGTTTGTATTCAGGGCTGTATCATGTGGGAGGATGTTGTATATATTGCATTTAGTAATAACCCCCAGCATTGTTAGCCTCCACCCTGCCGATTTTAAGTGTGAAATCTATCCCTGAAGTGCTGCCACTGAACTTGTCTGGAATTCCAGAGTCCCTTTTGAAGCGCAATATAGATCAGGAGCTGTGGAACCTGCCCTGCCTTCTGCAAGTAGGTGTTTCCATCACTATGTAGGAGGCTCACACTAGACCATCAGGAGATGGAGGCCAGCTCTCCAGGGCTGACAGGCATGGAGAGTGGGGTCTGCATCAATGTTATGTTCCCACTGGATCCTAATATTGTGAGAAAAAATTAGAAAATCAGGTACAAATATTGCAAGCAATTTTTATTATTTTCTTATTGATATGTATTTCAGTTTAAATCACTTTTTGTGTGTGATTTTGAATCATACCCCAAAACTATGCAATTTCAAAAAAGAACACAGGACTTGTGAGGCCTAGAGATCTTTCACAGTGTACTACACCACTGCCCAAAGCACAGGCTCTTGTTCCTCTTGGAATCTTCCTCACCCTCCCAGATCTAAGCATTGCATGTCCCGACTGGAGGACAAGTCATACCATCTATCATGCAGACAGAACTCACATGCAGGGCAGTGGTGTCCCCCGAGCTCAGCCTCTCTACCCGCCTCCCCTCTCATCTGCCTCTGCCTTACCAGGGATCCAGAGCATCAGCAGCCCCAGGAACTGAACATTGAACCCCATTTTGAGATGTTTGTCTGATGAGAGTCCTGATAATTCAGAGCAAGACTAGACCTGACCTTCTATCTCAGCCTTGCACGGAAGGTCCTTTGTAAGGAACAGGATGCAAATCTGTTGATGTGGGTAGCAGTGTGGAGAGAGCCAAAGAGAGGGTGGGGGACTCCTAGGTGAGGAGAGTAACAGAAACTGTTTGCTTAGTTTATTATGAAACCAACAGAGATGAAATCTATGCTACCTAAGAAGGAGAAAAGGTACATTTAAATGTTTCCTTCTGTTTCCTCTACCAGATGTCCAGTTCTTTAGGTTTTTCACAGGCATATTTAAAGAAATTTGATTCATTGTTATTCATTTATTTATTTGTTTTTAATTAAACTATCATTGACATACAATCTTATGATGGTTTCACAAAAACAACACAATTGGTTTCAACATTCACCCATATTGTCAAGTCCTCACCCCTCTTTTGCAGTCACTATTAGCATAGTAAGATGTTACAGAGTCATTACTTTTGTTCTCCGTGCAGAACTGCCCTCCCCGTGACCTACCTACATTGTGATTGCAAATTATAGTCCCCCTGAATCTCCTTCTCTCTTCCTCCCCGCCCTCCCAATTACTCTCTTTTGGTAACCACTAGTCCCTTCTTGGAGTCTGTGAGTCCACTGCTATTTCATTTCTTTGGTTTTGCTTTTGTTGTTATGCCTTACAAATGAGTAAAATCATTTGGTATTGTGTTTCTCATGCTGGCTTACTTCACTGAGAATAATACCCTCTAGCTCAATCCATGTTGTTGCCAATGGTAGGACTTCTCTTCTTTTTATGGCTGAATAATATTCCATTGTGTATATGTACACTTCTTCTTTATCCATTCATCTATTGATGGACCCTTAGGTTGATTTTGTATCTTGGCTATTGTAAATAGTGAAGCAATAAAAACTGGGGTGCATATGTCCTTTTGAATCAGGGGTCTTCTTTTCTTTGGGTAAATTCCTAGGAGTGGAATTACTGGGTCAAATGGTATTTCTAGTTTTCGTTTTTTGAGGAACCTCCATATTGCTTTCCACAGCAGTTGTACCACTTTACATTCCCACCAACAGTGTAGGAAGGTTCCCCTTTCTCTACATCCTCGACAACATTTGTTGTTTCTTGATTTTTCGATATTGACCATACTAATCTGTGTGTGGTAGTATTGCATTGTGGTTTTAATTTGCATTTCCCTGGTGATTGCTATGTAGAGCATCTTTTCATGTGCCTATTGACCATCCAGATTTCTTATTTGGAGAAGTGTCCATTCAGATCCTTTGTCTATGTTTTTAATCGTGTTATATGTTTTTTGGGTGTTGAATCATGTGAGTTCTTTATATATTTTTGGATGTTAACCCCTTATCAGATAAGTCATTTATGAATATATTTTCCCATACAGTAAGATGCCATGTTGTTCTGCTGATGATGTTTGTTGCTGTACAGAAGCTTCTTAGTTTGACGTAGTCTGATTTACTCATTTTTTATTTTGTTTCCCTTGCCTAAGCAGATGTGTTCAGGAAAAAGTTGCTCATGTTTACATTCAAGAGATTTTTGCCTATGTTTTTTTCTAAGAGTTTTATTGTATCATGAGTTACACTCAGGTCTTTGATTTATTTTGAATTTACTTTTGTGCATGGATTTAGACAAAAATTCAGTTTCATTCTCTTACATGCAATTGTCCAGTTTTCTGATAACCAGTGGTTGAAGAGGATGTCTTTTCCCATTTGTATATTCATGGCTCCTTTATTGTACACTAATTTACCATGTATGTGTGGACTTATAGATGGGCTCTCTATTCTTTTCTACTGGTCTATGGGTCTGTTCTTGAGCCAGTACCAAATTGTTTCAATTACCATCTCACAGGCATAGTTTACACTTCTCTTTAATAATGTTTAGTTGTTTTTGTAAATACAGGGTGTTTCCCATTTTCTCATTCATGTTTGTTTGTTTGTTTGAGAGTCTGGCTTTGATCTGTTTTATTCTTTTTAATTGGGAGAGAACACACAAAGCATAAAGGAAAGAAATCCTAAATATGCAACTGAATCAAGCTTTATGTACTCTCCAGATGAAAGTAAAGAAGAATCATACTCTTCAGGTCCTCCCTCATGTATCTTCCCAGTCACTGTTCCCCTTGACACAACAAAGGTACTATCATCCTGACATCCATCACAGAAATGTGTTTTTTCCTGCATTTGGATGTCATGTCAATGGAAGTAAGCATTTTCTTTGTTTCTGTTCTGGTTTCTAACTTGTTTCTCTGTTATTTTTAAGGCCTTCATTCCTTCTTGTGTGTTTAAGTTCCAGCCCCCTGTTGTTTCCTGGGATTCTGAATGATTTCCTTGTTAATTTCTTACACAGCATATAGTGTAGTAATACCTTCTCTTCAGTTCTGGTTATCAAGGAATGATAAAGAACCAAGAGAGTTTAGCATATTAATTATGCATTTCTAAGTGTGATTTTGCTCTGTAATTTGACAAAAAGGTCAGAGGACAGATTCAAGAATATTTTAGAATCATGTCACCTGTTGATAAAAGAAATGCTACTATAATGTTTGTTGGATTGACTGAGAGAGACTAAAATACACTATGAAATGAATGTGATCAAAGTTCACAATTGTCCCTCCCTGAGATTTTGATATTATTCCTTGAACTAGACTGAGTGCTGTCCCTTAAGGCCCATTTGAAGACAAATGGTATTATCCCTGTTAAATTTTCAGCCATTCATTCTGTTTTATGCTTGTTTACTGGTAGTTATTTGTTTTCTCTGTAAATCATAAGGGCTCTGTCCTATGTGATGAGGGTGTCAAATTGATTTCACCATAAAATGAAAAAAAAACCTCAAAGTAATATCTCATTCCTAGAAGTCATACCATGAATGACGATTTAGAGATAAAAGGAATTGTATGGGATGCAATGCTTCAATTTTTTTACAGTCAGAAAACATATTGCCATCATACCATTTGGACCTCCACTTAGAAACCATAATTCCAGGTGAACACACCAATTGGTGTGTGAGTTAGAAATAAAGATTATAAAGAAAATTCCTCAAAACAGATGAGGTAGTATATCTCATCCTGGACACCAGTTTCTGTTGGGGAGTAACTGGAGTTATTTTAACCCATTTCATTCATAAGATAACTATATGCATGCATCAAAAATATATATGCCCATGGTATGTATTATACACATATTTACTTATGTACAAACATATTTATATATTCAACTTTATGAAATTTGGATGTGATCATTTATAATAAATCCGTACTATGCATAAAAACTGTCATTACTATTATACTGTAACATATGGATAACTTTTGTCAGATGATTGCACATATGTAGTAATTTTTACTCTTTTTATTTAAAGCATTTATTTTTTTAAAACAATTACTTATGTTTTTATATTTCCTTATGAATGGATTGCCAAGTGTAGGGAAAATAGAAGCTCCATGGCCAGGATCCTCACCTGATCCTCATCTGCTTGCCCACTGTCCATATGCAATGATGTAATATGTGGCCTTCATTGCGGGTGCATGCTCACACATGTGTTGGCAATAATCCTTTATTGCCTGTGTTGCTATACAAAGAGCTCTGCCATGTGCTCAGGGTAAATCCAGGAGTGGAGGAGGAGCCTGGGGGAACACAGAGTTAAAGATGACATTGCTACATAAAGAGCTCTGCCCAGTGCTGTGTGTCCTGCAGTAGAGAGGAATGGCTGGTGGAGACAGAGGCTGAGGGGAACTGAAGACCTGCTGGATGCAGGCATGACCCTAGTGTTCGACTTGCCATCACAAGAATAAAGCTTAGTATAAACCCTTTAACCTCAAAGCATTCCATTGTCACTTTTCAGTCTCACTGAATCTAGAGCGAACTTCTCCAGAACTGGGAACCCCTTCTGGACTGGAGATACACTAGGAACTCATTTTTATTCCACTGGTTTTAATAAAATCTACCCTCATCCTCAATGTGTGTATTTGTACATGTTGTATCTGTCAGATTTTATAAAATAACAGTTTGTAGTGTTGGGGAGTAAGAAATTTCCTCTACCCCTCAAGGTTCGTTCTTCTACGTGTTCTAAGAATTAAATTGACATGAGACAAATTAACAGGAGAAATAAACCAAAGTTTAATTATGTCAGAAGAGGTATTGCATAGACATATATTGCAAAGACAGTCCATAAAAATGAGGCATATATATCATTCTGAACAAAGAAGTAGGTGGTAGGGGTCTGACCCTACCACCTGGAATTCATACTCTTTGAAGGGTATGAATGTTTGGTAAACAAAATTCTTGATGGGACCCCAGAAATAATGGGGCACAGAGAAATCTGAAAAGGCCTTGTCACATTCCTTCCTGTCTATCACCCTTAGTTCATGAAATAATACAGCCTATCCACGGTGCTGTCAATCTCCTCCTGGAGCTGTTCCTCCATCTCAGTTCTTTGTCTGCAGTTGTGGGGTGGGGGAAGGTCGAAGGATCTTCCTTTTGGGCTTTGTTTTTTTCCTCAAAATAATCTGTATGACAAAGTGGCACATCTTGGGGTGGCCTGCACTGTCCCTACCGTAACAAACCATCCAATACTTGGTGGCATATAATACCAAGTGTTTATTTCTTAGAGTAAAGGATGTTCATGTTAACCATAATTTGGATGCTCCAGTCAGGACTCAGCTGGGTGGTTCCTTTGCAGGCAATGCGATGGTGTCCACCTATGCACTGTGGTTGATCTGGGGCCAAGACTGGAGGTATGGGTATGGTAACAACCCAAGGAATGTCACACTTATGGAAAGTTACAGACAGGCACAAATTCCCCCTGAACAAACGGCACAAGCAAATGTAAGCCAAATCATCTCCAACACAGTTGCATATAATTTCAAATATTCTTAGGTCTTCATAATTGTACAGGTTTTGATGACAATTAATTCATTTATTGTTTAAGGAATGTGACCTGGCACTTACAATCTAAAAGAAATTTTAAATTTATTTTGTGTATAATTAGAAAATATATTTGAATGTTTCAACATGTGACTTTACATAGATTTTTTTTTTAAGTTGAAGTGGGGAAAAAAGCCCCTCTAGCTGTAGTAAATATGTTCTAAAACAGATTCTGTTTTACTCAGGAGTTTTCATGTTATAAAACCTGACATGATGATGACAGTTGAGAGCACATCCAAATGAATTCTGGGGTCTTCCACCAGCTGGCAAACATCTGAGAGACGTGACACTAAGAACCCTGGGGTCTGTGTGCTGTCTGCCCCACCATCACAGTCACTGGTAAGAGCACACTGCCCAGAACCCTTGTTCCTCCCTGCTTTCCTCTAGAGCTACCAGTGAGGGACTCTCCCTGAGATTTGGGAGTCAGAAGAGGTCGCTTCAATGCCATCCAGCAGCACCTGCAGGAAGATGTGGGGACAGAGGCGGGGAGTGGAGACTCCCCTGTGGGGTGAGGGATCCTCAGCACCTCCTCCAGGAGGCCTCCCACACAGGCCTGAGCCCAGGTGTTTAGGAGCCTCTAACTCCAAGGTAACATGTTCTCTGGCTTCTGGGGACCACTAGGGGATTATCCATTTCTTGTATATGCTTCTCTTATTATTAAATCACCAGGTTTGAAAGAAATGCAGTGTAGACATGAATTCCCTATAGGAAGCAGTTCCTGCTTGGAATACATATCATTTGCTTCTCTTGCACTGGGACTTCCAATACTATGTAGAAGAAAATCATCAAGACTTTGGAAACATTTTGGAAACATACCTCCTCTTTAAGTTTTTTGGAAGTTGGAGTAAAATAGGTATTAAGTCTTCTTTGAAGTTTGGTAGAATTCAGTAGTGAAGCTCTTTGGTTCCAACCTTTTGTTTGTTGTGAAGTTTGTGATTACTGACTTGAAGAGATGTAATTTATGATGAGAAAGGGATTGTGAAATGCAATGAACATAGACAGCTAGTGCAAATATATGGGCCCCTGCTGCTATCAATTTTGCTACTATTATTTTTATTACACAATGTGGTTGTATGTGGTTTGTGTGTTTGTGATCCTTTTCATCTTCTGAACATATTCCTGGAGAAGATTTTGTCCCCTCTCAGAGTTGTAGCTAAAATAAAAAATAATTAAATTTATGTCTTAGATTGAGGATTTTTCATGTTTTAAAATAAGAAAAAAACATTTTGACAACTTCAGGAAACTAGGAACTTTTTCAACAGAAAATGCTGCTATTACTATATTGGCCTACATCTTCATGGTTCTCCAGTTTAAGAACACACTATTTTAAACAATATATTTCCTGTGTTCTTTTACATTTCCTGTGTGGATACATCAGAGGGTTAAAAATAAATGGTGAAGTTTCCAATTTCATTATCGACTTAGGTTGGTTAAGACTACAAAATCATTAGGCAAATTCTCAGTTGAAATTATCAGTAAACCTCAATTGGCACTACATTTGATAGTAAAGGAATCTGGGTATTTAAGCTACTGAGAAGCCCACAGCAGAACCCATAAGGAAAGGTCTGACCCAGGCACTTGCTTACATCACTAGAACCTAATTTCTTCTACCTCCTCATTTTGACTTCCACTGTTCTAGTTCCATGTTAAGGGAAGCTTTAGTGAGGATGTCAACAGCTTCTCTTGCTAAATGTTCTTTGTAGTAGATGGGATTCATTCCTCCTTTTCTATCAAGAACTCTGAGGTTTTCTCCGTATGGTCAAGCTCCAGTAATGAGCATTCTTGGCAGGTCACTGCGGTTTGCTATTGAAAGCCGTATCTACAGTGGAAAAGCCCATCTACTGTTCTGCATTTCAGCCATGGAATTGGCTTGGAATCAGCATCCTCAGTACTAAAAAGTCTACCAAGTAGCAATTGAGAGCTTTGGAAGGATAAAATACAGAGGTTCAGGAGGAGAGGACACACACGTCTTTCTGCGATCTGTAAGCACTGCCCTGAGTTAAGGATTACAGTGGATAAAGATAAACACTTAAGGAAGGAGTCACTATAAATGTGAGGCACATGAGGATAAATGTTTATCTTTTGTATCAAAATGAAAAATTAATTCATTTGTTTAAAAAATTGAAAAGGATAAATTGAAAGATGGTCCTTTCTTCTAATAATGAAAATTAAAATACAAACGTGCTCTGATAAAACTGTGTTCAGGTGATTTTCATGAATAGTGTCCAAGTACAGATCTGTCAATCACTTGTGTCGTGGGTGGTTTCGTGCTGCAGGAACGTTGTGAAATGAATGATCACTGTCTTTGATCAAGAGATAATTTGTACACCTGATAATTAATGAGCCTACAACTGACTTTATTCTTCCAAAAAACACAAATGTTAAATTGTACTCATAGTTGGCATTTCCTCTGACTCAGCTGATGCTGAATGCTAAGGATACACTAAATCATCTGCACACACCCCATCACCCCATTTTTCCTGAGCAATGACATTGCTCCAGGGTAGAGACTTTGTGAGAGTGGTGTAGGAGCAACTTCAGAAATGTTATTTGTTTCTCGTCTGCTCTTCCGAAAATGAAAGCTCTATGGGGTCAAAGGTTCTGATGGAATTCAAACGGCCTTTGCTTAGGACAGTTTATGGTAAAGCTATTTGTATAATTCTATAAATACTTTTGGTTTCGGAGCAAAAATAAACAAAAAAACTGTTCTAGTGGTGCTGGGGCTGAAGCTATTTCACTTTTACCCCTAGGGGGAGCTGTGCCACCTTAGGTTGGTGGGAGACAGAAAGGAGACGACTTCAAGTGGTTGGAGAAACTGGTTGACCCAGAGATTAGTGACCCGGGTGGTTCCTTGCTATGTGGGGTTCATTTTCTGATATAGTGTATGTGTTGAAGGAAACATGAAAGGTCTGGCTTGGACTTGTTGAGATGCTTATGAGTTGTCCAAGAGGAACTTCAAAGATGGATTTGAACTCAAAAAAGAATCTGAGATCGAGATAAAAATCTGTGCAGTATATCCTCATTCTGTCCTGGGACATGACTATGTTTCATGTACTGGCAGCATCTTTATAGGTTCCCGATGTGTTCCTCACAATTACATATATGCAACTATACACTAGGTTTTCAAGTTTCCTTCAGCTGGTTTGAAAAAAATACAGTCAATACTGAAAACATTATATATTTGAGAATTTTTCTGGACTGTATTGAGAATCACAGCTTTAAGGTGCCTTTGGGCCTTGTCTGGGCACTATCACATTTCCTGGCACTATCACATTTCCTGGGTGACGGCATTTTTGTTTCCTTCTTCCCACTATTTGCCTTCACAGCTCACTGAACAGGCACTGTGCAATCACACTGCCCACTGCTTTGCAGGGGCTCCTGGGGGCCCAGTCTGGCTGCTTGGAACTCTATCAAAGGGGCTTCCTGCAGGTGGGGCCTGAGGGTCAGACAGGTGAGCAGAAGCAGGATGGTGCCCCAACCCCAGCTCCTCATCTTCCTGGTGCTCTGGGCCTCAGGCGATAGTTTTAGTGGAGAAATGACTTTATAAAATTGGAAATAGATTTTCCCATGCAGAACAAATAGAATATTTAATCTAAAACAGTCCATTGTTTATTATAAATAAGATAGCTTACATTGTACACATACAAATTTGTGTGTATTAATGATGGCATGTATAGTCACTCTCCATTTGAGACTGCAGGCATCTCTGGGGACATCGTGATGACCCAGTCTCCAGCTTCCCTGGCTGTGTCCGTAGGAGAGAGGGTCACCATCAACTGCAAGTCGAGCCAGAGTCTTCTAATCAGCTCCCACCAGAACAACTACTTAGCCTGGTACCAGCAGACACCAGGACAGGCTCTGAAACTGCTCATTTCATGGGCATCCACCCGGATATCTAGCGTGCCTGGCTGGTTCAGAGGGTAGTGGGTGTGGGACAGATTTCACTCTCACCATCAGCAGCTCCCAGGTTGAAGATACAACTTACTACCATCAGCAGGATTACAGCTATCCTCCCATACTGCTTCAGCCTCAAACACAACCCTCATCCACAGCGTGTCCCCATGGCCTTAAGCCATTGCATCTCTGCTGCACCGGCTGCACCCTTCCTGCTCAGGCCTCTGTCCCCTTAGCTGGATGAGATGGTGGCCTCCTGGCACTATTATGGAACAATGGACAGATTAGCCTATCTCGTGTCTCTTGCACAAGGAAGTCATTATAAAAGTCCCTATAATGACCTGTTGTGGATACTTCTCTGTGCTGTCCAGGATATTTTACATCTGTTGAACCTGTGTTACTTCAAAAGATGAATTTGTATTCTTGACACAGCAATGTCTTCAACTGCATCTTGTGAAGGGTTTCGTGTCCATCACACCCTGATGGATCAACTATCCCTGCTCTGTGCCTGATGACTCTGAACTTCCCATTTTATTCATTTCTGTGTCCCCCGTTGTCATTCTCACTCCCTGGTCTTGGGAGCTTCCCAGGGTGCAATGCTCAGTCCCTTATTTTCAAGTGCTTCCCCATCAGACCTTAGCCTGCTTCTCTAACTCATCTGCCCCCAGTATGCTGGGCATCTCCTATTCTGAGTCTCTGCCTTTCCACCTAATGGTTTCTGTTTCTGATCTGGCTTCTTTACTCCATTCCATTACTCTGGGTCCTTCTTATTTTATAAATAAAATTCTCATACTCCATTTCCTCCTTGTACTGTTTTATAATTACAGATCATGGTGTTCTATATCCTTGACAGATGACAGCCACTAATGTGAACTCTAAATGTGTGCCACCATCTCTGTGACTCTGATGTATGAATCACTGATAACCTACTGACTTTGAAAAATTAAATCTAAGCCATAGTTTTTAAAATCTTATGTTGCCCGACCTCACTTTCCTGTTAGATACCATTATCAGTATGCTCATGTCATACCACCTGTAGGTAGTGTTCTAGATGATCAACAAGTGTTAGAACATTTAGCAGGCTGCACTGTGACTCTTGTGTCTGTGGGGACATGCTGAGAAAGTGTTCTCCAAATGCTGGCTTAATGACCAGTCTTTAGGCAAAAGAAGAATAATTTAGGGGTGCTGTTAAGATGCAGGATCCCATATGTAATGTCTGAGAACAATGCTCTTTAAGAACAATTTATACCTGGAGAAAACATTTTTTGCACAATACTCTCAGGATTGCAATGTTTACTCAAGCTTGAGTTACTAGTTACTAGTTACTAAAAAAATAATGTTGCTCGAAAAAAGACAGGTGTACACTCAAATAGGATTCTAGGCTTTACTGGTGCTAAGAAAAATCCCAATCTATTATCTGTGCCTCAGATTACATATGTCCAAAAGGGTACATAATGCTCCATTTAGCAAATGATGGAAATCATTTAATGTGATTTCATATGATTATAGTTTTCAAAATGTCTGTTCCACATAGTACATAGTTACCAAAGTGAATTTCTTTTCTGAGCTTATTAATGATTTACATTTGCATCTCTTTCCTTGGCTTATGACATAATTTATTCCACTATTTTCTTTTACCTTTCTGATACTCTTTTTCTTCTCATTATACTATGGTTATGAGGACATACATGACTTCAAAGAGAGAGGGGGTGATAGGTGCCATGGTTTAAATGGCATGATATTCAGAGCTGAGCATTCTTAGGGGTGAAGGAGGAGAATGGTCTGGGAGGGGCAGTGGGCAGCAAGGTAGCACACTTAATGGCACCATGTAGTCAGTGGTCCTGGGATGCAGGACAGGAAACGACCCCATGAGAGGGTGGCAGGCGAATGAGCTTCCTCAGGGAGAGCCAGGTTGTGGAGGTGAGGAGCAATTTCAGAGAAAGGGTTGAGCTCTTCAGGACTGAGGTAACCAATATACCTCAACTTCTCATCACTTGTGGCTATTCAAATTTAATTTTAAATGGATTAAAATGTATATTTAAAAACATGAGTCCTCAGGTATGCTGGGCACATGTCAAATGCTCAGTAGCTACAGGGGCTGGTCTCTGGCTCCAGCAGCCGCTGTGCTGCCCAGCACACACAGAGAGCACATCCATCGCTGCATACTTTCTACTGGGCAGTGCTGTTCAAGGAATGGTAGGAGAGCAAAGGAGAAATTTTGTAGATTTTTCAAATATTATTGAGGGTCAGGGAGGGGAGAAAGATGGACAAGTAGGAATTTTATTTCAACTACTAGTTTTTAAGAATATGATTATTTATCTCTCAAGGCATGAGTGTCCTAATTCTTGATAATCAACACATTTGATGAGCCTCTTTTATGCAAGTCCCAATTCTTGATTTTTCAACATTACACAGTAACCTCTTGCTCCATACCATTTCTGTGCTGAGAGTCCTTGTTGTGCAAAAAGATAACTGGAAAAAGCAAGTTTTCTATCACTGTGGTGACTAGAGTAGCCATTGACCTGGCATCTTCTTACTCCTGGGTCAAAGGCGGACATGTGGACTCAGGTCTTTTGTACTTCTCTTCAGAGTTCAAAGCTTTCGAGCTGCAAATGCTCAGTGCAGGTGACAGAGCACATCAGCGGAACCAGAGGTCCAGGTGTGTCTGGCAGTAGTGAGGAGGGCAGTTGGGAGGGAACGTTGGTCTGCTTGGACTGGCCCATGCCTGCACAAGGACTAGACCTGCATCCTGGAGTTCAGGGTGATTTTTCCTTAAAGCTGTGCCAAACATTTTAAATAGATACCTGCATCATGAGCATTGGACTCCATCTCCACTGTTTGTTTAGGGTGTGCTGGGCCTCCTGGCTAACACATCACTGCGTTTTACATCCCCCAACACAATCACTTTGCGTCTGCCAGGCCACTTCTTAGGAAAGAATAAGTTGTCGGAAGATCTCCTCTGCTAGGTTGCATAAATGCTTCAGATGGCCACAGATCTTCTTACACAGGAATGTTAATAAACTGTTAATCATTGCAAACAGAAAACCACTCTCACTGCTCTACTTTTCCATGAAGCCTGCAGTGGTCAGGGTTCAACGAAGGGAGCCAGGCAGGAGTCCCATCCACTCTGTGAGTTTCCCTGAAAAGCATAAATGAGCTTCTTTCTGCTTTCATATCGTCAACCCACAATCTCATTACCACCTGCAGCTTTGTCAGTCATAAGCAAAAGAGCAGAAAAATTGTCCAATAGTTGATGTCTCCTATTTTCTCTTTATATTCCCATTTCCTGACATCTGTCCATGGTATTAAAATTATTACATTCTGAAGAAGAAAAAGAAGTCTCATATAGTTCAGTGGCCCACCATGATACACAGCTAATTCTGTGCCCTCTGTCTCCCAGCTTATGCTTTTATTTTAAAACCCAACTTTTGGAATTTTAAAACTCACTTTAACTTGCAAGAAAATGTTATTGAGGAAAATTGAAGACTTTTCCCATTATCATCTTTTGTGTGTTGTGAAGGTTCAAAAGTTAATGTGGATGCTCAAAAATCAAGGCTTTATTATTTGTTCTCAGCCACTCACCCTGAAGTGAGCCTGTGTACAGTATGTACTCAAACCAGCTTCATAGGCTGGGGCAATAAGTACTGAAAAAGATGAGTAGTAAGTGGGAAACCTGGGAAAATACCTGTTTCAGACCCTGACCAACAACTACCCCTAAAGACGCCCGGGAACTGCCTGAGCCCAGCAGATATGCAGCCTGGGGTCCCAGGAATCTCTCTGTTCTCTGGTGGTTATGGAGACTGACAAACATGGTGAGTGTAGGCAAACCAGGAGGGTCAGGATGAGCTTCCACATGATGTGACGAACTCCCCCTCTCAGCAAGTATGGTGCTCAGAGTGCAGGTGGACCCACGCCTCCTGGGGCTTCTGCCACGCCAGGGCTGTGCAGCTGCTGGGCCATCACATGTGGCAGTGGATGTGTAGCCAAGTCCTTTATGGTCCAGAGCCCTCAGCTGCCACCTCTCCCCCTGATTTTCCAACATCCTCCTCTTAAGCAAACTCAGAGAATTGGCCATGCCTGCTCCCCAGAAAAAACAATGTATTTGTGCAGCTGGGCCACCCAGGCAGGGAGGTTTGTGTTCAGGGCTGTATCACTGTGGGAGGATATTTTGTACTTTGCTGGCAGTAATAAACTCCAGCATCGTCAGCCTGCACCCTGCTGATCTTGAGGGTGAAATCTGTCCCTGACCCACTGCCGCTGAACCTGTCTGGGACCCCAGAGTCACGGTTGGAAACCCTATAGATCAGTCGCTTAGGAGACTGGCCTGGCTTCTGGAGGTACCAATGCAAATATGTGTTTCCATCACTGTGCAGGAGGCTCTCACTGGACCTGCAGGAGATGGAGGCTGGCTCTCCAGGGCTGATGGGCAGGTAGAGCGGGGTCTGCGTCAACACAACATCCCCACTGGAGCCTAAAGTAGTGAGAAAAAATCACAAAGTCAGGTATAAATATTGCAAGCAAATTTATAATTTTCTTTTTGCTATGTATATCAGGTCAAATCATGTTTTTGTGTGATTTTAAATCATATCCCACAAGTTCAATTTTAAAAAGAACCCAAGGTTTGCAAGGCCTAGGGATCTTTCACAGTGTGCTACACCACTGCCCAAAGCACCGGCTCTTGCATCTTCTGGAATCCTCCTCACCCGCCCTGATTTAAGCACTGCATGCCCCACCTCAAGGACACATCATATTTTCAGTCATGCAGACAGAATTCACATGCAGGGCGGCAGTGTTCCCGAGCTCAGCGTCCCCATACCCGTCTCCTTCTCATCCGCCCTTGGCCCTTACCAGGGATCCAGAGCATCAGCAGCCCCAGGAGCTGAGCGGGGAACCCCATTTTGAGAAGTCTATCTGCTCAGTCCAGATAAGTCAGAGCAGGACTAGAGCTGACCTTTTATCTGAGTCCTCCCTTAGGGAAACATGCAAATCTCCTGGTGGGTGCAGCAGGGTGGAAAGAGTCAAAAAGAGAGTGGAGGCGGAGGGTCTCATGTGAGCCAAATGAAAAATCATGTATTCTGTGTTTGAAAGTAAACTAAGGGTACAGTGTTGATTTGTGTGAAGTTAGGTTCAGATTATGAAAAAATATGAATCCCCGTGTGGCAGAGACAGTGAGTGTGTCCAGGAGGTAGAGGTGTGTGTCCAGAGTAAACCCTGGGCGGGCCAAGTGGCTCTCCCGCCTGGCTCTACCCCACCTGCCCTGGAGAAGGAAGCAACTCCTCCTTTCGCTGCTGACCCAGGGAGGCTCCCAGGTATTTGTCTGTTGGCCGCTGCTCCCAGGCTACCGGCTGTTATGTTAGGTGTTAGATGGTAAGTATCTCTTTCCACTGATGGATGGGAAGAATAGTAAACAGATAAATAGCTTGTCTTTACTGTGCACTGATCGAATAAATTCATAATTTGTCAGAACACTCAAACTAAGTAAGCTGGACAGGAAGAAATACCTGATTTTTGGAGAAATGCTGGTATACAGACCCTATTGTTTTTTTTAACACAAAAATAGTCTCTTGTCCTTTGGTTGCACCCAACGACTCCTTTTTCTTCTTCAAAGAGATCATCAAGAAAATCTCTAGGGAGAATGCATTATATTAACAACTTGATCCTCTTCTTAACAAGTTTTCAGAGAAAATAATAAACACTATGTGCACCTAAAAGAAACCCTCTATGACTACTCCTGTATTTATCAAATTGTCTTTGTAATGTATATATAGACTATTATTTCAAAGGAATATATTACATTTGAAAATAACCCCAATTATACAGATGGGAATTTACTTTGTTTAAAATTGTTGATTACTACTGTTAATATAGCAGTGTGTTTTTATATTCTCCATGAAATGGTACTTCTATTATCGTGGATAAATTCCCAGGTATGGAATGATCTACTGCAAAAGGTAAATACAAATAGATTCTGACAGAATGCTTTCTGTAAGTCTTGCAACATTCCTGTTGTAGCAATGAAGAGGAGTTTTCTTTCTCAGTGCAGGGGTGTCTGAAGAAAGATGGGGATTTCCGGGAACATGGGGCCAAATAAGTATTGAAAACATTTTGTGTTATATTTCAGGGCAGTGATTAGAGCAGCTCATTCCCTACCACAGCTTGCTCACCACGTAATGATTGATGGTAACCAGGGCCTGGAACTCCCTGGACCCCCTTGCCTTACCTGGGACCCAGAGCAGCAGGAGGCTGAGGGACTGAGCTGGTTGACTCGAGAGAGAGGGGTGTGAGCTAGTTATTAAAGATTCCCAGTGTCAGGGGTTGGCTCTAAGGGACTGAGGCAGTTTCAGCTAATAAGGGCAGTCTGCACTTCCATCTGAAAGCTGGGATTTCTTCAGTGATCAATCATCCTCCATATAATTGTATGCATGATGGTTTCTTCCATTGCCCAAGAGGACCTGAAAAAAGAGATGGCTGTTGTTCCCTGGGCTCACATTGTCTTCTCCTTTCAGGATTAACAGTACAGAACATATCAAGTTATGGGTAGGAAGCTTATATGTATATATATATATATACTCACTCTTACAGAATTCTGGATTTGATTTTAGGTAATTCTGAAATTCATGAAGACAAATAGGTCAGCAAAATATATAATGTAGTTTGTTCTAAGACCACATTGACATTTTTAAATGAGTATCACACTGTTGTATTTGAGATCATTGCATTCCCTTGTCTGACTCAGACATGAACTCTGAAAAAAATTTACTTTGTTCTCAGATTGTCCACATTTGGTTTTTATGATATGATGATGGAACCTGATATCCATTGATATCTTGAGTATTCAGTGTTTCCAGAAACATGACAAGCTTATAAAACACTGATAAGCATGGGAATCCTCTACTACATTTTCTTCAAGAACCTGTTTCTCTGAAGGTCCTGAATCCTGAGCCCTGATTTGAGGCCGTATTAGTAGTGGAAGCTCCCCCAGGGCTGGGTATTTATGACCCTGGGCTGCTGTGATGTTTTAGAGGGACACCCACATGTCATGCCCATGGGTTACAGCTGATTGTGTGTTTGCCCCCAGGAATTGCTAGTCTGTCTCCCTGGCTGTTTTGTTGTCTCTCACATATCCTGACAGAAGTTAATGATTACAGGGGACCCTGTGGGCCCAAGAGAGGTCACTGGCTCAAGACTACATCAAGTGGACAACCTCGGAAGGCAGATAGTGTGATGTGCCATTTCTATATAATCAGTTTGTAATAGCATTTTCATTACTATTAAGTATGTGATCTCTAGTTCCTTGTTTACGAGCTATCTTTGTCAGATGTTCTTTTGTCATGGTTAAGATAAGAGTATTTAAGAAGTTTGGAAGGTTTTAATGATTTTTATGTCCTGCCAACAGCATCTTCAACAATTGGTGTTTTCAATACTGGACAGCTACATGTAAGTGAATGAAGCTGGATTACTGTCTAATTCCATACAGAGAAGTAAACTCGAAATGGATCATAGACCTGAATGTAAGTCATGAAACCATAAAACTCTTAAAAGTAAACATAGGCAAAAATCTTTTGAATATAAATATGAGCAACATTTTCCTGTACACATTTCCTTGCATAAGGGATACAAAATAAAAAATGAACAAGTGGAACTACATCAAACTAAAATGCTTCTGTACAGCAAAGGACACCATAAGCAGAACAAAAAGGTACCCTACAGTATGGGAGAATATAGTCATGAATGATTTATCCAACAAAGGGTTAACATCCAAAATATATAAAGAACTGACACAACTCAACACCAAAAAACAAATCACATAATTTAAAAATTTACAGAGGATCTGAACAGTCACTTCTCCAAAGAAGAAATTTATATGGCCAACAGGCACATGAAAAGATACTCCACATTGCTAATCATCATGGAAATGTAAATTGAAACAACGAGATATCACCTCACACCAGTTAGGATGGCCAGTATCCAAAAGACAAACAACAACAAATGCTGTCTAGGATGTGGAGAAAGGAGAACCCTCCCACATTGTTGGTGGAAGTGTAAACTGGTACAACTGTGGAAAGCAATATGGAGGTTCCTCAAAAAACTAAAAACAGACACACCATTTGACCCTGTATTTCTACTCCTATGAATTTACCTGAAGAAAACAAGATTCATGATTTAAATATACATACGCATCTGTATGTTTATCACTGCAGTATTTACAATCACCACAATATGGAAGCAACCCAAGTGTCCATCAATAGATGAATGGATAAAAGAGATATGGTATATATACACAATGGAATATTATTCAGCTATAAATAGAAAGGAAGAGGCGGAGCCAGGATGGTGGCATGAGTAGAGCAGTGGAAATCTCCTCCCAAAAACACATAGAGTTATGAAAATATAACAAAGAAAACTGTTCCTAAAATAGAGACCAGAGGACACAGGACAACATCCAGACCACATCCACACCTGCAAGAACCCAGCGCTTGAGAAGGGGGTAAGATACAAGCCCCGGCCTGGCGGGACCCAAGTGCCCCTCCCCCCGGCTCCTGGTGGGTGGAAAGAAACGGGAGCAGTTTTTTTTTTGTTTTTTTTTTTTTGGCGAGTGCTTTTTGGAAGCCTTAAAGGTACAGGGACCCCGTTGCTAGGGAAGCAGGATGGCGGGACCGGTGAGTGGTTGCCTGGGACCGGCGCCTGAGGACAAAGAATATCACACGTTTTTCCCTGCAGGACCAGTGGGCGGGTGCTTTTTGGAAGCCTTGAAGGGACAGGGCCCCCAGTGCTAGGGAGGCAGGGCAGCAGGACCAGTAAGCGGGTGCCTGGGACCAGCGCCTGAGGACAAAAAATATCGCATGTTTTTTCCTGTTTTTCTATCTTTTCTGTTCCCTCTCTCATTGTCGCTGTTGTTGTTTTGGTTAGGAGAGTGCTTTTTGGAAGTCTTAAGGGGCAGGACAGGACACTTAGACCAGAGGCACGGAATCTGGGGATCTCTGGGCACTCTAAGCCCATGGGCAACAGGGAGCACAGAGGCCCCTTACGGAGATAAATAGCCTCCCGGCCGCTCCCCCTCGAATGGGGCTCCACCACATTGGAGAAGCAACCCCAGCCAGGCCACGCCCACAGCAACAGCAGAGATAAACTCCATAGCAAATGGGCAGGTAGCAGAAGCCCTGTCTGCGCACAGCTGACAAGCATAAGCCACTAGAGGTCGCTATTCTCCCAGGAGAGGAAGGCCACAAACCAACAAGAAGGGAAGCTCTTCCAGCCGTCACTCGTACCAGCTCTGCACACTATCTCTATCACCATGAAAAGGCAAAACTACAGGCAGACAAAGATCACAGAGACAACACCTTAGGAGACAGACCTAACCAGTCCTCCTGAAAAAGAATTCAAAATAAAAATCATGAACATGCTCACAGAGATGCAAGAAAAATGCAAGAGCAATGGGATGAGATGCAGAGAAAAATGCAAGAGCAATGGGGTGAAGTCTGGAGGGAGATCACAGATGTCAGGAAGGAGATCACAGAAGTGAAACAATCCCTGGAAGGATTTATAAGCAGAATGGATAAGATGCAAGAGGCCATTGAAGGAATAGAAGCCAGAGAACAGGGGCGTATAGAAGCTGACATAGACAGAGATAAAAGGATCTCCAGGAATGAAACAATATAAAGAGAACTATATGACCAATCCAAAAGGAATAATATTCGTATTATAGGGGTACCAGAAGAAGAAGAAAGAGGAAAAGGGATACAAAGTGTCTTTGAAGAAATAATTGCTGAAAACTTCCCCAAACTGGGGGAGGAAATAATCGAACAGACCACGGAATTACACACAACCCCCAACAGAAAGGATCCAAGGAGGACAACACCAAGACACATAGTAATTAAAATGGCAAGGATCAAGGACAAGGAAAGAGTTTTAAAGGCAGCTAGAGAGAAAAAGGTCACCTATAAAGGAAAACCCATCAGGCTAACATCAGACTGCTCGACAGAAACCCAACAGGCCAGAAGAGAATGGTATGATATACTTAATGCAATGAAACAGAGGGCCTTGAACCAAGGATACTGTATCCAGCACGACTATCATTTAAATATGATGGTGGGATTAAACAATTCCCAGACAAGCAAAAGCTGAGGGAATTTGCTTCCCACAAACCACCTCTACAGGGCATCCTACAGGGACTGTTCTAGATGGGAGCACTCCTAAAAAGAGTACAGAACAAAACACACAACATATGAAGAATGGAGGAGGAGGAGGAATAAGAAGGGACAGAAGAAAAGAATCTGCAGACAGTGTATATAGCAGCTCAATAAGCAAGCTAAGTTAGGCAGTAATATACTAAAGAAGCTAACCTTGAACCTTTGGTAACCACGAATCTAAAGCCTGCAATGGCAATAAGTACATATCTCTCAATAGTCACCCTAAATGTAAATGGACTTAATGCACCAATCAAAAGACACAGAGTAATAGAATGGATAAAAAAGCAAGACCCATCTATATGCTGCTTACAAGAAACTCACCTTAAACCCAAAGACAAGCATAGACTAAAAGTCAAGGGATGGAAAAACATATTTCAGGCAAACCCCACTGAGAAGAAAGCAGGGATTGCAGTACTAATATCAGACAAAATAGACTTCAAAACAAAGAAAGTAACAAGAGATAAAGAAGGATACTACATAATGATAAAGGGCTCAGTCCAACAAGAGGATATGACCATTCTAAATATATATGCACCCAATACAGAAGCACCAGCATATGTGAAGCAAATACTAACAGAACTAAAGAGGGAAATAGACTGCAATGCATTCATTTTAGGAGACTTTAACACACCACTTACCCCAAAGCATAGATCCACTGGGCAGAAAATAAGTAAGGACACACAGGCACTGAACAACACACTAGAACAGATGAACCTAATAGACATCTATAGAACTCTACATCCAAAAGCAACAGGATATACATTCTTCTCAAGTGCACATGGAACATTCTCAAGAATAGACCACATACTAGCCCACAAAAAGAGCCTCAGTAAATTCCAAAATATTGAAATCCTACCAACCAATTTTTCAGACCACAAAGGTATAAAAGTAGAAATAAATTCTACAAAGAAAACAAAAAGGCTCACAAACACATGGAGGCTTAACAACATGCTACTAAATAATCAATGGATCAATGAACAAATCAAAATAGAGATCAAGGAATATATAGAAACAAATGACAACAACAACACTAAGCCCCAACTTTTGTGGGACGAAGCGAAAGCAGTCTTAAGAGGAAAGTATATAGCAATCCAGGCACACTTGAAAAAGCAAGAACAATCCCAAATGAATAGTCTAACATCACAATTATTGAAACAGGAAAAAGAAGAACAAATGAGGCCTAAAGTCAGAGAAGGAGGGACATAATAAAGATCAGAGAAGATATAAACAAAATTGAGAAGAATAAAACAATAGCAAAAATCAACGAAACCAAGAGCTGGTTCTTTGAGAAAATAAAGAAAATAGATAAGCCTCTACCCAAACTTATTAAGAGAAAAAGAGAATCAACACAAATCAACATAATCAGAAATGAGAATGGAAAAATCATGACAGACTCCACAGAAATACCAAGAATTATTAAAGACTACTATGAAAACCTATATGCCAACAAGCTGGAAATCTAGAAGAAATGGACAACTTACTAGAAAAATACAACCTCCCAAGACTGACCAAGGAAGAAACACAAAAGTTAAACAAACCAATTATGAGCAAAGAAATTGAAATGGTAATCAAAAAACTACCCAAGAACAAAACCCCGGGGCCAGATGGATTTACCTCGGAATTTTATCAGACACACAGACAAGACATAATACCCATGCTCCTTAAAGTGTTCCAAAAAATAGAAGAGGAGGGAATACTCCCAAACTCATTCTATGAAGACAACATCACCCTAATACCAAAACCAGGCAAAGACTCCACCAAAAAAGAAAATTACAGACCAATATCCCTGATGAATGTAGATGCAAAAATACTCAATAAAATATTAGCAAACAGAATTCAACAGTATATCAAAAGGATCATACACCACGACCAAGTGGGATTCATCCCAGGGATGCAAAGATGGTACAACATTCGAAAATCCATCAACATCATCCACCACATCAACAAAAAGAAAGACAAAAACCACATGATCACCTCCATAGATGCTGAAAAAGCATTTGACAAAGTTCAACATCCATTCATGATAAAAACTCTCAGCAAAATGGGAATAGAGGGCAAGTACCTCAACATAATAAAGGCCATATATTATAAACCCACAGACAGCATTATACTGAACAGTGAGAAGCTGAAAGCATTTCCTCTGAGATCGGGAACAAGACAGGGATGCCCACTCTCCCCATTGTTATTTAACATAGTACTGGAGGTCCTAGCCACGGCAATCAGACAAAACAAAGAAATACAAGGAATCCAGATTGGTAAAGAAGAAGTTAAACTGTCACTATTTGCAGATGATATGATACTGTACATAAAAAACCCTAAAGACTCCACCCCAAAACTACTAGAACTGGTATCGGAATACAGCAAAGTTGCAGGATACAAAATTAACACACAGAAATCTGTAGCTCTCCTATACACTAACAATGAACCAATAGAAAGAGAAATCAGGAAAACAATTCCATTCACCATTGCATCAAAAAGAATAAAATACCTAGGAATAAACCTAACCAAAGAAGTGAAAGACTTATACTCTGAAAACTACAAGTCACTCTTAAGAGAAATTAAAGGGGACACTAATAAATGGAAACTCTTCCCATGCTCATGCCTAGGAAGAATTAATATCATCAAAATGGCCATCCTGCCCAAAGCAATATACAGATTTGATGCAATCCCTATCAAATTACCAGCAACATTCTTCAATGAACTGAAACAAATAATTCAAAAATTCATATGGAAACAGCAAAGACCCCGAATAGCCAAAGCAATCCTGAAAAAGAAGAATAAAGTAGGGGGGATCTCACTCCCCAAGTTCAAGCTCTACTACAAAGCCATAGTAATCAAGACAATTTGGTACTGGCACAAGAACAGAGCCACAGACCAGTGGAACAGATTAGAGACTCCAGAAATTAACCCAAACATATATGGTCAATTAATATTTGATAAAGGAGCCATGGACATACAATGGCAAAATGACAGTCTCTTCAACAGATGGTGCTGGCAAAACTGGACAGCTACATGTAGGAGAATGAAACTGGACCATTGTCTAACCCCATATAAAAAGGTAAACTCAAAATGGATCAAAGACCTGAATGTAAGTCATGAAACCATTAAACTCTTGGAAAAAAACATAGGCAAAAACCTCTTAGACATAAACATGAGTGACCTCTTCTTGAACATATCTCCCCGGGCAAGGAAAACAACACCAAAGATGAGCAAGTGGGACTACATTAAGCTGAAAAGCTTCTGTACAGCGAAAGACACCATCAATAGAACAAAAAGGAACCCTACAGTATGGGAGAATATATTTGAAAATGACAGATCTGATAAAGGCTTGACGTCCAGAATATATAAAGAGTTCACACGCCTCAACAAACAAAAAACAAATAACCCAATTAAAAAATGGGAAGAGGAACTGAACAGACAGTTCTCTAAAAAAGAATTACAGATGGCCAAGAGACACATGAAAAGATGCTCCACATCGCTAATTGTCAGAGAAATGCAAATTAAAACTACAATGAGGTATCACCTCACACCAGTAAGGATAGCTGCCATCCAAAAGACAAACAACAACAAATGTTGGCGAGGCTGTGGAGAAAGGGGAACCCTCCTACACTGCTGGTGGGAATGTAAATTAGTTCAACCATTGTGGAAAGCAGTATGTAGGTTCATCAAAATGCTCAAAACAGACCTACCATTTGACCCAGGAATGCCACTCCTAGGAATTTACCCTAAGAACGCAGCAATCAAGTTTGAGAAAGACAGATGCACCCCTATGTTTATCACAGCACTATTTACAATAGCCAAGAATTGGAAGCAACCTAAATGTCCATCGGTAGATGAATGGATAAAGAAGATGTGGTACATATACACAATGGAATACTACTCAGCCATAAGAAGTGGAAAAATCCAACCATTTGCAGCAACATGGATGGAGCTGGAGAGTATTATGCTCAGTGAAATAAGCCAAGTGGAGAAAGAGAAATACCAAATGATTTCACTCATCTGAGGAGTATAGGAACAAAGGAAAAACTGAAGGAACAAAACAGCAGTGGAATTACAGAACCCAAAAATGGACTAACAGGTACCAAAGGGAAAGGAACTGGGGAGGATGGGTGGGCAGGGAGGGATAAGGGGTGTGGAAGAAGAAGGGGGGTATTAAGATTAGCATGCATGGGGGGTGAGGGAGAAAGGGGAGGGTGGGCTGCACAACACAGAGAGGACAAGTAGTGATTCTACAACATTTTGCTAAGCTGATGGACAGTAACTGTAATGTGGTTGTTAGGGGGAACCTGATATAGGGGAGAGCATAGTAAACATAGTATTCTTCATGTAAGTGTAGATTAAAGTTTAAAAAAAAAGAAAGAAAAGGGGGATTACTCCTTGATAAGATAAAACTATTGGTAAATCAAAGATCAACGCATGCTTTAAATATCCTTAATGTTGATCACTTAAAGGGTGTCAGATGATCAGCTATGGAGGTACTCTTTTCTGATAATATTCCTTTCTCTTAATAAAAAAAAAAAAAAGCAGTTCCTGTGTGCTGACCTCCAATGAGTTCTGCACAGTGGTATAAAGGACATGTCAAAGTGTGCGCAAAGGGTCTGTTTGTTTCTATGCAGAAGATAAAGGCCTAACTTGGATACCCAGAAAATGAACTAAGATACGATATGAGGAGGAGCTTCCGGCATCAGCACTCTCTGGAGGACTTCTGCCAGGGGGATGATCAACAAAAAGCCTCCACAGGGATCTGGGTGATGCTGCGGTTGTGGCTGCATCCACCCCACCGTTTCCTGGACTTGCCATTGGAATGAGGAGGGAGATGTCTAGGCTGGCATGTGCATACAGTGAGACAACGAATTTGACCGGATCTGTACTGTTGGAACTCAACCAGGAGTTGGGAGGGGTGCAAGTTGTAGCACTCCAAAATCTTATGACTATAGACTATCTATGGTTTAAAGAACATATGGGATGTGAACAGATCCCAGAAATGGGCTGCTTTAATTTGTCTGATTTCTCTCAGACTGTTCAAGTACAGTTGGACAATATCCATCATATCATAGACAAATTTTCACAAATGCCTAGGGTGCCTAAATGGTTTTCTTGGCTTCACTGGAGATGGATGGTAATTATAGATTTGCTTTGTTTATGTCACCATATTCCTATTATGTTAATATGTGTGTGCAAATTAGTTAGTAGTTTAAAACCTATACATACTTAAGGTACTCTACAAGAAGATATGTCAAAGAAATAATCAATCCTCCCATGTTTTCTTCCATCTGCTACCTCTATAGCTTTTCTTCTTCCTTTCTAATTACAACTCTTAAATAGAATTCGTGCCTCATGTCAAATTTGCCGAGTATCATAATTCCTCCAAGTGGTAAAGATACCTCAAGACAAATGCTGGGCATAGAAGCCACAGGGCATAAATCTGCAAAGAAGTAAAAAGCTTACCTTTTCAAACAATATGGCTTTTCCCTCACTTACCAACTTTACATCTCCTGGGATTGGCCCTGGAAGATGACTGGTTAGCCAGAGACGGGTAAGATTCCTCAAGGGAGGAACAACCTAAGACAGGCACAGTCGCAGGGGGGCCATCAGGTGAGAAATTGGGGATCAACAGTGGTGAGGCTTAGAACCTCACCCCCCCCCCCATTTTGAGAGAAATCTTCTGCATCTGTGGATGTTTTAATGCCCCTATCTAGCTTGGATTAACACATAGTCTATAGGCACACACCTGATCATCTACATTTGTTCTCTTACAACACTAAACTATGTTTTCTACCTTTATCTTGCATCTACCTACCACTTCAGCATTTTATTAAAAATAATAATAATAATAATAATAATAATAAAGGGAGAAATGTGGGATCCACATATAAATCAAGTATAAAAATCAAACAAATATTCATATCTGACCTGATTGTTTATAGTTCATAATGCATGATCAAAACCGAAAGTTTCTGTGATGACTGCCCTTGTACTGTTCACCATGTAAGAACTTATTCACTATGTAAGAATTTGTTCACCATGTAAGAACTTGTTCATTATGCTTCAGAAGATTGGAGACTGACGAGAATTAGGCTTGAGATGGATTAATGATTGTGCATTGAGCATTGACCCCCGTGTACAGAATTTTATTGTTGTTAACAACCATTTGATCAATAAATATGAGAGATGCCCTCTAAAAAAAAAAAATTAGTATCTGGCAAACAGAGCAAGTACTCAAAAAAAAAGAGAAAGGAAATCCTCCCATTTGCAACAATATAGATTGAGCTAGAGAGTACTATGTTCAGTGAAATATGCCAGGTGGAGAAACACAAGTACCAAATGATTTCACTTATTTGTGGAGTATAACAATAAAAGCAAAACTGAGGGAACAAAATCACTGTGGACTGACAAACACAGAGAAGGGACTAGTGGTTTCCAAAGTGGAGGGGTTGGGTAAGGTGGGTGGTGAGGCAGAAGGGGATTAAGGGGTACTATAATTAGCAGTCACAATATAGGTAAGTCACAGGGAAGGCAGTATAGCATGGTGAAGACAATTAATGACTCTATAACATCTTACTATGCTGATAGGCAATGATTGCAATAGAGGGGATGGAGACCTAACAATTTGGGTGAATGTTGAAACTAGTGTGTTGTTCAATTGAAACCATTATAAGATCATATATTAATGATAATTTAATAAATTATAAAAAAAGAATGTATAATTTCAGGAAAACACATCAACTGGTGTGTGACTTAGAAAGACTATTAAGAAAATTCTGCAAACCAGGTAAGGTAGCATATCTGGTCCTAGACACCAATTTTTCTTGGGGAGTAACTTGAGTCATTTTAACCCATTTTATTCACAAAATAATTGTATGCACATTAAAAATATTTATGCACATATATATATTATACACACATTTACTTATCTACATACATATTTATATATTCAATTTTATAAAATTTGGATGTGATCATTTTAATAAGTCTGTATTATGTATAAAAACTTATTCTTTACTGTTAAATATGGATAGCTTTAGTTAGATGATTCCACATATGTAGCAAATTTTACTCTTTTCATTCAAACATTTATTTTTCAAAGACATTTTTCTATGTTTTTCTATTTCTTTACAAATGGATTGCTAAGTGTTGGGAAAATGGAATTTTCAAGGCCAGGACCCACATCTGATCCTAATCTATTTCCCACTGTGTACATGCAATGAAGTCACATGAAGCCTACTGCACAAGCAGATGCTTCCACATGTGTCTGTAATAACCCATTGCAGTGCCAGAGGAAGCATGTTCCCAGGTGAGGTGAATAAACTATTCAAACTGGTGAAGCCAAAAGAAGTCAAGGGAAAAGTTATATGGGAGAAGCTCTTTACTGTTTACAAAATGCCTTGCTCTGTTCATCTCTCTCCTGCAGCTACTCCAGCTTGCCTGTTCCTCTCCCCACCCCTGTGTGCCCTGACCTCTCTCCCTGCTCCTCTTGGGAGAAACTGCACAGGAGGAGCCCCAGTGACTGACAGGTGCCAGACCAATTGCACAACAGAGGGGATGACAGAACAGCTTCTCTCCACCCCTTGTCTTCGGAGTATGTGAGAGGCTGTAGCAGTGAACACCTATTGTTATGTAACAGGACTGAGGCCAGGCCAGAGGTTCTGGACATATTGCAGTTTTTACCCACACCCATTATTGTCTGTGTTTCTATATAAAGAACTCTGCCCAGTGTGCTGCATCGTGGTGGAGAGGCCTGGCTGGCAGAGATGGAGGCTGAGGGGAATTACAGATTTGCCAGATACAGACATGATTCTATTGCTTGAACTGCCACCAGGATAACAAACCTTGGTGTAAAGCTTTTTACCCCCAAACATTCCATTATCAATTTTGGTCTCAGAGAATCCAGAATGAACTTGCCCAGACCTGGGACCCCTTTCTGGCCTGGACCAACACTAGGTATTCATTTTATGCCATTGGTTTTAATAAAAACTATGCATCTCAAAGTGTGGATGTGTACATGTTGTATCAGTCAGATTTTACATAATATTAGTTTGTAGTGCTGCAGACAAAGAAATTTCCTCTACCCTCAAGGTTCTTCTTTTTACCTAGTCTAAGAATTACATTGGCATGAGACAGACTGAAAGGAGAAAAACCCAAAGTTTAATTATGTCCATATGGGGAATCAACAGACATACATTCCAGAGATCTGGGAAAATAAGGTACGTACGTCAGCCTGTACCAAGGAGAAAAGGCTAGTTGTCTGAGACTTCAAAGGAAAGGGAACAAAATTCATAGGAATATTAGAAAAAACCATAAATGCTTGGCAAACATAATATTTGATGGATGCCTCCCCCATTTTTCTTATATTGGACCAGCCAGCCTAGCTCTGGCTGGGTCAAGGCCTGTGCCTGTCTTAGGTTGTACGGCTGAAGGAAATCCTTACCCGTCATGGGACTAGAGTCTTCTAGCGACTATACCCTGTCTTAGGTTGGTATTCCCTATACAACCATATCTTACCCGTCATTGGCTACCAGTCTTGACTTGATTTGTTGTAAGAACGAATGTTTTTGAGTGAGAATTCTGTAAAGCTGAGTACTCCAAGGGGGGGGGTACAGGGGTCTGATCCTCAGTGGGTACCTGGTATATGGGTACCTGGAGCGCGAGGAGAACTCCTTTAGTCTTACAGACTGTGCTGAAGAGAAGGGAGTTGCCTGATTATGCACGAAATGTCCTTATTTTTTGAGGAGAGGAAGATGCTGGACAGAAACCTCTATGCAATCAGACATGTCTCTCAAGGCAGGTTTTTCACTGCCGTTACCCTGGGTACTCAGCCAGCTTACTCAAGGACTCTTAGAAGAGTCATACTGACGTTCATATCTGCTGGAGGAGGGAGCTTCTTCATCATCGCTATCACGAGCAAGTCTGTGATAGTGGACTTGCATAACTTGAATATATATATATAGGTTTTAACAAACTACTAGTTAAATTGCTTACATACATTAACAGAATAGGAATACAGATACATAACAAAGGCAGACTTACAATTACTATTTATCTCTAATGAAACTAAAAAACTAGTTAAATAGCTTAGGCATTTGTAAAAACTTATTGACAATATGAGGGATATCATCTAATTGATTTTGAGTAGTTTGAGAAATTGAAACAGCACATTCTTGGAAACTGGTCACATCTTACATGCTCTTTTAACATCAGACAGCCCACAGCAGTGCGATTCTGAAGCACTGCAGCTCGCAATTCTCTCAGTTTTTGGTTGAGTTCAGATAATACAGAAGCAGTCAAGTTTGTTGTTTTGCTATATGCACAGACCAGCTTAGATATCTCTTTCTGCTTTCCAATGACAAGTCTAGGAACTGGCAGGAGGAATGCAGCTGCAACTGCAACAGTGACAGGACCTCAAAGTTTCAAGTTTTCATCACAGTCAGATGGCAGAACTCGGAGAAGTCTCTTGTGCTTATATCCAGGTGGTCTATTAGAGCAGGAAGAATGCGTCCCACACCACAAACACCTCGATAGTGTGGAGAAAGGGCTTGATATCTTTTGTCATTAAGCAAAAATACCCAACTATTTGGAAGTCTATATCCAGAAGACCATTTTACAATGATTGAAGGATTACAATAAGAGGGCACATGAGTACAATTAATACATACACAATCAGTAATTATAGTAGTATTAACAGGTAAATTTAATTAGGCATCAGGAGCAAGCACTTTAGGGGGAAGAGTGATGTTTATGCCTGAGATATTATTAAACACCATAGGAGAAAGTCTTGTGCCTATTAAATTCTTCTTCAACAGTTCACTGATAGAGGAATTTCTTGGCTCACGAGTTGTTGTAATATTATTTAGTGGGCTTCAGTTTTCTGTGTTTGACATGCAGACTTTTGCTGAGGTTTTTTGATGCTCACTTGGAATGACTCCTCCAGAGGATGATGATGTTGGAAGTTCTCCTTCATATCGTATCTGAATTCATTTTCTGGGCAGCCAGATCAAGCATTGATCCTCTGTAAAAACACAAGCAAACCGCTTGCCCCACACCTTGATATGATCTTTATGCCATAGTGAAGAACTCATTGGAGACTACTACACAGGAACTGTTGTTGTTTCAGAAAAGGAAATATTATCAGAAAAATGTACCTCTACCACTGACCATCTATCACCCTCCAGAAGATCAAAATTAAGGATATGTAAAGCATGCACCAATCGTCAACTTGCAACTAATTTTATCATATCGGGGAGTAATTCCCCCTCTTTGTATTAATAAATAATGTTTAAGAATAAGGTGACAATATTCAATGAGAGCTTGACTTGTAGACTTGTATGAATGCCTGTGTTATGAGTGATATTATATAGCTGAAAAAATGTATGTAACACAGAGGAGAGGTAAACTGGAGCACTGTCAGTCGGCTTAAGAGATAAAGCTTAAAACATTTTATCAGCAACACTTGAAACAAGAAGCTACAAAATCATTTTTCCTTAGTTTACTCAATCCTAAGTAACCAGTACTCAATTTGCTGAAATCTAGTCCTTCACTAGTTTAGTGTAGTAATTAAACAGTGATTATAAACAAGAAAAGATTTACAAATGACAATGGTTAAAGATTTGATGAGAACTTACTGTAAGATAGTTGATAAATGGAAGTTTGGATATTTATGTAACATAAAACACTCAGTAATAAAATCGAGCATTATTCCTTTTGACAGCACTTTTTAGGTAAGTATATATCAGGTAAATAAGCCAAATTAGTCAAATATTTTCTTCGATGAGGAGAAGAAATTCTACTGATATGTTCCAGGGGCCCTCTGGAAAATATCAGAGTTAATTGAGAGGTAAAAATACCTTTTTAAATTTTGGTTTTGGGAAGCCGTCAAAAGTTTTTAAGGCACTTGCCTAAATAGAATTATAGTTATTAAATAACACTTATTATTTAACTGGAATGATAATAAGAAAGTTTAAAAGCAAATGCAGGTTACATAGTTGTTAACACTTAGCTTAGTCTTTTTAATATTAAGATTTTATTTTCTTAAATACTCAGACAATTCATTAAGACTTTAAGCATAAGAAACTGTTTTAATAAAACAATTAGAGAACTCTTTGCAATCTTTCAATATTAAGAGCAGACTAACAGTTAAAGAATACTTTGTCTTTCCAACTGAAAACAAAAGTCCAACTTTGTTGTGTTCTCGATATTAATACTCACTTGCTTTAATTTCACACAGCATGATTATATCTGTAAGAATATAGTAATTTATTCTTTATTTGCCCATGGTCCCAAGCACACAAGCCAGTGAGAACTATGCCTGGGCTTGCCTGGGGCTTGACTGGGTTTATCCCGCCTTATCTCTAAACATCCCGACCCTCCCCCAAAGCAACAGGCTGAGCTGATCTGCCACAACAAAAGGCACCACACTGCTCTCTCGGTCTCTGTCTCTCTCTCTCCCTTTAAATAAATAGCTGTATTTTAGAACAATTAACCTTCTTTTACTCTCAACAAAATGAATTTCCTTTCTTTATACTTTCTCTTATTAAAACACACATCTTTAACATACCAAAATATTTTCCTTATTAAGTAGTTTTCATTAGAACTAAAACCATTTGGTACCTTAACCTTCAAGTGAACACTGAAAAACAGGCCACTGTAAACTGTTACACCAGCATTCTTCAGATTGATACATCTATGAACATATTTTATCATTTTTGGAAATGTGCCTTACAGCACAATTTCTCATTAAGTACAAAATATGTCTATATAACTTGGCAAACTTTAAGAATTTTGGTTACCACAAAAATTCTCAGGCTGTTTGCAGATATATACATTGTTATAGATTAATACAGTATTATTATTAAAAAGTTTATTTGCTACACTTTACTTATTTTTAGCAACCATGCTAAATTACTTATAAAACTTTCACCACACATCAAAGTCAATCCTTTCTTGTAGGATCTGAAAAATCAAAAGTTAGCATAAGTACAGCCATCTTAAAGGCTTAAATACCACCCCCTAACCTAGAAGGAGGAAAATTCTTAGAATCTTGAAAAACAAGTTAGTCAGCCAGTGTTAAATGTAGTGACCTTTTTAGTTAGCTGACCTCAAATCAGCTTATCTTGCTAGAACCACCCTAAACATTCCGAAGGTAATCTTATCTAACCAGACCCCAGGATGTGGCCCCAGCCAAAGATTTATGTGTCTATGAAAAAACACTGTATTGTGATTGTGGAAAATGTTGCCCCCTTTGAAAATGCTATAAAACCTTCTGGCTTTGTGTGCTCAGGGTCCTTGTTGAGACCCGCTGCGTCGGGCTAACTTGGACCCCAGCTAGCTGGTTCCTGAATAAATTCCTCTTGCTTGTTGCATCAAGAGACGCCTTTCGTGAGTGAATTGGGGTGGCGTCCTCCTCTGGGAGAATCCAACATTTGGGGGCTCATCCGGGATCGTGCGCTCACCCCGCTTCACTCCCGAAGCCGTTCTTGGAGGAAGAGGTAAGGTTAGTGGCGCCTTGGGTTGTCTGTGTTCTGTTTTCTGTTTTTCAGTGAGACCGGTCGGAATTCTGAAAGGGTACCCGTTGTCTGGCAGCTGTCCCGATCCTGTAAAGGGGTCGAGACTGTGGTCGGTAGACGTACTTGGAGCACCGCAGGCTGCAACCCTGGGGGACGCCTCGGGGAGGTTGGAGGGCCAGGGACGCCTGGTAGCCTCTCGTCTGTTTTTCCGGCAAAGTGAACCTGATGAGATAGGGTTGATTTTTGGGCGCCAGGAGTATCAACCCTCCGATTCCTTTCAGTTTCTGTTTGAAAATCTGAGAAAAACAAAAAGCGGCCGCTGTGTGTCTAATTTGTGTGTGTCTTTGTTTTCTGTGTCTTTTACATGCCTGATTATTGTTATACTGACAATGGGACAGACAGTGACGACCCCCTTTAGCCTGACGTTAGATCATTGGACGGAAGTCAGAGCGAGATCTCATAACTTGTCAGTAGAAGTAAAAAAGGAACCGTGGCAGACTTTCTGTACCTCCGAATGGCCCACCTTCAATGTTGGGTGGCCCTCGGAGGGGACTTTTGATCTCCCCACTTTATTAGCAGTAAAAGCCATTGTCTTCCAGGATTCGCCTCAAGGACACCCGAATCAGCAACCCTATATTGTAGTCTGGCAAGAGTTGGTGAAAAACCCACCACCCTGGGTAAAGCCCTGGGTGCAGAAGAAAACGGACCCTCGAGTTTTAGCTGCCCAGACCCAACCCCAGAGCAAGGAAAAAGAAACCACTAGAGTTCACCCTGACACTCAAGATGATTTGCTTATGGTTGATGATCCCCCTCCCTATTCTCCTGCCCCTACGGCACCCCCGGCCCCGGCACCCCTAGCCCCGGCACTGCCAGCCCCAGTACCCCCGGAACCGCCAGCCCCTGGTGCTGAGGTAGTGGAGCTGGCTCCAGGACCTGCCCAGGGAACTCGGCACCGCCGAGGGGCCACCTTGGACCCACCGGGTATTTTTCCTCTCCGGTCTTATGGAGTTCCCATCCTTGGGGAAGAGGGGGACCCGCCCTTCCAACCTCTGCAATATTGGACATTCTCCTCTGCTGATTTATACAATTGGAAAGCTAACCACCCTCCTTTTTCGGAGGAACCACAGAGACTAACGGGACTGATAGAGTCCCTGATGTTCTCTCACCAGCCCACTTGGGATGATTGTCAGCAGCTCTTACAGGTACTCTTCACCACGGAAGAAAGAGAAAGGATCCTCCTGGAGGCGCGAAAAAACGTGCCTGGGACTGACGGACGACCATCGCGACTCCTTCATGATATAGAAAGGGGGTTCCCGCTGACCAGACCCAATTGGGACTTTAATTCTCCAGAAGGTAGGGAGCGACTAACCATCTATCGCCAGGCTCTGGTGGCAGGTCTTCGCAGGGCCGCAAGGCGCCCCACCAATTTGGCCAAGGTAAGAGAGGTTAGTCAGGGAGCCGCTGAGGCACCCGCAGTGTTCTTAGAATGCCTGATGGAAGCCTTCAGGCGGTATACTCCTTTTGACCCTACTTCTGAGGAGCACAGTGCTTCAGTGGCTCTTGCCTTTATCGGGCAATCAGCACCTGATATTAGGAAAAAGCTTCAGAGACTAGAAGGCTTACAGGATTTGTTGCTGAGGGATTTAGTGAAAGAAGCTGAGAAAGTTTATCATAAGAGAGAGACTGAGGAAGAGAAGGAATTAAGGAAGGAAAAGGAAAGGGAAAGTAAAGAGGAAAAGAGGGACAGGAAGCATGAGAGAAATTCAACAAAGATCTTGGCCGCAGTAGTAGAAAGTAAGGGACGCCCGCCCTCTAGTGGTAGAACTAGTAAGGCAGGGTCCCTGGGCAACCGACCTCCTTTGGATAAAGATCAGTGTGCCTACTGCAAGGAAAAGGGGCATTGGGTGAAAGAATGCCCTAAGAAACCACCGTGGGGACCTCCGAAGAAGGTGTTGTCTCTGCTGGAAGATGAGGATTAGGGAAGACAGGGCTCGGAGCCCCTCCCTGAGCCTAGGGTAACCCTGAAGGTGGAGGGGCAACCCGTTGAGTTTCTGGTGGATACTGGTGCTCAACATTCTGTACTGACCCAAGCTAGAGGCCCTCTTTCTGGCAAAAAGTCTTGGGAGTTCGGGGCCACGGGCCAGAAACAATATGCATGGACTACCCAAAGAACAGTGGACTTAGGAGTGGGACAAGTAAACCACTCATTCCTTGTCATACCGGAATGCCCCACACCCTTGTTAGGAAGAGACATCTTGACCAAAGTCAGGGCCCAAATATCCTTTCAGGCTGAAGATACCCGAGTGACTGATCGAGAGAAAAAACCTTTGGGCCTACGTATTCTGTCCATAAGATTAGAAGACGAGTACCACCTTTTTAAGGAACCAGGACCCTCCCGAGTTAGTCAGGGGTGGCTTAACCAGTTTCTGGGGGCCTGGGCGGAGACGGCGGGTATGGGGCTCGCTGTAAACCAGCCCCCGGTGGTCATAGAATTGAAAGCCTCAGCCTTACCAGTAACTGTAAGACAATATCCAATGAGTAAAGAATCCAGAGATGGAATTAGGCCCCATATCCAGAGGCTCATAGAGCAGGGGATATAAGTAAAATGTAAACCCCCATGGAACACTCCCTTGCTGCCTGTAAAGAAAGCGGGAACAGGAGATTATCGACCAGTGCAAGATTTAAGAGAAGTTAATAAGAGGATACAGGACATTCATCCCACTGTGCCGAACCCTTATAACCTGTTAAGCTCTCTGGCCCCGGAAAACACCTGGTATACAGTCTTAGATTTAAAAGACGCCTTCTTTTGTTTGCGCCTGCACCAGAGTAGCCAACCGCTGTTTGCTTTTGAATGGAAAGACCCCTCCACAGGAACTACTGGACAATTGACCTGGACTCGCTTGCCACAAGGATTCAAGAATTCACCCACCCTCTTCGACGAGGCTTTACATCAGGACTTGGCCTTTTACCGAGCCTCCAACCCACAGGTAACTTTGTTACAATATGTTGATGACTTACTGATAGCAGCCCCTACTCAGGAAGCCTGCCAAGAGGCCACGGGAGCCCTTTTGACTGAACTTGCTAAATTGGGGTATAGGGCATCTGCCAAGAAGGCACAGATCTGCCAACAACAAGTGACTTATTTGGGATATTCCCTGAGAGAGGGGAAAAGGTGGCTTACTGAAGCCCGAAAGCAGACTGTGACGCAGATCCCAGTTCCTACTACTCCGCGCCAAGTTCGCGAGTTTCTAGGGACGGCAGGGTTTTGTAGATTATGGATACCCGGATATGCCACCTTGGCCGCCCCCCTGTAACCCCTAACCAAAGGAGCAGCCCCGTTTGTTTGGGGACCTGAACAACAGCAGGCCTTTGATGATATCAAGAAGGCCCTCCTGTCGGCACCCGCTCTGGCCTTGCCAGATGTGACTAAGCCGTTCGTCCTTTTTGTGGATGAACGGAGCGGAGTGGCTCGGGGAGTGTTGACCCAACAATGGGGACCTTGGAAGAGACCTGTCGCCTATTTGTCAAAAAAATTGGACCCAGTGAATAGCGGATGGCCTGCCTGTTTGAGAGTAGTGGCAGCCGTGGCCCTCTTGGTTAAAGATTCTGACAAACTGACACTGGGACAGAAACTCACTGTGGTTGCTCCACATGTGTTGGAGAGTGTAATTCGGCAGCCACCCAAGAGATGGATGTCGAATGCCAGAATGACTTACTACCAAACCTTACTCCTGAATCGTGATCGTGTGGAGTTTGCCCCCCCTGCCATCCTAAACCCAGCCACTCTGCTCCCCGATTCGGGGAAGGAAGTGCTCCATACCTGCCAGGAAATCCTGGCTGAGGAGACAGGGACCCGCCCGGATTTACAAGATCAGCCCTTAGGAGGACCGGGACTCCTGACTTGGTATACAGACAGGAGCAGTTACATCATGAATGGTAAGAGAATGGCTGGAGCTGCAGTAGTAGATGATGACCGGATCGTGTGGGCCAGTGGACTCCCAACGGACACTTCTGCACAGCGAGCAGAACTCATCGCCCTGACTCAGGCTCTAAGGATGGCAGAAGGTAAGAGACTTAACGTCTACACTGACAGCCGATACGCTTTTGCCACCGCTCATATACACGGGGCTATTTATAGACAGAGAGGGCTGTTAACTTCTGCCGGGAAAGATGTAAAAAACAAACAAGAAATTTTAGATTTGTTAGATGCCATCCATAGGCCTAAGGAAGTAGCGATAATACATTGCCCTGGACATCAGAAAGATGACTCTCCAATAGCTCGAGGAAACCGGAGGGCGGACCAAGCCGCAAAGCAAGCAGCTCAGGGAATGAGCATTTTACCCCTCCAAGTGTATCCGGAAGCCACCCACATTAAGAGCTTCCAGTATACACCTGAAGATCTTGCTTGTATAAACAAATTAGGGTTCAAAAATTCCTCGCCCCAAGAGATATACAAGTCTGAAAAAGGGAAAGTTGTCCTGCCCCAGAGAGAGGCAGAAGAATACTTAAGGCAATTACATCAATTGACACATTTGGGAGCAAAAAAACCTAAAGACCTTGGTTCGAGACTCCCCTTATCATGTTATTGGATTAGGAAAATTGGCTGACGAGGTTGTAAAAAATTGTGTTCCCTGTCAATTAGTAAACGTGAGCAAAAATCAAGCAATATCCAGGAAAAGACTTCGAGGAGATCGCCCAGGAGCTTATTGGGAAGTTGACTTCACTGAAATTAAGCCTGCTAAGTATGGATATAAGTACCTTCTAGTTTTCCTAGACACATTTTCAGGATGGACAGAGGCATTCCCCACCAAAACTGAGACAGCTCAGACGGTGTCTAAAAAGATCCTTGAAGAAATATTTCCCAGGTTTGGGATCCCAAAGGTAATCGGCTCCGACAACGGCCCTGCGTTTGTTGCCCAGGTAAGTCAGGGATTGGCCAAGATCCTGGGGACAGATTGGAAATTGCATTGTGGATACAGGCCCCAGAGCTCAGGACAGGTAGAAAGGATGAACAGAACTCTAAAAGAGACCTTGACTAAATTGTCCATAGAGACTGGCTTATGTGATTGGTTAGTCCTCCTTCCCTTCGCTCTGTTTAGAGTCAGGAACACTCCTGGCCACTTTGGACTAACGCCCTTTGAAATAATGTTTGGGGCCCCGGCCCCGCTCCAATCAGCACATCTTCATACATTCCCCGAGTGTGCAACTAATAAGTTTTTTGCTTGAAAGGTTACGAGCCTTGGAGGCTGTGCAGAAAGAGGTGTGGGCCTCCATTAAGGAAGCCTATCAGCCAGAGGACCTCTCAGTACCTCACCAGTTCCAGGTGGGAGACCCTGTCTACGTGAGAAGACACCAGACATGAAACCTCGAGCCGCGGTGGAAGGGACCTTTCATCGTCCTCCTGACTACTCCCACAGCCGTGAAAGTGGACGGCGTCTCCTCCTGGATACAAGCTTCACATCTAAAGAAGGCACCCCCACCGGACCCGGACTGGCGAGTAACTTGGACTGATAACCCCCTTAAGCTTCGCTTGTGTAGAAAGAACTATGTTATTAGTGATTCTGATGTTCCTGCTACCTCCAACCCACCAGAACCCTAACCCTCATGAACCCAGGTTACTGACATGGCAAATCATTACCCCAGCTTCCCGCCAAGTAGTAGTCCAGTTAACAGGACAACACCCTAAGGGAACCTGGTGGCCTACCCTCACTGTAGATATATGCACTCTTTTCAAACAAGACCCCTGGTACGAAGATAAAGTTGGGGTACCCGGATGTGGCACTCAGGATTATACAGTGCATTGGGGCCCTGGGACTATGAAAGAGATCCAAAGTACCTGCTTTTATGTATGCCTGGCCCCCTCAACCGATGCCGAGGTCTCACAGTGTGGTGGGCAGACAGATTTTTTTTGTAAAAATTGGGGTTGTGAGCAGACAGGGACATGCCATTGGCTGACAGGAAGTGCAGGGAGACCTCCTCCGGGCCTCATAAAAATCCAACGGGGTGCCACTCGTGCCCAATGCAGGACTAATCCCACCTGCAATCTTATTGACATCTCCTTCACAGATGCAGGAAAAAGGGCAACAAACTGGGAAAAAGGGCTTACATGGGGACTAAGACTCTACCAGAGTGGCTATGATAATGGAGTCTTGTTCATGCTCAGGCTTAAGGTAGAGACTCTCCCGGCTATCCCAGTGGGACCCAACGCTGTCCTGCGGGATTGGCCGTGTCTCCCAGCCGCAGCCCCCGAGCAGACCCTAGCCCCACCTGTGGACTCTACCACCACTCCCTCTGTCTCCACTCTTGGCCAAGTTACCCCTTTTCCTAGCACAGGACAATGCCTTCTCAACCTCCTTGAAGGGGCTTTTCAGGCCTTAAACACCACCAATCCTAAAACTACTGAATCCTGTTGGTTGTGTTTCTCTTCTGGGCCGCCTTATTATGAAGGATTAGGATTGTTGGGCAGTTTTAACAGGACGACCCGTCACGAGATCTGTAGCTGGGGGAGCCATAGGAAACTAACCCTGACCGAAGTAACTGGAAGAGGAAGATGTTTAGGTACAGTTCCCCCCACCCATAAAGCTTTGTGTAATGAAACCATAGCTGTAACCTCCTCAGGTGAAAATGAGTATCTAGTCCCTCCTCCCGAGGGATGGTGGGCTTGTAACACTGGAGTGACCCCATGTGTCTCTACTTCTGCCTTCAACTCCTCCCGTGATTTCTGTATCATGGTTCAGCTGGTGCCCAGGTTGATGTATCATGATGATCTCTCATTCATAGCTGAATTTGAACCTAGGCATAGATATAAGAGAGAGCCGGTCTCGCTGACCTTAGCCGTGTTGTTAGGGATAGGTGTCGCAGCTGGAGTGGGAACGGGGGCAGCCGCTATTGTCCAAGGGAACCAACATTATGAAGGACTAAGGACAGCTATTGATGAAGACTTAAAGACCATAGAGCAATCCATTACAAAACTTGAAGAATCTCTGACTTCCCTCTCTGAAGTAGTCTTGCAGAATAGACGAGGGCTGGATCTGCTGTTCCTAAAAGAAGGAGGACTGTGTGCAGCTTTAAAAGAAGAATGCTGCTTTTATGCAGACCATTCTGGAATAGTAAGAGATTCAATGTCAAAACTTAGGGAAAGGCTAGACCAGAGAAAGAAAGAACGAGAAGCTGGCCAAGGGCTATTTGAATCTTGGTTCACTAGATCCCCGTGGTTTACAACCCTGATATCCACTCTGGCTGGGCCCTTACTCATCCTTGTGTTGCTCCTCACTTTAGGACCCTGCATATTAAATCGGCTGATAACTTTTGTTAGAGAAAGAGTGAGTGCTGTTCATGTACTGATGTTGAGGCAACAATATCATTCACTCACCCCACAAGAAGATACAAACATTCCATGATTGGAATGCCCCTAAAGAGAAGTGGGGAAATGTAGGATCTGAAAAATCAAAAGTTAGCATAAGTACAGCCATCTTAAAGGCTTAAATACCACCCCCTAACCTAGAAGGAGGAAAATTCTTAGAATCTTGAAAAACAAGTTAGTCAGCCAGTGTTAAATGTAGTGACCTTTTTAGTTAGCTGACCTCAAATCAGCTTATCTTGCTAGAACCACCCTAAACATTCCGAAGGTAATCTTATCTAACCAGACCCCAGGATATGGCCCCAGCCAAAGATTTATGTGTCTATGAAAAAACACTGTATTGTGATTGTGGAAAATGTTGCCCCCTTTGAAAATGCTATAAAACCTTCTGGCTTTGTGTGCTCAGGGTCCTTGTTGAGACCCGCTGCGTCGGGCTAACTTGGACCCCAGCTAGCTGGTTCCTGAATAAATTCCTCTTGCTTGTTACATCAAGAGACGCCTTTCGTGAGTGAATTGGGGCGGCGTCCTCCTCTGGGAGAATCCAACACTTTAAGTATTTTCTTGGAATATTTAACAGGTAACATCAACTTAAATGACTTTAAGTAAACTTTGGCAGCTAATAACTATAAAGACATGTCCATTTCAGTTAAGCTTAAATTAGCATTAATGCATAATATTTTTAAATTAGATTTTCTGGAAGTTTTAGAATGCCCAATTTTCACAAGCGCATGTTTTTAAATCAATTTTATTAATACCCTCCGGAGGTAGAATATATATATATATGTATATATATATATATATGATTTTTTTTTTTACACACTTAGACACACAAACATACAGACCGAGACATAATGACTACAGTTAGTGACACTCTTCATACAAATACAGGTACACAGACAAACTGACATAAAGATTTGAGTTTCTAATACTCAATGGTCTTCTTTCTTCTTAGCTTATTTTATGAAAAGTACTTCAGTTTTCAAGAATACACTCTAAAAGCAAGCAGTTTACATAACTGGGTTAAGGTTTAGACAGCCCCAGACTAACAGGGCTGGTGAAGGCTCTGAACTGATAGGGACCATGTGTGTCTAGGGGGCTGGAAATGAAATGCAAGTACAATTCTAGCTCCAGTCATTTAAAGCCAGGCTGTACTGCAGAAGATAAATTTCTTCTATATCAGGGAGTTTAGTTTAAGACTTCTCAATTCTCAAAGACAATGATGAACTTAATAAATAGAATAGATGTTCACTAAAAGAATTCAGAAAACTAGCTCCACATTGTAGCAGTTCATGGAACTCTTGACTATCCTCTTCCCTTGTGGCAAAACATATTTAGCTGCATAACATTATATTGCATACTTCTTTCAGGGGCCAAGCCTCTCTAATCAGAGAGTTTGTACTGGGGCCAGGTTTGTGTGCAGAAGATAAGACACTTCTTTTTAGAGTTTAGGGATTGAATTGCTCTGTTAGTTTTCCTAGTTTTTTCTGCCTGAGCTATTGTCATTCCTCAAGAGGCCCCTGCCTGTCTGATAAATACAGGGACTGTGTGACTTTTCGCTACCAGAGCCCTGATCTGAGTCACAAGCTTGTTTGGCTTCCCTGGGGCTGCTGAGGAGGTTTTGGGATGTAAGTTATGTGAGTCAATTTGGAGAGCTCTTGATCTAAATCATGAATGGCTTGCAGGAGTTGAATCTGCTCTTTTCTGTTTTTGACCATGTGCCTGAGGACTGAGAGGCCATTTGTCATATGCAGACGCTTGCGGGAGAGAGTTGATGAGATAGGAAACACCTGGTCAAGAACAGGGAAATGATAAGGTGGTGGTGGGAGGAAGGGAGGCAGGCTTACAGGCGGGCTTATAGTTGGAGGGCGGGACATAGCGGCAGGGATGGGTGGGGCGGCATGAACAATAGCAGGGCCTTTTGATGGCCAGTCAGAATTATTATGGCGCACTGCCCCTTCCTCTAGCGTGGCCTCATCAGCAGGACTAAGGGGCTCATCAGGGTTTAGGTCGATGAGTAAATACTTGAGGGAGGAATAACAGGATCGGCAGAACTATCAAGGGGAGGGGATGGAGAAAGAGACTCAATTGTTGGCAAGGGCGGGAGCTTGCTTGGGTCCTGGGAGGGGTTTGTAACAGGATCTGAAGGGTGTATTTTAAAAGAAGGGGAAGCTGGCCGGGAGGCTTCAGAAGGGGGATGGGAGCGGGATTTCAAGGTTTTTTCTCCCTCAATAACAACTTTCTGCAAATCGGGCCATTCGCGATGAACGCGCAGGATATCATTAATGAGATTCCAATAGCTAAATGCTGACACAGGTACTTTTCCTGGACCAAAAACTCTGTAATAGTCTTGAAGGCAATCGCCCACGCGTTGCCATTTCTTTTCACTAATGGTCCCTCCTTGAGGGAGCCAAGGACAGACATCTTCTAGAAAGACAAAAAAACGTTTCAAATCTTTTTTCTTAACCCTTGTTCCTTGTGTCCTGAGGGACTCCTTGAGTCCGGCTATAAATAATTCTTCTCGGGAGGATTCTTACCCCATAATCGCGTTACTTACCATCCTACTTCGTCGCCGGGGAAATACACATGAGTCTGTCTCACACCGGGTTCAGAACGTGGCGACTCAGACGAGGGTCTCGCTACAGACACCTCCTTTCGTGGGTGGGGTGGGGTGGGGTGGGGTGGGGTGGGCCCACCGGGTGGGCCCACCCCACCCTCCTGGGGGCAATGTTCCCTCCTCTTCGGTCAATCGGGCCTTCTCACAGACCGTCTGGGGCCCCACGTTGGGCACCAATTGTCCCGACCTGCAGGACTATCAACGGGGGTCGACGACCTGGAGGAGAGAATTGAAAAATAAAAAAGAATGGGGCAAGGGACACAAAGAACGACCAGCAAGACAGGATGTCTGATCAAGCTGGCACAGTTTATTGTTTGCAGGCTCAATTTATAAAGGTTAACAAGTAAGGGGTGGGTAAGGAGATAATTCAACCTTAGGTGGCGCCGGCGGGGAGGTGTAGAGGGGTGATTGGGTCTTGGTTGGCGCCGGCGGGAATGGAGGACCCGGAAGAGAAGCGGAGAGTTTGCCATTTTGGGGGCGGGGCCCTAGAGAGGGAGGCTTCAAAGGAGGGGCACTCCCCTGGGGCAGAGGGTGTTTCTTGCTTAACAAAGGACAGAAAAGGCACATGCTGCGAGGTAGCCTAACCACTAACTCTAACTTAGAAATGCAAATGTTGCTAGGTAACTTAGCCCCTAGCTCTAACCTAGGAGTTCACTAAATGCGCTGACTTTACAGGGAAGATTTCTAGCTGATTTTACTCAAAACGTTGCTGTTGTCTTAAGGCTTTTGTGACCGAATCTGCTTAAAGGCCCACAGATTTGCTCCCAACAGGCACCCACAGAAATAATGGCACACAGAGAGAAATTTTAAAAGGCTTTGCACATTCCTTCTTGCCATTCACCCTTAGTTGACATTAAAATATAGCTCTCTGTGATGATACCTATCTCCTCCTGGGGCAGTTCCTCCACCTCAATTTTTTGTATGCAGCTGTGGGGGTGGGGGAGTTTCAAAGGATCTTCCTGAGTCTTTTTGGCTTTTGTTTTCAGCTCAGAATAATCTGCATGTCACAGTGGCACATCTTAGGGTGGCCTGCACTTGGTCCCTACAGTAACTAACTATTCAACAGTTCTTGGCTTATAATACTAAACGTTTATTTCTATAATCAAGGATGTTCATGTTAACCATTATGTGGATGTTCCAGTCAGGGCTCAGCTGTGTGTTTCTTCTGCAGGCAAATGAGTTTGTCTCCAGCCTATGGACTGTGGTTGATCTGGGGCCAAAATTGAAGGTGTGGTGATGGTGACTAACCAAGGTACTTCAACCTATGGCAAGGTAAAGGGGGCAACAGATTTTCCTGAATCTGACCAAGCAAAAGTAAGCCAAATCATCTCCACAGGATTGCATGTAATTTCAATTTATTCTTATGTCTTCATAATTCATCACGTTTTTGACGACCATTAATTCATTTAATTTTTAAGGTATTTCATCATGGCATTTACTATATTTTCCAATGTTTATAATCTCAAAAGAAATTTTAAACTTATTTTGTGTTGATTAGAAAATACATTAGGAAGTGTTTCAATATGTGACTTTAAATAGAATTTTCTTCAATGGAAATGGGGAAAAAAGCCCCTCTAGCTGACATAAATATGCTCTAAAACAGATGATCTTGAAACTTACACAGATATGATATCTCGTCAAAATGAAGACTTCATAGTCAGTGTCAGGAGGAGCCTGTGGCTTTGTGTTTCTAACAAGCTCCCAGGGACGTTGACTGTGGTCTGGCGTCTGGAAGGATTTTGACCAGCAAGATATTTTCATATTAAGAAAAAGAAATTTTCCATCCGCATGTATTTTGTCTTTTATTTTAACCAGAAAGGCTTCCAGTGTTTGTCAAATTATTCCTATATATTTTATACAATCCCTCCATTTCTATTTACTCATCCGCCTAATAGGGTTTTCATGTTATGAAACCCAAATTGATGATGACAGTTGGGAGCACATCCAAACATGCTCTGGTGCCTTCCACCAGCTGGCAAACTTCTGAGAGAAATGATGCTAGTGACCATGTAGGCTGCATGCTGTCCTTCCACCATCACCGTCACTTGCATGAGCACACTGCCCAGAATGCTTGTTCCTTTCTGGTTTCCCCTAGAGCTACTCAGTGAGGGACCCTGTCACAAGAGGTGCCTTCAATACCATCCATCAGTACCTGCAGGAAGTTACAGGGACGGAGGTGGGGAATGGAGACTCCCCTGTGGAGGCATTTGGCAGGAAAATAGATATGAGTGGGATGGAGAGAGAACTAAGGCCAGTAAAGCCCACTAGAAGAGACTCAAAATGTTAACCAGTTAAAACTAGAAACGCAGAAAAGACCCAGTGTTACTTAATTAATCAGTTAAAGCTCAAAAGGCCAGGAGTAACTTGGCCTGGAAACATTTGAATATTCCCTAGGTAAAGGAGGGTATCTCAGCATAGCCCATGTCTTTACTGTGTTAGTCATGCAGACTCAGCTTATTTTTTAACTTTACCTATATGCTGTTTTTCTCTTTTCAGCCCTAATCAAGTAATTTGCAACCTGGGCAACTAATTTAGCAAGCAGGCCCAAAGGTAAACAATATAGTAAAAAGCAGGAAGGATTCCATCTTAAAGATAAGATCGCATTTTAAAATTCAGGAAGTTAAGAAGTATGATTCTTAACTCACTCATTAACAAACAGACAATAACTCAGCCAACCTTGGGGGCCAGGCAGGCAATCTTGTTTGATATGCTCCCAGACCAAGAAGCCAGTATCTCAGGGAGAAATCAGAGCAGTAAATTTCTTGTATTAAGTTAATTTTAAATATTCGGGGACCACTTAAAAAGCCTGTGCCCCCAGCCCTTTGTCACATTCCTGAAAAATCCTTAAAAGGGGGAACCCGCAACCTTTCAGCATGCTCTTCTCTCTGAGGTCACCCACACTGTCTATGTGTGTAACCTTAAACTTTCTCTTTTCAACCCTTCTGGGTGCTTCTCTCTCTGAGGTTGCTGCACTTTTTAAGTGTGTAACTTTGACTTTCTCTCCAGTATTTTAGAGCATCTCTCTCTCTCTGAAGTAGCCCACACACTCCCCTTCCTCTGAGTATGCACTTTCTCTCTCCAGCCTTTCATGGCACCTCTCCTCCCTGAGGTCACCTGTACTTTTTCACTCTTTAAGTACCTGTAAATGAAACTTTTACTCTGCTTCACTACAGTGTCTCTGCCCTTCAATTCTTTGTTGTGGTGCGACAAGAACTGAGGAAAATACACAACAGCCCCCTAACAGAGGTGAGGGAGCCTCAGCACCTCCACCAGCAAGCCTCCACACAGGCCAGAGCACACATGGCCTGTGTTCTATCTCCAAGGTAACATGTTATTTGGCTTCTGGGGAACACTAGGGGATTGCCCATTCCTAGTATGTGCTTCTTTTATTAGATCACCAGGCTTTGAAGAAATGCAGTGTAGACATGAATTCCCTACAGGAAGCAGTTTATGCTTGGAATATATCATTTGCTTCTCTTCCACTGGACTTCCAACATTATGTTGAAGAAAAGTGTCTAGAGTGGGCATACTTGTCTTGTTCCTGATCTTTGAGGAAAAGCTGTGGGCTTCTCATATATTTAAGTCTTTAGATGTATTTTTGAATTTAGTTTGCTAATACTTTGTTGAGGATTTTTCCATGTATGCTCTTCAGGTTATTTGCCTATAATTTTATTTTCTTGTGCTAGCTTTGTCTGGTTTTGGTATCAGGATAATGTTGGTCTCAGAAAGTGAGTTTGAAAGCATCCCTTCTCTTAAGTTTTTTGGAAGTTGGACTAAAATAGGTATTAAGACTTCTTTGAATGCTTGGTAGAAGTGAGTAGTGAAGCTCATTGGTTCCAGACTTGTTTGTTGGGATCTTTGTGATTACTGACTAGAAGAGATGCAATTTATGATGAGAAAGAGCTTGTGAAACGCAATGAACATAGACAGCTACTTCAAACGTATGAGCCACCAGTGCTATCAATTTTGCTACTACTATTTTTATTACAAAATGTGGTTGTACATGGTTTGTGTTTCTGATCCTTTTTATCTTGTGAACACATTCCTGGAAAACATTTTGTCCCCTCTCAGAGTTGTAGCTAAGATGAAAAATAATTGCATTTATGCCTCAGATTGAGGAGTTTTAATATTTTAAAATAAAAAAGAACATTTTTGACAACCACAGGAAAATAGTGAACTTTCCCACAGAAAATTCTGCTATTACCATATTTGCATACATTTTCATGGTTCTCCAGGTTAAGAACACACTGTTTTTAAACAACATATTTCCGGTGTTGTTTTATATTTCCTGTGAAGAGATTTCAGAAGGTAAAAACAAATATATGGTGATGTTTCCAATTTCAATACTGAGTTAGGTTGGTTATAACTACAAAATCCTTAGGCAAATTCTGAGTTGAAAGTAGCAGAAACCTCAATTTGCTCTGCATTCGATAATAAAGGTAATACAGATATTCAAGCTAATGAGAAGCCCACAGCAGAACACATAGGAAAGGTTTGATCCAGGCACTTGTTTATATTACTAGAATCTAATTTCTTCCTCACTTTGACTTCCTCTGTGCTAGTTCCATGTTAAGGGAAGATTTAGTGAGGATGCCAACAGCTCCTGTTGCTAAATGTTCTTTGTACTAGGTGGGATTCATTCCTCAAATTCTATCAAAAAGTCTGAGATATTCTCCATACGGTCAAGCTCCAGTAATAAGCATTCTTGGCAGGGCACTGTGGTCTCCTGTTGAAAGCAGTATCTACAGTGGAAAAGCCCATCTACTGTTCCAACCATGGAAATGCTTTGGAACCAGCATCCTCAGTACTAAAGAGTCTACCAATAGTAATTCAGAGCTTTTGAAGGATAAAATAGCGATGTACTGGAGGAGGGAACACACATGTCCTTCTTCCATCAGTGAACATCACTCCTAGTTAAGGATTAGATAAAGATAGGGACTTAGATGAGGAGTCACTATAAGTATGAGGCATTTATAGTGGTAAATGCTTGTCCCTTTTACCAAAATGAATTCCACTTGTTAAGAAAAAAATGGAAAAGGATAAAATGCAAATGGTTTTCTTTTCTAGTAATGAAAATTAAAATACAAATGTGCTCTGAAAAAACTGTGACCGGATGATTTTTGTATACAGTGTCCAAGTACAGATCTGTCACTCACTTGTGCCTTGGAGGTTTCCTGCTGCAGGGATGTGATGAAAGGTACCAGCACTGTCTGGGAGCAGATGATGTGGACACCTGACAGTTAAGGGAGATTACCATTGACTTCATTTTCCTAGAAACTTGTGTTAAACCACACTCACTCATTCTCTCTTCCTCCAACTCTGCTCATGCTGTGTGCTAAGGATACACTAAATCATCTGCACACCCATGACCCCATTTTTCCTGAGCCATCGCATTGCTCTAGGAAGAGACTTCAGAGGGAGTGGATTAGGAGCAACCGCAGAAATGTTACTTGTTTGTTTCTTGTCTGCTCCTCCCCAAATGAAAGTTCCATGGGGTCAAGGGTTCCGATGGAGTTCACAATGCCCTATGCCTAGGAGAGTTTTCGATTTTGCTATTTGTGTAATTCTGTAGCTATATTTGATTTGGAGCAAGAAATAAAAAACTGTTCTAGAGGTGCTTGGGGCTGAAGCTATTTCACTTTTTACACCTAGGGGAGCTGTGCCACCTTAGGTTGGTTGGAGACAGAAGGTTTAGAGGACTTCAAATGATGTTGGAGAAACTGGTTGACCCAGAGATTAGTGACCAGGGTGGTTCCTTGCTATGCAGGGGTTCATTTTCTTATACAGTGTGTGTCTTGAAGGAAACATGAGAGGTCTGGTTGGACTTGTTGAGCTGCTCATGAGTTGTCCAAGAGGAACTTCAAAGATGGATTCAAATTCAAAAAAGAATCTGAGATCAAGACATAAACGTGTGCAGTATATCTTCATTCTGTCCAGGGACATGGCTGTGTTTCATGTACTGGCAGTAACTTTATAGGTTCCAAATGTGTCCTGCATACCTTCTCACAATTACATATATTCTGTTACAGATTGGGTTTTCAAATTTTCTCAGCTGGTTTGAAAAAAATAAATTTCATACTGAAAACATATTTAGGAATTTTTCTGGAATGTTTGAGAATCACAGCTTTAAGCTGCCTTTGGGCCTTGTGTAGGCATAACATCAGATTTCCTGGGCAATGATATTTCTGTCTCCTTCTTCCCACTATTCTCCTTCACAACTCACTGAACAGGCACTGTGCAATCACACCCCCAGCTGCTTTGCATGGGCCACTGGGGCCCAGCGGGCTGCTGCAGCCCTATTAAAGGGGCCTCCTGCCGGTGGGGCCTGAGGATCAGATGGGTGAGCAGCAGCAGGATGGTGCCCCAGCCCCAGCTCCCCATCTTCCTGGTGCTCTGGGCCTCAGGTGAGATCTTAGTGGGGAAAGATTTTATAATATCAGAGATTTTCCCATGCAGAACAAATAGAATATTTTATCTAAAATAGTCTCATTGCTTATGATAAATAAGAAAACCTATACACATTAATTTGTATGTATTAGTGATGACATGTATAGTCACTCTCCATTTTGACTGCAGGCATCTCTGGGGACATCATCATGACCAAGTCTCCAGGCTCCCTGGCTGTGTCTGTAGGAGGGAGGGTCACCATCAACTCCAAGTCCAGCCAGAGTCTTCTGCAGAGCTCCAACCAGAAGAACTACTTAGGCTGGTACCAGCAGAAACCAGGACAGGCTCCTAAACTGCTCATCTCCTGGGCATTCACCCGGGCATCTGGGGTCCCCGACAGGTTCGGTGGCAGTGGGTCTGGGACAGATTTCACTCTCACCATCAGCAGCGCACAGGCTGAGGATGTGGCAGCTTATTACTGCATGCAGCATTATAGCTATCCTCCCACAGTGCTTCAGCCTCCAACACAAACCTCATCTCCAGGGCGTCCCCAGGGCCACGGGCCAGTGCATCTCTGCTGCACCAGGTGCACCCTTCCTGCTCAGCCCTGTGTCCCCACAGCTGGATGAGAGGCTGGCCTGGTGGCTCTATCTTGCAACAATAAAGATTAGCCTGTCCTGTGTCTCTTGCACACAGGCAAGTCATTCTAGGAAGTCTCTATAATGACCTGTTGTGGATCCTTCTCTCCACTGTCCCAGATGTTTTGCATCACTTGAAATTGTGCTGTCTCTACAGATGAATTTATATTCTTGACACAGCAATGACTTCAACTGCATCTTGTGAAGAAGGGCTTAGTGTTCATCACTCTGATGGATCAGCTGTCCCTGCTCTGTGCCTGATGACTCTGAACTTCCCGTTTTATTCATTTCTGTGTCCCCGATTCTCATTCTCACTTCTTGGCCTTGGGAGCTTCCCAGGGTGCAATGCTCAGTCCCTTATTGTCAAGTGCTTCCCCATCAGACCTTAGTCTGCTTCTCTAACTCATCTGTCCTCAGCATGCTAAGCATTTCCTATTCTGAGTCTCCACATTTTCACCTGATGGTTTGTTTCTGAACTAGCTTCTTTACTCCATTCCATTCTTTTTGGTCCTTCTTATTTTAAAAATAACATTCTCATATTCCATTTCCTCCTTGTGCTGTTTTTACAATTATAGATCCCGGTGCTCTATATCCTTGACAGCACGGCAGCCATAGCTGTGAACTCTATATGTGTGCCACCATCTCTGGGACTTTGATGTATGAATCATTGATAACCTACTGACTTTGAAAAACTAAATTTAAGCCATAGTTTTCAAAATCTTATGTTGCCCGACCTCACTCTCCTGTTAGATACCATTATCAGTATGCTCATGTCATACCACCTGTAGGTAGTGTTCTATACGATCAACAAGTTAGAACATTTAGCGGGCTGCACTGTGATTCTTGTGTTTATGGGGACATGGTGAGTAAGTGGTCTCCAAATGCTGGCTTAATGACCAGTCTTCAGGCAATAGAAGAATAATTTAGGGGTGCTGTTAAGATGCAGGATCCCATATGTCATGTCTGAAAATGATGCTCTTTAGGAACAATTTACATCTGGAAAAAACATTTTTTGCACAATACTCTCAGGATTGCACTGTTTATTCAAGCTTGAGTAACAGTAGTTACTAAAAAATTAATGCTGTTTGGAAGAAGATAGGTGTACATTCAAATAAGATTCTAGATTTTACGGGTGCTAAGAAAAATTCCAAGCTATAATCTGTGCCTCAGATTACTTATATGTAAAAGAGTATATAAGACTCCATTTATGAAATGATGAAGATCATTAAATGTGATTTTGTATGACTATAGTTTTCAAAATGTCTGTGCCACATAGTGCATCATTACCAAAAGTGAATTTCTTTTCTGTGTTTAATAATACTCTATATTTGCAACTCTTTTCTTGGCTTGACATAACTTACCCCACTATCTTCTTTTACCTTTCTGATACTCTTTATCTTCATTAAATTATTGATATGAGGACATACATGACTTCAAAGAGAGAGGGGGTGATAGGTGCCATGGTTTAATGGCATGATACTCAGATCTGAGCATCCTTAGGGGTGAAGGAGAATGGTCTGGGAGGGGCAGCCGGCAGCAAGGAAGCACACTTACTGGCACTGTGTAGTCAGTGGTCTTAGGATGCGGGAGAGGAAATGACCCCATGAGAGGGCGGCAGGCGAATGAGCTTCCTCAGGGAGAGCCAGGTTGTGGAGGTGATGAGAAATTTCAGAGAAAGGGTTGAGCTCTTCAGGGCTGAGGTAACCAATATCCCTCAACTTCTCATCATATGCAGTTATTCAAATTTAAGTTTAAATTGATTAAACTTCATGTTTAAAAAACATGAGTCCTCAGGTATGCTGGGCACATGTCAAATGCTCCAAAGCCACAGGGAGCTGGTTGCTGGGCTCCAGCAGCTGCGATGTTGCTCAGCACACACCGAGAGTACGTCCACTCCTGCATACGTTCTATTGGGGAGTGCTGTTCGCGGGATGGTGTGACAGCAAAGGAGAGATTTCATAGATGTGTCAAATATAAGGGGTGGAGGTTCAGGGATGGGAGAAAGATGGGGACGTACGAACTTTATTTTACTAACTGATTTTTACGAATATACATTCTTTATCTCTCAAGGCACGAATGTCACAATTATTTCTTGATCGGCAACTTGTTTGATGAGCTTCTCCTATGCAAGTCACAATTCTTGGTTTTTCTATGGTGCACAGAAACTTCATGCTCCAAACCATGTCTGTGCTGAGAGTCCTGGCAGTGTAGAAAGATAAATCAAAAAAGCAAGTTTTCTTTCCCATTTTATTCCTGGGCCAAAGGCTGACATGTGGGCACAAAGCCTCTCATCACGGTTCAAAGCTACGGAGCTGCAAATGCTCAGTGCAGGTGACAGAGCACATCAGCGGAACCAGAGGTCCAGGTGTGTCTGAGCAGTAGTGAGGAGGGCAGCTGGGAGGGAACGTTGGTCTGCTTGGACTGGTTCATGCCTGCACACAGACTAGACCTGCATCCTGGAGTTCAGGGTGATTTTTCTTAAAAGCTGTGCCAAACATTTTTAATAGACACCTGCATCATGAGCATTGGACTCCATCTCCACTGTTTGTTTAAAGTGTGCTGGGCCTCCTGGCTAACAGGTCACTGCATTTTGCATCTCCCCCAACACAACCACTTGGTCTCTGCCAGATAACTTCTTAGGCAAGAATAAGTTTTCAGAAGCTCTCTTCTCCTCAGTGGCATGAATGCTTCAGATGACCACAGATCTCCATATACATGAATGTTATACACTTTTAATGACTGTAAACAAAAACCACTCTCACTGTTCTACTCTTCCATGAAACCTGCAGTGGTCAGGGTTCAATGAAGGAAGCCAGGCAGGAGTCCCATCCACTCTGTGAGTTTCCCTGGGAAGCAGAGCTGGGCTTCTTCCTGCTTTCATATCATCAACCCACAATCTCATTACCATCTGCAGATTGTCAGTCATAAGCAAAAGAGCAGAAAAATTGTCCAGTACATGATGTCTCCTATATTCCCTTCCCATTCCCATTTCCTGACATCTGTCCACAGTATTAAAATTATTACATTGTGAAGAAGAAAAAGAAGTCTCATATACTTCTGTGTCCCTCCATGTTATATAGCTAATTCTGTGCCTTCTATCTTCCAGCTTATACTTTTTATTTTTAAAACCCAACTTTTGGAATTTTTACACGCACTTTAACTCTCAGGAAAATGTTATTGAAGAAAGTCAAAGACCTTTTCCATTTGCATCTTTTCTGTCTTGTGAAGGTACAAAAACCAAGGCTTTACTAATGCTTCTGTGTCACTAGCCCTGAGGTGAGCCTGTGTACAATGAGTACCTGGACCAGCTTCATGGGGAGAGGGGATAAATACAGAAAAAGAAGAGTAGTAAGTAGGAAACCTGGGAAAATACCTGTTTCAGACCCTGACCAACAACTGCCCCTAAAGATGCCCTGGGACCTGCCTGAGCCCAGCAGCTGTGCAGCCTGGGGTCCCAGGAATCTCCCTGTTCTCTGGTGGGTAAGGAGACTGACAGACATGGTGAGTGTAGGCAAACCAGGAGGGTCAGGATGAGCTTCCACACGAGGTGACAAACTCCCCGTCTCAGCAAGTGTCGTGCTCAGAGTGCAGGTGGACCCACGCCTCCTGGGGCTTCTGCCACGCCAGGGCTGTGCAGCTGCTGGGCCATCACATGTGGCAGTGGATGTGTAGCCAAGTCCTTTATGGTCCAGAACCCTCAGCTGCCACCTCTCCCCCTGATTCCCCAACATCCTCCTCTTAAGCAAACTCAGAGAATTGGCCATGCCTGCTCCCCAGAAAAAACAATGTATTTGTGCAGCTGGGCCACCCAGGCAGGGAGGTTTGTGTTCAGGGCTGTATCACTGTGGGAGGATATTTTGTACTTTGCTGGCAGTAATAAACTCCAGCATCGTCAGCCTGCACCCTGCTGATCTTGAGGGTGAAATCTGTCCCTGACCCACTGCCACTGAACCTGTCTGGGACCCCAGAGTCACGGTTGGAAACCTTATAGATCAGTCGCTTAGGAGCCTGGCCGGGCTTCTGGAGGTACCATTGCAAATAGGTGTTTCCATTACTGTGCAGGAGGCTCTCACTGGACCTACAGGAGATGGAGGCCAGCTCTCCAGGGCTGACGGGCAGGGAGAGCGGGGTCTGCGTCAACACGATATCTCCACTGGATCCTAAAATGGCAAAAGAAAATCACAAAATGAGGTACAAATATTGCAAGGAATTTATATAATTTTCTTTTTGCTATATATTTCAGGTCAAATCACATTTTTGTGTGATTTTGAATCATACTCCAAAAGTATCAGATTTCAAGAGTACCAAAGATTTGCAAGGCCTCGGGATCTTTTGCAGTGTACTACACCACTGCCCAAAGCACAGGCTCTTGTTCCTTCTGGAATCTTCCTCACCCTTTCAGATCTAAGCATCGCATACCCAAACTGGAGGACACGTCATGTTATCCACCACATAGAAGGCAGTGGCGCCTTTAAGCTGAGCCTCTCCACCTGCCTGTCTTTCTCATCCACCCTCTGCCCTTACCAGGGATCCAGAGCACCAGCAGCCCCAGGAGCTGAGCAGGGAACCCCATGCTGAGAAGTCTGTCAGGTGGTTCCTGATAAGTGGGAGCAGGACTAGATCTGACCTTTTATCTCAGTCCTCCCTTAGGGAAATATGCAAATCTCCTGGTGGGTGCAGCAGGGTGGAAAGAGTCAAAAGGAGACCAGAGGTGGAGCACTTCATGTGAGCAAAATGAAATAAATTGTATTCTGTTTGAAGGAAAAGTAGTAAGGATACAAATATTGGTTTTTGTTTTCAACAAGGTCAGACTATGAAAAATATGAATTCCAATGTGGCAGAGGTAGTGAGTCTCTCATTCTTAAGAAATTGTCTATTGATGATCTATCAGAGACCCTGAGGATGTAGAGGTGTGTGTCCAGAGTAAACCCTGGGCGGGCCAAGTGGCTCTCCCACCTGGCTCTACCCCACCTGCCCTGGAGAAGGAAGCAGCTCCTCCCTCTGCTGCTGACCCAGGGAGGCTCCCAGGTATTTGTCTGTTGGCCGCTGCTCCCAGGCTACTAGCTGTTATGTTAGGCATCAGAGGCAAATATCTCTTTCCACCTGTGGATGGGATGGATGGTAAGTAGATAAATAGTGTGTCTTTACTGTGTGCTGAGTGAATGAATTCATAATTTGGTCAGAACACTCAAACTAAGTGCGCTGGACAGGGAGAAAAACCAGATTCTTGGAGAAATGCTGGTATAGAGACCCTGTGTTTTTTACACAAAAATAATCTTTTGTCCTTTGGTTGTATCCAGTGGCACCTCTGTCTTCTCGTAAGAGTTCATCAGGAAAATCTCTATAGTGAATATATTATATTGTCAACTTGATCCTTTCCCTTGAGGGTTTAAGAGGAAATAATAAACAATATGTGCACCAAAAAATCTCTATGACTAATCTTGTATTTATCAAAAAAGTCTTTGTAATGACTGTAGACTGTTGTTTTGAAGGAATATATTATATTTGAAAATAACCCCAATTCTACAGATGGGAATTTATTTATTTTTTAATTGTTGATTACTACCCATCATATAGCTGTGTGCTTTTATATTCTTAATTAAATAGTGCTTTTATTATAATGGATAAATTCTAAGGTATAGAATTATCTGTTCAAAAACAAAAATGAATAGCTCCTGACAGAATTCTTTTCATAAGTGTTGCAACAATTTACCTTCTGTAGCAATGAATGGGAGTTTTGTTTTCTCGATATAGGGGTATCTGAAAGAAGAGGAGACTTACAGGAACATGGGGCCAAAATAGACACTGAAAACAGCTTGTGTTATTTTTCAGGGCGGTGATTAGAGCAGCTCATTCTCTACCACAGCTTGCTCACCATGTAATGATTGATGTTAACTAGGAGGTGGAACTGCCCCAGGCACCTTTTAATTACTTGGGATCCAGAGCAGCAGGAGGCTGAGGCACTGAGCTAGTTGACTTGAGAGAGGGGTGTGAGTTAGTTATTAAAGATTCCGAGTGCCAATATTGTAGGGCTTAAAGATGGTGGTGGGAGAGGTGAGACAGACAACTCCTCCAAAAGCCATATATAATATGAAAATATAGTTAATACAACCAATGCTGAAGGAAAGAAGGTAGTGCCAGACTGCATACACCTGGAGAAAAGAACAGAACTCATGCAACAGGGTAATGTACCAAAGCTGTGATCTGGCAGGACCCAAGACCTTCCATCACCCCAGCTCACCTGTGGGAGGAAGAGAACCAGAGCGTGGAGGGGAGAGAGGACTAGGACTGCTGAACACCCAGCCCCAGAGATCTGTTCTGGGAGCATGAACCTACATTGCAAAGTGCTCTGGAGATTAGTGGGGTTGGAAAGCTAAGACAGGCAGAATACTTGGACAGACTGAGATTCCAGCCACTTGTGGAAAACAGGGATCCACATCCCGCTGCTCTGGGACAAAAGAAGAGCAGGAAATCTGAGAGACTGCCTAACAGGGGCAAGGATGGCACAGAGCTTGCTGCTCAGGAGAAAGGACAGCTGAACAAAATTGTCTGGGTGCTCTCTGCCCAGTAGTTTGGGAACTTTCAGGAGCTCAGGTGCTCCATCCCCCTGGCAGGCTATACAGCTCCAAGGACCACCCCCCAGGATATGCAGCCTGCCGAGCCTTCCTGCCTACCAGCCAGCAACAACTGGCAATCCAGTATCCCCTGCCCTGGTGTCAGGCCAGCCAGAGGGAAGCCCAGCCTATGGCAGCCAGAAACACAAAGCACAGAGGCTTACACCTGTGCACTCTGCTCACTGGTTCTGGCAGTGGAAACAGGCACAGCACCCAAGAGGCAGGAAACATTTCTTTCCTCCCCGCAAGGCACCAGCACCTCTCTCCTGTGACATCTGACATCACTCCAGGGGCTGAGAAGCTCCAAAGAGTAGAGCTTCAGGGCACTAGAGGGTGCCACATAAAATATGAAACATCCAAGGAACCTAGTTCAACCCAAAATCCCACACAAAAAAAGGGACAAGTGAAACTAAACTCATCAATCCTCCTGAAAGAGATTTCAAAATAAAAATCATAAACATTCTCATGGAGGTACAGAAAATATTCAAGAACTCAGAGATGAATTTAGAACGAAGATTCAATCATTAAGATATTCCATACCTGAAATGAGACATACAATGAAGGGATTTAAAAGCAGATTAGATACAGTGGAGGAGACTGTAAATGGAATAGGAATTAGAGAAGAGGAATTAAAAGAAGTTGAGTTACAGACAGAAAAAGGATCTCTAGGAATGAAAGAATATTGAGAAAACTGTGTGACCAATCCAAACAGAACAATATTTGCATTATAAAGGTACCAGAAAAAGAAGAGAGAGAAAAGGGATAGAAAGTGTCTTTGAGGAGGTAATTGCTGAAAACTTCCCCAATCTGGGGAAGGAGATAGTCTCTCAAGTCACGGAGGTACACAGATCTCCCAACATAAGGGACCCAAGAAAAACAACACCAAGACATAAAATAATTAAAATAGCAAAAATCAAGGATAAAGACAGAGTGGTAAAAGCAGCCAGAGAGAGAAAAAAAATCACATACAAAGGAAAAACCATCAGGCTTTCATTAGACTTCTCAATGGAAACCTTACAGGCCAGGAGGGAGGGGCATGATATAGCAAATATAATGAAGTAAAGGTCTCAAACCAAAAACACTTGACCGAGCAAGATTATCATTTAAATTTGAGAGACAGAGTAAACAATTTCCCAGAGAAGCAAAAAGTGAGAGAATTTACTTCCCACGAACTGTGTCTAGAGGGTATTTTAGAGGGACTGCTGTAGATGGAAGTGTTTTTTTTTTCTTTTTTTCAGAGGGCATTTCTCATATTTATTGATCAAATGGTTGTTAACAACAATAAAATTCTGTATGGGGGGTAAATACTCAATGCACAATCATTAATCCACCCCAAGCCTAATTGTCATCAGTCTCCAATCTTCTGAAGCATAACAAACAAGTTCTTACATGGTGAACGAATTCTTACATAGTGAGTAAGTTCTTACATGGTGAACAGTACAAGGGCAGTCATCACAGAAAGTTTCGGTTTTGATCATGCATTATGAACTATAAACAATCAGGTCAAATATGAATATTCATTTGATTTTTATACTTGATTTATATGTGGATCCCACATTTCTCCCTTTATTATTATTATTATTTTTATTTTTAATAAAATGCTGAAGTGGTAGGTAGATGCAAGATAAAGGTAGAAAACATAGTTTAGTGTTGTAAGAGAGCAAATGTAGATGATCAGGTGTGTGCCTGTAGACTATGTGTTAATCCAAGCTAGACAAGGGCATTAGAACATCCACAGATGCAGAAGATTTCTCTCAAAACAGAGGGGTGAGGTTCTAAGTCTCACCACTGTTGATCCCCAATTTCTCACCTGATGGCCCCGCTGCGATTGTGCCTGTCTTAGGTTATTCCTCCTGAGGAATCTTACCCGTCTCTGGCTAACCAGTCATCTTCCGGGGCCAATCCCAGGAGATGTAAAGTTGGTAAGTGAGGGAAAAGAGATATTGTTTGAAAAGGTTAGCTTTTTACTTCTTTGCATATTTATGCCCTGTGGCTTCTATGCTCAGCATTTGTCTTGAGGTATCTTTACCACTTGGAGGAATTATGATACTCAGCAAATTCGATATGAGGCACAAATTCTATTTAAGGGTTCTAATTAGAAAGGAAGAAGAACAGCTATAGAGGTAGCAGATGGAAGAAAACATGGGAGGATTGATTATTTCTTTGACATATCTTCTTGTAGAGTAACTTAAGCATGTATACGTTTTAAACTACTAATTAAATTGCACACACACATTAACATAATAGGAATACAGTTACATAACCAATGCAGATCTATAATTACCAGCCATCAACAGTGAAGCCAAGAAAACCAGTTAGGCACCTCAGGCATTTGTGAAAATTTGTCTATGATATGATGGATATTGTCCAACTGTACTTGCACAGTCTGAGAGAAATCAGACAAATTAAAACAACCCATTCCTGGGAACTGTTCACATCCCATATGTTCTTTTAACAGTAGATAGTCTGTAGTTGTAAAATTTTGGAGTGCTACAACTTGCACTTCTCCTAATTCTTGGTTGAGTCCCAACAGTATAGATCCAGTCAAATTTGTTGTTTTACTGAAAGCACAGGCCCGCTTAGATATCTCCTTCTTCATTCCAATGGCAAGTCCAGGAACTGGTGGGATGGATGCAGCTACAACTGCAGCATTGCCTGGATCTTTGTTGAGGTTTTTGATGATCATCTTCTGGTATGACTCTTCCAGAGAGTGCTGATGTTAGAAGTCCTTCTTCATATCGTATCTTAGTTCATTTTCTGGGTAGCCAAATTAGGCTTTGATCCTCTGTATAAACACAAACAGACCCTTTGCCAACACTTTGATATGCCCTTTATACCATTGTGTAGAACTCATTGGAAGTCACCACACAGGAACTGCTTTTTTTTTTAAGAGAAAGGAATATTATCAGAAAAGTGTACCTCCATAGCCAATCATCTGACACCCTTTAAGTGATCAAAATAAGGATATTTAAAGCATGCATTAATCGTTGATTTACAGTTAGTTTTATCCTATCAAGGAGTAATCTCCCTTTTCTTTCTTTCTTTCTTTCTTTTTTTTCCTTAATCTACACGTACATGAAGAATATTATGTTTACTAGGCTCTCCCCTACACCGGGTACCCCCTACAAACCCCTTTACAGTCACTGTCCATCAGAATAGCAAAATTTTGTAGAATCACTACTTGTCTTCTCTGTGTTGTACAGCCCTCCCCTTTCGCCCTCCCCCCCATGGATGCTAATCCTAATACCCCCTTTCTTCTTACCCCCTTATCCCTCCCAACCCACCCATACTCCCCAGTCCCTTACCCTTTGGTACCTGTTAGTCCATTCTTGAGTTCTGTGATTCTGCTGCTATTTTGTTCCTTCAGTTTTTCCTTTGTTCTTATACTCCACGGATGAGTGAAATCATTTGGTATTTCTTTTTCTCCACTTGGCTTATTTCACTGAGCATAATACCCTCCAGCTCCATCCATGTTGCTGCAAATGGTACAAGTTGCCCTCTTCTTATGGCTGAGTAGTATTCCATTGTGTATATGTACCACATCTTCTTTATCCATTCATCTACCGATGGACATTTAGGTTGCTTCCAGTTCTTGGCTATTGTAAATAGTGCTGCGATAAACATAGGGGTATATCTGTCTTTCTCAAACTTGATTGCTGCGTTCTTAGGGTAAATTCCTAGAAGTGGAATTCCTGGGTCAAATGGTAGGTCTGTTCTGAGCATTTTGATGAACTTCCGTACTGCTTTCCACAATGGTTGAACTAATTTACATTCCCACCAGCAGTGTAGGAGGGTTTCCCTTTCTCCACAGCCTCACCAACATTTGTTGTTGTTTGTCTTTTGGATGGCAGCCATCCTTACTGGTGTGAGGTGATACCTCATTGTAGTTGTTTTCCTTGCCCAAGGAGATATGTTCAAGAAGAGGTCACTCATATTTATGTTTAAAAGGTTGCCTATGTTTTTTTCTAACAGTTTTATGGTTTCATGACTTACATTCAGGTCTTTGATCCATTTTGAATTTACTTTTGTGTATGCGGTTAGACAATGGTCCAGTTTCATTCTCCTACATGTAGCTGTCCATTTTTGCCAGCATCATCTGTTGAAGAGACTGTCATTTTGCCATTGTATGTCCATGGCTCCTTTATTAAATATTATTTGACCATATATGTCTGGGTTATTGTATGGATTCTCTAGTCTGTTCTACTGGTCGGTGGCTCTGTTCTTGTGCCAGTACCAAATTGTCTTGATTACTATGGCTTTGTAGTAGAGCTTGAACTTGGGGAGTGAGATCCCCCCTACTTTATTCTTCTTTTTCAGGATTGCTTTGGCTATTCGGGGTCTTTGCTGTTTCCATATGAATTTTTGAATTATTTGTTTCAATTCATTGAAGAATGTTGCTGGTAATTTGATAGGGATTGCATCAAATCTGTATATTGCTTTGGGCAGGATGGCCATTTTGATGATATTAATTCTTCCCAGCCATGAGCACGGGATGAGTTTCCATTTGTTAGTGTCCCCTTTAATTTCTCTTAAGAGTGACTTGTAGTTTTCAGGGTATAGGTCTTTCACTTCTTGGTTAGGTTTATTCCTAGGTATTTTATTCTTTTTGATGCAATTGTGAATGGAATTGTTTTCCTGATTTCTCTTTCTATTGGTTCATTGTTAGTGTATAGGAAACCTAGATTTCTGTGTGTTAATTTTGTATCCTGCAACTTTGCTGTATTCCGATACCAGTTCTATTAGTTTTGGGGTGGAGTCTTTAGGGTTTTTTATGTACAGTATCATATCATCTGCAAATAGTGACAGTTTAACTTCTTCTTTACCAATCTGGATTCCTTGTATTTCTTTGTTTTGTCTGATTGCCGTGGCTAGGACCTCTAGCACTATGTTAAATAACAGTGGGGAGAGTGGGCATCCCTGTCTAGTTCCCGATCTCAGAGGAAAAGCTTTCAGCTTCGAGCTGTTCAGTGTAATGTTGGCTGTGGGTTTATAATAAATGGCCTTTATTATGTTGAGGTACTTGCCCTCTATTCCCATTTTGCTGAGAGTTTTTATCATGAATGGATGTTGAATTTTGTGAAATGCTTTTTCAGCGTCTATGGAGATGATCATGTGGTTTTTGTCTTTCTTTTTGTTGATGTGGTGGATGATGATGGATTTTTGAATGTTGTACCATCCTTGCATCCCTGGGATGAATCCCACTTGGTCATGGTGTATGATCCTTTTGATATACTGCTGAATTCTGTTTGCTAATATTTTATTGAGTATTTTTGCATCTACATTCATCAGGGATATTGTTCTGTAATTTTCTTTTTTGGTGGGGTCTTTGCCTGGTTTTGGTATTAGGGTGATGTTGGCCTCATAGAATGAGTTTGGGAGTATTCCCTCTTCTTCTATTTTTTGGAACACTTTAAGGAGAATGGGTATTATGTCTTCTCTGTGTGTCTGATAAAATTCTGAGGTAAATCCGTCCAGCCCCGGGGTTTTGTTCTTGGGTAGTTTTTTGAATACCGTTTCAATTTCTTTTCTCATAATTGGTTTGTTTAACTTTTGTGTTTCTTACTTGGTCAGTCTTGGGAGGTTGTATTTTTCTAGGAAGTTGTCTATTTCTTCTAGGTTTTCCAGCTTGTTGGCATATAGGTTTTCATAGTAGTCTTTAATAATTCTTTGTGTTTCTGTGGAGTCTGTCGTGATTTTTCCATTCTCATTTCTGATTATGTTGATTTGTGTTGATTCTCTTTTTCTCTTAATAAGTTTGGGTAGAGGCTTATCTATTTTGTTTATTTTCTCAAAGAACCAGCTCTTGGTTTCGTTGATTTTTGCTATTGTTTTATTCTTCTCAATTTTGTTTATTTCTTCTCTGATCTTTATTATGTCCCTCCTTCTGCTGACTTTAGGCCTCATTTGTTCTTCTTTTTCCAGTTTCGATAACTGTGATGTTAGACTATTCATTTGGGATTGTTCTTCCTTCTTCAAGTGTGCCTGGATCGCTATATACTTTCCTCTTAAGACTGCTTTCGCTGTGTCCCACAGAAGTTGGGGCTTTGTGTTGTTGCTGTCGTTTGTTTCTATATATCCCTTGATCTCTATTTTGATTTGTTCATTGATCCATTAATTATTTAGAAGCATGTTATTAAGCCTCCATGTGTTTGTGAGCCTTTTCATTTTCTTTGTAGAATTTATTTCTAGTTTTATACCTTTGTAGTCTGAAAAATTGGTTGGTAGAATTTCAATATTTTGGAATTTACTGAGGCTCTTTTTGTTGGCTAGTATGTGGTCTATTCTGGAGAATGTTCCATGTGCACTTGAGAAGAATATATATATCCTGTTGCTTTTGCATGTAGAGTTCGATAGATGTCTATTAGGTCCATCTGTTCTACTGTGTTGTTCAGTGCTTCTGTGTCCTTACTTATTTTCTTCCTGGTGGATCTATCCTTTGGTGTGAGTGGTGTATTGAAGTCTCCTAAAATGAATGCATTGCAGTCTATTTCCCTCTTTAGTTCTGTTAGTATTTTTTTCACACATGCTGGTGCTCCTGTGTTTGGTGCATATATATTTAGAATGGTTATATCCTCTTGTTGGATGGAGCCCTTTATCATTATGTAGTGTCCTTCTTTATCTCTTGTTACTTTATTTGTTTTGAAGTCTATTTTGTTTGATATTAGTACTGCAACCCCTGCTTTCTTCTCACTGTTGTTTGCCTGAAATGTGTTTTTCCATCCCTTGACTTTTAGTCTGTGCACGTCTTTGGGTTTGAGGTGAGTTTCTTGTCAGCAGCATATAGATGGGTCTTGCTTTTTTATCCATTCTATTACTCTGTCTCTTTTGATTGGTGCATTAAGTCCACTTATATTTAGGGTGACTATTGAGAGATATGTACTTATTACCATTGCAGGCTTTAAATTCGTGTTTACCAAAGGTTCAAGGTTAGCCTCTTTAGCATCTTACTGCCTAACTTAGCTCACTTATTGAACTGTTATACACACTGTCTGGAGATTCTTTTCTTCTCTCCCTTCTTATTCATCCTCCTCCATTCTTCATATGTTGTGTGTTTTGTTCTGCGCTCTTTTTAGGAGTGCTCCCATCTAGATCAGTCCCTGTAAGGTGCCCTGTAGGGGTGGTTTGTGGGAAGCAAATTCCCTCAGCTTTTGCTTGTCTGGGAATTGTTTAATCCCGCCATCATATTTAAATGATAGTCGTGCTGGATACAGTATCCTTGGTTCAAGGCCCTTCTGTTTCATTGCATTAAATATGTCATGCCATTTTCTTCTGGCCTGTAGGGTTTCTGTTGAGAAGTCTGATGTTAGCCTGATGGGTTTTCCTTTATAGGTGAGCTTTTTCTCTCTAGCTGCCTTTAAAACTCTTTCCTTGTCCTTGATCCTTGCCATTTTAATTATTATGTTTCTTGGTGTTGTCCTCCTTGGATCCTTTCTGTTTGGGGTTCTGTGTATTTCCGTGGTCTTTTCGATCATTTCCTCCCCCAGTTTGGGGAAGTTTACAGCAATTATTTCTTCAAAGACACTTTCTATCCCTTTTCCTCTCTCTTCTTCTTCAGGTACCCCTATAATACGGATATTGTTACTTTTGGATTGGTCACATAGTTCTCTTAGTATTGTATCGTTCCTGGAGGTCCTTTTATCTCTCTCTATGTCAGCTTCTATACGTTCCTGTTCTCCGGTTTCTATTCCTTCAATGGCCTCTTGCATCTTATCTATTCTGCTTATAAATCCTTCCAGGGTTTGTTTCACTTCTGTGATCTCCTTCCAAACATCTGTGATCTCCCTCTGGACTTCATCCCATTGCTCTTGCATTTTTCTCTGCATCTCTGTCAGCATGTTCATGATTTTTATTTTGAATTCTTTTTCAGGAAGACTGGTTAGGTCTCTCTCCTTCTCAGGTGTTGACTCTGTGATCTTTGTCTGCCTGTAGTTTTGCCTTTTCATGGTGATAGAGATAGTTTGCAGAGCTGGTACGAGTGACGGCTGGAAGAGCTTTCCTTCTTGTTGGTTTGTGGCCTTCCTCTCCTGGGAGAATAGCAACCTCTAGTGGCTTGTGCTGGGCAGCTGTGCACAGACAGGGCTTCTGCTTCCTGCCCGGCTGCTATGGAGTTTATCTCCGCTGTTGTGGTGGGTGTGGCCTGGCTCAGGCTGCTGCTCCAAAATGGTGGAGCCCCATTGGAGGGGGAGTGGCCGGGAGGCTATTTATCTCCGTAAGGGGCCTCCATGCTCCCTGCTGCCCAGGGTGTTAGAGTGCCCAGAGATCCCCAGATTCCCTGCCTCTGGACTAAGTGTCCTGCCCTGTCCCTTTAAGACTTCCAAAAAGCACTCTCCAAACCAAAACAACAACAGCAAGAAAAAAAGAAAAAATCAAATAAATAATTAAAAAAAAAGAAAAACGCACGATTTTCTTTGTCCTCAGGTGCCGGTCTCAGTCACCCGCTCACTGGTCTTGCTGCCCTGTTTCCCTAGTATTGGGGTCCCTGTCCCTTTAAGACTTCCAAAAAATACTCGCAAAAAAAAAAAAAATGGCCACTCCCGTTTCTTTGTTCTCTGGCGTCAGCCTCAGGCACCCGCTCACCGGTCCTGCCGCTCTGTTTCCCTAGTATCCAGGACCCCACGCATGCACTGTCTCTGTGCTCTTGTCCCGATGACTGGGGCTGGGTGTTCAGCCATCCTGGGCTCCTTCTCCCTCCCGCTCAGATCTCTCTCTTCCTGCTGGGAGCTTGGGGGATGGGTACTCAGGACCTGCCGGGCCGGGGTTTGTATTTTACCGCCTCTCCAAGGCACTGGGTTCTCACAGGTGTGGATGTGGTCTGGATGTTGTCCTGTGTCCTCTGGTCTCTATTTTAGGAAGAGTTGTCTTTGTTATATTTTCATAGATATATGTGGTTTTGGGAGGAGATTTCTGCTGCTCTACTCACGCCACCATCTTGGCTCCAGTCGATGGAAGTGTTTTTAAGGTTAAATAGCTGTCATCAGAGGAAATAAAACTACAGTAAAGAAAGTAGAACAATTAATTAGTAAGCAGATACAAAATCAAATCAACTACCCAAAATGTCAGTCAAGGGATAGACAAACAGTACAGAATATTATACCTAAAGTATAAATAATGGAGGAGGAGAGAAAAAAAGAACCTTTAGGTTGTGTTTATAATAGCATACTAAGTGAGTTAAATTAGACTGTTAGATAGTAAGGAAGTTACCCTTGAAATTTCATAACCACGAATCTAACTTATCAATAATCGCCCTAAATGTAAATGGTCTGAATGCACCAATCAAAAGACACTGAGTCTCTAAATGGATAAAAACACAAGACCTATCTATATGCTACCTACAAGAGACTCTCTTCAAACCCAAAGACATACATGAATGAAAAGTATAGGGATGGAAAAAGATATTTCATGTAACTGATAGAGAAAATCAGGGGTTGCAGTAGTTGTATCAGACAAAATAGACTTCAAAACAGAGAAATTCACAAGAGACAAAGAAGGACATTACATAATGATAAAGGGGTCAGTCCAACATGAGGATATAACCATTCTAAATATACATGCACCCAACACAGGAGAACCTACATATGTGAAACAAATACTATCATAATTGAAAGGGGAAATAGAATGCAATTCATTCAGTTTAGGAGACTTCAACACTCCACTCACTCCAAAGGACAGATCAACTAGACAGAAAATAAGTAAGGAGAAGGAGGCACTGAACAACATATTAGAACAGATGCACCTAACAGAAATCTACAGAACACTCCACACAAAGGCAGCAGGAAACCCCAAAACACATTCTTCTCAAGTGTACATGGAATGTTTTAAAGAATAGGCCAAAGAAGAGCCTCAGTAAATTCAAAAATATTGAAATTGCACCAAGTTTTTCAGACCACAAAGGTATGAAACTAGAAATAAATTATGCAAACAAAATGAAAAAGCCCAAAAACACAAGGAGGCTTAACAACATGCACCTAAACAATCAATGATCAATAACAAAATTAAAACAGAGATCAAACAATATATGGAGACAAATGACAACAATAATTTAACACCGCAAAAATCTGTGGGATGCAGCAAAGGCTGTGCTAAGAACAAAGTATATTGTACTACAGGCTCAGGAAAGAATAATCCCACATGAACAGTCTAAATTCACAATTAATGAAACTAGAAAAGAAGAACAAATGAGGTCCAAGTCCGTAAAAGGTGGGACATAATAAAGATCAGAGGAGAAATCAAGAATAAAACAATAGAGAGAATCAATGAAAGCAGGAGCTGATTCTTTGAGAACATAAACAAAATAGATAAACCCCTAGCCAGACTCATCAAGAAAACAAGAGAGTCTACACACATAAAGAGAATCAGAAATGAGAAATGAAAAATCACTACGAACCCACAGAAATACAAAGAATTATTAGAGAATACTATGAAAAGTTATATGCTAACAAACTGGATAACCTAGAAGAAATGAACAACTTTCTAGAAAAATACAACCTTCCAAGGCTGACCCAGGAAGAAACAGAAAATCTGAACACACCAATTACCAGCAATGAAATTGAATTGGTAATAAAAAAACTACCTAGGAATAAAACCACTGGACGAGATGGCTTCATTGCTGAATTTTATCGAACATTTAGAAATGATGTAATACCCTTACCCTTAGTTTTTCAAAAAGGTAAAAGAGGAGGGAATACTTCCAAACTCATTCTATGAAGCCAGCGTCACTCTAATACTAGAACCAAACAAGGACACCACAAGAAAAGAAAACTACAGACCAATATCCCTGATGAACATAGATGCAAAAATCCTCAACAAAACATTAGCAAACCAAATTCAAAAATACATCAAATAGACCATCCATCAAAATCAAGCAGGATTTATTCCAGGGATACAAGGATGTTCAATATTAGAAAATCCATCAACATCATCCACCACATCAACAAAAAGGACAAAAACCACATGATCATCTCCATGGATGGCTAAAAATCATTTGACAAAATTCAACATCCATTCATGATAAAAACTTTCAACAAAATGGGTATAGAGGGCAAGTACGCCAACATAATAAAGACCATATATAACAAACCCACAGCCAACATCATACTTAACAGCGAGAAGCTGAAAGCTTTTCCTTTAAGATCAGGAACAAGAAAAGGATGCTGATTCTCCCCACTTTTATTCAACATAGCTCAGGAGGTCCTACCCATGGCAATCAGTCAACACAAAGAAATAAAAGGCATCCAGATTGGTAAGGAAGAAGTTAAACTGTCAATGTTTGCAGATGACATGATATTGTACATAAAAGAACAAGGAATCTACTCCAAAACTACTAGATCTAATATCAGGATTCAGCAAAGTTGCAGGACACAAAATTAATACACAGAAATCTGTTGCATTCCTATACACTAGTGATGAACTAGCTTAAAAAGAAATTGGGAAAACAATTCCATTCACAATTTCACCAAGAAGAATAAAATACCTAGGAATAAACCTAAACAAGGAAGTGAAAGACCTATACCCTGAAAACAAAAAGACACTGATGTGAGACATTAAAGAAGATACCAATAAATGGAAACACATCGTGTGCTCATGGATAGGAAGAATTAATACTGTCAAAATGGCCATCCTGCCTAAAGCATTCTACATATTCAATGCAGTCCCTATCAAAATACCAACAGCATTCTTCAACGAACTGGAACAAATAGTTCAAAACTTCATATGGAATCACAAAAGACCCCGAATAGCCAAAGCAATCCTGAGAAGGAAGAATAAAGTGGGGGGAATTATGCTCCCTGACTTCAAGCTCTACTAGAAAGCCACAGTAATCAAGACAATTTGGTATTGGCACAAGAACAGACCCATAGACCAATGGAACAGACAAGAGAGCCCAGATATAAACCCAAGAACATACAGTCAATTAATATACGATAAAGGAGCCATGGATATGCAATGGGGAAATGACAGCCTCTTCAACAATTGGTGATGGCAAAACTGGACAGCTACATGCAAGAGAATGAAACTGGGTTATTGTCTAACTACATACACAAAACTAAACTCGAACTGGATCAAAGACCTGAATGTAAGTCATGAAACCATAAAACTCTTAGAAGACAACATATGCAACTTTTTCCTGAACGCATTCCCTCAGGAAAGGGGAACAAGCAAAAATAAACAAATGGGGCTACATCAAGCTAAAACATTTCTGTACAGCAAAGGACACCATCAGCAGAACAAAAATGCATCCTAGAGTATGGGAGAGTATATTTGTAAATTACATATCTGACAAGGGTTTAACATCCAAATTATACAAATAACTCAAATGCCTCAATAACCAAAAAGCAAATAACCCAATTAAAAAATGGGTGAGGATATGAACAGACAATTCTCCAAAGAAGAAATTCAGATGGCAAACAGGCACATGAAAAGATGCTCCACATCACTAATTATCAGGGAAATGCAAGTTAAAACCATAATGAAATATCACCTCACACCAGTTAGGATGGCCAGCATTGAAAAGACTAAGAACAACACATGCTTGTGAGGATGCAGAGAAACCCTCCTACACTGCTGGTGGGAATTTAAACTGGTTCAACCATTTTGGAAAGCAATACGGAGGTTCCACAAAAAAACTAAAAATAGAAATACAATCTGACCCAGGAATTCCACTCCTAGAAATTTACCCAAAGAATACGTGTTCTCAGATTCAAAAAGACATATGCAGCCCTATGTTTATTGCAGTACTATTTACAATAACCAAGAAATGGAAGCAACCTAAGTGTCCATCAGTAGATGAATGGATAAAGAAGATGTGGTACATATGCACAGTGGAATACTATTCAGCCATAAGAAAGAAACAAATCCTACCATTTGCAACAACATGGATGGAGCTAGAGGGTATTATGCTCAGTGAAATAAGTCAGGCAGAGAAATACAAATACTAAATGATTTTCCTCACTTGAGGAGTATAACAATTCAGCAAAACTGAAGGAACAAAACAGCAGCTGACTCACAAACTTGAAGAAGGGACTAGTGATTACCAAAGGGAGTGGACGGGAAGTGCGGGTGGGAAGGGAAGGAGAATGGGATTGAGGGGTATTATGATTGGTACACATGGTGTGTGGGGGGATCATGAGGAAGACAGTGTAGCACAGAGAGGACAAGTAGTGAGACTCTGCGGCATCTTACTATACTCATGGACAGTGACTGCAGTGGGGTATGGGGGGACTCAGTAATATGGGTGAATGTAGTAACCACATTCTTTTTCATGTGAAGCGTTTGTAAGAGTCTTTATCAATGATACCTTAACAACAACAATAATAATAAAAGATCCCAACTGGCTGGGGTTGGCTCCAAAGGACTAAGTTATGCAGTTTCAGCTAATTGATGTCATTCTGAGCTCCCATCTGAAAGCTGGGTTTTCCTCAGTGATTAGTCTATGTATAATTATATGCATAATTGCTTCTTCCATTGCCCAAGAGGACATTAAAAAATAGATGGCGTTTGTTCCCTGGCCTCACATTGTCTTTTCCTTTCAGGATTAACTGTACAGAACATACTAAGATATAGGTAGGAAGCTTATATATATACTCATTCTTAAAGAATTCTGGGTTTGATTCTAGTTAATTCTGAAATTCATGAAGATAAGTATTTCAGCAAAATATGTATTGCAGTTTGTTCTAAGACCATGTTGACATTTTAAAATGAATATCGCAATGTTGCACTGGAGATCATCACATCCCTTTGTCTCAGACATGAATTAGAAAAAAATCTACCTGGTTTTTAAGATATGATGATGGACCCTGATATCTATTGATACCTTGAGTATTCAGCATTTCCAGAAACATGACAAGCTTATAAAACATGGGTAAGCACTGAAATCCTCTGCTACATTTTCTTCAGGTACCTGTCCCTCTGAGGGTCCTAAATCCTGACCCATGACTTGAGTATGTACTAGTGGTGGAAACTCCATCAGGGCTGGGTATTTGTGACAGGGGACCTGGGCTGCTGCGATGTTTTAGAGGGACACTCATATGTTCATGCCCCTGGGTTACAGCTGATTGTGTGTTTGCCCCAGGAATTGCTAGTCTGTCACCCTGCCTGTTTGGCTGTCTCTCACATACCCTGACTGAGGTTATTGGTCACATTATCTTATGTGGCCAAGTGTGGTCACTGGTCTTGAGTACGTGAACTGAAGGGCCTAGGAAGGCAGGTAGCATCATGTGACATTTCTAGATAATCAGTATGAAATAGCATTTTCATTACTATTATGTATGTGATCTCTAGTTCAGTGTTTACAAGCTATCTTTGTCAGATATTCTTTTGTCAAGGTTAGGATAATAATATTTGCGAAGTTTGAAGGCAGGAGATGGGTCCCAATCTACAGGAAAGCAGGGTACCCATGGATGAAGTGAAGCTTCCTGACTGAAAGCCAACTCAGGACCTCATGGCTCTTTGATCACAGGTCCTGACCCCAGGCTCTGCAGGTCATGGCCACACTCTGAGGTCTGAGTTCTTACTCTCACGAGCACAGCCTCCCAGCACTTACTCTGGCCACTCTGTGCTGCTAATCCAGAACCACCACCCTGCTTCCGGTCCCAGGAATCCTACACTGCCGGCCTGGGGGCTTCTCTTAGACAATCCTCAGGATGCTCCCTCTGCTGGGTGACTGGCTGGCCGAGTCAGCAGCTGCCCTTCCCATACAAGTGAGAAGAGGGAACCTGCGAACACATATGGGTGTTGATGCATGCATAATCCCAACTGTATTTTCTAGCTTTTCTTTTGATTTTTGACCACAACTCTATTTTAATGACCCTTGGTAAGCAAAGGAATTAAGAACCAGAAAGTACTTCATGCTTAGGAGACATGATAAACAGAGAACAGACCAAAAAAAAAAGACAAATAAAAAGAGAAATACAAGCAGAGAGAATAGAATTCATGAACTACTCAGAAGTGCACCAGTTTTCCTTCGATTGGGGTAAGAAGTAGCTTTGAATGTGCCGCTGATGTGAAGTAGTCTTTCTTGCCATACCTCTCCCAGAAGAAGAGGAGGTTGCTCTCCTCTTTGATGGTTTTGGGTGTCTCAGGCATCTCCTATGATAAGGACAACAGAGATCTGTTAGAGAACAAGGAGATGCTAGAAAAGGAACTAAAGCTCAATCCCTTCACATTTGGCCTTTGTGAGAAACATAGCACTTTAGGACTATGGCTCTGTAATATGATGAGGTAAGCTCTTCATTCATTCGTTCACTCAGTGAGCATTTATTACATGCCAGTTAGATGACTGGCCCAGCCTATACATCATAGTTTATTCCCTTAGTTAACTGGAGAGAAATCCAAATTAGTCATGAAGGTTGCCAGTGGCACTAGTGTCTCACTGTACTTGGCAGGTGGGGTGAAGCATGGGTCTTGTCCTGCCTTCAGCGTAGCCATAAGGCCTTTTGAGCACTGGCAATTCTATGACCTCTAAAACGTTTTGACCTCTAAGTGTGCAAATCATACCCTTGGGAAAATAATTTATCATTTTAGAGATGTTTATCTGCATGTTTAAGCTGGCAAGTAAAGGTTAATTTAATTAACCTCCTCCCTCACCCCACCCCAAACACACACACAGACTTTGTAGGTAGACTGGCAGTGGAATCCTTTCAATAAAAGTTTAGATAATTGTGATCTCCTCAGACTGTACTTCCCCATATGTATGATAAAATCTAACAACAAACACTTTCATGCAGTAAGATTCAAATTCCATACTCTTTTTAATCTAACGCAACTAATATCCTTTTGAGGTTTCCTTGGGGTTTTCAATGTCAACATGGATTTCATTTCCCAAGCCTACTCCTCTCCTAGTCTCTCCCATCTCAGTAAATGGAGTTTCTCCCCTTCCTCCTGTTGGTCCTATCTCTGAAATACTTCTTTCCACCTGTCTCACCCTCCCCACTCTCCCCAATTGTTAGGACCTCCAAATTGGGTTCTTTGCTTTCTCTATTGTCTTCCTTCTGATCTCTTCTCCATTTCAGGAAATATACGTAAAGTCATGGCACTTCCCTGTTTAAACCCCTTAATTAAGTAAGGCTTTCAACTGTCCCTCAGATGGAATCCAAATAGAAGGCTCTGCAAACTAGCCTCTGCTGATCTGTCCTCCTCTTAGTGTTCCTTCTGGTCTTGAGGCTGGCCTTTCAACCCTGGAAGCTCAGGGCCTAGATGCGATCAGATCCCTTCGATTAGAATGCCCAGCCTGCCCCTTTGCCTGGTATGCTCCCTCCTATCAGCAGCTCTCACCTCTCAGGAGCACTGCTGTGACACGCTACCTAAAGAGCACTCTCCCCTTTTTCTCTATCTTAGCGCCTGTTCATTTGCTTTACAGCATCTGGCACTCTTTGCTGGTTGTTCGGCTTGTCTGTTGTCTGTGTTCCCCACAGGACTAAGTTCTATAAGGCTAGGGACTTTGGCTCGCCTCTGTCCACATGGCTGTTGGCACTCTGCCTGAAAGACAGAAGGCTCCTAATGAATAACGCTTGTTGAAGGAATTTATGAATGAAGCTACTGCCCTACTCTGTGGACGTCACTTTCACCTCTCTTGTTTCGAGGAGAGAAACACATGCATCCACATAAATCCTACTCAGGTGGGGTGGGTTTGGATTATTTACTGAATGACAGTCACCTGCTTATCGGTGGTGAAAGCACTGAAGGCTGTAGTGGGCATGTGTGTGTCTGTATGCTTGAGAGGTAGCGGAGATGGGCTGGGATGAGGGATCTTGCTGGCCCCATTGAAGGAGGGGCCTGGAGTCGGAAGGCCGGAGTTTGAGTCTTGGCACCCAGCTTTTGGCTTTGTGCCCCTTAGCAGGTGACTAATCCTCTTTGATCTCAGTTGGCTTATTTGAGTGTCAGCTCAGGCCCCATTGTCCTAATGCCAGTATTGTCAGTATTGATGCCAGTGTTGATCAAACATGGATGCCCTGGGATGGGAGGTGAATAAGATTAGGCAAGGAAAGGAAAAAGAAGGAAGAAGGTAGTTGACCTTTACCTCCTGCCACCTCCGTTTCCCTCTTGCACAGACCCTGCCTAGAATTGTCTCTGGAGATAGGTGAGAAGGATGGGGGTCATGTCGGCAGGTGAGGGCTGTGGTAAGAAGAGAACAGGACTGTACTACCCTGCTGGGGTGTCTGCCCTTTGGGATCACTGACAAATGTACGGGGTGTAACATGAAGGTCAGTTGGAGACTAAGAACAACTGACCTTTAGCAGTACAGACTCATATTTATTTTGAGCACTCAAAAATAGCCAGGTTTCTGAGATTCTTAGAGTCACAGGAAGTTTAGAATCATCTTCTGAATGTATAAGCACCCATGTCAAATCTCACTGGTGAAGAGAAAAGCCAAAAAAATGTAAATGCATTGTATTTGTCTAAAATCAAGTGTATTTATGTAGATATTTAGGGTGTGGATGCATGCGTGGGCACATGCAGTTAGGTCCTCAGCTATGGTGTAAGTACCAGGAATAGAATTTGATACATCTTTATATCCTTCACAATGTCCACTACATTGGCTAGGCAGCTAAATACTTGGTTCTTTAGAATTTTTGGCTCTAATTCTTCAGAACTTTCTGTTAAATGAATGCTCCAGGGCTGAGTATCTGTTCAATCCCTTATAATTACATCGGTGGGATAAGACCCTGCTTATTTGTGAGGCTGAGTTCATAATGGCCTAATATGCAGGACTTTCAGGAATCTGATATGCTTACACATTGCTAGTGGTAATGAAAAATAGCTCAAGAAGTTAGAGAACAATGCTTAATAAGAGCTGCAAAATTATTGATGTCTAAGAACCCAGGAGTTCCACTTCCGGGATATGCTCCAAAGAAATCATCTCCTAGCTGAAAAATTATATGTACAAAGATATTTGCAGTAGAGTTCTTTAAAGCAAACACAGGGACCAGCATAGCAATATGATGAAATATTCCAGTGCCCCAGAATATGGCAAATATGTATGCAATGTCAAAGTGTGGAAAACTGTATGAAGTAATATTAAGTAGGAAAATAGGGCACAAACCAATGCACAAGTGTCATAGAGTGGAAAGCATGTTAGTTGAACTATTTCCAGTGAGAAAGGGCCCAGTTTGTTCATTGCAAAGTAGTCTCTTTGGACCTCTGAAAATAATTTTGTATACTGATGACATGGCCTGAGGCTAAAATATCTTCACCACGGCAGCTGGATCTCTGTGACAAAATTTCTGGGAGACTAAGTTTATCCTTCAGAATATGTTGCAGCTGACTGGCTGTTTTGCTCCTAATTACATTAAAAAAGATAATGATTCCTTCTCATTGGGTATTATTTCTATGTTTGGTCCTCAGGGTTTCTCACGGACAGTGATTGCTCCTCATTAGCTTCTGGGTAAATTCGTATTTCTGAGACTCAATCTCCTCATCCTTAAAACCGAGGATAAGCACAAATGAGAGAACCGAAGGAGGTTCTGCCTCGGAAAGCTTTACACCCCACTCAGTGCTTTCCAAGGCCAGAAGCCTTTCTCGTGGAGCTTCCAGATTTGGCTGCAGCTTCTGTCCTTGCCTGGTTTTTCATTGTTTTTTATAACCAGGGGTGATGTGCTTCATCTTATTGTAGAAGAATTGTGAAAAGCCAGGAATGTAGAGAGGCTTATTCTTTGAAATCAGAAAGCTTGAAAGAAATACAGAAAAAAATAACAGAGACATCCACTCACCTGCATTTTCCATATTTTGTAATGCAGTCACTGAGAGGTATGGACCCCATGTGACTCGAACAATGCTTTGATTGAGGACATCATTCAGGATGAATTGGGACTTGATGACCCTCATAAAGTTGTATTTCACGTTGTTCTGGAAGGTGTAAGGTGCCGATCTTGGCTTGATGATTTCTAAAACCATTATCACAAACTCTGATTAATGTCTAGGTACAAACACAGATGACAGATCTGCCCCAATGCAAACAAAGAAAGTAGCTAGGAAGGGACATTAAGAATATTCTGATCCAGGTGAAAAAATTGAGAGAGAAGTGAAGCCACCCAGTCAGCAGCAGTGTTGGATCTAGGATTATCCCAGTAGTTATTTATTTCTTTTTAAACTTAAACTCCTTAGGTAGTATTTAAAAAAAAAACAAACAAAAAAAAAACAAGATTATTTGTGCAACTTTCTCAGTTTTGGTTTGGAGGTTTCTAAGAAATCAGGAAGACTCCTAGTATCCCCCACCTATATTTTCAAATGAATGCATGCACACTGGGAAAGAAAAAACCAAACACATTAAGAATTATACATCATGGAGAATGCAACTCTAAATGTCTCCCCTCCTTCTTCACAGTTGTATGTATTGGTAGTAGTTCTACTTTGAGGAATCTAATCTAAGGAAATAAATGGCGACAAGAATGAACATTTATTGATATGAATGATCAATGTTGCATTAGTTATGATGGCAAAAAAATAGCACTCTAAAATGCCTGATGACTCATGAACACAGCGAGCGATCTGGGGTTGCCACAGGAGAGGGGGTGGGTGGACGGGTGAAGTAGATAAAGGGGATAAAGAGGCACAGACTTCCAATTATAATATAAATTAGTCATGGGGATGGAAGTACAGCATAGGGAATAAAGTCAATAACATTGTAATAACTTTGTATGGTGACAGACTATAACTACCACGATGAGCATTTCATAATGAATATAATTGTCGAATCACCATGTTGTACATCTGAAACCAGTATTTCATATCAATTTTATTTTAATGAGAAAAGTGAAAGAAAAGCAGTGAAGGTGACAAATAAAATGCCCTTAATATATTGCTAAGTGAAAAGACTGGATATAAAATTTTATATAGTATGGTCTTAATAATGTCAAAGGAGTACAGTGTGTGCAGGCAAGACTCTAAGGGGCAAACCATTGTGCTGGCTGTGGGGAGCTCTTAGTGGCAGTAGGAGCAACTTGTGTTTTCTTTCTTATATTTTCTTGTGTTTTCCAATTTTCTATGTGAACATGTATTGGTGTTTAGCTATCATCTTAAAAAGCTGTTACATTAAAAATGTTGGGTTTGTGTTTCATGTAGAGGCTTGAGCAATAGAGGCATGGGAGAAAAATCATGATTTTTATAGTCAGACTGTATTTGTTTTCAGGTTTTCCCACTTAGACACTTTGGTGAGAGCGGTGTGACTTGGCCGGGTTACTTACTACCTCACTGAGCTCAGATTCCTCATATGGAAAACGAGAATGTAGGGCTGTTGTCAAGTTTAGAGATAATGGAGCCAAGAACAAACCAGCCGTGCTGGTAGTATGAAGAGAGGCAGTAGTGGTAGGAATGACAGAAATAACAACAATAGTGAACATTTGTTGGGTATTTACTATGTGCTGGGCATTATTCTAGTCCAGAAGCTTGTGAGTATTGACTCATTTCACCTCACTAGCAGGGGTTCTGATTATCTGTTTCACAGTAGAGGAACCTGAAGCAAGAAAGGTTAAGTGACTTGCCCAAGGAGCCATGAGGAGGAGGAGGAGGAACACAGCTTGTAAGCTGTCACCCACCAACACTATATGACCGCTTTCTGCCTAAAGGCTAAAAGTCATACAGCCTTTACGATATGGCCATGAAATGAGTCTGTGAGCAAGTATTCTAGGCCTGAAGAAGGATATAAATTAATTTACCTTCCTTATAGTTACCAGACTACTGCCTGGGTGCCCTCATTACTCTGATTCTAGGTTTCATTTCCCCCCGTACTCTGTTGTGCCCATTGCGTAAGAATGAAAAGACTATTATTTGTACTTGACCCCTTACCTTCTTCTGTGTCACTGGCAATGGCTTCCAGGTCATCATTGGTGATGAACTGATTTAAACTCAACCGTCTCTTCTTCAGAACCTTCCCACTGGCTGTCACCACCACCATACTCTCACTGAAGGTAATCTCGGATGAGGCAGAGGTTTCAGAGGTACTCAGAGACTTAAATTTATCCCTGCAGTCCTCATGAAGTGGGTCATAGTTTGCATCATAGAAGGATTTCTGTGAGGAAGGAAGATGGAATGAGGCCCTTTCAACAGGAGTTTTATTCAACAGACTTAGTGAGAAGGATTTCCATTTTGGTCTCATCAGTACAACCCCCCCTTCCCCTCCCTCCTTTCCTTCATCCCTCCCACCTTCCTTCTCTTCCTTCCTTCCTTCCTTTCTGGGAAATCCTTAAAGGACAGACTTTTGTCAACCATGTGCAGACTCAAAACTGAGATGTTGCAATGAAACAGGATTTCAAGTGATCTTAGTGTGTGGTAGCCTTCCAGTTCCCCCACCGAAAGGTAAATATCCATTTGACACATGCAGACATTTTAGACATACTCTGTTGGGAACAACTTTTAGAGCCAGTACCTATAATACTTGTTTATGGCCTCCTAGCACAAAACCCTGGCTTGATGTGACTGCAGACTTCTAGCTTTCCATTGCCTGCCTCCTCCACCTCGCTTCTGGGGCTGTTCCATTTGGAGGGCGACGCTAATCTCTGGAGCTGGTGTTAGAGAGGATGATCACAGCACATCACTGCAGGAGGCAGACCCCAGCGAACTGGCCTGAAGGGGCTGTCTCAGGAGAGCATAACCAAACTGTGATGAAGCTGCACCAGGAGATTTCAGGTCTGAGGACAGTTCTGCTCTGTTCTGGGAAAATCTGGTGAGCATGGAGAATGCCATTCTTGCAGAGCAGAGAGCCAGTGGGTCTCACTTAAAATGAAGAAAAGCATGTCTCTGGGCCTCTAGGGACCGTAACACAAAAGCCTCTAGGATTCAAACCATTGCTGTTCTCTTCATGTGGAGAAAATACTGTGTCAGAATAGCAATCCCATAAGAATTAGGATCATTTGCTTACCTGATTTAGAGAGAGATGGTCAATTTCGGAACTGTAGTCTTCATTTTCACTATCAAACAAGACAATGAGAATGTAATTCTGTTTGTTATGTCACTACAGTCACTGGGCATCATGATTTTTAATGGCCACCTTAGCTTTGGGTAACACACACTGTACACACACACACACACACACGGCCACTACTGTCATCTTGGAAAATAAGGACTTCTATGCACACACATACATACAGTCATTTGGGTCATTACTAACTTACTAGTTTGGAGTTAGTAATCATCAGGACACAGCTTGAACTTTACTTGTGCTTTATCTGTAATGATTGGGCCTGGCTAATAAGTTAAAGACTTGTAATTGAATTTCAGGAAAAAAGGTTGATCTCCTCAAGTGAGAAGTACTTCTGAAGCAATCACTTTAATTTTAACCAAACAGATCCTATGTTACCCATTGATTTCATGTATTCACTAAAAAAAGATTAATAATATATATTTGGCAAAATATCCAGGCGACGCTTTGATAGCCTAGTTTGTGTTAGTGTATATTAACAGGTGATGGGAACTCCATGTTTGTTTGGAGTATTGTATGATTTGAACTTCTTATTCATTTACTTTTCTCCTACATCTGAATGAGGTTTGACTGTGTTTGTAGATTCATATGCTCAAATTGCTGTAGAGCTGTTTTCTATCCCAGACTGAGAACAGGAGGTTTTCCTAAGAATGGTTTCTCTTAGTCTCTGACAGTCCATTAAAACCCATTACTGTATCAGAGCATGTGAGCCCACTAAAGCCATGTCTAAGTAACAGGCTCAAATTCACTAGGACTCAGCAGACATTACCAACCATTTTTCTACCATGGTTGTCTCCCTGTTCCTTCATCTCAGTGTAACATGCTGCATGCTTAGTTTCCCTGGGTGTCTGCTGCACCTGCCCTGACTCCAGATGTAGGACTCTTCTAAAGACCCTGCCAATCTGGGCCCATGCTGGTCACTGTAACTCCTAGCTGGGTTCTCATGCACCTTCATCCCCTCATGAAATCACAAGAGAAAGAACCTATTTCCTACCTGTAGCAGTGCTTCAGGTCTTCAAAGAGGTCAGGGACTTTGGCCATCTTGACTTCTGTAACAGAGAACATCAGCAGCTGTCAGCCCAGCCTGCCTCTGAGCAGATGCCCGCGAAGGGAACGCCGCTTCTCTGTGCTTCTGAGAATCTTAAGGAATGACTTAGCCCGCACGCAGCTATTCCCCATTCTTCTTGAATTAATTACAAATGTATCTGCCTCTTCGACTAGATTATGAACTTCTTTTAGAATCTTGGCATCCCTTATGTCCCCAACCCAACGCAGTACACATAGTAGGTATTCAATGAGTTATAAAAAACCCTCATGAGAATGACGTGTTTGCCATACATCAAAAAAACGGGAAGGCCTCCACCGAAGCCCCGGGTGGAATGTATAGCACTTCTTTGGCAATCTGGGAACACATCTTGGTTCTAACATTAGGGTGACACCCATCCTGCCCTATGTCACTTCTCCACAGGGGATTCCCCAGATGGGGATGCTGAATCACTCGAGGAAAGTTTGAGTCTTTTCTAGATAGCCAATTCAACTTTTTTCTTATCAAGACCTTCTTGGACACTGTTTTTTTTTTTTTTTTGAAACTGGTTTTTAAAGGAAGAACACTGTGGGCGAGGCTTAGAGAGCAAGAAGTCCTATTTTGCTTTGGGGAGCCTACTTTTCTGTGAGTATGAACCAGGGCTGGGTGAGCTTCATCCCCAGACCACCTGCTTCTAGGAGCAGAGAGAGGAACGTGCTAGGGGGGCTCTACTGGAACCTAGAGGCTGCTGGGGGGCTGTCCTGTGACAGGGGCTTTGAGTGGCTTCATGCACCTTCCTTCTGACTCTGAGGAGGCCTCAAAAGCCTTCTTTAGTCATTTTCATCTAAATCATCCAGAAAAACATTTATTGTACCCTTGCTGTGTGCCAGGACTTTCGCTAGGCATCAGTATCTTACTTTTATGATTCACAAAACTAGGCATGCAGGATGAGGTGTGATGTTTTGGTAGGTGAATAGATCAGCTTTATGAGCATGGAGGTCCTGAGTCCAGAGTCACAGATGCTTTTCATTTAGAAAGTGCTTTATGGTCACATTGGGCTCTGACCGCACTGTCTCACTGGCTCCTCACTTTACCTACAAGAGGTGGTAATTGCCACCCCCTTCCACAGCTGAGGACCCTTAGGGGTTAAGTGACCAACCTACAGTCACAAAATGGGCTGAGCCAGCACTTGAACTCAGGTTTCTGATTCTAAGTCCAATCTTCTTTTCCTGCTGCCTAGAGATGCTCAGGTCTCTCACCACTACTGCCAGGTGATAGGGCTGAAATAGGTCATCAGTAAAGGTCTGAATAGTCACCATCTCAAATACTCTACCCCCTCCGTCTCCTTTCCTCTTCCCGTGCAATCCCATTTCATTCTGGGGCATACAGGGAGAAGGTCGAGGGGTTGAGTCCATGGTCAGTGGTGGATTCTGGGTGTGGACTTTAGCCTGTTCTTTCCCTTGTGCCAAAAAGACAAGAAACATTTGGAAATGTCTTTGGAATCAACCTGAAAAATTACTGCACATAGTTAGATCTGACAGGATTGCTCGAAGGAAGAGAGAAACACTACTCTTGAGTTTTCAAGGGATATAACTATTTCTTTTTAGGTGGTGGAAAGTCTCTTCAGAGGAATAGAGCATGCATAAACCATCACAGACAGAGTTAATTGAGTTTTTTTTCTCAACTCATACCCTATTTGGTCATAAAGTGCTTTTAAATTCCATGAAAGTTAGTAGGAAGGTAGAAAAGACCTAACATGGAGCATAATCTTCCATGTTACAGGTGTCATAATACATTATCTCACTTAATCCTCGATGAAACCTTTGAGGGTTCTTATTGCATTTTATAGAAGAGGAAGTTCAGAGTCCAGGGAGACAAAGCAAACTGTCCAAGGCTGCAGGGCGACCAAGAAACTGAAATCAGATTTAGACACCAAAGCACAGCCTCAGTCAGCCCCGGGCGTCTTCTTTCCGTAGTGAGTACAAACTCTTCCCTTCCTCTTACCTTTTTAAGGGCTTAGTTTTTTTGCTTTCTCTTGTTAGCCTACTGAAGGACCTCGAATGATACGTTAGAGAAGGATGCACCCCAGACACTATCTAGATTAAACTCTTACCTAACAAAAGAGGAAATCAGCTCAAAGAGGGAAAGTGTCAAGGTCCTAAGGTTATATGGAGAGTTCATCTGAGAGTGGGAACAAAAATGAAAACTCCCTGTTTCTTGATTTCTAGTTCAAGACCTCCTACTCGCTAGTGATGCTGGCTCTTCAGTAAAGAGAGGTAAGGTGAAGGAGTCCTCTCCCCCATGGGGTCTCACCTGTGGTGAACAAGCAGTTAAAAAGAATGAGTCCCCATTCAGCAAGCAAAACCAGCTAGGTTCCTCTTCTCCTGGGAGCTGACAGTGAACACATCCGTCACTAATCCCCTAACTGAGTGGATGAGTATAAAGTGAGATAAGTGGGGCAAGAGCATCTAACAGAGGAGCTAGTCTTAGACAGGGAGTGGAAAGTACCACGGGGAATAAAGAGGGAACATTTCTGGCTGAGCAAAGGCTGCCAGGGGCAAGTAAGTGAAAGTAGGGCATTGATCCAGGCTGAGCCCAGAAAGGTGGGGGCGTGGGTGTACCGAGAGGAGGGTGGGGAGTGAGGTCAGAGACAGGCAGCCATGGCCTTGTGCAGACTGCACTAAGGTCTTTACCCAGGCCACTTTGGGGGCAAGTGTTACAGGAACTTGGAGAGCAGACGGATGGCTGTGGCTTGGAAAAATTCAAGCTGGCAGAAGCCTGCAGCTGGAAGCGACAGCTTCATGTTGAGCTAGCAAATTCCCTGTGAGCTCTGATTCTCCTCTCTGCCTCAGCTCATTTGTTCCCCAATGTATGTGCTTTTTATTTATAAATTCCCTTTCTTCTCTTGATATGGTGGTTAACAGCGCAGGGTCCCCTTTGCATTCTCCCTTGGCCCTGTGTATTTCTTTGTGTCTTTCACGGATGCCCTTTAAAAATCAGAGTTCAAGATCCCAGAAATGGGTTGCTTTAATTTGTCTGATTTCTCTCAGACTGTTCAAGTACAGTTGGACAATATCCATCATATCATAGACAAATTTTCACAAATGCCTAGGGTGCCTAAATGGTTTTCTTGGCTTCACTGGAGATGGATGGTAATTATAGATTTGCTTTGTTTATGTCACCATATTCCTATTATGTTAATATGTGAGCGCAAGTTAGTTGGTAGTTTAAAACCTATACATGCTTAAGATACTCTACAAGAAGATATGTCAAAGAAATAATCAATCCTCCCATGTTTTCTTCCATATGCTACCTCTATAGCTTTTCTTCTTCCTTCCTAATTACAACCCTTAAATAGAATTCGTGCCTCATATCGAATTTACCGAGTATCATAATTCCTCCAGGTGGTAAAGATACCTCGAGACAAGTGCTGGGCATAGAAGCCACAGGGCATAAATCTGCAAAGAAGTAAAAAGCTAACCTTTTCAAACAATATGGCTTCTCTCTCACTTACCAACTTTACATTTCCCTGTATGGCCCCGGAAGATGACTGGTTAGCCAGAGACGGGTAAGATTCCTCAAGGGAGGAACAACCTAAGACAGGCACAGTCGCAGGGGGGCCATCAGGTGAGAATTTGGGGATCAACAGAGGTGAGGCTCAGAACCTCAACACCCCCTGCTTTGAGAGAAATCTTCTGCATCCGTGGATGTTTTGCTGCCCTTGTCTAGCTTGGATTAATACTTAGTCCATAGGCACACACCTGATCATCTACATTTGCCCTCTTACAGCACTAAACTATGTTTTCTACCTTTATGTTGCATCTACCTACCACTTCAGCATTTTATTAAAAATAAAAATAATAATAATAATAAAGGGAGAAATGTGGGATCCACATATAAATCAAGTATAAAAATCAAACGAATATTCATATTTGACCTGATTGTTTATAGGTCATATTGCATGATCAAAACCGAAAGTTTCTGTGATGAATGCCCTTGTACTGTTCACCATGTAAGAATTTATTCACTATGTAAGAATTCGTTCACCATGTAAGAACTTGTTCGTTATGCTTCAGAAGATTGGAGACTGACGAGAATTAGGCTTGAGATGGATTAATGATTGTACATTGAGCGTTGACCCCCCTATACTGAATTTTATTGTTGTTAACAACCATTTGATCAATAAATATGAGAGATGCCCTCTCAAAAAAAAAAAAATCAAACGAATATTCATATTTGACCTGATTGTTTATAGTTCATAATGCGTGATCAAAACCGAAAGTTTCTGTGATGAATGCCCTTGTACTGTTCACTATGTAAGAACTTATTCACTATGTAAGAATTTGTTCACCATGTAAGAACTTGTTCGTTATGCTTCAGAAGATTGGAGACTGACGAGAATTAGGCTTGAGATGGATTAATGATTGTACATTGAGCATTGACTCCCCCTATACAGAATTTTATTGTTGTTAACAACCACTTGATCAATAAATATGAGAGATGCCCTCTCAAAAATAAAATAAAATAAAATAAAATAAAAAATTAGAGTTCATTGAGAGAGCTTCCTGTTTGGCAATAGTCATGTCGAGGCCTGTCTCTTGCTTTTCTTGATGGCTAACTGTGATTGTCTAATCACAAGTGCATTTTAAAGAAATTCCCTTTTCTTTTGAGTCATTTTCCTCATTGGAGTCATAGTTATCTCTGGTCTGAACTTGTTTCTCAGTTAAGAAAAATAACTTCTATTACTTTTCTGGGTTCAAAAACAGGTTATGAAATATTGCTAGGGAAATATAAGAAATATAAAGAAGAAAATAAAACCCAGAAACAACTGAATAACTGTTATATTTTGGCATATTTCCCTTTCATTCTTGCTTTTTTCAAGGAATATGTGGTTTTTTTAATGCAAACGGGATACTCAGGGCTTTTCAATGTTTGCATTCCTGAGACCGTGATCACCAAATGCCTATCTGCTTATTAGCGGGATTGCTTGATCAATGTCTGTCTTCATCTCTTGGTCTACATTGCCTACATGGTTTGTCTGGCCAATGCACTGTGAGCAGGATGTGTCCGCAAGGTGTTACACTTCCAGGCTGATGTAATCAAGAATCCATATGTGTGTGTGCCTCTGTCATCTCCCACTTCCTCTGATGCAGCAATTTTGGAAGTCACATATTCCAGATGGTGGAGCTTCAAATGCACGAGGTGTGGTTGCAAGTATATGAGACTAGAACAACGTGCATTAGACTGTGTGGATGAGAAACATATCTTTCACTGTGTTAGGTCACTGAGATTTCAGAGTTTGTTACTAAGGTATAATCCTTCCTTTCTCTACCACAAACTGCAAGGTGACACACACTTTATCTCAGAACTCCTCTTTCACATACCACTTCCTCTGTGGGCAGAGTGGTGTCTAGGGTAGTATTCCTCTTGTCATACTCTCCACTCTCTGGAGGTGAATTTTCTAGCAAGGTGAATCGAGGACCGCCTCAGATTGCTTTCATTCAGCATTTTGCCAAATTCCAATTCCAGATATAAAGATATATTAGCTGTGAAAATAAAATGGCCAGTAATAAGGCTGAGTGAACATCCCAGATATAAACTGTATGATAATTACACTAAAAAATTAAAGTATTAATACAGTGCTTTACAGCTTTTCAAACCATTTTTTATAAACGTCGATGCAAGCATCTGACATGATGTGAGGCTGCCTTATGCAGGCTCACAGTCACTAGCCAAGGTCTTATGCCCATAGCAAAGTTGTCTCCTCCTGCCTTTTGGTATGAATCCCCAGCTGCTGGGAGGATGGGCTCCTGAGTGGGGCAACTGTGGAACAGGGCGGGGCACACAGTGTGGTTGGAGAGGCAGGAGACTTGGATACGGCTCTGATCCCCATCAGTTGTGTGGCTTATGACAATTCCCACACATCTCAGACCTTTCCTTGTCGATAAAGGGAGGGATGGGACTGGATGACTCCTGGGGTTCTCCCAGGCCTGGCTGTCCACTGCGTATTTCGTGCTTATCCCGAACACCACCACGGTCTGCTTCGCGGTACCTCTGTCCTCTTGAAACACTGTGTCTGGTTACGTGGGGCCCAGCCTGGACTCATGCTTTACTACCCTTTTTGTAGAATCTTTTCTCGGTCACACGTACAGTTGAGTCACAAACAGATACATGCTTTTTCATTATTTCAATGGCAAATTTGATTTGTCATTCCGGGTATGAATACAAACAAGTTCCTTTTCTAGTACAGAAATATATACAGTTGTTAATAAATTAGAAGGAAGTGGCAATTTTACTCCATCTAAGTTGTGATGACTCAGGCTTGCTTTCTAGAAAGATTGACACACACGAAGGGCCATCTGGGCCCTTGTTTAGCCTCAAGAAAAGGAAGTTAATGTCTTTGAGTCTGAAAGGCTGGACATGTTTTGGAGCATTTTGATTAAAAAAATGAACATCTAAGGAAAAAACAGGATCTTAGTTTTCCCTTTTCTGCACTCGGCCCTCCATAGGGTTTTAGTGCTGTCCCTAGTAGGTCATTATCTCCCCTGCTGGGTTACTCAAAGGCACTGTGGCTCCTGGGAGAGAAAGAACAGACCAAAGAGGGGCTGGGCTCAGGAGCAGGATGGGGTGCTGAGGAGACCAGGTGTTCCTACAGAGCACAGTTCCATGAAACCTTCCTAAAGCCAGCTTGGCAGCCTGCTTCACTGTGAGGCATTGTACCAGAAGCCATCAGAACAGAGGTGGTAAAGGACTCCACTGCTCTTAATAAGCTGTGGGTAGACCTGGGCAGATGACTATAGTACAAGTAGAATAAAAAAAGTGTTGTAATAGAGACAGAAACCAACAGATGGGAATAGAGTGACTGAAACTAACACACACAGAATCAGGGAAGACTTCATGGAGGCTGCATTATACCTTGTCCTGAAGAGTTACATTGCAGAGTGGAGAACGGATATTCCAGGCTGAGGAAATAGGGTGGGTAAAGGCCTAGAGCATAATATTTCATGTCTATATCTCCTACTGTGTGGCCTTGGGTACATTCCTTACCTTTTAGAGCTTGGCTGCCCGTAAAACCAGGCTATTCTGACTTCACAGGGTTTTGGAAAGATTAAATGAGATTGTGTTTGAAGAGTGTTCAGTGTAGTGTTAGTTTCCTTCCCTTTCCAAAATGACCAACATTCTCCATCTCTGAGCTTCGCTCAGGCTGTTCCTTCTTTGGGACTTACTCCCCCTCCTCTATCCATGGAGTTTACCTTTCTTTACTCTGCTGCTCCAGGCTCCTCTTTGGCAGAGAATGGAAAGCACGGGTTTGCTGCAGGCAATTTCAAAGTGGTTAAACAAACATCAGGTTATAGTCAAAGGAATTATAAGTAGAACGCAAGCTTGTCTACAGTGGGTATAGTAGGCTGAAAGAACTATCAAGTGTTATCAGTTCACGCATTCATTCATAGAAGAGGAGGAACTTTGATCCAGGAACATGCTTCGGCTGAGTGGTGATTAAGACAAATAAGGTCTTAACCGCATGGAACGTCTTGCTAGCAGAGAAGCCATATCTTGCAGTCATGATGGTTGTCGAGAAACTATGGGATGTTATGGAGAAACATGCAGGGGAAAGGAGAGAACCTAATCTAGTCTGAAAGGTCACAGGAAGTCTCTCTGAGAAAGCAGCATAACGGATAGGCAGGGTAGGGTTTAGCCGGGTGAAGGTGCAGGCTGATGTTGGGAAAGACAGTCATGCCTCAGGTAGTGGGAGCAGCATGCGCATAGGCCCCAAAGCTAGAAGGGCCCCAGGTGGGAGAGAGACTGTGGGAGGGTCATGTAGCTGAAGCCCGGTTTTGGGGGCAAAGTGGCCTGAGATGAGGCTGCAGAGGTGGGCCTGGCTTGGTCATGAGCAACCTTGTCAATGCGTTAAGGACATTGAACTTATCCTGAAGGCAGCTTTGAGGTGTTTTAAACAGGGGAGTAGCAAAATTAGGTTTCTGTTTTTAGAAGATCTGTATGGATTCTAAAGGGGGGATAGCAAATGTGGGAAGAAGGCTATTGAATCATGCAGGTGACAGATGAGGCTGGCTTTGGACATGGGTGGTGGCAATGGAGATGGAGAAAAGGGAATGAATTTGAGTTTTTAGCAGGTTGAATCACCACAACTTGGGGTTTGGTTATATGTGGGTAGGAGGTAGATAGTGGCTCAGAGAAAAGTGCCCACTCGGATAACGAAGGAGCAGTGAGCAGTACCAAAGCACCCTGTCCTGAGAGAAATGTCAGCAGATTTGGAGAAAATGGCGGGGGCCAAGGAGGTCAAGGCAGTGAGCGAGAGGGCCAGGGGCTGCGAGGGGGAGGCCCGCACACCAGCCAGGAGGCGCTCAGGAATGGGCGGGCAAGGCGGCCGGGAGCAGGGGCAGAGTGTGGGAAGAAACATGGAGTGCGGTGGCCCGGGAGACCTGGGAGCTGGTGGCTCTGCTCCAACCGTGTGGAAGCAGGGTCGGGGTGCGGCACCTTTCCGTGTGGGTGAGATCACCGTGGACTCCCTTCCAGCATCCCTCACTGCTCCCCCCAGCCTTCTTTGCAGCCACCCAGTGTCCTATTCTGCTCCCAGCTCTTCTTGACTTAGAGGAAAGTGTTCTGGTAAGACCTTTGACACCAAATTTTCAGGTCCTAATGTGGTGCAACCCGTAGACATTTATATTTTTGAAAAGAAGAGCTTGGAAAAAACAAGGCCTTAAGGGATCCTGGGCTGGAGAATTTTGTGTTACAAGGGCTACTGAACTACTGAGTAAAGTAAATCCATGGTTACTAAGATGCAAAAAACCTAAAATTTTAAAAATTAAAATCGGGCATCATAAGACTTTTTGAATTCATAGCCCTAAAGCCAGTTCAGACTAGAAACAGAAGAGCAGAGAAATATTTAACAAAATATTTCAGAGGCAGACAGCTGTGTGAGAGTAAGGAGAAAATCCCGCAGCGGTAGGTGGGGTGGGACCACACTGCCATGGGTCTCTCTGAGTTTAATGTTTGGACTTTCTTTTATGAGCAATGAGGAACCCCTGGAGCATCTGAGCAGAGCAATGATGTGACACCAAAGATTCTGACAGCGATAAACTCAGCAGATTAGCACAAGAAGTGAGTGAAGCTGGGAGATTAGTCTGCTCATCAGGGTGGAAAGTAAGGCACCCTGGGCTGAGGGAAGCTCTGATGGCGCCGACATGGAGGCAACAGGTTTGAGAGCCCCACACGGGGTGGAAGAGGGGGTGCCGAGGGTTCAGCGTGTGCAGGGGGGTCAGAACGAGGGTTTTGGGATGACACCAGACCTTGAGTCTGGCAGTAGAAATAGAGAAGTCTTGAGGAGGAAATGGTTTGGGTAGGAAAAAGATGATTTCGATTCTAGACAGTTTGAGTCACCACATAGGGGAGGCTTTGGCAAATAGGTAAGTATTTCCCAGATTTCCCCATGTTCATTAGTTGTGCCCCCTGGGAATTTCTATAGAACTGAACCAGTGCCCTTGCACAGTTTGGAAAGGAGTTCATAGAAACTAAGTGAGAACAGTGACATCGTCATTGTCTCATAGGTTTAAGGGAGGAAACAGGAACTTCTCTCAGTTTAAGATTTCCTCAACTGTGGCTTGCAGGACAGTGGATTATATTTCAAAGTCAAACTTCCGAAATTGAAAATCAGACGTGCAATGTGTGCATTTAATTAATAAGCGATATTTGGGAACCAATAAACCACTTGGAGAAATAAAAAATGAAAAATTATTTTCCTCATAACAAATTAAATTCTAAATATGTTAAAGGCTTAAACATAAAAAAATGAAATCATAAAATTACCAGAAAATAAAGGCAGACACTTACATAATACTGGGGATAAATTTCCTTACGATGAATTTCTACAAGTGGATTTCAGGGCCCAAGGGTTTATGGTACTCAATTGCCAAATTGCCCCCCAGGAAGGCTGTGCCTCTTTTACTGCCACTAGCATTGTCTGAAAATGTCTACTTTCCCATACTTACAAGTGCTGGTTATTTTTGCTTAAATAAAAGAGTCATTCATTTCTTGTTAATGACCTTTACCCTTTTTTAATTGAACTTTTTATTGTTCAACTTTTATTGTTAGCTTTCAAGAACTCTTTTAAAAGTAATATAAACTCACTGACCCAGATGAAGTGGATATATGTTTTTCATTTCGGTCTGGTTTCAGTTACTGAGCTGCATATATATTATGATTCCATTTTATAAAAACACAAAGGACTGTCTGGATATGTATCAATATATCAACAACAGGAATATTTTGGGAATGGGAATCATAGATGTTTTAAATTTTTTTCTTCATGCTTTGTTTTATTTTTATTTAAAAAATTCCACAGCAAGTATAATTATTGTTGTTAAACCAAAACATATTTAAAACATGTTTCCAAACATTTTAAAAAGTGCCTCTCCCAGTTGTCTATGAAAACTTTACGAGATCTTCCTCTGACCTCCAGTTCTTGAGAACGTTTCCTCCTGGGCTCTTGAAGCGGGTGGGTCCTTCCCTTTTCACTGAACAACTTGGTGGCTTGTAAGGTAGCAGACCAGTTTACAAAAGTACTTCCGGTCTGTCCTTCTCCCCGAGCTGGCCTGATGCTCAGCATTACTTAATATCTGGGAACTGTTCCTACATAGCCATGACCTCATAAAGCCTCACCATTATAACTCAGCCATGCCTAGAACCCATTACTTTATTACTGTCTGTTTGCATTGTCTTAATGCAATCTCTAGTAGGTCTAGTTTGGCATTTCCTGTTTCAACTCATTTTCATTAAATCAAGACTTTAGAAAACTCCTAGTATGTGGCTATACCTTTTACCTCTAGAATTTTGGAGCTGTTTTCCTAGTCCAACCTCTTCCTCAGGGTTGGAGTGAGTACCTTCTGTCACATTCCTGCGAAGATGAGGGTGATCTGAGATGGGACACCTGTAACTTTGTAAAACAGCCCACTCTACGTCTGGGCAGCTCTTTTCTTAGAATGTTCTCCCTTCTGGTGAACCCAAATCTGTAAGCTCCTCTGTGAGTCCCAACTGTTTACCCAAGGCATGCCCCCAAAGATGCACAGGAGTTCTGACACGACAGGTGGCCCCTTGGGGATGTGCTGGCATCTCTTCTGTGCTCCCGACTCTTCTCTAACAAGAGAATGTCCCTCACCCCACTCCGTTGGGCTGGTTACTTTCCTCAGGGCAGGCTCCATGTGTGAAGGATGGCTGACTCCTGAACACTCTGGGTGTGAAAGACAGTGTGGGCTGGCCTTTCTACTCATGGACTGGGTTCTAGCTACTCTCCAAGGAAGCAGAGTTGAATCAGAGTTTTATTTTAAACCCTCAGCAACTTTGTCTCCAGAAATAACTTTGTCTCCATTGTGTAAAGATGATAGAGGAGACTTACTATGAGATGGCAACTCTGTTCAGTTTGGGTGACAGAGTTCACATGTTAGGGGCCTGGAGTGGTTAATGCATCCATAGGGAACTAATTGTTTCAAGTCTTACTTTAATAAGAAAAACCTGGGCTTTGGAGTCAGACAGATTGGGGTTTTCTACCCTTTTAAATAGGGGTAGCTACACTTTCCTCATAAAGTAGTTGTACAAATCAAAGAAAATGTGAATTTCCTGGTGAAAAATAAAGACTCATAAATATTCAAGTTCCCTTCCTTTGCATCAGATACAGTCCTTACAATATTTGGGAATTTGCATCTCTCACAGAAATGAAATTTCTGTAATGCATTATAGCAAGATCTTCTTCACTGACCTATGTAATTTTGATCATCCATAAACTTTGACAAATCATTTATTCCAATGCTCCATTTTACAGATAAGGTAACTGAGCCCCTGGAAGTTAAGTGAGTTGCCCACGCTTCTTACTATTTTACTAGGTGATAGGCCTGAACTAGAGCCAAGCACTTTCTTTCTGATCCCCTGCTCTGTTTTCTGTGTCTCACTGGCTCTGTGTTTGTGTATGTGCCCTTTGATTGGCACTGTTTAACCCAGTGGAACTACCAGTTGGTGACTAATTCCATTTACTGTAAGAGACTGATTGATCAAGCAGCAAGTAATTCCTCTTTGCTTGGCACATTGTTGGGTGCCAAAGAAGATACCAATGTCACTCCAGACTCTCTGGGACTCATTACAATCCTATAAGAATGTCCATAATGAAAAAGACTGACCATACCAATGATTGATGAGGATGTAGAAGAGCTGGAACGTCATATACTGCTGGTGGGAGTGCATAATGGTACAACCACACTGTGGGATGATTTGACAGTTTCTTAAAGGTTAAACATATATCTACCACATGACCAAGCCCTTCAACTCCTAGGTCTTTATTAACCCAAGAGAAATAAAAGCATAAGTTCATACAAATGCTTGTATAGGAATATTCATAGCAACTTTGTCATTACTAAAAATGGGGACAACTCAATGTCATCAACAGGTCATCAAACTCTGGTGTCTCCACACAATGGAATACTACTCAGCAATGAAAAGGAACGGGCTGATGATGCATATAGTGGTGTGGATGAATCTCAAAATAATTATGCTGAAAGAAGCCAGATGAAAGAGCACACACTATATGATTTCATTTACATAAATGATAGAAAATGCAAAACAATCTACGGGACAGAAAACAGCAGGAATTGTCTGGTGCTGAGGCTGGGCCAGAGGGGGTTTCCCAGGGGCATGAGGAAGGTTTTGGGAGTAATAGGTTCATTATCTTGAGTGTGGTGATAGTTTCTTTGGTGTATGACTATGTCAAAATGATCAAATTGTATAGTTTTAATTTGTGTGATTATTTTGTATGTAAGTTTACCTCAATAAAGCTGTTAAAAGACTCTTTGTAGAAAAACAAAACAGAGACTCTTTGGGCTTCACAGCTGTGTGGGAGGTAGGAATTGTAGTTGTCATGTTATTCCAATTTCCCTGCTTCCTGTTCCTTTTTGCCCAAAAACCCAACAATCTCACCCTGCAGTTCTCAACAAGGCTTATTTTAGAGTCATCTGAGGCCATCACATGCAAATCAGTCTGGCAGTTACAGTCCCCACCTAGGACCACCCTTGATGTTGCTGAGAGCTTCCTGGGATATTATGTGAGGGCACAGCACCGGCCCTGCTCCAGGGACCAGCAGAGAGGGCTGATGTCCATGCCAGAGGCCTGGCTTTCCCAAAGCACCTGTCCTCTGAGGACATGTGTGCCTGGGGACAGGGACCAGGCTGTTCTGTATCTGTGTGGAAGAACGAGTCCCTACCACCTCCCTCTGTGTCCTGGGTACCTTTACAACTGTGTCTCTCAGAGTCCTTGGTGAAAGAATTCCTCCAAGACCCTTTCTCTCTGATTTCCTGTGCTGAGCAGAGGTATCTACTGGGGAAGAATGCCTTAGTGTTTTCTCACAGTTTGTTCCTCTGCAGACCTTCCCACCCCATACCAACCAGCTCATGCAATGACCTCTTGCTGCTCATCCCACCCACTGGTCTGACCTGCTTGAACTAAGTATTGCCAAACACCAGTACCACCTAGGCCTCAGCTAAGCACTCCCAGCCCTGGGGGAGGCTGGTCTCACTGGCAAGCCCCAGGTGTGCAAGACTTTCCCTCTATCCCCCTGCCTCGTTCCATGATCCAAATCAGGGGACAAGGGAAAGGCAGAAAGGGAGGGGAAGGAGGAAAGAATGAAGGGCCAGACATGTTCCCCTTCTCAGAGCCATAGGTCAGGCTGGACAGAAGGCAAGACACTGAATTAGATGTGAGACTGGTGTTTTTCCTTCCGCTTCTTCCATTCATTCCTGAAAAATTTTAAACACACAGAAAAGTTTAAACACTGGCAGAGTGAGCACCTGCATACTCCTTTTCATAAACCAATAGTTCAGGATTTCTCTTCATATTTGCTTAACACACACACACACACACACACACGCACAGAGGCAGGCTAATGTTAAATTATTTTCTCTTTAATTACTCTTTTCAGAGTAAGGAATTGGTGTAATGGCCACATGTGAGACTGAAATTTTGATTTTGACTGAGTGGATCAACGTGGAAGTGAGTTTTAATACTGAAGTGAGATGGTTTAGAATGCTTTTGTTTTCCTTTTTAAACTTACTTTTTAAAAATCATGCAGTTTTATTACTGTGTGTTTTTTAAAAAAAATAAAAGATCTACGTGTAAGGAGTCAAATAGCTCTGCAAAATTTGTTACAGAAAGTATCTGATTCCAGGAGTCTTCTTGCTCCATCTCTCCCATTTGGAGAACAAACCCTTGTTTCATAATGACGTACTTGCTTTATTCTTAAATTTTAAGTCTTAGTCATGAACGATTACCTTCCCACTTCAGATAATAAAGATGTAGGTTCTTTGTCCTGCCCCAACCTATGCCACACACATCTGCCTTACCCACTTCCTGGTTCTACTGATACAGTTACATCCTGATTTTCTTAGATTGATGGTCAGTGTTGATATTATTATGAAAATGTAAATATTATTCAGAGCTGAGCCATTTAGTAAACTAGATACTCTTCCTTCCCAGTCTGACTTTTCATTTTCCCTTCAGATACTTATTATCTTTTCTCATTTGTTTAGTTTTAATAGACTTATCAGTAGGGCTGTCTATCAGCAGCCCTCTTTAAGAAAACAAATGTAAGATAAAAATACAAAATCAGGCACAGGGCCTTGGAAAGGAAGCATCCTGAAATTTCTGTCTGTTTCACAGTAAATCCACCCAATAATCATTAATTCAACTCTAGATTCTATTTAAGTATTAAGACCTTTAGATATATTAGGCAATTTCTGTTATCTTAGAGAAAGCATATTTCCTAAAGTTTTACAGCCTACTCCAGTATGGACTGGTGGCTCCCTTTACTGATGGGACCTCTGTTCACCACTGGGATTCCCTACTTCCTGCTCCTGCTCTGGACCTCCCTCTTGTTTCCCGTGTATTCTTCGGTCTTGGTTTGCTCTCTTTTGTGGCTTTTTGGGAAAAGATGCCTGAGAAGTAAAAATTTTTTTAGGAACTTGCATGTCTGAGAATGTTTTTATTCTACTGTGACATTTGGCTGGATATAAAATTCTACGTTGGAATTAATTCTCTCCCTGATTTTGAAGGCATTGCTCCATTTTATTCTAGCTTTCAATGCTGCTGTTGAGGAGTCTGACACCATTCAAATGCCTGACTATTTCCCTGGGGCTACTGTTTTCTGTCTGGAATATTGTGGGGTGATCACTTTATCCCTGGTGTTCTGAAATGTCGTGGTGTGGGTTATTTTTATTCACGCTGCTATGCTGTCAATGGGCCATTTCAGTCTGCAAACTCATGTCCTTCAAGTTCTGAAAACTTTACTAACTGATTACTTAAATGCCTTTCCTCACTGCTTTTTCCTCTTCTTTTTTTCCTCTAGAGCCTCTACATTCAACTTGTGAGTCTCTTGGATCTGTCCTCTCATAGTCTTATGAATTCGATCCTATTTTCCAAGTCTTTATCTTGTTGCTTTACTTTCTGGGTGACTTGCTTAACTTTTATTAAGTTTTCATTTCTCTTACTATATTTTTTTGTTCTTTGAATACTCCCCATACTCTCCCCTCCACATTATTTTGTTATCATTTCATGATTCCACTCCGTTACTACTCTGATGGTAATTCATAATCCTTATTTTGTTTTTTAAGTTTCCTTCTCTTTGCATAGTCTCTATTTCCTCTACTTTTTTCTGTTGGTTTATATCCATTTTGCTAGAAACTTTCTGCAGATGTTTGGTAATCCCAGCTTTTCTGCTTGCATGTAAGAGTGGGCAAATCCAAAACTGGTTGGGAGGTCTGAGGATGTGGGTGAGGCATGCTGGCTGAGAGCGTCATCACTGCATGACTTGCAGGGCCACTGAGCTGGAGAAGGCCTAACGTTGGCCTGATCGCCCAGAGAGGCTTCCTTGAGGCCCCTTCCTGAAGCGAAGTATCCTTCTGAAAATGGCATGGGGAGAAGGGCTGGGATCTGCAACAGCACATGGCATGTTTTCAGGGATCACCCTGTTTTCAATTACTTTTCTCCCAACCTTAAATGTGCCTGGTGTCCCCTAATACAAAGACCCTTTATTTCACACTTCTTATAGAATTAACTTGCTTTTTCTGCTAGTATGAGAAAAGTGATCTGTGGATATAACTATTTATTTTATCCCCATTAATGTCATTTTTATTATTATCAGGATGTTAAATGATTATCATATTGTTCTTCAACAAGACTGAATCAGTCAGCAACAAATGAGAATTCCTAACAGCTCTGCCAACACTTCTAAAAAATAGCTTTATTAAGAGAAACTGACATATAATACATTGCACATATTCAAATTGTACAATTGGTGTTTTCACATACCGTCATCCCAATCAAAATGCCGGACATATTCGTCACCTCCTATGGTTCCTCAGACCTCTTTGTAATTCCTTTTCCTTCCCTCCTTCATTCCCAAACACCAATCAGTTTTCTGTCATACAGATTAGTTAACATTTTCTGGAGTTTCGTAGAAGTGGAATTATACAATATGTACTTTTCCTTTATTATTTCTTTATCAGCTTCAAACAGTCTTCTGTATTTAACCCTCCCCTCCTATTCTCAAGGAAACGGATGTTGGTTGGTTCTCAGCTTTTCTTCTGTTCACCAAGAATCAGCTTCCATTTGTCCAAATGCTTCCCAGCTTTCAAAAAAATATTTTTCTTCTTAAAAATCTCCTGTGTGAGCTTCTGTCTCAAACTTCTATTGTGAATGTGAACTCAGTGAAGTGCATGCCAGGGAATTAATTGCCTGACTAAAAAAAAATTCATCTCCCCACCATCATTGTTGTCTGCTTTCCTGTTCTCTCCATCCTTGTGGTTTGTGACTTTAAGATCCCTTTCCTGTTATTTACTGGGGCTTTGGGGAAAGGAATAGAATTAGGTGGAGAAACTCATATCTGCCATCTCTTTCTGGAATCTGAAACTGTTCATACATGAAGGTTGTTCACCAGAAAGTTCTGGAGATGTCTGCAGATGTCAGAGAGGTCTGACAGGGCACAGATGAAGCAGTTGCTGGAGGAAAATCAAGTCATTTATTGTCTTCAGCTCCGTAAGTTCAGACTGCCCAGTATATTGGTTACACTTCGTATTCAGGAAGTTGTGTCCCCTCCTTCCCTCCCTTTGTCCCTCTGTCTTCCCTGCCACCATCTCTCCCTCCTTCCCTCTTGTCCTCTGTGTCCTTCAGCAGCCACTGTGGGGAAGCTTCTCAGGGAGTCTGTCTTGTCCAGAGAAGAATGTGCCAGCACACAGGTAAGGGAGATGTCTTGCAAGAATAAATGAGAGATGCTGCAGCTCAATTCTGGAGAATGTGAAGCTCAGTGGGGACACCCAGGAGTCAGTTAGGGATGGCCTTCCTGCCAGGGAGGGGGAGAGGGAGAGAGGGAGGGAGTGAAGGATGGGCCTCTGAGCACAGGGATTACAGGGCTTGGAGACCAGAAAGAGACCTGTAGGAGGCCTGAGCCTGCAGGGCCTCTGCTGATAAGGAGCAGCCTGAAGTCCAAGGAGGACCATTTTTTGTGACCAGGTAGAAAGTTCCTTCTTCACCCAGGGAAGGCTGAGTGGCTGATGAGGTATTTGGCATGGAGACACACCCTGGAACAGGTTTGGGAAATAGGCTCAGGTAGAGACCACAGAGTTCTTACTGATGAGTCTTTTTGATCCCTAACCTTAGAAGATGGAATCCAAGGCTTCCTGAGAGTGCAGGGCAGATGACAGGAGGGAGGGCAGGCGGGCTTAGGTCCCGGGCAACCATGGAGCTGCTGCCCGACTGTCTCTCAGGGACTATGCTGACGTCACACCAAAGATGAGAGATTCTTAGCTCTGCTGGGAGGTGTTCATTGAAGGAACCTTATGATGGCATTTTACTTCCTTCTCTTTTGATGAAAGTTTAAAGGTCACCATTTCTTCTTGCAAAGGAAGTTCTACGAACATTCAGCTTCCAGCCTTGGAAACAGCACGCCATCAGGATGACTGCAAACTCCCTGCTCTGTGGAATTCCCAGGGAAGCGGAGGCCGACCTCTGGTGGAGCAGAGGGGAAACTCACCAGGGCAGCAGTTTCCTCTGTCTCCTGGAGCCTTGCCCTCTCCCTCCAGCGGTCCCCAGCCTAACAGGGAGTAGCAGGTCCAAGAGAAGCAGGGTTTGAAAGCCCCAGCCCCGCATCAGAAAGCCCACTACAGAAGTGGGGTAGGAGCTGAAAGACAAGAGCTCAGACTGTCACCACCTCAAAACGTATAGGATGGTGAAGCATTTTCACAATTTTATGTTCTGTGGACTGTAAATCAAGAATGTCAGGTTGGATTTAGGGAGTTACGAGAAGGTGCTAGCATGATATCAAGATTTAAACAATCATCATATCCTTTAACTAAGCTGAGACACATTTTTCTGTATCAGAAATTTTTGGTTTAATAAAAATCCACACAGAGGAGACGGAGCCAACATGGCAGCGTGAGTAGGACAGTGGGAATCTCCTCCCAAAAACATTCATATTTTTGAAAATACAACAAATACAACTAATCCTAAAAGAGAGACCAGAAGACACAGGAAAAAAGCCAGACTACATCCAAAAGTGCGAGAGCCCAGCGCCTGGTGAAAGGGGTAAGATACAATCCCCTGCCCGAGCACACCTCCCCCCAGCTCCCAGCGGGAGGAAAGAATTCGGAGCAGGGAGGGAGAGGGAGCCCAGGACTCCTGAACACCCAGCCCCAGCCATCCGCACCAGAGCGCAGAGACACTGCATGCGTGGAGGGCTGGAAACTAGGGAAACAGGGCAGCAGGACCGGTGAGCAGGTCCCGAAGCTGATGCCCCTGTGACAAAGAAAAGCGAGTGCTTAGTGAAAGTCTTAAAGGGACAGGGACGCAACAGCTGGACGGAAACAACAAAGGTAACAGTCCAGTAGACGGAAATTACAGGGAAAACCGGGTGCACTAACCCCCTGGGCAACAGCTTTGAGAACCCTCACGGAGGTAAACAGCCAAACAGCTCCCCCCCGCCCACCCCGGTCCATTACCCCACCGGGGCGAGGCAAAAGCAGAGAAGCAGCCTAAGGCTGGCCACACCCTCAGAAAGGGAGCTTCCTCCACACTGGCCGGGCAAGACACAAAGACCCAGTCTACATGCAATTACCCAACATAAGCCACAAGGGGTCGCAGTTGTCCCAGTAAAGAAAGGCCAGTAGCAAGTGGAAAGTTTGCCCCCCCTCAGCTGACACTCAATAGCACCTGTCAACATGAAAAAGCAAAGAAATATGATCCAGACAAGACTAACCCAGACAGCTTCGGCATCTGCTACATCTTCCCCTGAGAAGGAACCTGGGGAGACAGATTTAACCAGTCTTCCTGAAAAAGAATTCAAAACAAAAGTCATAACGATCCTGATGGACTTGCAGAGAAATATGCAAGAACTAAGGAAGGAGAATACAGAAATAAAACAAGCTCTGGAAGGACTTCAAAACAGAATGGACAAGATGCAAGAGACCATTAATGGACTAGAAAACAGAGAACAGGAACGCAGAGAAGCTGATGCAGAGACAGATAAAGGGATCTCCAGGAATGAAAGAATTCTAAGAGCTGAATGACCAATCAAAATGGAACAATATCCACATTATAGGAGTACCAAAAGAAGAAGAGAGAGAAAAAGGGATAGAAAGTGTCTTTGAAGAAATAATTGCTGAAAACTTCCCCAAACTAGGGAATGGCCTCTCAGACCACAGAGGTACACAGAACTCCCATGACAAGGGATCCAAGGAGGGCAACACCAAGACACATAATAATTAAAATGGCAAAGATCAAAGACAAGGACAAAGTATTAAAGGCAGCCAGAGAGAAAAAAAAGGTTCCCTACAAAGGAAAACCCATCAGGCTATCATCAGACTTCTCAACAGAAACCCTACAGGCCAGAAGAGAATGGCATGATATACTTAATGCAATGAAACAGAAGGGCCTCGAACCAAGACTACTGTATCCAGCATGAATATCATTTAAATATGAAGGAGGGATTAAACAATTCCCAGACAAGCAAAAGTTGAGGGAATTTGCCTCCCACAAACCACCTCTGCAGGGCATCTTACAGGGACTGCTCTAGATGGGAGCACTCCTAAAAAAGAGCACAGAACAAAACACCCAACATATGAAGAAGGGAGGAGGAGGAATAAGAAGGGAGAGAAATAAAGAATCATCAGACCATGTTTATAATAGCTCAACAAGCGAGTTAAGTTAGACAGTAAGATAGTAAAGAAGCTAACCCTGAACCTTTGGTAACCACAAACTTAAAGCCTGCAATGGCAATAAGTACATACCTTTCAATAATCACCCTAAATGTAAATGGACTGAATGCACCAATCGAAAGACACAGAGTAATAGAATGGATAAAAAAGCAAGATCCATCCATATGCTGCTTACAAGAGACTCACCTTAAACCCAAAGACACGCACAGACTTAAAGTCAAGGGATGGAAAAAGATATTTCATGCAAACAACAGAGAGAAAAAAGCAGGTGTTGCAATTCTAGTATCAGACAAAACAGACTTCAAAATAAAGAAAGTAACAAAAGATAAAGAAGGACATTACATAATGATAAAGGGCTCAGTCCAACAAGAGGATATAACCATTATAAATATATATGCACCCAATACAGGAGCACCAACATATCTGAAGCAAATACTAACAGAAGTAAAGGAGGAAATAGAATGCAATGCATTCATTCTGGGAAACTTCAACACACCACTCACTCCAAAGGACAGATCCACCAGACAGAAAATAAGTAAGGACACAGAGGTACTGAACAACACACTAGAACAGATGGACCTAATAGACATCTACAGAACTCTACATCCAAAAGCAACAGGATACACATTCTTCTCAAGTGCATATTGAACATTCTCCAGAATAGACCACATACTAGGCCACAAAAAGAGCCTCAGTAAATTCCAAAAGATTGAAATCCTACCAACCAACTTTTCAGACCACAAAGGCATAAAACTAGAAATAAACTGTACAAAGAAAGCAAAAAGGCTCACAAACACATGGAGGCTTAACAACACGCTCCTAAATAATCAATAGATCAATGACCAAATCAAAATGGAGATCCAGCAATATATGGAAATAAATGACAACAACAACACAAAGCCCCAAATACTGTGGGATGCAGAGAAAGCAGTCTTAAGAGGAAAGTATATAGCAATACAGGCATATTTAAAGAAGGAAGAACAATCCTAAATGAGTGGTCTAATGTCACAATTATCAAAACTGGAAAAAGAAGAACAAATAAGGCCTAAGGTCAGCAGAAGGAGGGACATAATAAAGATGAGAAGAAATAAATAAAATTGAGAAGAATAAAACAATAGCAAAAATCAATGAAACCAAGAGCTAGTTCTGCGAGAAAATAAACAAAATAGATAAGCCTCTAGCCAGACTTATTAAGAGAAAAAGAGAGTCAACACAAATCAACAGAATCAGAAACGAGAAAGGAAAAATCACGATGGACCCCACAGAAATACAAAGAATTATTAGAGAGTACTATGAAAACCTATATGGTAACAAGCTGGGAAACCTAGGAGAAATGGACAACTTCCTAGAAAAATACAACCTTCCAAGACTGTCCCAGAAAGAAACAGAAAATCTAAGCAGACCAATTACCAGCAACGAAATTGAAGCGGTAATCAAAAAACTACCAAAGAACAAAACCCCCGGGCCAGATGGATTCACCTCAGAATTTTATCAGACATACAGGGAAGACATAATACCCATTCTCCTTAAAGTTATCCAAAAAATAGAAGAGGAGGGAATACTCCCAAACTCATTCTATGAAGCCAACATCACCCTAATACCAAAACCAGGCAAAGACCCCACCAAAAAAGAAAACTACAGACCAATATCCCTGATGAACGTAGATGCAAAAATACTCAATAAAATATTAGCAAACCGAATTCAAAACTACATCAAAAGGATCGTACACCATGACCAAGTGGGGTTCATCCCAGGGATGCAAGGATGGTACAACATTCAAAAATCCATCAACATCATCCACCACATCAACAAAAAGAAAGACAAAAACCACATGATCATCTCCATAGATGCTGAAAAAGCATTTGACAAAGTTCAACATCCATTCATGATAAAAACTCTCAGCAAAATGGGAATAGAGGGCAAGTACCTCAACATAATAAAGGCCATTTATGATAAACCCACAGCCAACATTATACTGAACAGCGAAAAGCTGAAAGCTTTTCCTCTGAGATCGGGAACCAGACAGGGATGCCCACTCTCCCCACTGTTATTTAACATAGTACTGGAGGTCGTGGCCACGGCAATTAGACAAAACAAAGAAATACAAGGAATCCAGATTGGTAAAGAAGAAGTTAAACTGTCACTATTTGCAGGTGACATGATATAGTACATAAAAAACCCTAAAGACTCCACCCCAAAACTACTAGAACTGGTATCGGAATACAGCAAAGTTGCAGGATACAAAATTAACACACAGAAGTCTGTGGCTTTCCTATACACTAACAATGAGCCAACAGAAAGAGAAATCAGGAAAACAACTCCATTCACAATTGCATCAAAAAGAATAAAATACCTAGGAATAAACCTAACCAAAGAAGTGAAAGACCTATACCCTGAAAACTATAAGACACTCTTAAGAGAAGTTAAAGAGGACACTAACAAATGGAAACTCATCCCATGCTCATGGCTAGGAAGAATTAATATCATCAAAATGGTCATCCTGCCCAAAGCAATGTACAGATTTGATGCAATCCCTATCAAATTACCAACAACATTCTTCAACAAACTGGAACAAATAGTTCAAAAATTCATATGGAAACACCAAAGACCCCGAATAGCCAAAGCAATCCTGAGAAAGAAGAATAAAGTGGTGGGGATCTCACTCCCCAAATTCAAGCTCTACTACAAAGCCACAGTAATGAAGACAATTTGGTACTGGCATAAGAACAGAGCCACAGACTAGTGAATCAGATAAGAGACTCCAGACATTAACCCAAACATATATGGTCAATTAATATTTGATAAAGGAGCCATGTACATACAATGGGGGAAATGACTGTCTCTTCAACAGATGGTGCTGGCAGAACTGGACAGCTACATGGAAGAGAATGAAACTGGATCATTGTCTAACCCCATACACAAAAGTAAATTCAAAATGGATCAAACACCTGAATGTAAGTCATGAAACCATAAGACTCTTAGAAAAACACATAGGCAAAAATCTCTTGGATGTGAACATTAGTGACTTCTTCATGAACATATCTCCCCAGGCAAGGAAAACAAAAGCAAAAATGAACAAGTGGGACTATATCAAGCTGAAAAGCTTCTGTACAGCAAAAGACACCATCAATAGAACAAAAAGGAACCCTACAGTATGGGAGAATATATTTGTAAATGACAGACCCGATAAAGGCTTGACGTCCAAAATATATAAAGAGCTCACCCACCTCAACAAACAAAAAACAAACAATCCACTTTAAAATGGGCAGAGGAACTGAACAGACAGTTCTCCAAAAAAGAAATACAGATGGCCAACAGACACATGAAAAGATGTTCCACATCACTAATTATCAGAGAAATGCAAATTAAAACTACAATGAGGTATCACCTCACACCAGTAAGGATGGCTGCCATCCAAAAGACAAACAACAACAAATGTTGGCGAGGCTGTGGAGAAAGGAGAACCCTCCTACACTGCTGGTAGGAATGTAAATTAGTTCAACCATTGTGGAAAGTAGTATGGAGGTTCATCAAAATGCTCAAAACAGACTTACCATTTGATCCAGGAATTCCACTCCTAGGAATTTACCCTAAGAACGCAGCAATCAAGTTTGAGAAAGACAGATGCACCCCTATGTTTATCACAGCACTATTTACAACAGCCAAGAATTGGAAGCAACCTAAATGTCCATCGATAGATGAATGGATAAAGAAGATGTGGTACATATACACAATAGAATACTACTCAGCCATAAGAAGAGGGCAAATCCTACCATTTGCAGCAACATGGATGGATCTGGAGGGTATTATGCTCAGTGAAATAAGTCATGTGGAGAAAGAGAAATACCAAATGATTTTACTCATCTGTGGAGTATAAGAACAAAGGAAAAACTAAAGGAACAAAACAGCAGCAGAATCACAGAACCCAAGAATGGACTAACAGGTACCAAAGGGAAAGGGACTGGGGAGTATGGATGAGTAGGGAGGGATAAGTGGGGGGAAGAAGAAGAAGGAGGGTATTAAGATTAGCATGCATGGGGGGGGCTGGGATAAAGGGGAGGGCTGTACAACACAGAGAAGACAAGTAGTGATTCTACAACATTTTGCTATGCTGATGGACAGTGACTGAAAAGGGGTTTATAGGGGGGACCCGGTATAGGGGAGAGCCTAGTAAACATAATATTCTTCATGTAAGTGTAGATTAATGATAACAAAAAAAAAAGAAAGAAAGTAAAAGGGGATTACTCCCTGATAGGATAAAACTAACTGTAAATCAACAATTAATGCATGCTTTAAATATCCTTAATTTTGATCACTTAAAGGGTGTCAGATGATTGGCTATGGAGGAACATTTTTCTGATAATATTCCTTTCTCTTAAAAAAAAGAAAAAAGCAGTTCCTGTGTGGTGACCTCCAATGAGTTCTACACAGTGGTATAAAGGGCATATCAAAGTGTTGGCAAAGGGTCTGTTTGTGTTTATACAGAGGATCAAAGCCTAATTTGGCTACCCAGAAAATGAACTAAGATACGATATGAAGAAGAACTTCCAACATCAGCACTCTCTGGAAGACTCATACCAGAAGATGATCATCAAAAAACCTCAACAAAGATCCAGGCACTGCTACAGCTGTAGCTGCATTCATCCCACTGGTTCCTGGACTTGCCAGGGAAATGAAGAAGGAGATATCTAAGCTGGCCTGTGCATACAGTAAAATAACAAATTTGACTGGATCTGTACTGTTGGAACTCAACCAAGAATTAGGAAAGTGCAAGTTGTAGCACTCCAAAATCTTACAACTACAGAATATCTACTGTTAAAAGAACATATGGGATGTGAACAGTTCCCAGGAATGGGCTGTTTTAATTTGTCTGATTTCTCTCAGACTGTTCAAGTACAGTTGGACAATATCCATCATATCATAGATAAATTTTCACAAATGCCTGGGATGCCTAACTGGTTTTCTTGGTTTCACTGGAGATGGCTGGTAATTATCTGCTTTGGTTATGTAACTGTATTCCTATTATGTTAATGTGTGCACAATTTAATTAGTAGCTTAAAACCTATACATGCTTAAGTTACTCTACAAGAAGATATGTCAAAGAAATAATCAATCTTCCCATATTTTCTTCCACCTGCTACTTCTATAGCTTTTCTTCTTCCTTCCTAATTACAACCCTTAAATAGAATTCGTGCCTCATATCGAATTTACCAAGGATGATAATTCCTCCAAGTGGTAAAGATACCTCAAGACAAATGCTGGGCATAGAAGCCACAGGGCATAAATATGCAAAGAAGTAAAAAGCTAACCTTTTCGAACAATATGGCCTCTCTCTCACCAGCTTTACATTTCCCTGTATGGCCCCGGAAGATGACTGGTTAGCCAGAGACAGGTAAGATTCCTCAAGGGAGGAACATCCTAAGACAGGCACAGTTGCAGGGGGGCCTCAGGTGAGAAATTGGAGATCAACAGAGGTGAGGCTTAGAACCTCACCCCCCCTGTTTTGAGAGAAATCTTCTGCATCTGTGGATGTTTTATTGCCCTTGTCTAGCTTGGATTAACACATAGTCCACAGGCACACACCTGATCATCTACATTTGCTCTCTTACAACACTAAACTATGTTTTCTACCTTTATCTTGCATCTACCTACCACCTCAGCATTTTATTAAAAATAATAATAATAATAATAATAATAATAATAATAATAATAATAATAATAAAGGGAGAAATGTGGGATCCACATATAAATCAAGTATAAAAATCAAACAAATATTCATATTTGACCTGATTGTTTATAGTTCATAATGCGTGATCAAAATCGAAAGTTTCTGTGATGACTGCCCTTGTACTGTTCACCATGTAAGAACTTATTCACTATGTAAGAACTTGTTCACCATGTAAGAACTTGTTCGTTATGCTTCAGAAGAATGGAGACTGACGAAAATTAGGCTTGGGGTGGATTAATGATTGTGCATTGAGCATTGACTCCCCTATAAAGAATTTTATTGTTGTTAACAACCATTTGATTAATAAATATGAGAGATGCCCTCTCCAAAAAAAAAAATCCACACAGAATCAACATTACCGCAATATTAATATTTTCAGCTTTTCCTATTAAAGCTATTTTTATAGACCATTATTCAGGTCTATTAACATTGATACATATTTGAGTTGTTTGCTCGAAGTCAATAACATTACACATCATGAATACAAAGATGTATCCTTTCATGATTCTAGAGTTCTTTCGTCTGGAATTCATAGAATTGCTAAAAATAATGTATGGGAAATTGTGGTTATTATTTTAAATTTTAAATAAGTTATATAGGTCCATAAAAAAGATTTCAATTGTAGGTATATTTAAAAGTAAAAAATCTCTGTATGTTTACACCTGTATTTACACAAAATGGATCATACTATACGATCTTTTCAACTTTTTTCACTTAATATCATAGCTCGCCATATTACAAACAGACTGATACTCTCCAACCTTTGTATTCTGCATTCAAATATATGAATCTACATAGTGTATTTTAGAATCCCCTTCTGATGGGAATTTAGGTTATCTCTAACTTCCTGTTATAACAGTAGATTAGATAGATGGATGGATGGATAATAGGACAACTATGGAACCATCTTTATATATACAGTGTGTGTGTGTATATGTAAAGTAATATATGTAATATAGTACATATGTACTATACTATATGTTATAATATAGTATATGTATACTGTATTATACATATTACTATATTACTATACTGTCTAATATAAAGCATTTTATATATACACATATATTTCTATATTTCTAATACATATACACACCTCTAAATATATATGCTTATATATATATGCATACACACTTTGTATATAAAATCATATAAGTGTATATTATATATCTGGACAAAATAGCGAGCTAAATACTAGCAACGCTAATTTTCTGTAAAATGTATTTAGAGTTGAATGAGCAGTGGATGACCGAAAGCAGCATAAGAGAGCAGCCTGCAGCCCTGTGACCGTGGGCTCCACATCCTTGCAAAACACCTAAACTCGTGTGTCTCTCTCCCGCGCAGCCCCCGCAAATCCTTGAAGCCCTTGAACGTGAAGCCCTTGCCCTACCACAGAGCTACGAGCAGCCGGTGATCGGGTACTGCCAGGCGCACCGGCCGCTCCGCGTCAGCCAGGGCTACGAGGCCGCGTCTCCGGAGCAGGACGGGGCCCCGGCCTGGAGCTCGGGCGTGACCGCAGCTTCATCGCCACCATCGCCAGGTCGGCGGCGCCCGCCATCTACCTGGAGAGACTCACAAACTGACACGCGGGAACAGCTCGCGGGAGCCGGGCCTGGAGCACCCTGCCCTGGAAGCAGGGTGCGTCTTCATCCACGCCGGCCCGTGTTCCTGCGTAAATGCTTCTAACTTGGAAGAAAGGAACCCAAAACTGCTTACAAGAGGGCAGCGGAATGCCTGCACCATAGCTGAGAGAACTACAGACTTTCTCTGCTCTCAACCGTAAAACACCCCAAAACGCTCCTGGATGTAAATAGTACAAGAGTCAAGTTCTTACAAAAGTAGATTTCACCCCAGCTACATAGAGGTTGGTTTGTATATTTACTTTTTCTACACTGCATGGTTCCTGGGCTGGAGAATCACAGGGCGGGGAAAAAACCTGGGGTGGGTGGGAAGTCGGGGAGACAATCCAGTTTTCCTTGTTAGGCGTGTGGAATTCTGGCACTTTATTTCAATCGCTTTATTTCACTTTTCCTTTTAAAAATGCTGTTTGTTCTTGTTTGCTTTGTTTTACTTTTATTTTTATTTTTTTTCCCGGTCGCGTGATTCTGTTCCAGTGCTGAACACGGGCATTAGCGCTTATGCTGTACGAAAACAAAATGTGCTTTAACACAGACGGCAGTGAAACAGCAGCTGACCACAAAGTTTGAGAAAACTACTGGAATGAAAATCCATTAAGATTCTGGGAGATGATCCTTCAAGATGCAGGGTGAGGAGTTGTGTTTTCCCCCTGGCATTCCTCTCTGTGAGCTCTCATTGTGTAGGAAGTCTGAAAAGAGACCTGTGAAGACCTCAACTGGAAAGACCTGCGGAAATATTCTCACATGGACGAGGCCTATATGAAGAACAATGGCAATGTGGTCAATGAATGAAACTTCCAAGCTGACAAATTTCTAAACACAAGATAATGTGTAACACTGCCTTTTAAATTAATTATCAATTCACTTTTGTGTAGTTTTTATCAATAAAAGAAAAATGTTGGAAAAATAAATATATTATTTTGTGGTTGGTATACCACAGCCCACATAATGTTGAGTGCTTTATCTCTACATTAGAAATCCTCCAAGCACAGATCAGGGCAATTCAGTAAGAACCCTTAGGTATCTACCAAGTGCCTTCTTTGTGTTCTACCATCTGGTAGAGAGGCCCTACCCACGGTGTATGAAAGACTTGGGAGATGAGGCTTATGTGCTAACTTGTTTCACAATTATTTTGAGACAGATGATATAACTCGAAATTATATAGCAATATGATAAAAAAGTAAGTATCCATTGAAAACTAAAGGTTGTACAGTCTTTTAGGAGAGACAGAACTGTGTGGAAATTCATTACTGCCTGAAGGAAGCAGAATGATCACCCATTTTTTTAACAAAGGAGATAACCATACACATATCAGCTCAACCACTCTCACTTGACTTCCTTAAGGCCGTGATGCTATAACTCATCTATTCTCTGATTCAGTATGGACATTACCTGATTTTATTTGCCTAGTTCTATTTTTAAAGCAAAATGCAATTATAAAAATGTATGTCATCCTTTACTAGTCAGGTTTTACATTCCAAAGGTGTAAAGGTTCTTGGTCAAGTTTTCCATTTTGAAAGGTGCTACTATATATTGATACTGGTTGGTTTTCTGGAGATCTGAATTGAAATCCATTCATTTAATTACAAATTCCACTAAAACAATAATAAAGAGCCTTATGACTACTTTCACATCAAAGTAAAGCAGCATAGAATACTCAGCTGTTTTTTTTTCGAAATCATTCTGTTTTACTATCACTTGAAATTATACTTGAAGTTAAATTCTATCTGAATTGATAAAAATGTCATTAAAGAAAATGCAATCAAAGAAAGTTTTTCTCATAATGGAACACAGGGTTATTGCTATCTGATTCAGGTAACTTTCCTGTTAACATTTATAACCTGGATTATGTTTTATCTGGATGTGTTTCATCACCAAGTGCAATGAATTGACTAAGAGTTCAAAAATTAAAGGTAATTTCTTGGCATTGTGACTTTTAAGAATTATTCAGTAGATTGTAGCAGAACATTTTATAGTGTGCGCCCGAATTATAAGGATTTTGTTCACCCTTCCCATTTGCTCAGTCTGTCCAACATCACCCATATATGCCATCCACCTTGCCAACCCTGCTCAAGATGATTTACTAGAGGCGGTACCTGTACCTGAAGAATCTTGACCAAAGTTGGCATCAGCTGCCTTCTGTCTATTTCTGTTTCTTATAAGCAAAAAAGAGCCCTGAATTGATAATTTTCTTCATTATTAAAACTGCCAAATTTGGCCACCAATTGCCTCAAGTATAACCATGAAATAGTTAAGTGAACTGCTAGCAAAGCAGGTAGTATTGAAGAAACGCCACACCCTCTGAATATGAAAACTTTCAAAGAACTTTTAAAAATACTATTACATATGTTAGAAGTTTACACCCAGCTTTGGAAATCTATTAAGCAAAAACAAACTAACAAAAAAAAAGTTTGTTTGAGGAGGCTTGGAAAAGTCCTTAATAGAAAAATTCAGGCTTGATGTTGTGTGAAGAATCAAGTAGGTTTTCAGAGAAAACAGCATCTTGAAAAAGAGACAGCGATATTTCAACAGAGGACTTGGGAATCAACTCTTGAATTATTGATCTTAGAAGCCCCCAAATCAGTCATGTCTGTGCTGAAAGCCTGGTCTATCTAAGGAGGACAAAAGGCTTCTGTTAGTCATCATTCAGGCTAAATTATTGTCTGGGCTTTGCAAACATACAGTGCAAACTTGTCTATGCAGGTCACTTTCACCACCATTTTTGGTTCATTCAAGGGTTTTGCAATGCAAACTGATTGCCCCAACAGTCCCCCTTCTCCCTCAATATAAAAAAGTTATAACTTTGAATTGTTGTCCTAAGAATAGCTGCCATCCAATGAATCGCATAGCACACATGGTGTTCTCCTAGTGTGCAAGGGAAAATATATCACACCTCCATGGACATTTTGAAATTTTGGTTATTCTGGAGCTAGCTAATATAAAGATTGTTCATTGTCTTCTAAAAGTCAGGAATTATTTTGACTCTACTTATTTTTCGTGTTGAAATGTTAAAGAGCCCTACCAATCTTGTACTTTATTCCAGGACTATCCTAATTCATAATTAGATTTTATACTATAATTTGTATTGAACTCTGAGAGATGTTGAGAAGTATCATGAGTATTTATAAAGCAAGGACATTAAAACTATGCCAAAGAGGGATTGTGAATGGGACACATACAGATTAAAGCAGTCCATTATTCAAACATTCTGATTAACTTTTTTTTTTTATAAATACTTGTAGTGATGCTATGGTTGCTTTGACTTACTGTACCATGTAGTAAGGAGAAACCTGAAATCAGAAGCTTGATTGGTATAAGTGTAACTGTGGTTAAATTTTCATTGCACTTCATGCCACATTTTTATCAATAACTTGAGTGCAGATATGACAGATCTGCACTACTAAGTGAACCATGTCATCACACTGAGAAAGGGGAGAAAACATAGCATCTCAATGCATAAAATTTGCATTTTATGAGCAATCAATACATTTGAATTAAATTTGGGAACTTTGGTTGATAGATAACTAATATTGCTCAGTAATGTAACAGGACCACTAAAGAGAAACAAATCATAGAAATGTCCAAAACAAGGAATGCTATTGTTTGAATCTAAGCTTTACTGGTCAAACCACACCTGGGATTTAGTTCTGATGTCACATCTCCAAAGTAACATGTTTAAGTATAGAAGCCAGAATATTAAAAGGACATATCTATGCCCTTGCTTAATGAAGAATTAAAAGCAGGATCCTTCATTCAATGAAGCTATTAAGCATTACAGATAATCAAATAGTGAGGAGAAGCAAAAAGAAACAGATTCACTGTGCTCTATAGGCCCATGATAGCCACACAGTGTTAGTAATTGGTTATTTAACTAAAGAAGCTAAGGTTTTGTGGCAATCTTGTCTAGGTCTTTGTCAAGGTCCCCATATCTGCATCTCTATACCTTCTGAAGCCATCTGGCCAAGCATGAAGGCCTGTTTGCCAAATCCCATATTACAGAACCTTTCACTGCCTTTAATTCAGAAGAGTGTAACAACTCTGAGTGCATTCAGGTCATCTATCACTGGAACTAAGTTTTAATTTCACTCAGTCCAAGCGCACTCCTGCAGTGACATGGCCTCAGCATTGTTCCTATAACAAAATCCTGTAACTGATTCCTGTTTTGTTCCCTGGAGTTCTGAGTTCCCCCTGCTTTGATACATCTCTAGGATCCTGTTTCCTCCAAGGCTGAGCACTGTCTTTCTCTTGCCCATATGACCAGGCACCTGATTTCAGCTTATGCATTCCAGTCATTTGTTACCAACCCTGCTGTGCTGATGCCTAATGACCCCTGTACTCAAACACCCAATGTGCCCAGCTAGGTCAACCTTTGCTTCCACTTGTGGCTCCTCTTGAACAGATGCTCTATCCCCCGGATATGTTACTCTCATAGCTCTCGCTACTCGGCTTCCCATCCTCCACTGTGGAGCTTGCACTACTCCAGGAGTACAATCTAGTTTCAAAAAGGTGCCTATGCTACTCAAATGAGATCTGAGTCTTCATTCTGATTCTAACAGGCAAGATCAGTGGTGCTCAAGTTCTCAAATGTTAGCATATATATGACAGTTAGCTGAAAGGCTTTTTAAAACAGAATGGTGGACTCCGCCCCAGCACGTCTGATGCAGTAGGCAGAAGGTGGGATCTGAGGATGTTCACTTCCAATAAATCCTCAGGAGATGCTGATACTGGTGTGGGGACCACATTTTGGGAACGGTTGCTCTAGAGCCGAGAGATTTACATCCCTGTAGACAGATGACTCTGAATGGGGTCTCAAACTTTGTGTTTGGTGTTTACTTAGGATTTAATGCTCAGTGAATCTTTAAAATAATTGATTAAAAACAAGAGGAGGCATTACATGAGAGGTCCATACCTTTATGTGAAGAGCATTTGAAAAATGTACTCTGTTACAATGACAGAAAATGCTTTCTGTGGAAGCAAAGAGGCAAAAAATAAACAGCAGCAACTGAAAGGGTATCTTGCTGCAACCCTCCTAGCTACCTAAAACATATGTAATATATATTGAACTGTCTGTTCTGTTAATATGAGGCTAAAAATGTGTCAACTTGATTCTCACAGAAACTGAAAAGTCCACACGAGTCTCTCTTCCTGTATCTGTTCACCTTGCCTGTTCCCTGTTCTCCAGGAATGGCCTCTTTCTCTGAATATTCTCCTCCTCAGCTTGTCTGCATTGCACCCAAGCATGGCAGGCAGAGAATCCTAGGGTTGCAAGACTCTACGTGTTTGCAAGGGGGGAGGAGGCTACTCTAACTGTCACACTATGTGAGAAGGAAAACGGAAAATATCAGCAATGCCTCTCATGTATAAAAGAGTGGGATGGCAGGATACCTGTGCAGCCTAACAAGCCAGAGATAACAAATTATGGTCAAAAGAACTGCAACCAAAGGCTGGAAGAGGAAAGGTTTGTAATCAGTGATGTCTTCTAGCTCTCTGGTGTTTGCATCTAATGAGCAGAGCTCAATTTGGGAAGGATCAGGCACTTAAAAACAGCACCCCTGCTGCTGGAAGCTGACAGAAAGTAACATCCATGAGCGTGAGACTGCCGGATCAAGGCTTGTCCCAGAAACAATGCCTATAATGAAGAAAAAAAGGAAAGCAGAATAGAGGTGCAAGTGCAACCTGGCTTACCGCAGCACAGCCCAAGGAAGATCAGATTCAAGGAGAAGAAACTAAAAGGAAAGATCCTTGGACCACATCTTTCCTCACAAGGTGCACTCAACAAATTCATCCAATTCTTGAACCAAGTTACAGAAAGAGCCCCTTAATCCCTTCCTGTGCTCCTAAAAAAGGGCAAGTGCATTAAACACATCAACTGATATGATTTCAGAACAAGTGTAACTGTTCAACCTAAATGTTGCTCCTTCCTAAGGATATTAATGAACAGTACATATAATTTAAAATGTGTCATATATGTTATAAAACATATTATAAATAATTAGTTTTTTATAGTAATGAACATGTATAAGAAATGTTGAGATGATTTCTCTTACATAAGATCCTGGGGGGAAGTGAGGCTATCACACCTGTCTTGTAGGATTCCACCTTCACACTCAGCCATTTAGGTGTTGTTTTAGCTCTGCTACTACTCCCTCCATCAAATCCTGCCTTCTAGTTGGGAATCTGACCTCCATATTGGCTACCTCATACTGTTAAACTGCCTTCTTTGTGACATCATTCTCCCACCAACCTACCACATCTGCTGGAATCATGGGGTTTCCATGGAGCTGCTTATAAATAAACCTGGATCATCTCAAGCGACCAGTGTCCAGTGATCTTCATCCTGGACACACCTGCTCTTTGGCTTCAGCCACTGAGACATTATCTAGTGTATTATCCTAATCTGTCCTATCTACAGTTGTTGTTTCCTCTTCTTCTCTGACCATGTCTGGTAAGGAAAGAAACTTTTTAAAGATTTTCATTAGATTTTTTTTGCCCCTAAATGTAGTACAGATTTAAATAGCATGAAATAATGGGGGAAAGTGTCGAACTAGAAATCTGGAGACCTAATTTCAGTTTTGACTTTGACATTTACTAGCTGTGTGACTTTGGACAAGTCATTGACTCTCCAAGAAAATCTGTTTTTTTGCTCATCTGTTACATTAGGATGGCAGATTACTTCTCTCCGGTCCCTCCCTTTTCCAGTATTGACTTTTAAAGGGCGCCCAAGTAGAAAATGAAATCAGAGGTATCTTGAAAGTGCTTCAACAGAAACAGAGAAAACAAGGTGATGTAGGAAACTGGCAGTATATGTTGAGATGTATCATCTGTAGTGGCCTCCCTCCACTAATGTTTCAACTTAACTATTTTTAATTTAATGATGTTCAAAAAGTACTATCCACACATTTTGGAGTGTTCTATCTAAACTAGGTGAAAAGAGAAAGTAAGGAGAGAGGATAGAGAGTACTGGGCTATTCAAAAGGAAGGAAGCTGAAGATTGTTTTCATCAGCACAGGCCAACAGGAACCAAGAGGGTAGAGAAAATATAAGAATGAAAGCAAGCATGGAGCGGCTCTAAAGAAAAAGGAGTAGTTTGAGTGGAATGTTGAAGGAATCAAAGATTTTGAATTAAAGCAGAAGCATAGAGTGAAATCTGCTCAGAGCAGGGCAGAACACAGCTGATTTAAGCAAATGCTTCCATGAGTGGACTAAGAAGGGAAGTAAGGCCAGATAGGGTATCACACATCAGAAACAAGGAGCTTGTCAGCAGGCATACCCAATTGTTTGTTTTTTCCCTATTGCCTCTGTGAACCACAGACGACACCTTACAGTTTTGAATATAAACATTTTAGAAGTATGTTTTAGAAATCATGTTTCCTATAAACAAGAAACTAAATGGTTATCTAGGAGAGTGAAGGAAACAGAATTTTCACTATTTTATGTCATTCTGGTTTTTAAACTATGTAGATGTTTTGCCTATTAAAAATAAAACTAAGTCTTTTAAAAAAATTTTATCTATTCACTTGAATCAGGACTGCTTTTGTGATAAGTTCCAAGTCAAAACTGCTTTTTATCTTTAGTTATTTTCATCCTAATACAGAGACCACACTAATAAACATCCATTATCTTTTAGATATCAGCTATTCTAAGGAAAAATCAAGCCCAACTTTAATTCCACATTTATCTAATAAAATTTTGTGGAGTCCTTTGGGTTTTCATAAATTATAAAAATTAAATTTAATTCTAGCCATGATGGTTTTTCTGGGATTTGGAGATGACATTTTCCTGGATGTTAAAGATTATGATGTAGGTTTTAAGATAAATATTAAAACCTTCATGGTACTTGTTAAGTGTTCTTTTCTCTTACGTGATTATATTAATTGAAATATATATATTTCTACTAGGCTTGATATATCTTACTTGCTGGCTAATATTCAGACAGCTATGAAAGAGCACAATAATGGAATTCCTTTATACTTAGTATATTGCTCTCTGTTTTGCCTCAGTTTTTACTGAAGTATTTTTCTATAAAAATTGTAGCTACCTATACTTGCATATTTATTGCATTTTGCTGCTGTTTATGCAACTTTTTACCTTTTATCTTCTCTGTCTGAATGTACTATCTAGGAATTCATTCAAAATCACCTACTGTGGGCTGTTGTTTGGTTAGTAGTGCTCACTAACATACAGTAGGCAATATTCACTTTCATAGTTTTGCACATATGATACAGAACTCTATATAATAGTAAACTTATGCTTAATGCTTGCTCCATACATATCCCAGTTTTCATTAGTATCTCCGTATTTCTTTTTTAGTTTTGTGATACGTTTTTCATAATTTTTCTCATTATCTTTCCAGAACGTATATTTTCCTCTATATAAATCATATGTAATATCACTTTTATCCATGTATGAATTATTACTGTCATTATTGTTACTATTATAACCACTTTATAGATGAATAACCTAAAGCTCACAGAGTTTAAGTAACTTTTTTCTCTCAAAAAGCACTTTTTGAGAAACTCACTCTCAGGTAGTCATTTTGAGGAAGGATCCAAAACCTGGCTTGAAGAGGGTAAGAATGACCCCTTAAATTTACCAACTGGACTAAGCTATACGTGAACTCTGGGTAAGAGCATGTGAACTGCACAAGCAAAACGAGACACTGAGGATTATAATGGGAGCAGCTGTGCTATTTTCTAATGGACCAAAAAAAAAGGGGGTGGGCATATGAAAAGTTCTATTTCTCCTGGTATTGGGCAGTGTATTGCTCAGAGCAGAGTCCTGGCAAGGAAGTCAGGATACTTAGGGTCCTGTAACCTGGTAATGACATTAACATAATGGAAGAACTCGAACAAGCCCATCTGACCTCTCTAAGCCCCAGTTTCCTCACTTGTAAAACAAGAGTATTAGAAGTTATTGAGGGACCTCCCAGTTCTAAAATGCTTCAATTCTAGGAAATAGCACAGGAGAAGATACTAATGCAGGCTCATAGGGAAGAAGGGCAGGGAGAAGGTTGCTTCTAGCCTAGAGAACCATTAGGAACCCCTCTCCTGGGTCTTCTGCACATCTGCCCAAGCTGGGAGCATGGCCAGTGAGTACTGAAGGATACCAAACTGCTCCAGCACTGAGAACCATCAGAAACGGACTGATTCTTGCTATCGCCAGTGAGTTGGTATTACAGTCTTTCGATAGCAGCAACTTTAAGGTAATGCTGCTACTCTGACACAGAATTTTCAACCTCACTGATTTTTTTTCCCTACAGAAAATTTCCAAAATCCATCTTTACTTGGAACTTCACAATCTCTGCAGTTCTCTGTTCCTGTGGTGAGCCATGCAGCTTCTTCCTTAACAGGAAGAGTCTGCGATTTCTCCAGAGTCTCTGCTCCCACTGCCAGTTCGACATGGCTGCCGCCATCAGCCTCTGGCACCTCTTTCCAGCCTCTCATGGGGACTGCCTACCTTTACCAACATTCCAGCACAACTATGTTGTCTGCAGTTACCAGCCAGCGCCAGATCTCCACTTCAGTTGGAGACTTCGCTGTGACTGTCACTAACCAGAACAGAGCCATGCGCATGGCAACTCAGTATGCTCAGACTTCGTATGCCAACTACATGGTCCCTGTGTATCCATCACTTTCTGGCAGGCTTGTTCAGGGAACACCAACCCAGATTCTAAATCAGGGACATAGTCTGTCACATCCTTACCAGCCAGGGAGCCAGATATATTATTACAATCAAGGCACAATGGGGACTCTGCAATCTGGAGAACTTGTCCCCTGCTGGCAATCCTATGGCTCTGTGACAAATACAGGAAGTAGGGCCTCTGCCCCTCAACCAGAAATGATGGTACTGCAGGAGATTCAGCCTGCAGGTACCCAACCACCAGTCTCCACATCCGGAATCTACTACTACGTGTCTGCTCAAACCATCACAGAAACACGTTTTCAAGGTGAGTGCAAACAGCAACTATAGAGAGGAATAAGGTCAGCATTCAAAAGAAAGGTCAGATAGGTAGAGTTTAAGTCCTGAGACGTTAATAACCACCACTCTCTCTCAGTGCTCTTCATTTCCAGACCTAATGGAGGTGGGAAGGCAGGACACTGTGACGGCCATCTGTGCCACAGGCACACAGAGCGCGCCAAGGGAGACCATGCTTTTCACGGCCCTGGCTCATCGGTCCCCCTGCACACTCCCACACTGCAAGGAACTCCCGTTTCCTGATCTAGTCCTGATTTATGGAAGGCATCTCACTTATTGTGCTGGTACCAGTTTAACTTTCCCTCACTTTCTTAATTGACAGCAGGATTTAAGACCTTTTGTTCTGGGATCTTGTCCAAAACAATCAGGCTATGAATCTGTCCTTGCTTATATATTTCATCAGGAAGAACTCCATTCTCTCTCTTAGTCTATGGGGTGAGGTGTGCTTAACTTCTCAGGAAAGCAGACAGGATTATTGAAGACTACATAGAAGACTGCTAGGCCTTGTAAAACATTTCATATTTTAAAAATCACTTTTACCTTTTATTTGACTTATAAAAGTCCTATGAAGTACAAAGGAAACCAAGCAAAGTGACATCAAATGATCAACAGTAAGAACTAGAACAGCTGCCTCCTCTACCTCCTAGCACAGGGTGCTGCCCATGACTCTTAAGAACTAGTAGAAAAGTCTTGTCCATGTTGAGCAGTGCATGGTTTCTGTGTTGCATCTAGAAGCATCTCACTTACCAAAGACTGACTTCTTCCTTGTTCCTTTGTAGGGATGCAGACTTCCTGGGGTTTGCAGCCTCCAAACCAGACATTTTGTCTGCCACAACATCCACACAGCCAGACACTTGAGAGAAACCCACCACCTGAGGTTGGGGGCATTTCAGTGACAGCTTCAGTGCAGAGTTCTGGTAATCTCTTGGCACTTCCTCCAGCTACAAATAAGGAACAAACACAGAAAAACAATTTGGAGGATAGCAAAAACAAGCTTTCCAAGCCTCTGGATGCCTCCCAGATCACAGTAGAAAACCAAGGTGATGTACTACTGCCTATACACATCCCTGATATTCACCATCTCCTGGCCTGCACTGATCCCCTCAACCGAGAGAAGCAGCCTTGTTCTGAAAACATTGATCTGGGGAAGAACAGCCTGAGCCTTGAGGACCAAAGCACACTTGTAAATGAGAACGAATCAAGCAGCAGTTTTGCAAACATTGCTGACCAGGCAGGAGACAGTCACCTTCAGCAGCTCTTCAGTTCCTTGAAAAACTTTATTCAGTCCAAAGGTCCCAAGGTGAGCAAAACCCAAGATACCACAGCCACCAAATTAAACCAGGTGCAGAAAAGGTCATGTGCAAAAAAGAGGTCTTCTGGTCAAGCAAGGAAGAACAGTCATGAAGCCTCTGAGCCTCTCAGTGGTGCTCCGGAGGCACCAGAGGGAGACTTGAGTATCTGCAATGTTGCAGATGCTGATGAGGCTCCTGTGAACAAGGCCAAGCGTTCTAGACGCATATCTCCAATAACTGCATCAAGCAGGACCAGAAAAACCAGAAGCTGTGCACAGAAGAAGACCACAAGAACCAGAAAAAGGAACTCCAAGAAAGCTGCAGACGGTGAGCAGTCTGGAAACAAAGTCAAAGCACAAAAAAAGCCAACCATTCCCAGGATGAAGCGGAAGAAAGATGAACCTGAGCTCAGCCAAGAGAACTTTGAAACACCTCTAAGCAGGCTAGGTATGCATATGCTGGAGTCTGTGCAGGTTTTTCATGCACTGGGGAAGAAGATTGATAAGAAACCTCGATTCTCTTCTTCCCCGGACTTGGGAAATTCAAGGAACCCCAAAGACCCCCAGGCACCCCTGGCCACCAAACCACGGCTGAATACTCTACGTGAGGGGAAAAGATTTCAGATAACTCATGTCAAACCCCAGAAACCAGATGGTAGTGTCAAAAAAGAGTGTCCATCTCCATCTCAGAGTGAACTGCCACCTCCTGGGGAGCTCAAATTCATGCCTTTGCCTTTTCTGATGGAGGAAACGTCTCCAGTTTGCCAAGTTCCTCGTAGGCGACGGTCTCCGGCCTCAGACCAGCCAGCTTTGGCGTCCTCTACCCAGCCTGGCTCTACAAATGCAGCTCAGTCTACTGCAGTCAATTCATCCCAGCAAGCTCCTGCATCTTCAACAGATCTTGCCTGCTCATCTCTGGGTCCAGTCTCGACCAACTCAACCCAACCAGACCTGACCAAGTCTACCCAGCCTAGTGTCACCCAGTCTGCTGCTTCTAGACCTGTACCCTACAGAACATCACCTTGCACTTCTCTCCAGCAGGAGCCCATTCCCACTGCTGTGCCCCAGAACCAGCCTCCACCCAAGCCTAAAAGCCCGTATGTAAACCGAGAGGTCTACTTCTTCATACCACGTCCATGGAGGATATCTGAAATTCTTGGGCCAGAAGTGTCAGAGCCCATCACAGAAGAGCAGAGGCCAGAGCGGGAGGCTATGAAGAGGCAGGCTCAACAAGAGCGTGAGAATGCTGCCAAATACACCTCCTTGGGGAAAATACAGTTTTTCATTGAAAGGGAAAAGGAAATGGAAATTGCTGACTCCTATGGCTATATAATAATGTAAGAGCTGATAGGATTGTTGGTGCCACTTTGGTTACCAGTACAGATAGATAGATAGATAGATATAAGTTTCCACATGTAGATAGACACATACAGATAGATAAAAGTTTCCACACATAGACAGATATGTTTCCACATGTAGATAGATAGATATAGATAGATAAAAGTTTCTACACATAGATATGTTTCCACATGTAGATAGATATAGATAGATATAAGTTTACACACATAGATAGATATATTTCCACACATAGACAGATAGATATGTTTCCACAAGTAGATAGATATAGATAGATATGTTTCCACACATAGATAAAAGTTTTCACATGTAGATATACCTGTCCACCCTTGTTCGGGTTGTAATTCTACAGGCAACTATGTGATTCTAGAGTATCTAGTCCCTCCCTAGACTGGTAGGATTCAAAGAAAGCTGGTCAAGTCTCTCTGCCCACAAAGTCTCACAAGTCTTTTTGCCAGCACCCAGCACAGTGCTTACACAAAGAAGATGCCTAATACATATTTTCTGAATGAACATAAATTGGCACAGTGCAGCAACATCCACAAAAACACAAGGGTTGCTCTGATTCAGAAATTCCATTCTGAGTGAAATAGTCTCTGAGAAGATAGTATATATGTATTCAAAGATGTTCATACAGGAATATTCATTACTTCAATATTTTATAATATCAACAACTTATGACTTTCTTATGGTCATCAGTAAGCGAAGGAGCAATGCAACCTTAAAAAAGAATGAGGTCTCCAAAGACTTTTATACGAAGACATCTGCCATACACTAAATTATAAAACAGGATGTCTAAATATTATACCATTAACCTGAAATTAGTATGTCAACTATACTTCAATTAAAAATTTTTAAATAAAATCCCTTCTCAAAATAAATAAGTAAATAAATATCATACCATTAAAGTACATGTATATGCTTATGTCTGCATTTTTAAAGTGTGAGAAAACAGGTTAAACGATGGCCGGTGGTATCTCTGGGTGGGGGTAGGACTGCTTTCTCCTTTATAAGCTTCTATGCTGATTTTCTGCAACCAGCCTCCATTACTTTTGTAAGCCAAACAACTGGAACAGGGTCTGCCTCTCGAGGTTGGCAACTCACCTGCAGATGAGGTAGCCAGGCCTGTTTACACCATGGGCAGAGTGGACGCCAATAAGTTTGTAAAACAGGGAATAGAGTTAAAGTCATGTTGACACACTACCAACAAGGGATGCACCTTTCTGGAGAGTGACATTTCTTAGTCACACAACACTACCACTGCCCTGAAAAGGAGTAACTCTGAAGAGGAATGTGATTTTGTGTTTAGGAACATACTATAAAGAATTATCTAATACCAAGTCAAAATTCACTGTCTCTGGGAAACTGTGAAGAGCCCCCAGTTAGATGCAAGGGTATAGACGGGAGAAAGCCTGGTCAGGTCTGAACAGCTAAACCATATTGAGATAAACCCATCTGTCTTCCTAGAGAGTGCCCCTCAGTCATTGATTTAAGTACAGGAAAAGGGAGTGGAAAGAAAATCAAAACAGGCTAGAAGAAGAATGAAATTTGGTTTGGAGTGACACAAATGGGAGGTTCACTTTTGATGCCGAGTTATTAAAAAAAACAGCGCTCGTGGCACTCCCTTCAAGGCCCCAAGGTGCTTCTGCTCCTCCTCTCACTGTCAGCTCCCCACACGCCACAGGCCCCTGCACCCAGTCAAGTATCCAGATGAAAAGCTCTGTCCCTATTTTATGATGAAAAAGCAAGACTTGGAAATATGTAAGTCTAAGCTACACAGCAGGCAAACAGAACAAAGTCTAGAATCAAATCTAAGATTTCTCCAAGTATGCCACGGTATTTCTTAGTCCATCATTTAAAAACATTATACAGAAATTAAATTTTAAAACTGTAGTTTTTTATTTACGCCTGCAAAGCGTAGGTCTGTGACTACCTGGTGTCTCATAAGAAAGGACTTGTTTTTTCCTGTCTGGATTACTACCTCCCTACTTTTAATTGCTACTATTTCAATTGTTCCTCCATATGGAAGATGTTATCTTTCCTAAATGTAAACTTGGTTGGGTTACTCCGTTGCCTAAAAATCTTCATTTACCATACAGTAATGCCCACACTCTGATCACAGCATTTAGAACTCTTATAAACAGATATCAATCTGTGTCTCCAACTGACCTGTAATTCCACAATGATCCAAACTATGACTTACAACGTCCCACATGACCCACCTCCCTCCTGCCAGCCTCTCTGATCCCATTTTCTACTGCTCTAAACTCAGTGCTCCCTCCCTACTCCAGCCACACAGACTTCCTTACTAGTCCTCAAACATGCTGAGCATAGTTGTGCTTCAGAGGCTTTCTACCACTATTCCTTGTACTTTAGGACACTTTTCCACCACCCCTCTAATACCCCGTGGCTGGGTTCCTCATTTCCTTTTAGGCTGGGCTCAAACAACATCTTCATACGCCTTCCCTGACCACCCAGAACACTCCCTCCCTACTCCATCCTGTTTGGTACTCTCCAAAGCACTTATCGTCATGACATTCCATGTACTCTCTTCATTCTCTCTCCCCGGCTAGAATGCAGAGGATGGAGGAGCAGGAACTGTCCTCTGCTCCTACTTCCCAGAACAGTGCCTTCAACTTAGCAGGTATCACATAAATATTTGTTGGAAGTGAACATACGAATTCCTCACCCTTTCACACTACCCCCTCACCCAGCAGAGGCTGCCTCTCCATGGCACATGTCCAAGCTCTGCCTTTTGTACATTTCCTGATACCTGGGCTGTCCTTTCCTCATTTTAGTGAAATCCTCTCACCACCTAGCCCAGATGCTGTCTCCTCGTGAGGCCTTCCTCAGTCTCTCCTCTATATTCCCGTTGCACTTAATTCTTTTATTGTAATTAACCCACTGTCTTACAGTTGCTACATGTTTAATGTTCTAGATAACTACACATTTCTATTGAACAAAATCTTATTCACACTGTATCCCATATCATAACATTAAAACTAAGAGACTCTCAGCATTTACTGAATCGATTTATTTTCTGAGTCTCTACCAGTTCTAGGAGGTGGAGAATGTCTTGTCCTGTTCCTCTGGGAGCTGGTGTCTGTGGAGAGGCCTATCACAGAGGTGGCCAAAATGGACAATAAGCAAGGCGTCGAGACTGCTATGGCAGAGCCCAGTCAAGGTAGCACCACGGGGCCAGACGACCACCACGGGGCCAGCCTTTGCAGTGGACTACACCCGTGAGTGACAGAGGTTTACCAGTGTGTTCTCGTGCACTCCTAAGGCACTTAAATCAAAGTATCAAATGATCATTTGTCTCATACTGAAAAACATATTACCAGTGGGAACAAAAGACAGTGCAACAGTTATGCATCGATTACCTGCAAGTAGAATTTTATATCAACCCGTGATTTGTTTACTGGCTTTGTCTGATGAATTAATGCCTTAGCCACTCTCTTTCCACGTTACCTTTACTAAATTTGTCTCTGGTCCTTAGAGTCAGAGGTTTTATTAGACAGTAAAGTTTCTAAACACCAGTCAGCGTGTGCATTGTATGAGAGCTGAATGTGCTCTAATCTCTTCTGCAGTTGAAAGATGCATGAGTGTAATGCAGCCCGGGACGCAGATGATCAAATTGAAATGTGGTACCAAAGGGCTTGTGCGGCTCTTTTACCTGGATGAGCACCAGAACCGCCTGTGATGGAGACCCTCTAGGAAGAGTGAGAAGGCAAAAAGTAAGACTAACCTTTGAATTCTTCGCTTGGCTTGACATAGTAACACATGGGTTATATTGAGTTGGCTCTGTGGGAGCTTCAGATCTGTGGAACTTTCATAATTTTGCAAGTTTTGGAATCAGTTGTTAAAAAATGTACACAGACTGAATAAATGATGACCATTTTGCTTTTTAATTTCTTTGGGAAATTTAAATCCATAAAAGTTTTCTTGTCCATTAATTCTATAATTAATTCTGTAATTTCCCCTGTGTTGGAGACACAACTTTTTGATGTTGTTGAAATAGAGGCTTTATAGCCTGACTCCCTTTATTTTCATATAAAAGGCAGCAAAGGATATCATACATTCAGTGGACTTTCAGATGTACTGCCATATTCTGAACACAGTTAATTTATTAGTGAGTTGACCAAATTTGCTTTAATATCAAGGTTTGATGGAAGTCCTCCTTAGAGCCTCTCTCCCACAACGTTTATACTCAGTACCGGGTCCATGTGGTCCATGTTGGGTCTTCTATCTTCTTCCTTCCTGTTTTCACAGGAACCTCCTTGGTCCAGGGTCTCTTCACCTTTCTGATGGCCCATTGGGAAGTCCCCTAACCAATCTTCATTTTGATAGTCTCTCTGCTTTTATCAGTTAAGATGCTTCCTCTTCAAGTAACAGAAGGCCCCACTAAATGAGGCTTACATGATAAACAAATTTCTACTTCACTACCAAGAAACTCAGAGATGGTAGCCCGAGGCTGGGTACGCTGCCTCTGCAGTCCTGTCTGGCTGGGTGATCCTGGCTCTGTCCCTGTGTGTTGGTGATGTAGTGAAGGCAGCTCAGAGGCTTTAGCTGTTCTCAGCCTCACAGCTGATGGGACAGTGAGGACACATACAGGGGCCTGCACTTCTGGCGCTTCCTTTTTAGGAGAGGGCCCCTTTGCAGATCCTTCCCTCAAAGTGGACTGCCCCATGTCTCCCTGGATTGACCTGGGTTACATTCCTACATCTAACTCAATTTGAAAAATAGGAATGGAGCCACGATAATGGCTTAGACCTGCCAGACCTTGCCCCAGAGCTGGGCAGAGGCTCATCTTCCTGTGAGACATGTAGGAATGAGGATACGGGAAGAAAATCAGACCCTGCCAGTAACTCAGAGTGGATGGTGTATACAGGCAGTCGGTCAGGTTGCAGCACTTCTAATTCATGCTTAAAAACAGACAAGCAGACAGACAACACATACCATTTTAGTGTAAAGTAGCCATCCCTGCCAGGGCTTGTCTGATCCAAACTTGCACCATCGCTCCACCACCTGAGGGGCACCCCCCTGTGGTCTGTCACCCCAGGCTCTCCTCAGCCTCTGCCTAGCGCTCTGGCTCTGGGTCCCTTTGCCCGCGCTTGAGCTTTCCAGCCGGCGTAAACGGTCTGCTCAGTGCCCCTGGGGTGGGCCTTAGATCTCCGCATCTGTGTGCCTCTTCCCCCCAGCTGCCCCTTGTTCCTCTCCGCCTCACTGAGTGCTGCCTTACCTTCATCATGGCAACATTCTCTCTGTAAACACCAGCTACATTTAATTTAACTATGCTATTCGGTTTCCACCAAATGCTTTTTCCTTTCAATTTTCAGCTGTCATCTTACGCACGTTATAAAACACCAAAGTTGGCTCTAGGCCTTTGTTTTCCCTGTGTAACTATGTAAAGTACATATTTAATGTATTCATAGCCCTCTTTTCCTACCGTCCTTCATGCCCTAATGGGCATATCTATATTCCTATCATAGATTTTAACCTATCCTGACTCAGTGCCTGGGAGGATACTGCCCAGGCCGTCCAGGAACATAAAGTGGTACGTGGAGAAGGCTCCTTGCAGGAAATGATAGGGCTTGTCTCTCACATTTAGACTTACTACCACAACTCACAGAATTTGTTCACTGCTGGAGTCCAGGTCCAGTGGTGGGGTGTGAGCCCGAAAGGATGACACGGAGTTGGTGCACGGAGAGAAGGGACACAGAGTCAGATGAAGGTGGTCTCTTGACAAAGTGCCGATGACAGCTTTATTTATACCATTTTGCACAAGGATATGATTATTTTTTATTTGTTCTTTTGATTAACAAACATAGGCAAGCTTTTTTCTTTCTGTTTCCTTCTAATCTATACATGGTTAGTCAAGTATTAGACAGGTGATTTTTTTCTGTTCCTTGACCAAAACTTTTTCCTAGCAACATGTACTCAATTGTGTTTTACATTTCTATGCAACGCAGTTTCTAAGTAGTGCATGTGACCATAGGAGCATGCAGTACGTAGCAATGACTATGAAGTCTATCAGCTCAGGGTGAAATACAAGTCACTCAGTACTTCAGTTAGCTAGGCAGGTATCATCATCTATATTTTTAATGCAATGGGTACATTTTACCTCCTCATAATATTTATTCTATCGTAGGTAGATACAAGATAAAGATAGAAAGCATGATTTAGTGCTGTAAGAGGGCAAGCGTAGATGATCAGGTCTGTGCCTATAGACTAGGTATTAATCCAAGTTAGACAAGGGCAACAAAACATCCACGGGTGTAGACAATTTCTCTCAACACTGGGGGGGGCGGGGCGCGGGTGAGGTTCTAAGCCTCACCTCTGTTGGCCCCCATTTTCTCATCTGATGGCCCCCTGCAACTGTGCCTGTCTTAGGTTGTTCCTCCCTTGAGGAATCTTACCCGTCTCTGGCTAACCAGCCATCTTCTGGGGCCATACAGGGAAATGTAAAGCTGGTGAGAGAGAAGTAATATTCTTTGAAAAGGTTAGTTTTTCACTTCTTTGCAGATTTATGCTCCGCGGCTTCTATGGCCAGCACTTGTCTTGAGGTATCTTTACCACTTGGTACTTGGTAATTTCACATATGAGGCACAAATTCTAGTAAAGGGCTGTAATTAGGAAGGAAGAAGAAAAACTATAGAAGTAGCAGAGGGAAGAAAACATGAGAAGATGGATTAAGTATCAGACAGGGTTATTCCATTCAGTAATCTCTCATAACTATTTCTATAAAACTCTCCATCACTAGTTTCACTAGCATTGCAAACAAGGGGGGGCATTCCTACTTAGGTGGAGATGGGGTAATCAGTGTTTGACTAACTGACTGCAGGTTTCGGTATTCTGTGCCAAGATCGCCATCTGGCCCCTGAAGGTTCTGTTTTTCAGGAGCACTGTCCTGGAAAGCTTTGGGGAAGTTTATGTTCTCCTCCTTTCCGTGCTCCTTAGCAAAGGTTAGCTTAGTCTTTGGCAAAAATGCAAGCAAAAGCAAAGCCAATAGTATAATGGAGAAAAACAAAATCAAGGTGGGTAATAGGGGGAGCCAGCTGCAAAGGCCCCTGCTTTGTGGGGGTCTTCCTCCAGCCTGAGCTTTGCCACACAGCTTGAGTAGCATGGCTCCCGGCAGTTCACACTTCTTTTTAAGATGCTTCTGCTTTTCTTTTTTCTTAATCCATACACATACCTTCACCTGCCATGTAACTGTGTGGTTCACTTCCCTCACAGTACTTACTGACTCCATTTACAAAGTCACCGAGGGCCAGCAGTCTGAAATATTCCACATACAAGCCGAGGGGAACTCTGATCCCAGCTGCTGCTTCACCATCTACCATGGCAACCACATGGAGTCCCTGGACCTCATCACCTTCAACCCTGAGGAGGCCCGCACCTGGATCACAGGCCTCAGGTACCTGATGGCCGGCATCAGTGACGAGGACTCCCTGGCCAAATGGTAGAGGACCCATGAGCAATATCCTCTCTGGGGCTTTAATTTTTAGCTCAGTGTGTGTGTGCATGTGTGCGTGTGTGTGTGTGTGTGTGTTAGACTATGCTTACATTTTTCCCATGATTTTGAGGCTTAAAGCCACATCGCTTTCAGTCTCTTCCTTTACTCCTAGCACCCCTCTGTCCCCTCCACACTCTCACCCCAAGTAAATGAATGCATAGAAACGTAAGCTTGCATGAACCCAGGAGCAGACATCCTGTGAGGAGACTGCGTTTGGCTCCACAGACTATGACATCTCCAAGTGCAGCCTAAAGTCTCCTAAGAGAGATGAGGTAACTGGGAAAGTGTGTGTTTGGATTAGAAAAAAATCCTACTTCGTTATAAAGTCTGTTTACTTTTAACAAGTACTTTTCAAGCTCTAGTTAATGTACCAGGTATTAAGCTCTTTGAAGCTTTTCCTCTCTTTTTAATTTACAGTTTGGATATTGAACTGATTAATATTCAGGGAGAAGTTATTATTTACTTAATAAAATTTACCCTCCCTAAATTGACAGTCAAGAAACCGGAGTTGGAGTCTCATTTTTGATGAAACCCATTCTGTGGTCCCTCAGTGCTGATGAATGATTGAACATGCTTGGTGTAAAGACACCTCTTCTGCTGGGCTGAGCTGGGCATGTGACATGACCTTTCTGTCCTCAATTTCCTTATCTGTAAAGTGAGATAGTGAATTTGTCAACCATTTTGGTTTCCTTCCTCACATTTTGAATGGACTTAAAACACAAGTGCCCCCATCCACACAGGGATAGTACTGCGCCCTTATTGTCGGGATATGTGCCCTACATTTTTTCTCGGAATGGTGACAAATTTGTGCTGCTCCAGTTCATGCCTCACCGAGGGTGCTGTTGGAGCAGAGTGGACATATGTAGCCCACGGAAAGGTTTTGACAGAGCTGATCAGCCATGGTGTTATTGCAATATTCACAGCATGGAGATAGTGAAACTGGGATTCATAAATAAATAAAACACAAATATAGGAAGTAACTTTTTCTGCTTATTCTGTTAGTTTGGTTCTTTACTCCTTTATATTTGGTAAAAAAGCAAACAAATACTGAATCCATTAAGAATGCTTATACCAGAACATATAAGCCACAAAACCATACTAACAGTGTCTCAAATAATAAAGATTATTCATTTCTGATGAACAAGGGGTATGAGATGGGGCAGTCCCAGGATTGGTTAAGCAGTGGTTCACTGATGTCCTCAGAGACCTGGATTCTACCATTCTCGGCATGTTGCTTGGTCTGTCCACTGGCTGCCCTTGCTCTGAGAGAGCTGCAGCAGCTCCAGACAGCCCTGCTCAGGGGGAGCAAAGTTTCTTCTCATAATTTTTTTTTTGAGCAAAGAAAAACTTTCCAGGGGCCCTGCAAAAGGCTCTTGCCATTAGCTGGAAATACTGTTGCAGGCCTATTCTTAAACTAGTCTCTGACAAGAGAAATGAACATAATTGAACTTTGATCTCAGGACCTTTGCATTCTTAAAGACTAAAGACTCCAAGGAGTTTTTGTTTATGTGAGTTTCATCTATTGATACTTTGTCATATTAGAAATATGAGAATTAAAATAATTTGTTAATTCATTTAAAATTACAAACTATTACATGTTAACATATTTTTATGTGAAAGGTAACTATTTTTCGAAAGCAAAACAAATTAGTGAAAAGAGCAGCATTGCTTTACTCTTTTGCAAGTCTCTAATGTCTGTTAATAGAAAGAATGGATTCTCCTATCTGCTTTGGCATTCATTCTGTTGTGATGTGTCATTTTGGTTGAAATTCATGAGGAAAATCTACCCTCACACATATGAATAGTTGGAAAAGGGGGGTACTTCATCGTTATTGGGTCCCCTTAGACTATACTTTAAGGATGGCTGAACTAAGGAAAATCTACCCTCACACATATGAATAGTTGGAAAAGGGGGGTACTTCATCGTTATTGGGTCCCCTTAGACTATACTTTAAGGATGGCTGAACTAAGGCCAATCACCTCCCACTCTATTAAGGCTCATGGTTCTTGGCTATATCTCTCCATAGGGGAGACAGTTAATTCCAGAAGCCACTATCTTCACCCAGTTAACTAGGACAAATTCACAATATTCTAGAGCCCTTAGCTACTTGTATAGATGTCTATCATAATCCTTGAAGTGGACAGAGAAATGGAATCCTCACACATATGAATAGTTGGAAAAGGGGGGTACTTCATAGTTATTGGGTCCCCTTAGACTATACTTTAAGGATGGCTGAACTAAGGCCAATCACCTCCCACTCTATTAAGGCTCATGGTTCTTGGCTATATCTCTCCATAGGGGAGACAGTTAATTCCAGAAGCCACTATCTTCACCCAGTTAACTAGGACAAATTCACAATATTCTAGAGCCCTTAGCCACTTGTATAGACGTCTATCATAATCCTTGAAGTGGACAGAGAAATGGAATCCTTCTTGGCTTTGGTCATTATTTTTGTTTATTTTTTTTTAATGGTGGCAAAAATTCCCCCTTTATTAGATAGTACTAGTTATATGAGAAGTACATACTTCTTGCAGTAAAGCCAAAGCATACCGAGCTGCGTAAAGAAAAAGTCATTATTTTTTTCCCCTGTCCATCAATGTTGTACTTTCTTTTCCAGGTTTACTTCTGGGAAAGTTTGATGCACACTATCATATACTTTTCTCCTGCCCATTTGTGAATAAAGTTGTTTTTCACTGTTGACTTTTGAAGCTGTATGTATCCTGGTTATTGATCCCTCATCAGATAAATGATTTGCAAATATTTTCTTCCATTCTGGTAGTATAGCCACCCCCACTCACTCCTGGTTACTGTTTGCATGGACTATCTTTTTCCATCCTTTCTCTTTCAACCCAATTGTGTTGACTCTCAAGTGAGTCTTTTTTTTTTTTCTTTTGTAGGCAGCATATAGTTGGGTCATGTTTTTATCCTGCCTTTTTTTTAAAAATATGTTTTAATCTGTCTTTTGATTGGAGAGTTTAGTCCATTTATATTTAAAGTAATGATAAAGAGGTTCTTGCTTTTGTCATTTTGCTTTGTTTTCTATATATGCCTCATGTTTTAGTCACCCCATTCCCTATATTACTGTCTTCTTGTGTGTGTTTAGGTGACTTTTTATAGTGAAATGTTCCTTGTGTGTATATTTTATAGCTCTTTTCTTTGTGGTTAAATCCTTGGGGATTACATTTAACATCCTGAAATTATAATACTCTTAATTTGAATTTATACCAGCTTAGCTCAATAGTGTTTTGAACCTGATTTGTTTGTTCATCTATTTGATTTGTTTGTTCACTGGCAGTAGAAAGCTTTCATATACAAATTAATCAAGTTGACAACTGAAGGATTTCATATTCTGAACATATGCTATCTAGAAAAACAAGTGTACCCCAGAACTGCACAGAGGAGTAATTTTACAAGAAATGTAGAAGTAAGTGAAATTTCTGTCAGGAGTGAGAGTGAAAAAAACGAAAGTAATGAATAATAAAGAAAAAGCTGATGTCAAAAATAGGGACAGTTATGTTGAGTCAGGGAACTATTCTCATATGGAATTGTGAGAATTTAATAGGGTTTTAGATCATATCTTAATAACAGAATGACATTCTTGATTGGACATACATTTAATTATATTGTGTAGAACAGCCTGAGGATGTTCATTATTATTTACATTTCAGTTATGCCTGAACACTTCACCTGTGAATGAGTAATGAGAAGAATCTTAAGTGGCTGTATGAAAAAACCCATCCAGTAAGAAGTGTAGTCCAAGTTATTTCTGCAGTACTCACATACCGCTGGAAGTGATACACAGTTGTGTTAAAGGTGTTGCACTGCCTGGGGTTCAGCCCCAGCTCTGCCATCTAATGTGTAACTTTAGGTGAATTACTTAAACTCTTTTGCCTCAGAGTCCTCATCTGTGACATGGCAGTGATGTTAATCATAGTGCCTACCCTATGTAATTGTGTGAAAATCAAGCGAGTTGATGTACACAAAGTGCTTAGAACACTGCCTAGCACATATTAAATACTTCATAAATAATTGCTACTGTTACTGCTAAAAGGAGGTAAGGATTGGTAAACATTTGCTTTCCTGTTCAGGTACATTAAAGTCAGAAATCTCAGTGGCCTCAGTGTACAAAGGTGATGGTGCTAGAGTCTAGTCTCAGCTTTTCTCCATCAAATCATTCTCCTCCATGGTCCCCCCACCTTATCTCTGTACCCTATGAGAGAAATTATTACACTAAGAAGATTTGAGGCAGTCCTTTACTGGATTTTGTAAACTGAAGCCTTATGCTTTCCCTTATACCTGAGGCCCTGCAAATTATAGCTTGTTGGGCACATATGGTCTACTACCTACCTATTTTTGTATGGGCTCCTGAGCTAAGAATGGATTTTCAGTGGTTGAAAAAAACCAAAAGAGGAACATTTTGTGACATGTAAAAATTATGTGAGATTCAAATTTTAATATCCATGAAGTTTTGTTGGAACACAACCATGCTGGTTCACTTATATGTCATCTATAGCTGCTTTGCGTAGCAATAGCAGAGGTGAGCAGTTGCAGCTGAGACCAAATGGCCTGCAAAACCTAAAATACTTACTATCAGGCTCTTTACAGAAAATGCTTGCCCACCCCTGCACCAGACACTACCATTCAGTACTTTACATTTTCCTAGAGCTTCTTGACAGAAAATATGAGGCCATAACTTTAATTTAGGTTTTACTCTCCCAGTTTTTCTTTGCAGAATGATTATTTCTGTTCTTAAGTTTATCACATTAAGGCTATGAATCATTAATTCAGCTCATTCTTGGGCACTCCTGTCTTAATTATGAAGAACAACTTTACACTATCAGAATACTTTTACCTGCAATTGTATCTTTTGCCATGTGTACGGTTACTGGGAGGGGATGGCTTTTCCTTTCATGGAATCTTGGAGTTAGAGGGGATATCAGGATCATCTAGTTGTGCTCGCTGGCACAGGGGGAGAAATGGAAGCCCCAAGATGTGACATATGTGACCCACTGCCAAGGGGCCATGTCAACATAGAATCAGAGCTGAGACATGTTTCTTGGCCTGATTCTACTTCTGTTTCCACCTTACCACGCCCACATCCCCTAGACCAGCTGTCAAGGCCAGCTCGTGTGTTGACATGAAGGGCTTGCAGCCACAGGCCCACCCTGAAGGGCTTGCGTCTGTAGAGTCCTCCTCCGTACGATTGGCTTGTCTTTGCCTCTTCTCTGGAGAAGTCCTTGAGAGGCTTTGCTAAATAATTCTCAAATCAAAGGATGAAAATATTGCTGCAGTTGGAGTCATTGGCCTACTGTTAGGCTAATGCTTCCACACCAGTAGGCAATAATCTATTATTGACTGAGTGTAACTCAGGGGCAGGCAGGATGGGAGGTGGGTGGGAAGCATGTTCCCAGCCCAGGGCAAATAAACCCATGAAATCAGTCAAGGGAAAAACTAGATGGGGAGAAAGCCTTAATTGCTCACTAGAAGCTTGGCTCCATTTCTCTCTCTCTCTCTCTCTCTCTCTCTCTCTGGTAGCCACTCGCCTCTTGCCCATTTCTCTCCCATTTCGCTGGTGAGACCAAAAACCCCTTCTGTCCTAGTGTATGTTTGTCTCTCCACCCACCCCTTGTAAACACCTGTTGATAATGGAGATGGACTAAGGTCCAGAGTGAGATTCTGGAAATATTGTTGTTTTACCCCTACTGAGTCACTATATAGAGCTCTGCCCAGTGCTCTGGGCAGAGGAGGAGACAGAGGTGGATTACAGACCTGCAGTCTGCTGGATGCAGATGTGATTCTAGTGCTTGACCTACTGCCAGGAGAATAAAGATGGGTCTAAACCCTTTTACCCCAAGAACGTTCCATTGTCATTTTTTGGTCTCTCTGAATCCATAGTGAACTTGCCTGGGGCTGAAACTCTCAGGCAAGACCAGTAGACATTTCAAAAGAAATGATATACACCAGAAGACAATGGAAAGAAATCTTTAAAGTGCTGAAAGAAAATAATTGCCAATCTAAAAATTCTATACCAAACAAAAATATCTTTCAACAATGAGGGTGAAATAAAGGTGTTTTCAAACAAAGGAAAGTTAAAGCAATTGGTTTATAAAAGGCTGTAATAATATGCCCTAAAAGAGTTCTTCAAATCAAAGGAAAATGTTCCCAAATGTAAATATGGAAATGTAGGAAATGAGTGCTGGAAAATATAAATATGTGAGTAAATACAAAAAATGTCTCTTGGAGTTTAAAATATAGGGTGAAATAAAATGCATGACAACAATGCAAAAGGTCAGAGCATGGTAAGTGGGAGTTATATGTTCTGGGTTTCTACATAATTTAAAAATTATTAAAAGTAATAATACATATTATATTTCAGTAATTCAAACATACATTTCATAGGGGAATAAAGCTGGGTATAAACCCTTTTACCCCAAGAACATTGGTATCCACAAGTAGAAGTGTCAAAGATGTGCAATTAACAAGTTAATTCAAGGAGAATATGAACAATAAAATACAATGAAAAAACTTAGAAGATATAACTGCACATGAAAGATGAAATATTCAGGGGAGGAAAGGAAGAAGAAACAAAGCTAGACTTATGTAGTGAATTTATGAGTGGATAACTCTACAGCCTTAGAACTAGGGCAGACTGATATAAACACTGATTGCATGGCTTTGAGTTTTTAACATCCACTCAGACTGAGGAACATGATTTGGGTCCAGGTAGGGCTCTGAGGTAGAACAGAGATGTCTGCATGGAACTCAGACTCTGTATATGCTGGGCTCTCACAGAAAGAAGGATTATAAATACCCTACTTTCCAGCTCAGGAAAGTAACACCAAAACTTGCCTTTTCCTCAGGTTCAAGGTAGGATAAGATCAGATGGCTTTCTTTAAGAAACCCAACTCTAGGCTTTCACTATATGGAACTGTGGAATTTGATTTTATATGGACAAAAGGTAAAACTCTGTCTTGGACTGGTGAAACCTGGAAGTCATCTAGGAAAAGTAATTGTAGTCAATTTTCAACAACTCAGGGGCATTAATCTCCTAGGAAATAATGGCCCTCTTTAAATATAGGCTAAAATTCCAAAATTAAAAAGCACAAAAGGAAATGATTCACCATGAAACAGAATCAACAGACACAATAAACTAGATTTGCCTCCAAGGACTTAAGGTAATAATAATTAAGTCACAAAATAACTATGCTTTAAATGACTGAAAATATGTAAGAAGAAATAGCAAAGTGAAAGAAAAAAAATAGAACCAAAGATAAAAGAAGTTGCTTAAAAAAACCAGATAGAACTTACGTAAATGTGAGGGAAAATAATTGTCAACACAATTGAATATCCATTTTACTATCATTTTAAACAAAAATCCTATTCAAAATATTTTAAAATAAAGACTAAGATAGTTGGTGATACAAAGACTCTTGATAAAAAACTAAGTGCTTCATATAAGAAAAAAAAATTAAACCCGAAGGAAGAAACAGGATGCAAGAAGCAATAGGGTAAGAAACTGCGAAGTATCTGTGTAAATATATATAAGCATTAACTTTTAGATTTAAATAAATACACCAACAATATTAATGACCAAATTTACTCTTAGTTGGAAGTTTTCAGCTTCCTTCTCTATATTATGGCCACAGAAAATATTCTAAAGCATTTTTTTAATGAATTTATACTTTAAGGAGGTCTCTAAGTTCTTTAAAATTCAACTTTTGATTTTAAAAACGGTTTTTTTCTTACTTCCCCCAAGAAGAAAGTTCAAGCGACTGATTCCTTTTCTCTTATATAACACAAAGTGATTTTTATTTTAATTTTTGGCTTAGATACATAATTTTTAATTTGTCACAATTAACAAATTGTATTTTCAACAGAAATATAAGATGTAGGTAGATACAGATACAGACATGTGTACACAGAGGCATATGTGAACCATATATGCCAGGTATAGTTTTAATCTTAAAAAAGATTATTTTTCCTGCACACACACATTTTGATATGTTTAATAACTCGATTTCAATAGAGGGCTAGTCCTCTGTTGTATAGGGTGCAACTTTATATTTCTAAAAATTTATATTCTTAACTCCTGTTTTTCAGAGCCTAATAATCCTATGCTTTAGTTAATGCTATCCTTAATCATTCATTTTCCTAATGCTCCTAAGCAAATGAAAGGAAAATATTACAAAAGCACATACATGTACATTGGTTTAGTTCACTTTTGTTGATTCCACGTCATGTATAGTGTAATATAAAATTAACATGCATTACAAATCAGTACCTTAGTCCTTAGGCTATACTATCTCCTAACCTGAACTGTCTAGGGATGTTAGAAAGTAATATAATAGAGCAGCACAAATTTCCTACTTTTTAAAATTTATCTTCCAACTGGATGTGCTAAGAAGCTGAGTCATAAACAAAAGCTTAGTAACCAAAAGAAACAGCAGGAGATACGACTAAGCCTCAAATTCAAAAGTTGGCATTAATTAAAAACTGATGCTTTTTAAAATAGATTTTGAAGCATGCTGAAATGGAGCATGTCTTAAGTTGTAAGATGCTTTGAGAAAACTAATCTTGAAAGTAGGTTTTTGGGTGTCATATATTCTACTGCCACATGTTGAAAAAACCCTTACAGCTTGTCAAATTCCCAACACCCATGTGACTCACCAATATGCAATAATTTGTTCAAAAAAGTTAAGTCAGGCTTTTAAAAAGGTTACCTAAATTTTATTCTGTACTAGTTACTGCAAACATTCCAACAACTGATAAAATTTAGGCTGGCAAAATATTCCTTTGATTTCTGTAGTTTTCACAAAAGTAATGACAACTCAGTTTCAGATATCCTTTACTTAGGGAAATATTGGAGTATTGAAATTCAAAAGAAAAATTTAGAAATGACCAGAGATACTCACATCTTTTCAAAAATTAAAAATTGAGAATAGATAAATGGTTGAATCACATCATATCAATACCTTCTGTACTACAACTCTAAAATGAAGAAGGTGAAGGACATCAGCACAGAGTGAGTTAACTCTAATTGAAGTCCTATGATCCCAGGGCTGAGTTTTTAGCAAAAGGTGACACGTTTACTCAACCAATTCTAGAAATGAAAAGGAAAAAGAGAGGCCATTATTATAATTTAACATCCTTGGTTCTGCTAAGTACTGCATTTAGGACAATAAGAATAATGAAACCTAGCATAATCATTTTTTGTCCCCTGTGCTCCATGATCACATTAAGGAATGTTGTATAGCAAAGATACACATTATCATATTAGACCTATCTGTCCATTTTATGAATGAAATAGGGTCACCCTGTCAAGATCTTCTTGTTCACTAGGCAAGTTCTTTTGCTTAAATACTTTTTTCTCTTGAATTTCAATTTCTATTATACTTCTTATAAACAGTTCACATTTCCATGTTTATTTTTTCCTATTTCAGAAAATAATAAGATTTCTTGTCATCACATTGATATGTCCTTGACTTCATTTAGGAGTGATTAGGTTATATTCTGGCCTTTCTTTTGTGTAATACTACATGGGCAGTACTGACCAGAGAGAAATTCAAATGGGGACTCTTAAAGAAGAGCAAAAATTATCAAGTTTAGTTAGTAACCAAGAAGAGTTATAAGATAATCTGAGAATATGACTTAAACTGAAATTAGATAAAAAATGGGCAAAAGACATAAAGAGACATTTTGCCAAAAAACATACATAGATGCAAATAAGCATATTAAAAGATGTTCAACATCACTTGTCATCAAGGAAATGCAAATTAAGGCCATGATGAAAGATCGTTACACATCTATTAGAACACCTGCAATAAACAATAATGACACCACTAATACTGGAGAAGATGTAGAGAAACTGGATCTTTCATACATTGCAGGTAAGAATGTAAATGGGAAAGTTGGCCACTCTGGAAAATAGTTTGCCCATTTCTTCAAAAACTGAACAAGAAGACTTTGACTTCCAGGAAGATGAAGTAGACATACTTTTCCTTATTCCTCTCACTAAGTGCAAGTAAAATCCCTGGGCATAACATAAAACATTCAAGGTCTCTGAGAGATAAAGAGAAGGTATCACATATACCAGATGTTTTTTTGCTGAAGAAGTAGGCAATACCAGAAAAACCAATGGGCACAAACAGAAAAAGAACCAACGAAGCCTAACTACCTCTAGTCAAAGGCCCAGGAAAGGAGTCACCTCATAAGAATGAAAACTTTTAGAAAATAACTTCTCTGCTGTAGCCAAACACCACAGAGGAAACTGTAGCCACACCCTCACCTGTATTAGCAAAGGCTGAGCAGGGAGCCTAGATTGCAAATCTACCCAGGCTGTAATGAGGTATCTGATGCTCCCCACTGGGAGAGTGTGGGAGAAATCCAAGTAGGATGTCAGCACTTCCATCCTTGTGAGGTACTAATGAGCCACCACTCTTCCTCAGTGTCAGTAGCGAGCAGGTGGTGGGGAGGCTGGACTTTTACCTCCTACCACCACAGTGAGATGTTCCCCCCTCCCATCTCCAGCCCTGCTGGGATAATGTCAGAGGAGGCCTAACAGAGAATGGGGACTTTCACCACTGCCCAGTGCTAATGAGGCCACCCATTTTATGTTATCAGTGAAGGTCATCTTGGGAACAAAAGAAGGTATGCCTACTTCTCCAAGTCAGAGAAGGGGTATTGTGGGGAGTCAGAATTCTCACCCTCACCCAGTAATGAAGAGCCCCATTTCAGGTGACAATAGAAACCAAGGAAGAACCCTGGACTTCTATCCCCACCTGAAAGTAACAAAACAATGCTCCTCCTTTCTCTGCCTGAGTGGTCAGAAGATGCCACTTAAAAGAAAGATTAAATAAGATTCAGGGTCTCAACATAATATCTAAAATGTCAAGGTTTCAATTGAAAACCATTTGTTATACCAAAAACCAGGAAGATTTCAAACTGAGTGAAAAACTACAGATTATGACAATTACAGATGATAACAGAGATGTTAGTATTATCCAACAAAGATTTTAAAGCAATCATCATAAAAGTATTTCAATAAACAATTATGAGCACACTTGAAACAAATGAGAAAATCGTTTCACCAAAGAAATAGAAAATACAGAGAGGAAGCAAACAAATTTTAGAAATGAAAAATACAATAACTGAACTAAAAAAACAATCACTGGTTAGATTCAATAGCAGAATGGAAGAGACACAGGAATCAATTTTAAGATAGAATAATAAAAATTATCAAATCTGAGCAAAAAGAGAATATAGACTGAAAAATAAAAGAACAAATCCTCAGGGAACTCTCCCAGCAAGAGATCTAATATCTATGTAATCAGTGTCTTGGGAGTAATGGGGAGAGAAGGCAAGGCTGAAAAAGTGCTCAAAAATTAATAGCTATAATTCACCAAATTTAGCAGAAGGCATCAATCTATATAATCAAGAACCTCAATGAATTCAAAACAGGATATACCCATGGAAATCCACATCAAGAGTCATGATAAACTTGTGAAAACTAAAGAAAAAGAAAATATCTTGAAGCAATGACAGGGAAAAGACAGATTACCTTTGAGGGGAAAATAAGAGAATTAGAGTGAACTTGTCATCAGAAACTATAAATGCCAGAAAAAAGTAGCACATGTTTCAAGTGCTAAAAAAAAAAAAATGTTGTCAACACAGGATCCTTTACCAGCAAGAATATCCCTCAGGAATGACAGGGAAATCAAGATATTTTCTGGCTAAGGAAAACTAAGAGAATTTTTTGACAAATTCTACCTAAAAGAATGGCTAAGAAGTTCTCTAAAAGGAACAATAAAGGAAGGGATCTTGGACTATCAGGAAGAATAAACATAATAAGCAAAAATATGGGTAAATACTATACACTTTCCTTCTCTTGAGACATCTAAATTATGTTGGACAGTTGAAGCAAGTCATAACAATGTCTGATGTAGTTCTAATTTGGGTAGATGAAATATTAAAGGCTATTATTATATAAATGGTGGAAAATAAAGGGGGGAAGGCTTCTACATTTAATTTTAACTGGTAAAATGATACCAGTAAACTGAGATGATTGGTCAATCGATTGGTCTGTATATCCATATCTATATCTACATCTACATGTAATGTACTACCCAAAGCAACTATTAAAAAACCTATAGATACAGCCAAACACTCTAAGAGTTGAAAATATAATTATACAATATATTGAAATAATTTATAGGAAAGCAGTTAAAATAAAAAGTAGCAATAGAAAATACAGAGAGCAAACAACAAAAACCAGAATGCCAGGTTTACTCTATAATAATAAAAGGGTTAATCTACTAAGAAGAGAGAGCAATCCTAAAAGCATGTATGCTAAACAATATAGCTGAAAAATATATGAAGCAAGAATGGAAAGAACTAAAAGAAATAAAGAAACCCGAAAATATGGCTTGAGACATAAATACTCTCGAAATTGATAGAACTACTAGGTAGAAAACCAGCAATGATATACAACAGTGCCATCAACCAACAGTCTCTATAATCAACTTTTATAGAACACTCCACCTCAAAACAGCAGCATACATACTCAACTGTCCACAGAATAACATACCAAGATGATGATATCCTGGTCCATAATTAAACCTAAAAAATATAAATAACTGAAATAATATAGGGTGTGTTCTCTGACCACAGTGAAATCAAACTGGAAAGTAATAACAGAAAGATAGCAATAAAATTTTCAAACAGTTGTAAACTCAACAATACATTTCTAAATAATCTATGGGCCAAAGAGGATGTTTCAAGGAAATAAAAAATACACTGAATAGAATGAGGTTAAAATAAACATATCAAAGCTTGTGGGACAAGATAAAGCAATATTGAGATAAGAAATTTATACCATTAAGTGCATATATTAAAAAAGAGAGGGAAAGTCTCAATAATCTTAGTTTCCACCTCAAGAACTAGAATAATAAACGAAATCCAAGGCAGGCAGAAGGAAGAAAATAGTAAGGACAAGAACATAAATCAATGAAATTGTATGTAGAAAAACAATAGAGAAAAATCAGTGAAATAATAATCTGTTTTTTTGAAAATATCTATGAAATTAACAGAACTCTAACAACACTGACAAAGCAAAATGGGAAAATACTAATCACTAATATCATAAATGAAACAGGATATCACTACAGACCCTGCAGACACTGAAAGATAATAAGTGAATACTATGAACTACTCTACACACATATGTTTGGCACTTAGATAAATGGACCAATTTCTGGAAAAACCCAAACTACCACAAATTACTCACTATAAAATCCATAACTTCAATAGCCGTATAGCTATTAAGGAAATATAATTTGTAATTTAAAAAAAGGAAATATTTAGGCCCAGATTGTTTTACTGGAGAGATCTACCAAACACTTAAAGGTTAACATTTCTACACTGTGTTTTCCAGAAAAACAGAAGAGGGATTAATCCCCAATTAATTTACCCTGAGATAAAACTAGGCAAAGACAGTACAAAAGAAGAAAATTACAGACTAATATTCCTCATGAATATTAACACAGCACCCTTAACAAATATTAGCAAATAAAAGTAGAATGGAATTCCATAATTTGATAAAGCACATTTACATATAACCTATAACTAACATTATATTTAATGGTGAAAAAGTGAATACTTTCTCCTTAAAAATCAGAAAGAAGGCAAAAATATTTACTTTCACCACTCTTACTCAACAGAGAAGTTCTGGCTAGTGCAACAATGTAAGAAAAGTAAAAGGCATACAAATCACAAAGGAAGAAATAAAACTCTCCCCACTTCATATGACATGTTTTTATACAGAAACTATAAGGAATCTAACATATAAAAACCAAAAACAGATGGGCGGAGCCAGGATGGCGGCGTGAGTAGAGCAGTGGAAATCTCCTCCCAAAAACACATAGAGATATGAAAATATACCAAAGAAAAACTTTCCTAAAATAGAGACCACAGGACACAGGACAACATCCAGACCACATCCACACCTGCAAGAACCCAGCACCTTGCGAAGGGGGTAAGATACAAGCCCCGGCCCGGCGGGACCCGAGCGCCCCTCCCCCTGGCTCCCGGCGGGTGGAAAAAAACCGGTGCGCTTTTTTTTTGGCGAGTGCTTTTTGGAAGCCTTAAAGGGACGGGCCCCCGTTGCTAGGGAGGCAGGTGGCAGGACCGGTGAGCAGGTGCCTGGGACCGGCGCCTGAGGACAAAGAATATCCCGCGTTTCTCCCTGCGGGACCGGCGGGCAGGTGCCTGAGACCGGCACCTGAGGACGGAGGAAATCGTGCGTTTTTCCCCCTTTTTTTTTTTCTCTTTTTGGCAAGCGCTTTTTGGAAGCCTTAAAGGGACAGGGACCCCGGTGCTAGGGAGGCAGGGTGGCGGGACTGGTGAGCGGGTGCCTGGGACCGGCGCCTGAGGACAAAGAATATCGTGCATTTTTCCCTGTGGGACCGGTGGGCAGGTGCCTGAAACCGGCACCTGAGGACGGAGGAAATCGCGCGTTTTTCCCCTTTTTTTCTCTCTTTTTTGGCGAGTGCTTTTTGGAAGCCTTAAAGGGACAGGGACCCCGGTGCTAGGGAGGCAGGGCGGCGGGACTGGTGAGTGGGTGCCTGGGACCAGCACCTGAGGACAAAGAATATCGAGCGTTCCTTCCCTGCGGGACCGGTGGGTGGGTGCTTTTTGGAAGCCTTGAAAGGACAGGGACCCTGGTGCTAGGGAGACAGGGCAGCAGGACCAGTGAGCGGGTGCCTGGGACCAGCACCTGAGGACCAAAAAAAAAAAAAAAAAAAAAATCGCGTGTTTTTTCCTTTTTTTTTTCCTTTCTGTTCCCTCTCTCATTGTTGCTGCTGTTGTTTTGGTTTGGAGAGTGCTTTTTGGAAGTCTTAAAGGGGCAGGACAGGTCACTTAGACCAGAGGCAGGGAATCTGGGGATCTCTGGGCACTCTAACCCCATGGGCAGCAGGGAGCACAGAGGCCCCTTACAGAGATAAATAGCCTCCCGGCCGCTCCCCCTCCAACGGGGCTCCACCATTTTGGAGGAACAGCCCCAGCCAGGCCAAGCCCACAGCAACAGTGGAGATAAACCCCAAAGCAACTGGGCAGGAAGCAGAAGCCCTGTCTGTGCACAGCTGCCCAGCACAAGCCACTAGAGATCGCTATTCTCCCAGGAAAAGGCCACAAACCAACAAGAAGGGAAGCTCTTCCAGCGGTCACTTGTACCAGCTCTGCAAACTATCTCTATCACCATGAAAAGGCAAAACTACAGGCAGACAAAGATCACAGAGACAACACCTGAGAGGGAGACAGACCTAACTAGTCCTCCTGAAAAAGAATTCAAAATAAAAATCATGAACATGCTGACAGAGATGCAGAGAAAAATGCAAGAGCAATGGGATGAGATGCAGAGAAAAATGCAAGAGCAGTGGGATGAGATGCAGAGAAAAATGCAAGAGCAGTGGGATGAAGTCCAGAAGGAGATCACAGATGTCAGGAAGGAGATAACAGAAGTGAAACAATCCCTGGAAGGATTTATAAGCAGAATGGATAAGATGCAAGAGGCCATTGAAGGAATAGAAGCCAGAGAACAGGAACGTATAGAAGCTGACATAGAGAGAGATAAAAGGATCTCCAGGAATGAAACAACACTAAGAGAAATATGTGACCAATACAAAAGGAATAATATTCGTATTATAGGGATACCAGAAGAGGAAGAAAGAGGAAAAGGGATAGAAAGTCTCTTTGAAGAAATAAATGCTGAAAACTTCCCCAAACTGGGGGAGGAAATAATCGAACAGACCATGGAATTACACAGAACTCCCAACAGAAAGGATCCAAGGAGGACAACACCAAGACACATAGTAATTAAAATGGCAAGGATCAAGGACAAGGAAAGAGTTTTAAAGGCAGCGAGAGAGAAAAAGGTCACCTATAAAGGAAAACCCATCAGGCTAACATCAGACTTCTTGACAGAAACCCTACAGACCAGAAGAGAATGGCATGATATACTTAATGCAATGAAACAGAAGGGCCTTGAACCAAGGATACTGTATCCAGCATGATTATCATTTAAATATGATGGCGGGATTAAACAATTCCCAGACAAGCAAAAGCTGAGGGAATTTGCTTCCCACAAACCACCTCTACAGGGCATCCTACAGGGACTGCTCTAGATGGGAGCACCCCTAAAAAGAGCACAGAACAAAACACACAACATATGAAGAATGGAGGAGGAGGAATAAGAAGGGAGAGAAGAAAAGAATCTCCAGACAGTGAATATAACAGCACAATAAGCGAGCTAAGTTAGGCAGTAAGATACTAAAGAGGCTAACCTTGAACCTTTGGTAACCACGAATCTAAAGCCTGCAATGGCAATAAGTACATATCTCTCAATAGTCACCCTAAATGTAAATGGACTTAATGCACAAATCAAAGGACATAGAGTAATAGAATGGATAAAAAAGCAAGACCCATCTATATGCTGCTTACAAGAAACTCACCTTAAACCCAAAGATAAGCATAGACTGAAAGTCAAGGGATGGAAAAACATATTTCAGGCAAACAACAGTGAGAAGAAAGCAGGGGTTGCAGTACTAATATCAGACAAAATAGAATTCAAAACAAAGAAAGTAACAAGAGATAAAGAAGGATACTACATAATGATAAAGGGCTCAGTCCAACAAGAGGATATAACCATTCTAATTACATATGCACCCAATACAGGAGCACCAGCATATGTGAAGCAAATACTAACAGAACTAAAGACGGAAATAGACTGCAATGCATTCATTATAGACTTCAACACACCACTCACCCCAAAGGATAGATCCACCGGGCAGAAAATAAGTAAAGACACACAGGCTGAACAACACACTAGAACAGATGGACCTAATAGACATCTATAGAACTCTACATCCAAAAGTAACAGGATATACATTCTTCTCAAGTGCACATGGAACATTCTCCAGAATAGACCACATACTAGCTCACAAAAAGAGCCTCAGTAAATTCCAAAATATTGAAATTCTACCAACCAATTTTTCAGACCACAAAGGTATGAAAGTAGAAATAAATTCTACAAAGAAAACAAAAAGGCTCACAAACACATGGAGGCTTAACAACATGCTACTAAATAATCAATGGATCAATGAACAAATCAAAATAGAGATCAAGGAATATATAGAAACAAATGACAACAACAACACTAAGCCCCAACTTCTGTGGGATGCAGCGAAAGCAGTCTTAAGAGGAAAGTATATAGCAATACAGGCACACTTGAAGAAGGAAGAACAATCCCAAATGAATAGTCTAACATCACAATTATTAAAACTGGAAAAAGAAGAACAAAAGAGGCCTAAAGTCAGCAGAAGGAGGGACATAATAAAGATCAGAGAAGAAATAAACAAAATTGAGAAGAATAAAACAATAGCAAAAATCAACAAAACCAAGAGCTGGTTCTTTGAGAAAATAAACAAAATAGATAAGCCTCTAGCCCAACTTATTAAGAGAAAAAGAGAGTCAACACAAATCAACATAATCAGAAATGAGAATGGAAAAATCACAACAGACTCCACAGAAATACAAAGAATTATTAAAGACTACTATGAAAACCTATATGCCAACAAGCTGGAAAAACTAGAAGAAATGGACAACTTCCGAGAAAAATACAACCTCCCAAGACTGACCAAGGAAGAAACACAAAAGTTAAACAAACCAATTACAAGCAAAGAAATTGAAACGGTAATCAAAAAACTACCCAAGAACAAAACCCCGGGGCTGGACGGATTTACCTCGGAATTTTATCAGACACACAGAGAAGACATAATACCCATTCTCCTTAAAGTGTTCCAAAAAATAGAAGAAGAGGGAATACTCCCAAACTCATTCTATGAGGCCAACATCACCCTAATACCAAAACCAGGCAAAGACCCCACCAAAAAAGAAAATTACAGACCAATATCCCTGATGAATGTAGATGCAAAAATACTCAATAAAATATTAGCAAACAGAATTCAACAGTATATCAAAAGGATCATACACCATGACCAAGTGGGGTTCATCCCAGGGATGCAAGGATGGTACAACATTCGAAAATTCATCAACATCATCCACCACATCAACATAAAGAAAGACAAAAACCACATGATCATCTCCATAGATGCTGAAAAAGCATTTGACAAAATTCAACATCCATTCATGATAAAAACTCTCAGCAAAATGGGAATAGAGGGCAAGTACCTCAACATAATAAAGGCCATATATGATAAACCCACAGCCAGCATTATACTGAACAGCGAGAAGCTGAAAGCATTTCCTCTGAGATCGGGAACCAGACAGGGATGCCCACTCTCCCCACTGTTATTTAAAATAGTACTGGAGGTCCTAGCCACGGCAATCAGACAAAACAAAGAAATACAAGGAATCCAGATTGGTAAAGAAGAAGTTAAACTGTCACTATTTGCAGATGATATGATACTGTACATAAAAAACCCTAAAGACTCCACTCCAAAACTACTAGAACTGATATCGGAATACAGCAAAGTTGCAGGATACAAAATGAACACACAGATATCTGTAGCTTTCCTATACACTAACAACGAATCAATAGAAAGAGAAATCAGGAAAACAATTCCATTCACCATTGCATCAAAAAGAATAAAATACCTAGGAATAAACCTAACCAAAGAAGTGAAAGACTTATACTCTGAAAACTACAAGTCACTCTTAAGAGAAATTAAAGGGGACACTAATAAATGGAAACTCATCCCATGCTCATGCCTAGGAAGAATTAATATCGTCAAAATGGCCATCCTACCCAAAGCAATATACAGATTTGATGCAATCCCTCTCAAATTACCAGCAACATTCTTCAATGAATTGGAACAAATAATTCAAAAATTCATATGGAAACACCAAAGACCCCGAATAGCCAAAGCAATCCTGAAAAAGAAGAATAAAGTAGGGGGGATCTCACTCCCCAACTTCAAGCTCTACTACAAAGCCATAGTAATCAAGACAATTTGGTACTGGTACAAGAACAGAGCCACAGACCAGTGGAACAGATTAGATACCCCAGAAATTAACCCAAACATATATGGTCAATTAATATTTGATAAAGGAGCCATGGACATACAATGGCAAAATGACAGTCTCTTCAACAGATGGTGCTGGCAAAACTGGATAGCTGCATGTAAGAGAATGAAACTGGACCATTGTCTAACCCCGTATACAAAGGTAAACTCAAAATGGATCAAAGACCTGAATGTAAGTCATGAAACCATTAAACTCTTGGAAAAAAACATAGGCAAAAACCTCTTAGACATAAACATGAGTGATCTCTTCTTGAACATATCTCCCCGGGCAAGGAAAACAACAGCAAAAATGAGCAAGTGGGACTACACTAAGCTGAAAAGCTTCTGTACAGCGAAAGACACCATCAATAGAACAAAAAGGAACCCTACAGTATGGGAGAATATATTTGAAAATGACAGATCCGATAAAGGCTTGACGTTCAGAATATATAAAGAGCTCACACGCCTCAACAAACAAAAAAAAATAACCCAATTAAAAAATGGGCAGAGGAACTGAACAGACAGTTCTCTAAAAAAGAAATACAGATGGCCAAGAGACACATGAAAAGATGCTCCACATCACTAATTATCAGAGAAATGCAAATTAAAACTACAATGAGGTATCACCTCATACCAGTAAGGATAGCTGCCATCCAAAAGACAAACAACAACAAATGTTGGCAAGGCTGTGGAGAAAGGGGAACCCTCCGACACTGCTGGTGGGAATGTAAATTAGTTCAACCATTGTGGAAAGCAGTATGGAGGTGCATCAAAATGCTCAAAACAGACCTACTATTTGACCCAGGAATTCCACTCCTAGGAATTTACCCTAAGAACGCAGCAATCAAGTTTGAGAAAGACAGATGCACTCCTATGTTTATCGCAGCACTATTTACAATAGCCAAGAATTGGAAGCAACCTAAATGTCCATCGGTAGATGAATGGATAAAGAAGATGTGGTACATATACACAATGGAACACTACTCAGCCATAAGAAGTGGAAAAATCCAACCATTTGCAGCAACATGGATGGAGCTGGAGAGTATTATGCTCAGTGAAATAAGCCAAGCGGAGAAAGAGAAATACCAAATGATTTCACTCATCTGAGGAGTATAGGAACAAAGGAAAAACTGAAGGAACAAAACAGCAGTGGAATTACAGAACCCAAAAATGGACTAACAGGTACCAAAGGGAAAGGAACTGGGGAGGATGGGTGGGCAGGGAGGGATAAGGGGGGGGAAGAAGAAGGGGAGTATTAAGATTAGCATGCATGGGGGGGACGGAGAAAGGGGAGGGTGGGCTGCACAACACAGAGAGGACAAGTAGTAACTCTACAACATTTTGCTAAACTGATGGACAGTAACCGTAATGTGGTTGTTAGGGGGGACCTGATATAGGGGAGAGCATAGTAAACATAGTATTCTTCATGTAAGTGTAGATTAAAAATTAAAAAAAAAAAAAAAAGAAAGAAAGAAAGAAAAGGGGGATTACTCCTTAACAGGATAAAACTATTGGTAAATCAAAGATCAACGCATGCTTTAAATATCCTTAATGTTGATCACTTAAAGGGTGTCAGATGATCAGCTATGGAGGTACTCTTTTCTGATAATATTCCTTTCTCTTAATTAAAAAAAAAAAAAAAAAAAGCAGTTACTGTGTGCTGACTTCCAATGAGTTCTGCACAGTGGTATAAAGGGCATGTCAAAGTGTGGGCAAAGGGTCTGTTTGTTTCTATGCAGAAGATCAAGGCCTAGCTTGGATACCCAGAAAATGAACTAAGATACGATATGAGGAGGAGCTTCCGGTATCAGCACTCTCTGGAGGACTTGTGCCGGGGGATGATCACCAAAAAGCCTCCACAGGGATCCGGACGATGCTGGGGTTGTGGCTGCATCCAGCCCACCGTCTCCTGGACTTGCCATAGGAATGAGGAGGGAGATGTCTAGGCTGGCATGTGCATACAGTGAGACAACGAATTTGACCGGATCTGTACTGTTGGAACTCAACCAGGAGCTGGGAGGGGTGCAAGTTGTAGCACTCCAAAATCTCATGACTATAGACTATATGGTTAAAAGAACATATGGGATGTGAACAGATCCCAGAAATGGGCTGCTTTAATTTGTCTGATGGTTCAAGTACAGTTGGACAATATCCATCATATCATAGATAAATTTTCACAAATGCCTAGGGTGCCTAAATGGTTTTCTTGGCTTCACTGGAGATGGATGGTAATTATAGATTTGCTTTGTTTATGTCACCGTATTCCTATTATGTTAATATGTGTGTGCAAATTAGTTAGTAGTTTAAAACCTATACATACTTAAGGTACTATACAAGAAGATATGTCAAAGAAATAATCAATCCTCCCATGTTTTCTTCCATATGCTACATCTGTAGCTTTTCTTATTCCTTCCTAATTACAACCCTTAAATAGAATTCGTGCCTCATATCGAATTTACCGAGTATCATAATTCCTCCAGGTGGTAAAGATACCTCGAGACAAGTGCTGGGCATAGAAGCCACAGGGCATAAATCTGCAAAGAAGTAAAAAGCTAACCTTTTCAAACAATATGGCTTCTCTCTCACTTACCAACTTTACATTTCCCTGTATGGCCCCGGAAGATGACTGGTTAGCCAGAGACGGGTAAGATTCCTCAAGGGAGGAACAACCTAAGACAGGCACAGTCGCAGGGGGGCCATCAGGCGAGAATTTGGGGATCAACAGAGGTGAGGCTCAGAACCTCACCCCCCCTGCTTTGAGAGAAATCTTCTGCATCCGTGGATGTCTTGCTGCCCTTGTCTAGCCTGGATCAATACTTAGTCCACAGGCACACACCTGATCATCTGATCATCTACATTTGCCTTCTTACAGCACTAAACTATGTTTTCTACCTTTATCTTGCATCTACGTACCACTTCAGCATTTTATTAAAAATAAAAATAATAATAATAATAGGAGAAATGTGGGATCAACATATAAATCAAGTACAAAAATCAAACAAATATTCATATTTGACCTGATTGTTTATAGGTCATAATGCATGATCAAAACCGAAAGTTTCTGTGATGAATGCCCTTGTACTGTCCACCATGTAAGAATTTATTCACTATGTAAGAATTCGTTCACCATGTAAGAACTTGTTTGTTATGCTTCAGAAGATTGGAGACTGATGAGAATTAGGCTTGAGATGGATTAATGATTGTACATTGAGCGTTGACCCCCCTATACTGAATTTTATTGTTGTTAACAACCATTTGATCAATAAATATGAGATATGCCCTCTCAAAAAAAAAAAAAAAAAAAAAACCAAAAACACCTAGAATTAATAAGTCAGTTCAGCAAGGTTGCAGGATATAAGATAAATACATGAAATGTCAGCAGTATTTTTATATACTAACAATGAATGCATGGACACTGAAATTACTAAGACAATACTATTTACAATCACTCAAAGAAAAATCCTGTTTTTGTGTGAAAATGTGCAGAAAGACTGCCTGTTATGTGTGGGATATAAGACAGATTTTTTTTAATACAGCATGGCAATCAGAAGCATTCATTTTGTTTAGTCTGCGTGGCATTTGGGGGACATTCCCATCAGGGAGACACTTTAAATGTGGACTCTCATGTAGTATATTCCCTTGAATTAGGAGCAAATGTTCATCCTGTAAAACCATAGGGCAAAAAGCTCTGGATACTTACTCTCAAGGATTTTATTTAAGACACACAAACCAGTAAAAATACTACGTAAATAACCAGAGTGTAATTACAATTATTTTATTAATAATATGCCATAAGACATTTTTCTAGGCAAATATTTCCTTAAAAGTTAAAGCAGTATTTGGGAATTCTGACAACTTTTAAAGCCCTCATGTAATTAGGATGTTGAATTTTCTACACTTTTATTCAAATGCCAGATTTTTCTTTTCTTTTTTTCCTTTTAAGAAATCCTAGTTATTGCTAAGTAAAAGATGCAAGGGCACTTAATGACAAGTATTTTAACTTCAAAGCCAAAAGGAGAACAAAATAGAAAATAGATTGGGTTTCAATGAATCATTTCACCCACTAATATAGGCTCAGCAGAGGATGCATCAGGCCCTGGCTTGATAAAGGGAAATAATCAATGTGACTGACACTCAAGGGAAGAACCCTTCATTTTTTATATAATTGAGAGTCTTTGATTGTCAAAAGAACACACTTCATGCATTTCTAAAAATAATGTGCAATACCTTATGTAATATCCAAGAAGCTTATTTCATTTTTATATGCTGTATGTGTTATTAATTATAGTATTATTAATATTAAAAATGCAATAAAACACTACTCAAGGCTCTATTTCCAACAAGTCATAATTAAATAAATGCCACATTCCTGATTGTGCTAAGGCCAATTAAATCTAATTTCTCTTGTTTCCAAACATAGGCTGCAGCTGTATGTGCTATCCAGGGGTAATTAATTGCCACCAACTGCCTTCCTCTAAAAGGGGATATTTGAAATTGGTAGCATAACATGTGCCCCTGAGAACAAACATAGCCTAATGTTGTTTAAGATGTTCATGGTTCTTTAATGATCCAGAGTAAGTTTTTTCTCTCCATGAACCACCATCCATTTTGTCTGTCTCTTGGGCTGAGGTCTATTCAGGTTCTTAGCATCATAAACAAATTCAGACTGCATAGAAAGCCACAGGCAATATAGGAAAGGTTACCTCCACACCCCACACCTCAAGAACTAACCACTGCCAGTGGATACCAGTCCCGGGAATGGCAACCTCATTCTATGCCTGGACACAAAATTCCAAAGGGGTCAAGTGCAAATGAATAATTTTTCAACTTTATTAGAACATATCCTACCATTCAGAGAAGGTATTAGGACATGGAGAGTTATAGTTTTTATTTAGAATTAAACTTTGTGGATAAAATGAGAGCTCCTGTGGCCAGAATTCTCTCCTGGCCCTGGTTGACCAGCTCACTGCACACCTGTGGGCAATACATGGCTGTTGACTCTACATAAAGAGCTCCGCCCAGTCCTCTGGGTGACACGGTGGCAGGGCTACAAGGCTGCAGGAGAGCGGAGCAGAGGCTGGAGTGGTTGCAGCGCTGAGGACAGAGGCCCAGAGGATGGCTATGTGGGACAACTGTGCAGAGAGGCCTGGAGAACAGCTGTGTGGGACAGCTGCACAGGCAGAGAGGCCCAGAGAACAGCTGTGCAGACAGAGGGGCCCAGAGGATGGCTGTGCAGACAGAGGGGCCCAGAAGCAGAGACCGGCTTGCTGCATGCAGACTCACTCTGAGTGAATGGGATTTTAGTGACTGACCTGCCACCTGGAAATAAAGTTGGGTATAACCCTTTCACCCCAAAAAAGTTTTGCTGTCATTTTATTTGGTCCCACTGAATCCATAGTGAACTTGCCCGGGGCTGAAACCCATTGGCAAGACAAACTTCAAAAGAAGCCTCAAATTGGCCCAATAATTGTTAATATAAACTCTCAGTGGAAATATCAGAAACTATGATGGGAGATAGAGAGTTGTCCATGCATAGATGCATAGATTTTAAAACTATAAGGAGCCACAAGAGGTTAAACAACCAATCTCCTTCTCTTAGTGACAGGTTGCTTCTATCCTATTCCTAACAAATGGAGATGAAATCTATTTTTTAAATCTCAGCAATCTACCTCTCTTGTTATCTAATCCGACATTTAATGATTCCATTATAAAAAAATAATGCATTTAATCTCAATTCATCCTGCTGGATGAGTTTACTGGGGAAGAAGAAAAACAGTTTATTTCCCATCTCTAGATAAGAACTCTTTAGAGGTAAAGATTATCATTCAACATCACTAGTCTCTTTTGCAAGCTATCTCAATCCCTAAACCTTTCCTGTCCAAACTCTCCACACCAATCTTCATTTGTAGAAACTAGATTGAACACACCTCAGAAGCTGAGCAGTACCAAACACAATGTTTTGTATCCCCTAAGCTAGACAGTTTTAATAATTGCAGTATCTTGCTTGATTTTTAGATCCTCATTCTGTTTTGCTATCAATTGGCTCATTATCCATAGTGAAAGCTTTTTGCCACACCTGCAAAGCTTTAGCCATGCCTACCTCATGTGTGCAAGCTTAGCTTTCTTACCCAGAGGGCCTTCCTCTTCTGCATCTCCTTCTCTTTATCTCTGACTACACCTCCCAATTTATAAAAGTGACCTTGAACTTGGATACTAGCTTTCAGGGTCATCCTTAAGTCTGGTGTCAGTTGTTCCATTTCATCATTTTTATATGTTTGTTAGCACTGGACAATAAAGGTCCACGGGTGGCCTCTAAAGAACTTCCTAGCTTGAAGCTGATTCACTGATAACCACTCTTTACAAAAAGACCCTGCATTTAACCTTTTCATGCTGATATTTTTCATTTCATCTTAACTTTCACATTACATGTACCTATACCCTCGGAGAAATCCCATGAGGATGTATTCATTACAAAATGCCTGTGTGTATGTTTCTCTGTGGGAATATATAGTAAATTAAGATGTCCTTCTGAGATCAGTAAAGCTGTGGCCTGGAATGCTATAGCATTTAACCACAGGTTTGATGCAACTTCCTTTGTAAATCACCTTGGGCATGTGCTTTCTGAAATATGTACGTGAGTTATTGCTTTATTTTCACACTGTGGGTATTGTTTGTTATGAAAGGGCCATTAACCCTGTAAGATGCAGATAATCTTCCACTTGCTTGTCTAGAGTAGAAGATCATTTACTGTCACACTGATTAAATATATTATGACAGCAAAACTAGTAATGCACAAGGTATGGGCACAGGAAGAACATGCTTCATGCACTTTCTCTGCCGGCTCTTTGCAGAACAGTTTCTGTATCTAAATAGATACTTTTCAAATAAAGAACATCACACTAGCAGGAGCCATTTTACCCTCATATGCTCACATACATTGGTCTCCAGAGAAAACCCAGATAACGGATTTCTATAAAAAATTGTACTTACAAAGTAACACTCCTGATTAAGTTTATTGTTAGTGCCCTGATTGTGTGTGCTTTTGATCCTCAAACACTGAACTCAAGGTTTCTGCTTTAGTACAGGCAATCAAACAAACCTCAGGCTGACCTTCCCCAAGACAAGCACTAAAATAATGGTATTCCCCAACTTACTTTTAAACCTAAACCCACAGTGAAAGCTCGAACACGATACACAAGGATACACAAGGACGCATCTCATGCACACATGCACATAAAGATACCTTATAAATTACATTTTCTACATCCTGTCTCTATATGCACACATAAGCTGCTATAATTCAGTTATTTACCATGTACCACTTGTGGTGTAAAATGTCATTTTCTAAGAATACACCCAAGGCTTAAGTCAGCATTTTTATGATATCATCTGCACTGGGAAAACATTAAAGGCTCAATATTTAATAAACATAATAAACATCCCCATGAAACAAATTGTTCATAAACTACCTGTTTAATTTTTCAGGGTTCCTGAACCACATATTTTCTTACTAGTTGTGAGCCTGCTGGGTTGGAGGATAGATAGGGCCTGTCAGGGATAGAATATAATGTAGCAGTTTTATGAATTATTTCTGTGAGGAAAAGCCTATTACAGCTGACAAGAGGGTGATGATATTAGCCCATCATCATTCAGATGGCACCACCCAGCCCCCTTTCATCCGTCAGGCCCCATGTAAGGGGGCCGTAAGCCACACCGGTTTCACACAGCCAACACAAAGACAAATTCTACTCTTTTTCTGAGTCCATGAAACATTTAGTATTTCATTTTGAATTATGGCAGATGACCGAAACAAATGGCCTAATGAATCTCGCTTACTGTCCCTTGCAAATCTGAAGATGAGCTAAAAGTAAAACCACGGTTGCTTTTCTTTTGTTTTTTCTTTCTTTATTCAGGTTTTTTCTTTTTTGATGCATTTCTTCTCTCTGGAAAGATCTCTATTGCATTCTAAATAGATGCTGAGGTTATAGGATTATTGTCATAAACAGGCCATTTGATTTGAGAATCAACTTCATAGCCCCTCAGTGGTATCTCTCTCCACCATCTCTGTATATAACCTTTGGGATAATACACATTTTCATCTATTTTGTTGTTTTATAAAATATAAACACCACAGGAGGCAGAGCAAAAGGAAAATAACAAGTAAATATTTCATATATTTGGGTAAAATCACAACTAGTCAGCAAATGGCAGTAAGAATTATATACCTTTAGGTTTAATAAAGGGGAATTAATTAATAATTAAGTCTGCCCAAATCCTCTGCACAGCGCCTATTTACAAGTTGTTTGGCTGAACTTATATAGCTTTCCTGGGGTATTTACTTTAAACATGGCATTGAGGTTTGTTAGGGATTTGAAGGGTGGAGCTGTTCTGGAACATAATAGAGAAGACTGAGAACTGAGTGCACTCACCAATGGCATCATTCCCTGATGTGCTTTTTGAAAGGGTCTCGGAAGAACTGAACACAAGGCAGTGCTGCTCTGATGGCCTGATGAATACCACCTATTAGGTGGTTTCCTTCATGCTCTTTGCTGCTCTGTTTAAAGGAAAGTCTTGCGCCTGGTGTTTGCTGGCTCCTTCAACAGCATCAGACTGTGTTGACTGCCATGTGCTCCCAGTGGCCCACAGCTCCAAGGCCATGAGCCTGTATCATACAAGCATGTTGTCAACAAAATACAAAAGAATAGGCACTGAGAAACATGCATTTAACTGTAAAAAGGGGCAAGGAAAAAAAATGCAGAGTTGAGGCTAAAAATAGGGAGAATAATAGGAGTTAGTCTGAGAAATAGAAAAATTCCCCTCTGGTTCTTTGGCATGCTTTGGTCTTTTTTTCTCCCTTTACTCTGTGACTCTGTAATGGTTTTACAGCCATTAGACTTATCAAGTAAATTTTTCTTAGTTCAGGTATGTACAATTGATCCTGATAGATGTTAATAGCTCCCAAACTAAGGCAGAGTGCAGTCCACATACAGGAATAACAATTCTGTTAAAAAGAAGAAAGTTTGAAAATGGATGCCATAATATAGGCCAGAAGCACTCCTGGTCAAATTTCCTTAATTTGGGGGGTAAAATTTCAGCAGTGATGCCCCTAAGTCATTCAATATTAATTATACTGTGTCTTAATTTGTTAAGACTTAGGTTTAGGTAATTTTATAATTTTTTGCCAATATAAAATTTGGCAAGCCACTTTTGAAAAAATGAAATCTAAGTATCTTGAATTTCTTTGATCTTATAATTTTCTTTCCAAAAGAAAGCAATGCTTGAAAGTCTGATGTTAACATTAGTGTTGCAAATTTTTCTAGTTGCATTTTTGCTAGTTGCCAAGATTGGTATATTAGGAAATACTGTCCTATCACTATTATTATGCTCTTGAGTTTCAAAAACAGCATTTGCTTTTCCCAAAGTAAAGTATTTTTATAACTAACAGTCATTTGTTCCATAAATACCTGAACTGTAAGGAATTTTTACAATAGACCAGAAATTGAAATCCAGTTAAGAAAGTAAGTTGTACAAAAAGAACATCTGGAACCGTATGGGTCTAATGGGTAGCACAGCCGCCCCTTACCTAAGGCCTGTTGTGACTGCTCCTTGTCAGGATCAGTGCCCAGCCTATGTACCAGGTAGAATTAAAAATTTTATAATTGAAGGAATAGATGAATATCTTATACTTCTTTCTACCTCCTACATATTATCAAGCTAAGAGAAAAAAACGGTTGATTAAAGAAAATGCATATTAATTTACTCTCAAATATATAAACAAACCAAGCAGAATAAGAGAACTAAAAACAAGTAAAAGAAATAGATGTGCCCCCACAGACCTACTTAAAAGACAGAACAATAAAGCAATGTTCAATGAGTGACAACATGGTGAAAGAAATCTCCCAGGAACTAAGGCAGTATTTTATTTTCTCATTTCCATCATCTTACCAACAAGGTTAGCATGTTTGCTTCTAACTTTGAAGCACTTTCTAGTTAATTAGTTCAGATCAATTTTCTAATATTAGTAAAGGGCATCCCTTTAAACTTCATAGGAACACTTACATGTTCAGGAAAATGCTAGAATAGTTTTGCTGAAAACACATGTAATACTGCAAAATTATCAAGCAAGTGTAGTTAGGCAGAGGAAAATGAGAAGTTAGGTATGGTATTTGTGCATACTTATTAAAGGGGACAGAAACACTGGAAACATAGGGACCTGCTGTTTTTGTAGGTCAGAAATGATTGAACATCAGTGATTTCGTATGGTTCAACCTAATTAGGTACAACATTTGTAATAAGCTTAAGTTGCACATTTCTTTAAGAAAAAGAAGTGCATAAAATTGCTCAATGATATCTTGGACCCTGATGAGGGGTACTTATTACATCCAAGGTCAACATAAACTTTTATAAGAATTAAATACCAAGAGTTTGAGGGAAACCTCTAGCAGTTTGCCATTTTCCTGGCAGCATTATTTCATGTCCTCTGTCCTTAGAGGAGAAGCCCTCCTTTCTCTATCTTGTACTTCCTGCCCTATCACCTCTCCCCATCAAAGTAGACAGGGCTCCTTTTTTCCTGTATCACATTCTTGGATCCACAGAAATTGTCAAGAAAATCTTGAAAATAACTGTATAATTACATAAACCCACAATGGGGCCTCACTTTTTTTGTGGCTATTTTATGATAATTTCTTTTACTGAAATATAGTTCATACACAGTATTACATATATTGGCTTCAGAAGTACACCTTAGTGATTCATCAATTATACACATTATTTAAAGTTCACCATGATAAGTGTAGTTGTCATCTGTCACCAACCAAACATATTAAAATATTGTGAGCTATACTCCCTATGCTATTTTTCCCTCCCTGTGACTAAATTATTTTATAACTTAAAGTTTGCCTTTTAATTCCCTTCATGTATTTCACCCTCACCCCCATATTAACCAACTGTCCATTCCGTGTTTATGAATCTATTTGTTTCATTTGTGTGTTCATTTTGTTTTTCAAACTCCACATATAAGTGAATAAAATACCCATGAAAGACCTATACTCTGAACACTACAAGACTCTCATAAGAGAAATTAAAGAAGATACCAAGAAATGGAAACACATCCCATGCTCATGGATAGGAAGCATTAATTTTGTCAAAGTGGCCATCCTAAAGCAATCTACAGATTCAGTACAATCCCTATCAAAATACCAACAGCATTCTTCAACAAACTGAAGCAAATAATTCTAAAATTAATATGGAACCAGAGAAGATCCCGAATAGCCAAAGCAATCCTGAGAAAGAAGAATAAAGCTGGGGGGACTATGCTCTCCAACTTCAAACTCCACTACAAAGCCACAGTAATCAAGACAATTTGGTACTGGCACAAGAACAGACCCACAGACCAATGGAACAAACTAGGGAGCCCAGATATAAACCCAAATGAATATAGTCAATTAATATATGATAAAGGAGCCATGGATATACAATGGGGGAAATGACAGCCTCTTCAACAGCTGGTGTTGGCAAAACTGGACAGCCACATGCAAGAGAATGAAACTGGATTATTGTCTAAACCCATACACAAAAGTAAACTCAAAATGGATCAAAAACCTGAATGTAAGTCATGAAACCATAAAACTCTTAGAAGACAACATAGGCAAAAACCTCTTAAATATAAACATGAGCAACTTTTCCCTGAACACATCTCCTTGGACAAGGCAAACAAAATAAAAAATGAGCAAATGGGACTACATCAAACTAAAAAGCTTCTGTACAGCAAAGGATACCATCAGCAGAACAAAAAGGCATCCTACAGTATGGGAGAATATATTTGTAAATGACATATCCAACAAGGGGTTAACATCCAAAATATATAAAGAACTCATACACTTCGACACCTAAAAAAGCAAATAACCCTATTAAAAAATGGGTGGAGGATATGAACAGACATTTCTCCAAAGAAGAAATTCAGATGGCCAACAGGCACATGAAAAGATGCTCCACATTGCTAATTATCAGGGAAATGCAAAGTCAAACCACAATGAGATATCACCTCACACCAGTTAGGATGGCCAACATCGAAAAGAATAGAAACAACAAATGCTGGCAAGGATGCAGAGAAAAGGGAACCCTCCTACACTGCTGGTGGGAATGTAAACTAGTTCAACCTTTGTGGAAAGCAGTATGGATGTTCCTCAAAAAACTTAAAATAGAAATACCATTTGACCCAGGAATTCCATTTCTAGGAATTTACCCTAAGAATGCAGGATCCCAGTTTCAAAAAGACATATGCACCCCTTTGTTTATCACAGCACTATTTACAATAACCAAGATATGGAAGCAACCTAAGTGTCCATCAGTAGATGAATGGATAAAGAATATGTGGTACATATACACAATGGAATATTATTCAGCCCTAAAAAGAAAACAAATCCCACCATTTGCAACAACACGGATGGAGCTAGAGGGTATTATGCTCAGTGAAATAAGCCAGGCAGAGAAAGACAAGTACCAACTGATTTCACTCATCTGTGGAGTATAAGAACAAAGCAAAAACTGAAGGAACAAAACAGCAGCAGATTCACAGAACCCAAGAATGGAATAACAGTTGCCAAAGGGAAAGGGACTGGGTGCGTGTGGGTGGTGGTGGGAAGGGAGGGAGAAGGGGAATAAGGGGCATTACAATTAGCACACATAATGTAGAGGGGGTTACAGGAAAGGCAGTATAGCACAGAGAAGACAAGTAGTGACTCTATAGCATCTTACTACGTTGATGGACAGTGACTGTAAAGGGGTATGTGGTAGGGACTTGATAATGGGGGGAATCTAGTAACTACAATGTTGCCCATGTAATTGTGCATGAATGATACAAAAAAAATTATTATTCCCTGAATAATTAACTGCTTGTTCTGTAGGAAACTAAGAATGTACCTAAATTCTGTAACTGAAACAAAGTGAGCAATAGATGTCAAGTGTCCAGAAAAACAACTGAAAATTCTTTAGAGCTAGACTAATATGCAGAATTATAAGACCAGCTTGTTAGAACTAAGACAAGCAGTATCCTCTTCCTCATTTGGATAGTCTGTAGAAAATCCAAAATTTTGAAACAGTTAATACTTTGCCACACATTGCTTTAACATATCTAGAATGCCTAACAGTGCTGCTCCTAGTTCATGACCCCATTCATTAGTTCCTTTTACTATGCATTTTATGCCATGGGGAAAATGGAAGTTTTCAACCAGAATTCCACGTGGCCTTGATAGTATCCACTGTGTGTGTGTGTGTGTGTGTGTGTGTGTGTGTGTGTGTGTGTGTGTGTGTGTAAGAGCCTGTTTGCATATCACTGTGATGTTTAGTCTATCCTGGGTAAGGGGTGGAGAGGAAGCCGCCACTCTCTCCTCCCCTCCATTCCTGGTAAATAATTGGTCAGTTGCCCGCCAGTCACCAGGAACCCACTCACGGAGTTCCTCCCAGAAGGGGTGGGGAGAGGTAAAGCCCACCATGGCCAGACAGGGAGCGCTGGGGGGTAGGGTGGCCCAGCAAGAGGGGGCAGAGCACACTGGGAGAAAGAGACTGGAGCAGATGAGATTTGGAGCCAGGGGAGAGAGACTGAGCAGTGAGAAATAAAGCTTTAACTCCCAACCTACCCTTTCTCTTGTCTTCCTTTGACATTACCAGATTCATAAGGAACTTGACCCAGGTGGGGAACCCTCTTTCTCCCAGAGTCACACACACTACAATTATTCACATGCTGGTCTTCTTCATTAAATTGCTAGATCCCCCAAAGCAGGGTTACTGTCTCTATTTTGTCTCTATAACACCTCACATAGAGTAAATGGTCAATACATGGTTATTGGGCAGCTAAATATTTTTTAAAGATTTAAAATAAAGATCAGGATTATTAGATAATTTTTATGCTTTGAATTATATCTGAGATGGGCTAATATAAATTAGAAATTGAAGAAAATTCAAGCTAAATAATACATATTCTAATCAATGGGAAATTTCTGACATAAAAAAGAACCAAATATGTATTCTAAGTATATCGGATATCCAAAAAGGCATAACAAATATTATAATATACACTAAAGTAACAAGCTTAAGAAATGAAACACTGTATATATTTACATGTATGGTGGAATATCTCCATGTGTCCCATTCTTCTCTCCCTCAGCCTGCTGAGTAATCATTATGCTAAATTTGGTTGCTATTTGCATGCATGTCTTTATACATTTGCAACATGTTTCTATTTTTAATGATTACCTATGGGTGGCAAAATTTTAAAAATATTTCCAAGCTTTATTGATATAAATTAACATATATCATTACATAAGGTTAAGGTACACAATGTCATTATTTGATACACATATACATATTGTAAAATGATTACCACAATGAGGCTAGTTAACATATCCTTCCCCTCATATAATTATCTCTTTTGTGTGTGGTGAGAACATTTTAGATCTACTCACTTAGCAATTTTCAAGTGAATAATATAGTATTGTTAGTGACAGTCACCATCATGTAAATTAGATCCCTAGAACTAATTCATCTTCTAACTGTTAAGTCTGTACCCTTTGACCAATATTTCCCCATTCTCTACAGCCCCCAGCTCCTGCAACCACCATTCCACTGTTTCAATGAGTTCAGCTTTAGATTCCACATATGACTGAGACCATACAGTATTTGTCTTTCTTTTCTGACTTATTTCACTTAGCACAATGCCCTCAAGGTCTGTCCACGTTAGTGCAAATGACAAGATTTTCTTCTTTTTTATGGCTGAACAACATTCCATTCCATACATATCTCACATTCTCTTTATCGGTTCATTTGCTGATGTACACTTAGGTTGTTTCATGTCTTAGTTATTGTAAATAATGCTGCAATGAAAATGGGGTGCAAATATCTTTTTAATATTGTGATCAGAGATATCAACCTATAGTTTTCTTTCTTTTTATTGGAATATAGTCGATATAAAATATTATATCAGTTTCAGATGTATAACATAGTGACTTGATAATTACATATATTACTAAATGCTCACCATAGTAAGTGTAATCACCCCCATTACCATACCAAGATATTATGGTATGACTGGTTATATTCTCCATGTTGTATTTGCAATCCTATGACTAATTTATTTTATAATTTGAAGTTTGTACCTCTTTATTCCCTTCAATATTTCACCCATCCTCCTGTTTCCCTCCTTATGGTTATCAACAGTCTATTGTCAATATTTATGGATCTAATTCTTTTTCGTTTGCTTGCTTCTTTTGTATTTTTCTAGATTCCACATGTAAGCGAAATTATATGGCATTTGTCTTTCTCTAGAGGATCCAGTTCCATGACGTTGATGAAGTTAGAAGAGAGTTAGGGATGCCCCCTGCCTCACTCAAAGGCCAGGGCGGCCTGAAGAAGCAGGCTGGAAGTCAAAGAGAGACAGAAAGAGAGACACTCCTCATGGATACCCAGTCGGGCTGTCAGCGTCTGACACGCGGGCCTTTGAGAAGCCGCTGAAGTGTAGCCTCAGCCTAGGCTCTCGCAGTTGCCCATGGACTTCCTCAGGCCCTCACATCCAGGGAGATGCCTCTGAAGGGGAATCCTGGCCTCCACTCAGGTGACTTTCCCGGCTCCCAAGGGAGAAGGGGGATCCACTGAGACATAGGGGAACCTGTCACTCGAGATGTTGAGATTGGCAGCCAGCTAGTCCCATTTAAGTGGCTGACAAGAACCTGATGTTGTGTGCCACAGATGGCTTCCTTCTATAAGGACAGTGAAAGAAAAGGCAGGCTTGGATACTAATACTCACCTCCTAAGTTACCCTGGACGAGCCCCCAAAAATGATGCAGTTTCTCACACCACAAGGGTATGAAACTAGAAATAAATTACACAAATAAAACGAAAAAGCCTACCATCACATGGAAGCTTAACAATATGCTCCTAAATAACCAACGGATCAATGACCAAATAAAAACAGAGATCAAGCAATATATGGACACAAATGACAACAATAATTCAACAACACAAAATCTGTGGGACACAGACAAGACAGTGCTAAGAGGGAAGTATATTGCAATATAGGCTTACCTCAGGAAAGAAAAACAATCCTATATTAAAAAATCTAAACTCACACTTACCACAACTAGAAAAAGAAGAACAAATGAGGCCCAAAGTCAGCAAAAGGAGGAACGTAATACAGATTAGAGCAGAAATAAATAAAATCAAGAATAAAACAATACAAAGAATCAATGAAAGCAGATGATTCTTTGAGAAAATAAACAAACTAGATAAACCCCTAGACAGACTAATCAAGAAAAAAAGAGTGCCTGCACACATAAACAGAATCAGAAATGAGAAAGGAAAAATCACTATGGAAACCACAGAAACACAAAGATTTATTAGAGAATATGATGAAAAATTATATGCTAACCAACTGGATAACCTAGAAGAAATGGACAACTTTCTAGAAAAATGCAACCTTCCGAGGCTGACCCAGAAAGAACAGAAATCTGAACAGACCAATTACTAGCAACAAAATTGAATTGGTAATCAAAAACCTACCAGTGGTGAAGAGATGACTTCACCACTGACTTTAATCAAACATTTAGTGAAGATTTAATACTCATCCTCCTTAAACTTTTCCAAAAAGTAGAAGAGGAAGGAATACTTCCAAACTCATTCTACGAGGCCAGCATCACCTTAATACCAAAACCAGGCAAAGACACCACAAAAAAAGAAAATTACAGACCAATATCACTGACATAGATGCAAAAATACTCAACAAAATATTAGCACACCAAATTCAAAAGTACATCAAAAAGATGATCCATCATGATCAAGTAGGATTTATTCCAGGGATGCTAGGATGGTACAGTATTATAATATCCATCAACATCATCCACCACATCAGCAAAAAGGAGGACAAAAACCACACGACCATCTCCATAGGTGCCAAAAGAGGCATTCGACAAAATTCAACATCCTTTCATGATAAAAACTCTCAACAAAATGGGTATAGAGGCCTCAACATAATAAAGGCCATATATGACAAACCCACAGCTAACATCGTACTTAACAGTGAGAGGCTGAAAGCTTTTCCTCCAAGATGGGGAACAAGACAGGGATGCCGACTCTCCCCACTGTTATTCAACATAGTACTGGAGGTCATAGCCATGGCAATCAGAAAAAACAAAGAAATACAAAGAATCCAGATTGGTAAAGAACAAGTCAAACTGTCACTATTTGCAGATGACATGATACTGTACATAAAAATCCCTAAAGACTCCACTCCAAAACTACTAGAACTAATATCTGAATTCAGCAGAGTTGCAGGATACAAAATTAATACACAGAAATCTGTTGCTTTCCTATACATTAACGATGAACTAGCAGAAAGAGAAATCAGGAAAACAATTTCATTCACAATTGCATCAGAAAGAATAAAATACCTAGGAATAAACCTAACCAAGGAAATGAAAGACCTACCATACCCTGAAAACAATAAGATACTCTTAACAGAAATTAAAGGGGATACTAACAAATGGAAACTCATCCCATGCTCTTGGCTAGGAATAATTAATATTGTCAAAATGGCCATCCTGCCCAAAGCAATATACAGATTTGATGCAATCCCTATCAAATTACCAACAGCATTCTTCAACAAACTGGAACAAATAGTCCTAAAATTCATAGTCCTAAAATAGTCCTAAAATAGCCAAAGCAATCCTGAGAAGGAAGAATAAAGTGGGGGGGATCTCGCTCCCCAACTTCAAGCTCTACTACAAAGCCACAGTAATCAAGACAATTTGGTACTGGCACAAGAACAGAGCAACAGACCAGTGGAACAGAATAGAGACTCCAAACATTAACCCAAACATATATGGTCAATTAATATTCAATAAAGGAGCCATGCACATACAGTGGGGAAATGACAGTCTCTTCAACAGATGGTGTTGGCAGAACTCGACAGCTATATGTAAGAGAATGAAACTGGATCACTGTCTAACCCGATACACAAAAGTAAATTCAAAATGGATCAAAGATCTGAATGTAAGTCATGAAACCATAAAACTCTTAGAAAAAAAATAGGAAAAAATCTCTTGGACATAAATATGAGGAACTTCTTCATGAACAAATATCCCTGGGCAAGGGAAACAAAAGCAAAAATGAGCAAGTGGGACTATATCAAGCTGAAAAGCTTCTGTACAGCAAAGACCACCATCAATAGAACAAAAAGGCAACCTACAGTATGGGAGAATATATTCATAAATGACACAGCAATAAAGGGTTGACATCCAGAATATATAAAGAAATCATGCACCACAACAAACAAAAAGCATATAATCCAATTAAAAAAATGGGCACAGGATCTGAACAGACACTTCTCCAAAAAATTCAGATGGCCAACAGGTACATGAAAAGATGCTCCACATCGCTAATCATCAGAGAAATGCAAATTAAAACCACAATGAGATCACCTCACACCAGTAAAGATGGCCACCATCCAAAAGACAAACAACAACAAATGTTGGCGAGGATGTGGAGAAAGGGGAACCCTCCTACACTGCCAGTGGGAATGTAAATTAGTTCAACCACTGTGGAAAGCAGTATGGAGCTTCCTCAAAAATCTCAAAATAGAAATACCATTTGACCCAGGAATTCCACTCCTAGAAATTTATCCTAAGAATGCAGGATCCCAGTTTCAAAAAGACAGATGCACCCCTGTGTTTATCACAGCACTATTTACAACAGCCAAGAAATGGAAGCAACCTAAATATACATCAATAGATGAATGGATAAAGAAGATGTGGTACATATACACAATGGAATATTATTCAGCCATAAGAAGAAAACAAATCCTACCATTTGCAACCACATGGATGGACCTAGAGGGTATTATGCTCAGTGAAATAAGCCAAGTGGAAAAAGACAAGTATCATATGATTTCACTCATCTGTGGAGTATCAGAACAAAGAAAAAAAAAATGAATGAATAAAACAGCAGCAGACTCACAGAACCCAAGAATGGACTAACAGTTACCAAAGGGAAAGGGACTGGGGAAGATGGGTGTGGGAAGGGAGGGATAAGCGGAAAAAAAGGGGCATTACTATTAGCAGACATAATTTAGGGGTGGGGGGCACGGGGAGGTCTGTACAACACAGAGAAGACAAGTAGTGATTCTATAGCATCTTCTACGCTGATGGACACTGACTGTAAAGGGGTCTGTGGGGGGAACTTGATGATGGGAGGAGTCTTGTAAACAATGTTGCTCATGTAATTGTAGATTAATCATACAAAAAAATATATAACAAATTAACAAAAAATAAAAATAAAAAATATATTATCATTTAAATTTGAAGGAGGGATTAAACAATTTCCAGATAAGCAAAAGCTGAGAGAATTTAGCTCCCACCACCCATCTCTACAGTGTATTTTGGAGGGACTGCTATAGATGGAAGTGTTCCTAAGGTTAAATAGCTATCACCAGAGGTAATAAAAATGGATAGACAAAGAGTACAGAATATCATAACTAATATATAAAGGATGAGGAGGGGAAGAAAAACAACCTTTAGATTGTGTTTGTAATAGCATACTTAAGTGAGTTAAGTTAGATTCTTAGATAGTAAGGAAGGTACCCTTTAACCTTTGGTAACCATAAATCTAAAGCCTGCAATGGCAATAAGTACATACACAGAGATAATCACCCTAAATGCAAATGGTCTGAATGCACCAATCAAAAGACATAGAGTCACTGACTGGATAAAAAAACAAGACCCATTTATATGCTGCCTACAAGAGACTCACTTCAAACCCAAAGACATACACAGACTAAAAGTCAAGGGATGGAAAAATATTTCATGCAACTAATAGGGAGAAAAAAGCAGGTGTTGCAGTACTTGTATAGGACAAAATTGACTTTAAAACAAAGAAAGTCACAAGAGACAAAGACGGACATTACATAATGATAAAGGGGTCAATCCAACAAGAGGATATAACCATTACAAATATCTATGCTCCCAACACAGGAGCACCTACATATGTGAAACAAATACTAACAGAATTAAAAGGGGAAATAGAATGCAATGCATTCATTTTAGGAGACTTCAACACTCCACTCACTCCAAAGAACAGATCAACCAGACAGAAAATAAGGAGACAGAGGCATTGAACAACACATTAGAACAGATGGACCTTACAGACATCTACAGAACTCTCCACTCAAAAGCAGCAGGATACACATTCTTCTCAAGGGCACACGGAACATTTTCAAGAATAGATCCTATACTAGGTCACAAAAAGAGCCTCAGTAAATTCAAAAAGATTGAAATTGTACCAACCAGCTTCTCAGACCACAAGGGTATGAAACTAGAAATAAATTACACAAAGACGACGAAATGACTTACAATCACATGGAGGCTTAACAACATGCTCCTAAATAACCAGTGGATCAATGACCAAATAAAAACAGAGATCAAGCAATACACGGAAACAAATGACAACAATAATTCAACAACTCAAAATCTGTGGGAACGCAGCAAAGGCGGTGCTATGAGGGAAGTATATTGCAATAGAGGCCTACCTCAGGAAAGAACAATCCCATATGAACAGTCTAAAGTCACAATTAACTAAACTAGAAAAAGAAGAACAAATGAGGCCCAAAGTCAGTAGAAGGAGGGACATAATAAAGATTAGAGCTGAAATAAATAAAATCGAGAAGAATAAAATAATAGAATCAATGAAAGCAGGAGCTGGTTCTTCGAGAAAATAAACAAAATAGATAAACCCCTAGCCAGACTTATCAAGAAAAAAAGAGTCTACGCACATGAACAGAATCAGAAATGAGAAAGGAAAAATCACTATGAAAACCACAGAAATACAAAGAATTATTAGAGAATATGATGAAAAATTATATGCTAACCAACTGGATAACCTAGAAGAAATGGTCAACTTTGTAGGAAAATGCAACCTCCCAAGGCTGACCCAGGAAGAAACAAAATCTGAACAGACCAATGACCAGCAAGGAAATTGAATCGGTAATCCCAAATGACAAGTACGACAGGTACCGCATGAAAAAAACTTTTAATCCTGAAGGCGCTGCCTCCGGCGGCCTCTCCCCCACCGCCCCACCGCGGATCCTCAGCTCGCCCGGCCCGCGCCGTTGAGGCCGCCGCCGAAAAACACACACGGCAAGACGCCCGCCGGCCTCCCCGTCTGCGCGGCCCCCGGCCCCTCCGCCTGCAGCCCCGTCCCGGGCGGCGGCGGCAGGTCGGCGGCGCGGCCCCCAGGCGGGCCCAGCGAGGCCCCACCTGCGTCAGCCACTCCCGGCCCCGCGGGCCACGCAGTGCCCGCCGAGCCCTCGCACTGCGGCACCCTCCACGGCTCCACCGCGCCCGCAGGCGGAGGCAGGGGTCCCTGCTCCCCGTCCGGGCCCCGCCGCGCCTCGCGGCGCGGCCACGTACCTTCCAACCAGCAGAGCCGTCGCTGTCGCCTTCACCCCTGAAGCGGGACCCACTCCTGACGCTCTCCGCCGCAGGTCCGCGGTGGCGGAAGCCGCTTTCCGGTCGGGCTCTCGGAGGCCTTGGCGATGCGGTCGGCGGAGGACAGGCTGCCCCACCCGCTGCGGTGGACGAGCTGCTCCTCCGCGGCTACCCCGCGGCGGCGACGGTGGTGGTCAAGGTCGCGCCGCCGGGACGGCGCCAGGCTGGAGGAGGCCGAGCTGGACGGGCGCAGGTCCGGCCGGGGCGACGGCTCCAAGTCCGGGCCGATTGCCGTCCTCCGCCCGCCGCGGGAGAGGCGCGAAGCGGTGAGTGCGGCGCCGGGAGCCCAGCGGGCGCGAGGAGGAGATACGAGGCCGGGGGACGAGGTCGGTGCCGCCGGCGCCTGCGCGCCGGGAGGAAGGCGCAGGCGAGCACAGCGCGGGGCCACCATCTGGGCTCCGCCGGGCTCGCTGCGCGGACCGGGCGGTAGGCCGGAGGCGCCGGGACTGCGTCGACGGACCGCAGCACGGAGGGAGCTGCGGGAGATTCCTCTACGGATGGTGCTCACGAAGCTACTGACTTGAATACGGCAGCGGCGGCACCTAGAGCTACTACGCAGCCTCCGGACTTGCGCGCGCGCCCAATGGCTGCCTGCCCCATGGCGCCGCTCGCTCATTAGCCGCGAGGGACACTCATGGCCTTGGCTCAGTTCTGGGAGCCTCCCAGAACAAAGAAGGTGGCTTAGACAAGAACCAAGTTTTGAGAGACAAGCAGAAGCTCAGGCCCGGCTGATTAGCAGTGTTTGTCTTCCACATGAGACGGTGGTGTCGAGACTGGGCAAGGTGGCTGTTTCATCTCATGCATGAAAACCAACATGGAAAGTCAAGGAAAATGAAGAAACAGAAGAATATGTTCCAGGCACAAGAATAAGGTACAGCTCCAGAAAGAGATTTTAATAAAATGAAAATAAATGACTTACCTGATAGAGTTCAAAACAATGGTCATAAGATGCTCACCAAGGTCAGGAGATCAATGCATGACCCAGTGAAAAGTTCAACACCTCCTCCTGGATGCTTTCTGACACCCGACCAGGCTTCCCCATCTGGACACACCAAGAAGGGACAGGGACTTATACCCCAGTGGACATCAACCAGGGGGAGAAAGAAGTTGCTTGAGAAATATTCCTGTAGTGAATAACTCTAAGGTGAACTATAAATGGTTCTTCAGATAGTCCCAAGTGGACTGAGCCCCAGCTGCCTATAGTGATGAAAAGCTTGATTAACAAACCCTTGGGTTGTTTTTCCTTCCTTCCTTGTCCTTTACTTCTATCCCAGGAACTGTTTCCCCAAAATAAACTATCTACAGGTGAGATATCTTCGACTTGACATACTGGGGAAATCTAGACTAAGACCATTTCTACTTAGAGACTGTACCCATTTTTAAAGCAGTTTCAGACATTAGTTTAGCTGCTTATTCTATCCTATAAGCCAATCCTACTATAGAGTCAGTGTTTACATTTATTAGTGAGAACTCAGCATGGACCTTGTTCTTAGTTATGTTCCATTGTAGGATCTGAATGATATCATTGTAACTGTGAGCAATGAAGCACTTTTTCTTGGCAGAATCTGAAAGCGCATGATGCAGTCTCCCTTAGAAATATTTGTAGCATAGGGAGATAAGTTAGCAGAAGAGCCAAGAAATAAAGCTGATGCGAGACTGAAAAGAAACTCATCTCATTGGGGAGTCACATACTCCCTGAATTTTTAAAAGCCAAAAATCTATTTGTTTGTCTTAAAAATCTTGTATCACAAACCCTGAGTAATTTATGCAATTATAATATTCTCCATCCTAAATGAGATTTCACAGCCCCTCATCCAAGAGAAATAAGCCTTGGAATAATTTTACTCTGAAGTCCCTAAATAACATAAAATTCAATTCACAGAATCACATTATTACTGGGAGAATCGATAATTTTTTCAACAAATGAGTTTAACAAAAAGATTTAATTTAATCTCCAAGTTTATGAGGGTAATTCTTGCTTGCTTCCTGCAACTATTACCATACTTGTTTCAGGTTAACTGCATGAATAATATCATCTAAGCTGTTTCTAATGATTGATCTGTGTAATAAAAAAAAATTCCTGTATATGCTATTCCTCAGAAGAAATTAAAGAACTTTGCTAGCATTAGTCAAAGTCCCACCATTTATACAGTGAAACAAACAGAGCTGTCAGCTCTGGATTCCTATGAGAACACACAGTTTTGTGCAAAACCCTGACTCTCTGCAGTAGGCAAAGGTACGGAGGAGACATGGTTCTCATTAGTACCTTCTCCTCTCTCCTTTCCCTTCTGCAGATCCTCCCATCAGCCAACACTCTCAGGCTCACCCTGCCAGTTCCAGTCTATTTCACCTCTTCCCTGACTCTCCTCCTCTACCTTCTTCTCTCCTGCCCACCCCACCCTCCAACAAGGATGTGTGCTGCACACTGACCCTTATCAAGGGCTGTTGTTTAAGCACTTGGAAGAGTATTTCTGCAAAGGCACCAATTTCCTTCTTCCCTCAGAGAATTGCTAAGGAGAAGGTCCATGACCCCAAGATCAGCATCTTTTGATGCTCTTTGGCAAAAAATAAGAGGATCAGAATTTTCTGGGAAGGCTTCTGTTTAACAATACTCTGTGTGAGACTGTGGTGTAACCAGTGCAAAATGCTCTTTAAATTCACAGCTTGTTTCAGAAGGTGTAAGAGGGCAAGGGGGCTCAGGGAAATTGCAAAGCATGAGGTTGCAGATAGCAGAGCTGACATCTTCTATCATTTACTTTTTGACATCACAGCCTGTGGCTGTGGAAGAAAAGTGGCTGCAATTTGCAATCTCTCTCCTTCTCCCCTTCCCTATTGTTGAACATTAACCAAATCAAGCACTTTCAAAGCAGAAATAAGAAAACAACATCCAGGTCCCAAATACTGGGAAGACAAAACTATTGAAATTATAATATGTCGGTAACTGTCCAACATTACCACAAGCGAAAGTCATTTTTTCTCCTGACAGGTACAGAGTCTTGACATTTTGGGACTGAATTCAGTTTCTGTTTCCTTTAGGAGATATTTCCCACTCATGGGGTGCATTGCCAGAGACGTGGCGGTCTCCAACTCCCTATTATTACCATAAAAAATATGTCATCTGATCTTTTATTTTAAAATACAGCTTTGAGAAATGGATTTGCTTGTTTTTCAATTCATCTTGGCATCAAAAGATGTGATATGAAAACAGACTCTCAAAAAGATCTAATCATTCTCATATTCTACAGCCAGGAAGACAGAAATCCAGAAAATCCATTGACCCAGCTTCCTTGAGCTCATGTAACTAGATGTGGACTCCCATGAGAACACATAGTTTGTACAGATCTCTGTGAATTCAATGACATCTCCATGAAAACAGGCTGCCCCTCTTCTTGGTAAGAAATCTTAGTAGAAGCACTGAGTACCTTTTAATAGCTATCCACCCATCAGTGGAAGTCCTTGACACCTGCATGCTCTTCTCCTTTACCGGTATCTTTAGGTCATCTCTGTGCCCCCACAAAATCTCTTATTTAGACTTTTTAATGGGAGATTGGAATGGTAAGAATTGGTTTTTAGATTGCTAGGTGCTCTCTATGGCCTGGTTCATTTTTTTCATATAATAGAAATTTATAGAGAACTATATGTGCTGGGAGCTCTATCATAATGTGGGGATGGAGGCCTGATGGAGAAGCTGTCACTGCACAGTGCTGCGGGCGAGTGGGGATTATCCACTGTAAATAAATAAGTTTAATTCAATGGGGTAAGCGTTGTAATAAACATACTGACTGGTGCCATGGGAATCCCAACATTTTCCCTGATTCTTCTAAAGGGACTTCTCTGCCATTCCCATCCTAAGGGGTTGTCATTGCTGTGACTTAGAACTCTCTTCAAATTACTGAGAAAAAAAGCCAGCCAGATTAACTTCTAAGAGCATAAGGTTATTTAAGGGCTAGAGAACCATGTTTTCAACTAGATAATCTTGAAATCCCCTTTCGGTTGAGGAGAGGGGAGCATAGAGACTTTATTTATAAAGGGAAAAAACAAGGTCCTTTAAAGACATATTAGAATGCTTGGGTTTTGTGAGCTAGGGTCAAAGTTCTATTCCTGCCCTAATGTAGAAGGTGAGAACTGCCTAGTATCTCTCCCTCCCTTTGGTTTAAATTGCACCACACTTTCAAAAACCATCTTATGTTAACAATTGCGGAACACAGAAAAGTATTTTAAAATCATCAAAAATATTTTTAAAATATATAAAAAATTAAAATGGAAAAACAGTAGACCCAAAATAATACTCCAATCTCACTTTCAATAAAACACTGAATAAAGTAGCAGCAATTTAAATTCAAGTAAATTTAAATGATTTTCCACATTCTTCTAGTATATCTTATTTCAGTGTGCAAGGTATTTTGCTATTAGAATATCTTGAAAGATAAAATATAATGCAAATGGGTCTAATATGAAAATGAAATATGAATATGAAATATGAAAATCTCAAGAGATGTTAAAAAACATCTAATACCACCAAAGACCATGAATAGCCAAAGCAATCCTGAAAAAGAAGAATAAAGTAGGGGGGATCTCACTCCCTAACTTCAAGCTCTACTACAAAGCCACAGTAATCAAGACAATTTGGTACTGGCACAAGAACAGAGCCACAGAACAGTGGAACAGAATAGAGACTCCAAACATTAACCCAAACATATATCATCAATTAATATTCAATAAAGGAGCCACACACATACAATGGGGAAATGACAGTCTCTTCAACAGATGGTGCTGGCAAAACTGGACAGCTACATGTAAGAGAATGAAACTGGATCACTGCCTAACCCCACACACAAAAGTAAATTCAAAATGGATCAAAGACCTGAATGTAAGTCATGAAACCATAAAACTCTTAGAAAAAAACATAGGCAAAAATCTCTTAGACATAAACATGAGCAACTTCTTCATGAACACATCTCCCCAGGCAAGGGAAACAAAAGCAAAAATGAACAAGTGGGACTATATCAAGCTGAAAAGCTTCTGTACAGCAAAGGACACCACCAATAGAACAAAAAGGTATCCTACAGTATGGGAGAAGACAGTTCTCTAAAGTAGAAATTCAGATGGCCAACAGACACATGAAAAGATGCTCCACATTGCTTGTCATCAGAGAAATGCAAATTAAAACCACAATGAGATATCACCTCACACCAGTAAGGATCGCTACCATCCAAAAGACAAACAACAACAAATGTTGGCGAGGTTGTGGAGAAAGGGGAACCCTCCTACACTGTTGGTGGGAATGTAAATTAGTTAAACCATTGTGGAAAGCAGTATGAAGGTTCCTCAAAATGCTTAAAATAGAAATACCATTTGACCCAGGAATTTCACTTCTAGGAATTTACCCTAAGAATGCAGCAGCCCAGTTTGAAAAAGACAGATGCACCCGTATGTTTATCGCAGCACTATTTACGATAGCCAAGAAATGGAAGCAACCTAAATGTCCATCAGTAGTTGAATGGATAAAGATGTGGTACATATACACAATGGAATATTATTCAGCCATAAGAAGAAAACAAATCCTACCATTTGCAACAACATGGATGGAGCTAGAGGGTATTATGCTCAGTGAAATAAGCCAGGCATAGAAAGACAAGTACCAAATGATTTCACTCATATGTGGAGTATAAGAACAAAGAAAAACTGAAGGAACAAAACAGCAGCAGAATCACAGAACCCAAGAATGGACTAATAGTTACCAAAGGGAAAAGGACTGGGGAGGATGGGTGGGAAGGGAGGGATAAGGGCGGGGAGAAAGAAAGGGGGCATTACAATTAGCATGTATAATGTGGGTGGGGGGTACAGGGAGGGCTGTACAACACAGAGAAGACAAATAGTGATTTTACAGCATTTTACTATGCTGATGGACAGTGACTGTGAAGGGGTATGTGGGGGGGACTTGGTGAAGGGAGGAGCCTAGTAAACATAAGATTCTTCATGTAATTGTAGATTAATGATACCAAAAAAAATTAATATATAAGTAAATAAAAAAAAGGAACATGGTTGCAGGCAGTCTATGTGGCAGGCAAATGCAGAGACAATGAGTGAAAGATGGGGAAGGACTGGAAAGGTAAAGTGGGGGAATCATATAAAGATGAATGTGTGTGATTCTCATACAGATTCTGCAGGGGCATCTTGAGAAGCAGATAACCTGCCAGAATGGTCCACCTAATGGACAAAAGGCTAGAGCATTTATCCACCAGCTTTCTCTCCTGTTTGTGGAGGATTGCCTTCAGAGGCACAACTCCCTCCTCACTTATGGGCTGTCCTGGCATGCATGCCAACCAGATTTCTTGGCTTTGACCAAGGTCCTGGAGCAAAAGCAGAAAAATAGATGTGTGCACTTGAAGTGGGATGCAGTCAGTATGAGTAGAGCATGAGCTTGCTAAGAATTATCCCCCAGAACTGTGGTTGAAATAAAAACTGAGGCAGTGTTTTTACAGAACCTTCCACCACAACTCAGGTTAAGACCAGAGATGGACAGTAGGGATATGACAAGGATCCCAAAGGGCTACATCCTGAATGTAAGAGGGCACCGGAAATAAACCCACCTTCCCAGGGCACTGCAAGTAAAACTGCCTGCGTGGAGCACAGAAGGGCTCTTTTGAGAATACAGAATCACAAGCATTGCCCTGATGAAGGTCTGAAGCCTGAATTCATGCAAACTTGGTGGTCTGAAACACCTCAAGTCAAAATGTTAATGTAAAATATCCCTGGACGGTGGATCCACAAGGCTCTCTGAAGAAGCACCTGCAAATTTCTGTGATGAAATGCAACTTTAATCCAGGTCTTGAAAAAAATCACAGATAAAATTCCAAGGACTGTAAGCTCCCAATAAAAATAAAACAAAACAGCAAGGAAAGAAAGTACCATGAGTAAAAGCTGATAGAAAAACATGCAACAGAAATATACCTGCAAAAACATCAGACATTGTAATTATGAGATGTGCTAGATACCTTCCATTTGCTCTCCAGATTCAATCTGTTTTCTGCATCACACTCAGTACCCCAGGGACTGATCTGTGTGAACTGCATCAGCATTTTCTTTTGCTCATTGCCTGCCTGTTCTGCAAATATAGGCACCTGCAAGAGATTGGCAGAATGGAGGAAAGTGAAGTCCAAATGTTTATTCCCATCACTCTTTGTAATTTTCAGTGTGCACTTCTTTTCACCCACTTGATTACATTTATTCCTAAATAGTTTATTTTCTCAATTATTATCATAAGTAAAATTGTTTTCTTAATTTTCTTTTTGTTTATTTCATTGTTGGTGTATAGAAACTGATTTTTTAGTTGATCTTGTACCTTGTAACTGCTGAATTCATTTATTAGCCCATGAAAAAAATTTTTTATGGACTCTGAGTTTTCTATGTACAAAATTATGTCATCTGTGAACAAAGATAGTTTTACTTCTCCTTAAAAAAAAAACATCTAATACATTTCAACATACATTTTTGAGGGACTCACATGTTAGAAAACCTGGAAAAAATATGTAATTCTTCAACATGATTTCTAAAAAACATCTGTTTTAATGGACACACATTAGATGAATGTCCGTCAAAATCAAGAACAAGAAAATTATGCACATCATCACCATTACTAGGGAAAACTTTTCTAGAATTTACGACTATTCAATAAGGCATGATACAAGAACAGAAGCGTAAACACCTTTGCTTTGTGCCATTCACTACATCTGTACTTAAATAATGACTTACATTGTCACTTGTTATTTCCCCTGCTAAATAGAAGCTCCATAAAACCAGGAACTAGATCTGTGTTAGTTATGGGGACATCCCCAGTGCCCAGAAAAATACCTTTCACAAGAAGATATTTAATAGGTATATTTTGGATGAATAAAGGAGGATTTCAGAGTGTAGCTGGGGAAGGAAGTCAGCAAATCTCCTCCTCAAAGAGCAAGTGTGAAGTTCAACAAAAATGACAAAAACAACTATTCCCATACTCTGGAAATCTACCAAAGGCATACCATCATTTGAGAAGAATTTCTGTTTGAAAAGCTGCAGAATTGTTAAGGCTAGAAGCCTATAGTGTTCTTTACTGGCACTGCTCCCAAGCTTGGCTGATGTGAATATTATGACAGAGCATGACAGGCTGAGACAACTAGCAGTTTTGCTGCTGTGGTCACACTGGCACACGTGAATTGGAAAGATGGGCCATGCCCAAGCAGGAGAGCCAGTGGGTGTGACAGTCTCTGCCAATGACTCCACTAGCCTGAGGTTGTGCTGGGGTCAAGTATAGTATTTGAGATTGCACACATCCACGGCAAGACCAGAGAAGGCGCAAGCCCTCCACACGCTCCTGGCCAGCATTGAGGCTGCACATGTGCAGAATACATGCAAAAGCGCCCAGGGGAAAGAAAAATTAGGAGAATTTGAAGTGGCTTGAGCTTTGAATGTGGTCTCTTCCCCACACAGAGATCCATCAGCAGACAAGAGCAACCTCATAGACTGAACACATCAGAGTCCAATCATTGTTTTGTCCAATTGCTGCTGACCACTAAGCTACATAGAAAGACAGGTGAGCCCTAGTAGGTCAAGTGCAAAAGTAAGGAAGAACAACACAACAATAATAAAGGAGTGGAGACATTCCCAGCCTCCAGGGAGACTAATTCTACAGTTAGCCTAGGCAATTACTAAACAAAGCAACAAAAGCAAATGTCGGGAGAGAAAATCATAACCCAGAGTTATAATTTATTATATAGTATCAGTGTTAAAATGCAACGTATTATAGAATACATAGTTTTCTGTGAAAAATTATGAGATATACAAAGAAATAAGGAAGTGTAACCCATATTAGGAGGAAGGGGGGCAGCTAATAGAAACTGTCTCTGAGAGTCTAAGTTACACTCTATGCCCTCTTAACTTTCCTCAGGCTGACCTGTGCAAACCCAGGCTTTCTTGCTAACTGGCTGCAGTCAGGTTCAGCCAGGGGTAGACATCTGTAGGGGTGGGAGGTAGGGGGGCTGACGGAGAAGAGAGGTTTCCCATTGTCCTCTGCTATGGCTGCATCTCTGGCTACATCTCCTACAAGTTCTAGTCCCAGCTAATACCATCTTTTTTCTTTGTCCCTTTAGCCCTGGAGATGGTAGTACTTGCCTGCTTATCTCTGGGTGTCCCTACTGTCCCATTAACCCTTTAGCTCTTTTAATACTTTGTAGCAATTTTCCCATGTTGAATTCCCTCTCAATATGTCCACCAGTCACCTATGGATGGACATTGTGTTGTTTTCAGTCTTTTGATACTTAAAAAAAAATGCTGTAAAAAATAGCCTTGTGCATTTATTTATTTTGCAAGGGTATATTTGGGATAGATTCTTAGAATTGGAATTATTGATTTAAAGGGTAAATGCCTAGGTCTAAACAGCCAGAAGAAATGTTTTAAGCTAAAGTGTCTTTTCCAAACCTTAACTTCTTTTTTGAAAAATCAGTTAAAGGAGTTTCAAAACATTCAGGACTTAACTTTCTCTTTGGGGTAAAATATCTTCTGTTGAGGTGAAGTGAGAGAAGAGAGCAGCCTTTTCTTGAATCTTTTTTAGTAAGGGGAGTGAGGAGAGGACCTGAGGCCATTTTTGAGAGAAGCAGCCCATGTAGGACATTTCAGAGTTCTGGCACTAGGTAAGGACGGCCATAGTGACACTTAGAATATGTTGTATTACCTGGTCTGTAGCTTTAGCTGGTCAAGGTCACTGACCTTCACTCCAGATAGAAAAAGGAATACTGAGTGAATTCTTTTCTAATGTCAGGAGTTGGGTGAAGAGAGTCAGAACCTCAGGGACTACAGTCTTCCCCACACAGTATTTGGGATTAAGCAGAGAAAGAACAAAAACCAGGGAGAATGTTGGTCTCTGTGGGAAAGATGAGGAAGAGATATTCAAGGTCTCTCCTGCCCATCCTCCTCTCTACTCCACCCTGAGGATGGGTCCTGAATAAAGGTTTAATCCAGAGACCATTGGGATCATAATATTAGTGAAGGAGTTTTCAAAGGGATTAAAAGATCTCAGGCATGCTAGTCAACTCTATGGAAGTATCTGCTTATTTCAGATCTCATACTTTACACTGTTACTATTTTCTCACAGGATAGAATTCTGGTTATTATCTTTCAGCACTTAAGATACCATTCTAGAAGCTTCTTTGCCTTGGCAGCTTGCCAGTGTCTTCAAATGGATTTTTTTGTGTTTTACCTGGCATTTCTTGTTTTCTGGGCAAGAGCACTGGTCTACAGCAATGTATTCCATCATAGCTGCAAGCCGCAACTTCCACTCTTAATTATTGGAAATTTATATACTTTGATATCTAGTACTATGGATTCTCTGTACCAGGATTAGTTTTGTTAATTTATAAGCTCTTACTGTTTAATTACCCACATGAACTTTAGAATATCAGTATCAGGTACCACCAGCCATATTACCAATTTCACCAAATGTATCCTTTTATTTGTAATCAACTTTTATGACATTGAGTATCTAGGAACATGATCTCTTCCTTAAATTATATTTTTTTTCTTTTTTGCTTTATTTTAGTAGGTTCTAAATATTTCTGATTAAGTTTAATCCTGGTTTCTAATTGTTATTGTCAATGGGCTCTTTTTACAAAACTATGTTATATATATATTTTGTAGATAATTATTTTTTATTGAAGGGTAGTTGACACACAGTATTACATTAGTTTCAGGTGTATAACACAGTGATTCAACATTTATATACATGATAATTCTAGGTACCAGCTATTACCATACCAAGTTGTTACAATATTTGACTATATTCCTTATGCTATACATTACATCCTGGTTACTTATTTATTTTACAATTGGAAGTGTGTACTTTTTTTTTTGTTTGTTTTGTTTTGGTTTTTTTTTTCTGTGAGGGCATCTCTCCTATTTATTGATCAAATGGTTGTTAACAACAATAAAATTCTGTATAGGGGAGTCAGTGCTCAATGCACAATCATTAATCAACCCCAAGCCTAATTTTCGTCACACACCCACATATACCACATTTTCTCTAGCTCTTCATCTGCTGATGGACACTTAGTTTTCCATACCCTGGCTGCTATAAATAATGCTGTCATGAACATGGAAGTGAAAACATCTCTTCAAGATCCTGATTTCCTTTGTGTATGTATCTAGAAGTGAGATTATTGAATCATGTCATAGACATATTTTTAATTTTCTTAAGGAATCTTCATACTGTTGTCCATACTGGCTGTACCAATTTACACTCCCACCAATAGTGCATAAGGGTTTCCTTCTCTCCACATCCTTATCCACACCTGTTCTCTCTCATCTTTTTGATGATAGCTATTCTTATATGCCTGAGGTGATATCTCATTGTGGTTTTTATGTGCATTTTCCCTGATGATTAATGATGTTGATCATCTTTTCATGTGTCTGCTGGGCATTTATATGTCTTCTTTGGAAAAATGTGTGTTCAGTTCCTCTGCTCATGTTATAATAGATTTTTTTTTTTTTTTGCTATGAGCTGTATGAGTTCCTTATATATTTTGGATAATAATCCCTTTTCAGATACATGGTTTATAAATATTTTCTCCTATTCCATAGATTACCTTTTCATTTTGTTAATTGTTCTTTCACTGTGCAGAAACTTTTTAATTTGAGATAGTCTAACCTACTGATTTTTGCTTTTGTTGCTTATGCTTTTGGTGTCATATCCAAAAATTCTTCACCAAGATTAATGCCAAGGGGCTTTTTCCCTGTGCATTCTTCTAGAAGTTTTAAGGCTTCAGGTCTTATGTTTAAGTCTTTAATCCATTTTGAGTCAAATTTGTGAATGGTGTAAGACAGAGTTTCATTCTCTTATGTGTGAATATTGAGAGAGAGAGAAAGAAATCTTTCTACAAAATGATCAAATGTCAAGCCCCAAAGAGTACCTCAGTAAATCCCAAAAGGGCCAAATTCTCAGACCATATTGGAACAATTAACAACAAAACAAATGTGCATTTATACAGATGTGTATGGTATATTATATTTACTGTCAGAAAAAGAAAACAAAATATTCCTCCAAAATTTTTTAAAAACCTTTCAAAGAAATTCCTATATAAAAGAGCAAATCAAAATTGGAATTACAAACTATTTAGAAGCAAGTAACAATGATGTGAGACTATTACAAGAAAATTTATGGGTGAGGCCAAAGTATATACATAGGAAAAGTTATAGCTATAAATGCATTGTATCCAAGAATAAGAAAGATTAAAAATAAAGCATTCAGTTCAGGAAGTTATGTAAGGAACCACAAAATAAAGTAAAATGAAGGAATCAATGAAGGTAAAATCAAATATTAATTCAATGAAAAGAGCAAAAACAGAAAAGTTGATCAAGAAAAAGAAAGTTCATTCTTTAAAACAACCAATAATATATTCAAACTTTTGGCAAATATGATAAACATGAAGGAAAAGAGAACAAAACTAACAATATTAGCAATAAGAGCACAGATATGATTTAATATTTTAAAAATATTAGCAAAAAGAACAAGTAACACTGTATACCAATTAACTCAATAAATATGGATGAAAAGGATGCATTTGCAGAATAATGATTCTCAAACCTGACTGTGCATCTGAATTTCCAGGAGGGCTTGTAAACACAATTACTGGGTACTACTTCCCGAGTTGCTGATCCAGTGGTCTGGGGGTGAGACATTGCATTTCTTTGGCTCTCCCACTCCCCCATAATGTGCAACCCCGTTTAATGCTCACAGCCCACAGGTAAGGAGGCTGGGAAATGGTTTGAGGCTGCAATTTTCCTGGCATGCTCTGAGAGGCCCACAGAGAGGGGCCCACCAGAGGCATTGCATTTCTAACAAGTTCTTGGAGGTGCTGATGCTGCTGGTTTGGGAAAAATACTTTCAGAACCACTTTCTAGGAAAATATAAATCCCAAATTTGACAAGAATAAATTAAAAGCCAAAACTCTAAATATAAAAGCTAAAACTATAGAACTCTTAGAAGGAAACACAAGGGTAAATGATTGTGACATGCAAAATATCAAATAAAAGATTGAATTTTAAAAACTCTTAAGGATCAGATGAGAAAAAAAAAACACATAATCATCTCATTAGATGCCAAAAAAATCATTTGAAATTTTCAAGAGAAAATAATAGGTGAGAATTTGGAGATAGCAAGTGGAAACTGTTCTGTCAACCAATTTAGTTGTTTAAGGAAAGACAGATGGTCTAATCGTCAAAAAGGATACAGATCAAGGATGAAGAGAAAGAGAAAGAGTGTGTGTGTTAAAGATTCGATGCCTTTGAACATGTTTATAGTTTGATTTGGAAGGAGGCAGTAGATAAAGGAATGCTGAGTATAGGAAAGACAAACTATTGATAGAGTAAGATAGTAGAAGAAATCGAAGGGAAAAGTATCAAGAACAGATCTTTGAACAAAAGATGGGTTCATATCCTCATAAGGGAGGATAAGAATGGGTAATTTCAGGATATTGAACTGAGATAGTTCAACCTGGTTCACATATATTTTCCTTATGAAGGAAGACATGAAATCAGGTGTTACAGAGATCAGGTGAGCCAAGGCCTGGGAGGTGTGGAGGTTGAATTTGGCCCTGAGGAGTCAGCGGTGACCTTTGAAATGAGCTGCTATGGAGTGATTGGTGGCCCAGGACCCAGTGAGAGAGGGAGTGGGGGTGGGGATATGGCAGCAGATGCAGATTTTTCTTTCAAAGTTAGAGACTGAACAGGGAATAGAGAAAGAAAGTGGCAGCTAGATTTCAAAAGAGAGCCCTTCAGATTTTAAAACAATTTCTCAGTATTCAAGCATTGCCATGCACTACGGGAGAGAATATGTCATTAGTAGACATGTGATGCAATCTGTTGTTTGTTCATGAGAAACCACACACTGCATTGTAAATGCACAATCAACCGCAAATTGCCTCCCTCTCATCCAAAGCAGATAAAAATTGGCACCAGAACTCCAGCAAACATGTAAATGTAGAAGCTAAAGGCTTCTGGGCTTTCCATTCAAATCAAATTTCTTTTCTGAACAACAACAAAAAAGAAGTACTGAATGAAACTCCTCATTCTCCATAACTACTCCCATTTACCTCTGTTCCATAATCCATAAAATGGGCTTGTCTGAATAGACACACATTGAGGGAAGAACCAGAGAGGACAAAACAAACTTTTCAAAGTTACATCTAGGAGCTTCAGTTCAGCAAGCAATATAGCTGGCAGGTCCAAATGCAACCTGTTTCAACTTCCACTTAAATGCCTGTGAGGAAAAAATGGGGAAAAAAGAAAAAATTTCATTATCTAGGATTAGAAATCAATCTATCACAAAGATCTCAGAGGAATAGAATTTGATGATTCAGCGCATGAAAGCTTTGTTATCAGAAATAGAGCAAACTTACTGGAGACATTAAAAAGGCGGCCAGGGAAATGTGACCTCTCTCCCTCACTATCGATATCTTGATTGGAAACTTCTGGCTGAATATCAGAAAATCTAAGCTGCCTTATGTCTGCAGTGAGGGGGTGACTTTTGTGGCACCTGTGATGCTGTGTTCCCCTTATCTCCACTGATCTCTCAACAGAGTCTTTCCACTTAGATTCCTTAATACCCTGAAAACAAGCTAAAAGTATGCCAAGGGCTAATTATGGTGAAGAAATCCTGAAAGACAGGTCCTCAGAAGCCAATTGGAAGGCTGCTGAAACATCAAATAGTATCGAGTTTACAAGACCGTCGCCTACTCCCTTTGAGACACACTAGATGGATTAATAATGCTAGGAGTGGCATATGAAAATGACCTCCAGTTGTAGCTGTTGGAAGTGGCTCCCAGCATGCAAACTGAACAGAGGAGCAATGGCCGCAGAATGTCAGGATTCTGACATTTCCCTGCCTGTCCCAGGCCGCACTGAAGGAAGGGATGCTATGGAAGACCTGAGGCTTGCACTGTTGCATGGTGATACACCATACTCAAGGGTCCCGTAAAGAGGAACTGTTGGGGGCACGGTGAGCCCAGAGCCTAAGGTGGTGCTTCTGCCTGTGGAAGCAGAAGCTGTCTAGAATATAATGAATGGACACCAGATCTGAAAGTGGAAATGTCTCCCTTCTTCAAAACAAGCCATTCTGGCAAAATGCAGGGAACTGATCCCAGGGCATGGTATGTATCCTCCCTAGGTATGTATGATCCATACCATACCTAAAGACCCTGGCAAATTGTTGCAGGGGCCTCAACAATATTAGGAGGTCACTCTGCTGGCATTGTTGTTCTTGGAAAATAGAGCAGCTCAGCAAACTTGGCAGTGAGCCCAGCCAGGACTCTGACTGAGTGGTGCCCAGTAGCCCAGGAGCAGCCAATTTGGGCGGGCAGGTGGAGGGAGGGGCTCCCTGGCTGTCTGAATCAGTGTAGATGTGGGTGGTGCCAGGTGGAGCAATTCTCTCTGTCCTACTGTGGACAGCCACTCTATTGAGCCAGCTGATACTACAGGTAAAACTGAAACAGGTTGATTGCAGTCCCAACTAATCTTTTAAGTTAACGTAGTATTTTAACCAAGTGCTAAATCCTAAAACTTAGGAAACACAGAAAGGAAAAAAAACAGCTCTGTCTCTGGGAGGCCACACCACTGGCCACTTTTCCTTGCTGGCCTTTACTCCTGCCATTGTATTGGCTTCCTGGGGCTGTAGCTCTATGACACTGAGGGACTCTGTGCCAAGGACTCCCCATATGTTCCACAACATGCTTGTTGTTCCACAACAACACCTTCAGCTGGTTCTTCTAGGGTATGTTAATGGGATTCCTATATGCTCTACTTTTAGTAGGAAACTTAAGGAATGATCCTGGTGTCTTTCATCAACCTCAGTTTATCCATACTCTGGGTAGAAGAAATTCTCTTACTAGTTACAAATACTGAGAAATACTAATACTCCCTCTATCTCTTCTGGGAGCTTGACAGAGAGGAGGAAGGGATTTTAGGCAAAAGGAATGACACAAAGACATGGAGGTGTGAAAACCCTGACGTCCTGGGGAATGATGAGGAATTTGGTGAGGAGAGCTTATAGGGTGGACAGAGAATGGAGCAAAGAGGGAAACAAGAAATAAGGGGAGAGCTGAATTCAGGTACTGACCCAATTTGAATGCTATGTGCATTATTTTCCTATTGCTGCTGTAACAAATCACCACAAACTTAGTGGCTTAAAATAATACTGAATTATTCACTTACATTCTGGAGGTCAGAAATTCAACATGGGTCTTACAGGCTAAAATCAAGGTGTCAGCAGAGCTGTATTTCTTCTGGATTCTGGAGGAGACTCTGTTTCCTTGCTTTCCCAGCTTTTAGAGGCTACCTGCATTACTTGATTCATTGCCTCTTGCTTCATCTACAATGTGCATCACTTCAGCCTCTGCTTCCATCCACATCTTTTCTCTGACTCTGATCTTTCTGCTTCATCTCAAAAGGACCCCTGTGATTACATTGGACCCAGCTACATACTACAGGAAAATCCTCTCATCACAAGATTCTTAACCTAATCACATCTCCAAAATCCCTTTTGCCTTGTAAGGTAACATATTTGTAAGTTCCAGAAACTAAGCCATGGGCATCTTTGGGTGGACTGTTATTCAGTCCATACCATGCAAAAAAATTTGGACTGTGTCATGTCAGCCAGGGATCAAAACCTCAATGCCTAGCAGGGCCAGGCAGCAAAAGTAGTTAAGTGAAGCAGCCTGGGTATTAGACAATAGGCAAGAGTGGAGAAAGTGGCAAATTGGAGACTTAATGCTCTGTCTAAAGGGAATACCAGTTGCTCTGTCACTAAAATAAATGCAAGCTAGTGTTGCCCTATCACAGATTCTTATGGATGTATCATGGTTTACTGAACCAACTCTATTGGAAATTAAGGTTTTTCCCAATTTTACACATTATAAATAATGCCATGATGAACATTCTTGTGCATAAATCATTTTCTATAACTTTGAATGTTTCTCTAGGCTAGATATCTCAAAACAAAATTAACAAACTGAACAGTACTGACATGTTTTTCAAATTCATGAGCCGAATGTCCTGGTGAACCACCAGGCTACGAACACAGGGTCCACAGCCTGAATTACTGCCTCTCAAAACATGCTCCTGAAGACAAATGACATTCCTTGAGCTAAAATTTAAAAAAAGAATCAGACTTTGCCTAATTAACCAAATATTAAATGGAGAGAATTTCTCTATTAAAATTTTTTTAATCCAATAAATATTTCTTAATCTTAGGAACTGGCCTCTGCTTTCTAATTCTGAGCCCTAGCAAGTATCAAATGAACATTGGGGAACCTAGTATTCATGCAGGACATAAGAAATGTGTTTTCATTACATAAGTAAATGCTTATTTTGTGGATTATGACCTTAAATGTACTAAATCTAAGGTATTCGAATAAGAGTCCTGGCTTCCAGGTGCTCCTGACATTAAAACAATTTGGAAAGTACCCATATAAATCTTTTGATTTGGCATTCATTTCCTTGAGGTCATAGTATATACTAATCAAAGTAGGACTACATCCCACAGGAAAGAAGCCAATATAAGAAACAAACCATTGGGGAGATCAATAAAAGGCAAGAAGCCTCCCGCACTGGCTGATGAGGAGCCAATCAAATGTCCATGCTACTGTCATGTGAGCATCAGCAAGTGCCGCCTGTGGGTGAAACGAAATGGCCTGTCTAGTATGTTTGGTCTTGAATGCACTTTAGTAGGTTATAACCAGGAATTATTTCTATAAAAAATGAGATAGAAAAGAATCATGCATTGCATATTTTTGAAATATTTTCCATATATATGATACATATTCATATAGACAGATAGATGATAGATGATGATAGATACATACATACATACATACATACACACATACTGTGACAAGATGAAACATTCTTTTCTTACTATGGGTCTCAGCCAAAAATATCTCAAATCTACTAACATAATAGAGAGATGTGGTGTGTCATTCCAGGTTCTCCAAGAAGTAGACATTAAGATAGAATTAGAGATGCAGGAGATTTATTAGTGGAAACAATTGTGAAAGAGAAAGAAGAGGGGAGCAGGAGAAGGCAGAGATTGTTCTGATGGTGATGCTGGTCTGAGAGTAGGAATGGGGATTGGGCAGAAAGAGCTAAACTATAGTGGAGGTCTGACACAGTCTTAGCTGGGCGAATGTGGACGCCAGAGCAGATTTTGTCCTTTAGAGCAGTACTATGTTGGGCAGGAATGGTCCAGCAAAAGTTACCCACCAGCCCTGGAAGTACATAGCCTTCGCATGAAAGCGATGGCAGGTTCTAAAACTGGCTTTGGAAGATCTCCACCAACTACATTTCTTGCAGCAGGTTCTCCTGAAGGGAGATCTTGGCTGTCACATAGAGGTGAGAGAGGAAAGTTATGTATGTTAGATTTTTCTCTGCAGCATTTGCGTGTTTTATGATTAAGAGTTTGTGCTCTGAAGAGAGGCTTCTGGGATTCAAACTCAGCTCAGAGGCCAGGACTCAAGCAACGCAAATGAGGCCCTGGGGCACAAAATTTAAGGAGGCCCTTATTCCCTGAGAGGTGTTTGAATAATCCTGAGTGAGTTTCCTTAAATATTGTACCAGGACCTCACCTGAGTCCCAGCCTCACCCAGCTGGGTCATCATCTAGTTGTGTGATCCTGAGCCAGTTAGTTACCTTCTGTTCCTCATCCACAGATGGGAATGAGGACTGTTGTAAATATTAAATCAGTTAATGAACTTAAGCACTCTGGAAGTGCTCGCCACATGGTAATGACTATTAAGAGATGACTGCTCATATCATCTTCAGCATTACATTTATATTTAAAATTCAAATTTTCAGGCACCATCCCCCTACCCCAGACAACTTAGATTCAGCAAGTCTGGGCTGGGGTAGAAGAGTGTATCTTTATAATATGATCTCTTAGCTATTCTCATGTGTCCACAGGCTTGAGAACCACTGCCCAGGCCCTCCTCGTTGAATGCCCCTTACTGCTCTGCCACTCAGCTACTCATTGATCTCACTGCGGTCCATGTAGCATAACTTGGGCAGTGAAGCCAAACCATGCCAGGTGAGCTTTTAGCCCAAAGAAAACTATGGGGGATGAACCCAAGGGATGCTGGGTATGTCTCACCACACTATGACCTTGCCCAGTTAAAAAAAACTCCATCTTGAGCCATCAGAAATAGGTGACCTAAGGTCCTTTCTAACAGGCACACCTAAGTTCTGCCTTACTGTAGTCCCATGTAAATCGAACTCTTCTGCCTTCTCCTTGTAGGTTTTTCACCCTCCCTGAATGACTCTCTGAAATCACCTTGCTAGAACCTCCTCAAGAATGCAATCACTGGGTTATTCCTAGAGCTTCAGATCCCAACAACGAGTGGTTTGGGGAGCAGTACCTTCCTTGTACCCATAGAGATGTTTCAGGTATGGGGCTGTGAATGCTTCCAAGCCGACCCCCAACGGTGCCTTCGCCACAGCTTTGAAACCTGTCATGCTCAAGGCACAGCCTGTGAGAAGTGCACAGGTGCAATTTCAACTGGAGTTGGTGAGGGACAGTAGCTTCTGATTGGGATACAGTCCCACCTATGTCAGAAATCGGCTGCAGTGTAATCAACTTTGTGTTGAATGACTGCACCACTCCACAGTTACCTTATGTACTGAAGGGATCTGTTAAACATGGAAAACACAAGCTTTTTGGCTTGAGAAACTGAAATGCTCTGCCTGACTCTCAAAGAGGGGTTAAAGTCAGAATAAAAGCCATAATTCTGAACATACACTGAGAAGGAAGTTGCTGGGGCATCTCAACCTGGCCATCAATTCAAGCTGTCAGCCCGCACTCATTACATGTCATGGCATATGCCCAGCACGTATAGCCTCACCAGTCAACCAGTCACCCAACTCAGCGGGCTGGTGCTGTTTCAGGCAGATAGTGTGGGTACCACAAGTATTTTTTGCTATTATCCATTGACTACTGACTTACAAACACATTATCTCATTTAACCAGTGTCTGAAACAGGTTAAACACTTCATAAGGGCTTGTTTATAAGGGTCAAAGCAATAAGATAGATACAAACGGGAATGAGACATATACTCTACTGCTAAGGAACTTTACAATAGTACAATGTGTGATGAAGCAGAAAGTCGATACTGCCCAAGAGATACAATTAAATGATATGAAGATTTGACAGTTATTTATGGTTCTAGTAGCTAATATTCTCACAGTACTTTTGAGCTATTCTGATAAGAAGATCTTTATTTCATAAAGAGATAAAGAGATCTCTTGAGAGTTACCAATATTCTCAAGCTAGTTTTTTTTGTCTCATTTTATTAGAGCAATAGAGTCTGTGCTATTGGTCATGAAACTTAGCTGCTTTTGAGCAGAGAAGAGACCAAAGAACTATTGAAAGCTCTCAGTTTAACTAATTCTCTGAAGTGTGCCAAGACAGAACTTTCTGAATTCTTTTCAAACTAGATAAGCAGCACTAAGCCATCTTGTCCTCTGGTGATCAATTTAATACTTGATAGGACTCTACATCCTGGTTGTCAACAGCAAAGGATGAAAGGAAGCTGATGTACACATACATGACTGAGATGATTCCCCTAACCAGTTTATACAACCTGTAATCAAAGCCAGGGCATGAGCCTCTAGTAAGTTTAGGGGGTGGAGAGACTTTCTGCTTTATGTAGGGTTCTTATTTATGGGTCATGTAGACAATCATTAGGAACACTGCTTTGCCCCCAAATCTCTCCTGAACAATTGATGCAAATTCCACAATTAGCAACTTTTTTTCTTTATATCCTGCCCTTTCCTCTGTTAAAATCAAGAGTTTGAAAGCTGCATGCAGGAAGTTATAATCAATTTAGTGTAGGTCAATAAACATGTATTGAGTGCCTCCTATGCTAAGCTTAAGATACAGAGCCGAGTAAAATGCTTGTCTTGATTTAAGAACCACATAGTCTAAGCAATGATTTCCTAAAACCAGCCCAAAGGATTGTGCAAGATTACAACTGAGGTCCTGTTAAATAAAAATCCAGATCCCCAAGCTCCATCGCACAGATTCTGATTCATCAGGAGTTCCTCAGGTGATTTTGCTATGCAGTCTGAGTTAGGATTCACTTGTCTAGGAAAGGGACAAAAACATCAATCAAATAAGTTATTTTAATTCCATGTTATAAATTCTTTAATAGAAGCATCTACAAAGTGCAACAGGGGCAAGCAACTAAGACTGACTGGATGGATGAAGTGGGAAATCTGTAGAACAGACATGATATTTAGACTTGGCAGTGATGGATGAGTGGAGTTTATTTGGTGGCCAAGGGTGTGAGAGAGAAGGGCATTCCGGACAGAGAGAAAAGCTTGTGTGCAGATGGTAAGAAGGAAAGTACTTGGCATGTTCACTGGGCAACTCATAGCCTGCTGTGATTTCAGCATAGACAATGAGCTGTGGAGGGGAGGCAGACTAGTTTTCCATATTAAACACATCCCTTTGTCTAAAGGGCACAAAACTATGAGAGAATTAACTGAGAAGACACAGACAAGCTGATAAAACACATTAAGCTATTAATTTAAATGCAGATTTTCACTCAACTTATTCTTGAATTATTATTCTTGAGTCTTATTCTTGAGATTTATTCACTCAACAAACATTTATTGAGCAACCTCTGTGCTCACACTGAGCATTTTTGTTTCTGCTGAAAGCTCTATCTTCAGATAAAGACCACAGGGCAATATAGAAGAGATTGAGCCCTGGAGCATAGGAAGGGAAGGTGGAATGCTCAAAAGTGACCCATTCAGCATTTAAATGAAAATTCCTGAAGACATTGGGAATAGTGACCCAATACTGGAGATTCCCAAGTAGAATGCATGGCTATATGAGTGGCTAATCTGCACTGGAATGTAAGAACTGGAATTAGATAGATAATGTATTTGAAAATCGTGTGTAACTATATATCACTACACAAATGTTTAAATTGTTATGTAGTCTTACAAAAATAGAGTAGCATGTGAAGTGTGAGGGAAGATTTGTCCCAAGACAGGTCATTTACTAAAGGGTTCATTTATTCCTGTCAGGTGGTTCAGAATCATGTACTTGGAGAAGCAGGAGTTGCCAGTGCACATCAGAAAAGAAAGAAGCTTCAGGTCTGACTCTTGGTTCCTGAATTCTCTATCACAGAAGTCTTCCACTGGAGTCCCCAAGGCAAGGACATTGATTCTGCTCAGAAAATCTCATTGGCCCCCATGGAAGAAATTTCAATCTGGGAATTTATGGTTCTATTTACTTTTCTTTCTTCCTCCTTCTTTCTCTTGTTGTGTTCGGTTGTCTGATTTGACTGCTTAGGGGCATTCTGTGTCCTTCTTGTTGATGTTTTGCTTTGCTTTTGTTTTGATTTCATTTGTTTCTCCTGACTTGTTATCCTTTGTGGGGAGGTCCAGCATAGACTTTACTGATGAGACTGATGATCTCCATAAGGCCCTCCTCCTCTTCAGGAAAGCTGGCCTGGAAATGGGTTGAGGATGAGCTTCTCAGGGACAAAGGAATAGAGTGGGCCAGTGTCTTAGTCATCTCAGGCTACCATAACAAAATATCAGAGACTGGGTGGCTTCAGCAACAGAAATTTATTTTCTTACAGTTCTGGAAGATGGAAGTCTAAAGTCAAGGTGCCAGCGTGGTTGGTCTCTGCTGAAAGCTCTATCTTTCTGGCTTCTAAACAGCTGCCTTCTCTCTGGTGGGTCTTCCAATAAGGACACCAAGCCCATCATGGGGTCCCCACCCTCATGACCTCATCTAAACCTAATACCTCTTAAAGGCCCCATCTCCAAATACCATCACATTAGACAGGCTTCAACATATGAATATGAGGGGGACATAATTCAATTCATAGCAGCCAGTGCCACCCCCTGCCAAGGCCAACTCTTCTCATGCTGCTCCTGGGGCTGATGATCCAGAGTACTTATTAATTAGAGGCCACGTAGGCTATGGAGTCCACCACACAGATGCAGTCGCTGAATTCATCTTTATACTAGAAAATGAGCTTGACAAAGTGGTTGTTAAGAGCCATGGCTGATCCAACACCAGAGGTGGAGGTCTCACTGAAACCTCTTTTTCACCTGGGATACCCTTGAGGGGTCCCTCTAACACCTGCCTCACCTTTTGTAATGTAACCTTTTGTAACTATTTTCCAGCTTTCTCTAGAGATCAGGTCAGATCCATGACAGGTATGTTAGGGGTAGGAATTTGGAAGACTAAGCCAGTGAGATTCCTATTCAACTCAGGAGGTCCTTCCCTCAGCTCTGGCAGTTCCCTGGACGTAGAGATGGTGCTCTGGGCAGCACCCCAGCCACCATGCCAGTCTCCCGGAAGAGCTATGTGAAGCTCTTTGTGTGGCAGCATTAGCCTTGACATAGTTACCAACCTCTCCACAGTACCATCATTGTCATGATCACCTGGGAAACTGAGAGTTGATGAAGGAGGTGTTTCTGACAAGTTTGAGGTCAATGCCACCACAAACACGATGGCATACACAGGAGGGGCAGAGATGACGCAAGCCCAGCCTTCCATAGGTAGTCAAGACACCAGTGGTCTCATACTCATCCACACAACCTGGTCAGCACCAGCGCCACCCCCGTTTGATGTTATAAGGTGGAGATGTACTTCCCATTGATCCCAAGCCTCCCAGTCTCAGCTTAGTGCCAGGGAACTTGCCATGGACAATAGAACCACAGAGCATGTAGTTGTGATTGAGGGGGACAATGATGGTAACAGTATTGCTTTGCCAGTACTGAAAGCAGAGCCCTCCCTGGTGATCAGGCATGCTGTATGGACAAATCTGTTTATTCTGACATTGTCATAGGGATGCAGCTGGCACTTCATAAAAGGGCACAGCTGACTGTTAAGTAGGAATGAGCTCTTTCTTAAGGAGGCAGGATGGCAACATGATTATCTCCTTTCTTACATTCTCAGGGAAATAACCAGAGAGGAAGTCATCTGTATTAGCACAGGAACCCAGGGGTGGGTGCCAACACATGCCAGACACCTGAAGGAATTCCTTAGGCACATGGTGCAGGAGGAGCCACTGGGAGCTGACACGAGGCCTGCAGAGTGAACTTGGTGGTGTTTGTTCACTAGAAAAAGAAGTCCAGAGCCAGAGAGTGCAGCCCCTTGGGCTTTACTTGTCCATTGAAGCTGCTAAAATGTTTTAACCCAAAGAATAATATATTGGGTTCCTATTTTTAACAGATTAAGAGACTTGGACTAGGATGGTGGCAGTGGAAACTGAATAAAGTGGATAGGTTTCCCGAATATACTGTAAGTACAAGGATAGAATTTTGTGTTGGATTGGGTGTTAAAAGTAGCTGTCTTTGGGTCATGGAATTGGAGGATAATTTTTAGTCACCTCTTTTTCTTTTATACATTTTCTAACTTTCTACAATGAACACTGATTTTTCAATGCTTTTTAAAACCTAAATTTTTTTTTAAAGTTCTTCTTGAATACATCAAAAAGAAATAACCAGATTATGTGCATGGTAGATCCTGGAGAAATCAACTTCCAAATAAGAAAAGTCTTCAAAAGAAAAGCAAGAGAGATGGAAGAGGAGCCCGGCCAGCGGCCGGCATGTGGAAATGGCAGGACTGTCAGGGTCCCTGTGCTTGGCTAGGGCAGTGGGTGCCAGAATTGCTTTCAGCACTGGAATTGTTTCTTCAAATAAAATCTACATGGAGGCCCTGCCTATAAAGAGATGGCAGGAGCACTGCTCTGGCTGAAGGTAGAGGAGGCCCTGAGCCCCTGTGGCTTCACCTCCCCTCCCTTTTCTCTCCTTCCCCAGCAACAAAGGCCCGGGCACCTCTGAGGGTGAGATCAACAATGGTTGGCTTTTCCTTTTCTGTTTCCTTGGCTTTAGAGATTTAAGCAGAGGCAGTTCTGTTTGAGGCATGTAATATGTAAGTGAAAGACAAAACTGAGTGGAAGCCTGGTTTCACTGTTAGTCAATCATAGACATTATTGTGCATTGGCAAGAATGAATGTATTTTGAAGGTAGTACAGCTCTGATTAGCAAGATGCCTTATATGATAAACACCTTAGATGGGAAAACAAAGGAAAGAAGATGTTTATCTTTCAAGGAAAGAAAAGACAAATGAGAGATGAGAACATGACTTGCAAGACAAACACCTACCCCAGGTTGGGCTTAAATTATATGTTTTCTTAATCTTTTGTTTGAATCAGGGCCACTGCTAAGGACACCTAATCAAATCACAGTGCTAAGAGAGCCAGCTAGTCCAGGGTAGGTGAGCAGGCTGGGCCCCTGCCCTGTGGGCAATCACTACCCCTTTTCTGTCACCACTCAGACAATGAAGGGATGTCAGTGTCCCGTCAAACTGAGTTTTCAGCACAGCTCTAAGAGCTTATGAATTAATGTTGGGAAACCATACTTTTATTTTTGAAGTCATGCCTTTTTAGATCAATTCATCTTAAAAGAGGTTTGATGGAGAACAAGGGCATGGGGGGTAGGTTAAGAATGCATTCTTTTTCCATCCCTGACTCCTCTCCCTGTCCTGCCTCATGGTTGCTATGGCAGCTGCCCTGTTCTCCATGACTGTACTCCTGGCCAGAGGTGAGGCACAGGGATGAGCATGGATTCAAGCTGGACCAGTCCTAACACTTCATCCCCAATTCTAGCTGATTTCTTCAAGGGTGGCAATCGAATCCATGCCAAGCCTATGAAACAGAAACAGAAGAAAGGAATTTTGGATTTGAACCCAAGAACCTCAGTTCATCTTTTTGGGCAGCTGAATAAGTAAGCATTAAAACTTTATTTCATCCTTCAGTAGGTGGATGGATAGTCAAATTCTGATACATCCACATAATGTAATACAATACAGCTGTTAAAAGGGAGAAGCTATGGATACATACACCAACTTCAGTTGAGATTTCAAAGACACTATGCTGATTGAGGGGAGCCAGTTCCCAAAAGTTACATACCTTATATTTCTATTTGTATGACATTCTCAAAAAGACAAACTATAGTGATGGATATATATCAGAGGTTGCCAGGTGTTCAAGGTAGGGGGAAAGTATGACTGTACAGCAATAGCAAGAGCAGTTTGAGGGCTATGCTATTGTTCTGTACTCTGTGGTGGTAGTTACACAATTGTGTACACATATTAAAATTCACAGAATTCACAAATCTTTTTCAAAAGAAAAAAGTAAATTTTACTGTATGATATTTTTTAAAACAACAATTTCAAACTGTTGAAAAGAAAGGCTTTCTCATCTACAAGGAGAGATGGCTGATCTGCAAAAGATAGAAAGTAGAGAAGAGGCGAGAAAGTACAAGAAAGGAACCCGAGTCCTTTGAGGCCAGTTGTTCCAGAAGCTGCATTCTCATTCCTGGGCCCCATGAAACAATCTCATACTCTAGTGTAGGCCTTGTTGCTCCTGTAATGAGCCAAAGACAAGAGCCACAGTTCTGATAGATGGAGAGAGAAATGTTTTATTTTATTATTAAAAATTTTTTCATTGAAGTATAGTTGATATACAATATTATATTGGTTTCAAGTATGTATGTTTTATTTTATAGGTTGATTTTGCAAAATGAAATCAGGATTTAAAAACAAGTATCAGCATCTTCATGTTCATAAGATTCATATTATAGCAGAAGCTCTCTTAACAGTCTGAACTAATGAGGAGATAAACCAATATTCCTCATTGTCTTTGTAATACACTCTGACCCATATACTCAATCTGCCTTCTTACTGTAAGATGCCTCACCCACTGAGCTGTATACTTACCAAGAGTATTTGTTTTCCTCTAGCTCTACTCATTCTTTTATATGCATTATAATGAAATATTCTGTAATCCGATGAAATGGGATTGCAAAGAGAAAGAGTTGAATACTCAAGAAATATTCAATAAAGACAAATTGCTGATAATAAAGAACTAGGCTGACAGAGACAGCTATCAATAACCAAGAGGAAAAGGGAATACCTATGGGGAATATATATAAAGATTTTTTTTTTTTGCTCATATCATTTGGTTCTCATTCTACTTTACAGAAACTGGAACTGGAAACTGCAGATGTTACATTCTAAGTGTGAACTAAGCAAGCAAGACCATGTAGAACTCTTATCCCTGGGCCTGTTTTCTAAGAGCCATAACTTTATATCAAAGATTGCCATATAAATATATTCATGTTTTAAGTTGACATAAAATGGTTTATCTTTTACCCACAAATGTACCCTTTGTCCTTTATTTTTATCAACATTTTGATTTCTTGTCCACCTGCTGGTCCTCAAGGCTACCGGTTGAGAGGACATGGGCTCAAATACTTTGCCCGTCTGTTCCTCTAGCTTCAGTTACATCAAAACATTGATGTCTCCCAAATATCCTAATTTAAGGCCTGTTTGTCAGATTACTTAATAGATACTTCCATTTGGATGTGCAAAAAATAAACTCAATATCCCAAACCACATTCACTCCCTGCCCCCACCTCAAGTCTGCTCCCCTCCTGCGTCTCCCATCCCAGTGGGCCCAGCACAGCAGAGACTTTGCCCCTGGTTTCTTCTTAGCCCACCATCTCTGACTGTTTCCTGAGGCCTGTGTGTGTATGAGAGAGAGGACTCTTCTCTCTTAAGAACTCTTCATATCTGTGTAGCTCTCTCTAAACCTACTGCCGTTCTTCTGCTCCAGCCTGCTGTCACTCTCCGGGATCACGGAACAAGCCCTTATCGATCCCCTGCTTCAAGCCTGTTCCATTCCCACCATCATTCTCCTTCACACAAAGTGGCCTTTCTAAGATGTAGGTGTGATCATGTGAATCCCTTGATGAGTTTCTTGATTAAAATTCTACAGTTTCCCTTTGTTCTTATAATAAAGTCCAAACTCCTTGACGTGGTTACCAGGCCCCGCAGGACCTATATTCTAATTACGTCTCCAGCCTCAGATATTACCGTTTCCCTTTCACACTCTAAATCCAGCTGGAATAAACTGTTCCTTTCTAGGGACAAAGTAGGCTTGCTCTCACCTCCTGGCCTCCTGGCATTAAGTAAACTCTTCCTTCTTCTTGGCATACACCCCTGCCCCCTCTACCGAAGTATCGTCTGGATTATATCCACCCACCCTGTAATTCTCAATATAGGCTTTGCTTACACGAAACACCCTGGGGCGCTTCTCCCACTCTCCTACGTGTTCCCCAAACACCCTGCATCTTCCCTTCCTCTCACTTGACACTCTGTGCTGTGATGTGCTCCTCAGGGCCAGGGTGATGTCTGTTCACTGCTGTACTCCCAGCACCTGATAGAAAGTAACTTTCTTAATAGAGGCATGTGCAATGTGTGATTGAAGACAAGTGTCCCCATAGGTAGCCCTGCTCTAACAGTGGAACCTCCTTTTCCAGACAATAATCTCCCTCACCATTCTTGAAAGCTTGACTTTCTTACCTTTATTGCTCTTAGTACTAAGTACTCTAGTACTGAGATTCTATTCCCAAAGGCTTGCAAAGGCAACATATCCTGAAATTTCTCCTCACCATCTACCTTTCTCTCACATAAAAAGTATAGGTTTTAGCACCCCCTTCTGGCATATAATTGAGTCAGCTGGGAAATGGAAGCAACAAATGTTTATTTTATAGCCCCATAATAAAGTTATCTGTCATCAGTATTGGAGGACACAGGATGTCATCTAATCCAAGGGATCATATTTTTCTGCAAAAGGAAGTGAAACACTCTTGTGCCAATTATTTATTCAGCGTGAATGAAGCACTTACTGTGTGCAGGGTTACTGGTCCACAGGTAGACAAAAAATTGGTCCAATCATAAACATGACTACTTCTATCAGTTAGACAAGGCATACTGAGGAGAAGTGGAATTGCTTTTTTTACTGGGCTAGGAACTAGCCCTCATCATTCTGACAATTTGCCTTAAAGTGAGCTAACCATGTAGTAATGACTCCAGAGACAAAACAGCACAGATGGATTAGTTGTCGTTGACCAAACCCTAGTCTAAGCCCTCAGCACTTGTCTGTTTCATTTGTTTACTAATTTGTCACAAGGTGGCTTAAACTGATGAGTTTTTTAGTTAATTGTCAAAATTTTAATTGGAAAAAAATCATTAGCGCATGGCAATCATCAGCTGGTAAAATCATGGTTGTCCCCTTTGAACAGGTCAACTTCTTTCCTGTCCCCACTCAGCAGTTGCCCTCACCTTCTGATCTACCTGTTCCCTGTTGGCTTCTCAGACTGTGACCCTTCGTCTGGACAAAATCTAAAGTCAGCACAAAAGACCTATTCAGCCCGTACCCAGCTCACCTCTTCTGCATCATTTCTTCTATTCTAGGCACTCTGGGTTATAGGAAAAGAGTTACAATGTACCCTGCTCGTCTTAATCTCAACCCAAGAATATGCTGTTCCACCTGCCTAGCCACCACCAGATATAAAGAACGAAAAGAGCTTGGGGGGTAGAGAGAAATCATGAGAACAGGGTGTAGAAAAACTACAGAATTTCTCCCCAGGCAAGGCATTGGAAACACTGCCCTGCATTAGGAAGCCACAGAATAGCACCTCTGTGCTGACCTGGTGTGGAGCCTGAACCTACAGTCGAACTGGCTTTAGAATAAACTTCTCCTCTGCACGACAGGTTAAGGGCCCTTCCTGATGGCTCCACATTAGTTTTTCACATCACTGTGGTAGAAAAACTGACACCAGCTTTGGTCGTTTGTTCTGGTTGATACTAGGATGGGTCATGGCAACTCTCATTCAGCTGCTTTGGGCAAAAGCAGAGAAGAGGCAGAGACCTGGTGACAACTCATTCTAGGTCAAGGTCACATGTATTACATAGTCTTTTTTTGTTTTTTATTTTATTTTTTCAATCAAAGACATAAATTGCTTTCTTTTTCAACATGTAACATGAAAATCAGCATTCCTCATTCCAAGTGCAGGCCGCAGTTATGGGCATGCCCAGTAGAGGGAGGTCTCTCAGCTGCTTACAAAGAATATTCACTACGCAGTAACAGATTTATTTACAGGGAGAAAAATGAGAATTAGAACTTAAAAAATGGTTTGATATAAAATCAGGCCAATTTAGATTATTGGTGCTTGAATTTTACCTAAATATAAAGGACAGAAAAGGCAAGACATGGCAACACAGCATTTAAGCTCCTGGAGTCCTTGCAACAGGCTCTTCCGTACTGTATTTCAGACAGACATTAACACCTAGTCCAGTCTGCGGATAGAATGGCTGGCAAAGAATTCAGGGTATCCCTCCTAAGAAGTTCAAGCTAGTGGGATGTAGAAGATTTCTACATTCAGGCATGGTGGTGATCAGTTGCATTATTTTACATAGAACATATCCTGTGAATAACTGTTTCACGTAATAACGTCTCCACTAGCACCCAGGATTCTGAATTGCACAACCCCCACACCACGTCCACTATGAAGAAGGGGTCCCCCACTGTTTCCTGCTGAATTCAGCTTATTTCATGGACTCCCAAACCAATGTTTAGAACAAAAATGAACGTAGTGGCTTTCTAAGCCCCCCTTTCTCCAGGGTCTAACCCCAATTTCAAGCCTTTCTGATGGTTGCTTCTCTGATGGTGAATAAAAGTATGTCAGACAAGAGAGCAGCCACAGGGGAAAGCCTACCAGCAGAGCAGGGAGCTTGCTGCTCCCTAAAGATGGGCAGAGTTTGTTGAAACCACTAAGAGCTATAGAGCTATAGACCCGGTGCTTGAGGCCCAATAGACTTCTCAAGCTGTAAGTTCTGAAAAGGACTTATTTATTAAAAAGTGCTTAAGAACCAACTTAAAACCTGTACAGGCTCTGAAATAGGAAAACAAAATGTATCATTGGTAAACACCTCTCTAGTACTTGCCGTGCCCCAGGCTGGCTTCTGAGTACCTCTCTCATGCTAACGCATCCGTGCCTCAGTAACCCCCTGGTACTCTTACTTCCGTCTCCATGCCGTGACTGGGGAAACCAAGACATGTAGCGATTAGTCACTCTGCCAGCAAGTGGTAGGGTCAGGATTTGAACCCAGGGGTCTGGTTCCTGAACCCTTGCTTCTGGATCCCTAAACCAGGACACCTCTCTAAATGGTTCATCTTTAATTTAAATACCTACGACTGTCTATCAACTAGAAAATTGTATTCCAACTCCATTTTTATAGTCGCATATGCCCTAGAGGATCTCGCATACACATTCCAAAAAAACAATCGTCATAGCTGTGTTGTTGGTGACAGCTGAAACTTGGATAAACAGAAATGTACATGAATAGGAAGATAGATAACCAAACTGTGGCCTATCAAAATGAACTTTTACACAGTGTTTAAAAAGAATGAATTAGGGTGACATGGATCAATCAGTATGGAGAAATCTCTAAAAGCATAATGTTAGTGAAAAAAGGCAAATGCAGAATAACACACACAGCTTTAAAACAGGGAGAACAAAGCCAGACATTATTGTGGGTTCGTGCATATGTGGTGAAGTGTGAGGCATGCAGAGATATGATAAATTCAGGAATGTGAGTTCAAGATGGTGATTCCCTGGTGAAGGAAGGAGGAAGGGCAAGGGCAAGTGAATATGAGGAGTAATATCTGTGATTCTATATATTTTTGCATATGAGGGAAGTATAGTGTAATAGAAAGGATTTAAAAGAATAGAATTAGACATAAGACTGCAAACGTTCAATCAAATACCAGAATACCCAAAGCTTTTATAGTGGATGAAGGAGGAAGAAGTTTCAGACAGATTTTGTCACTATTCAACAGATTCGAGGAACAGGGCAGGGGTGTGTGGGGTGGGCACTGCCCTGTGGTGGTAGGGGTTTAGTGAGAAACCCTAGGATAAACATATATCAGGGTTTGCTCAGCTTGATTATGAATAGTGCCACCTTTCACTTTCAAAAGTGCCCCAATTTGGAAGGTTAGTGATTTGCTCACAGTAACAATAAAGCCCCTTTAGCTATGCCTGAGGAGCCAGACATGGGTAGCAGGTACAGGGCTTGCCTGGCAAGACCAGAGGGGCTCATCAGATGAATGAAGAGCTGGGCACAGGAGAAATTCAAAAGACCAATAATAGTAGTCAGTCTTCAATAGATCTTTTATCTAAAAATGAAGGTCTCAGGATTCTCACCTCCTAAGAATCATGTCAGATTAGAACAAAGGTCTGAGGTCTTTGAATCGTCTCAAAGACACGGCTGATGCAGTAAAATGGCCTACCGAGCAAACTCACAGACCTGGTTTGTGCAAAAATACACCTGAGTAGTTGATTTAAGACCTGGGGAGTTGTGGCCACAGAATCCATATTTTTTCCACTTTTCAGGTAACTCTGGCACATGGATCCACAGAAATTTGAAATGAACACCAGAACTCTACAGCTATGCTATTTTACATAGGAACTTATTACTAATAGCTAGTCTTATATAGTGAACTTAAATCCTCGGGTATCTGTCCTAACCTATCCTCACCTTTTGACTTAAAGATTTTTCCAGTCTCATTACATACAGCTTACAATCAGTCTCTTCTCTTGGCTAAATTGAAGTGGATGGGTCTCTACTATTAAGACTGAGAAAGGGCCGGAACCCAGGATCTATAACATGCTCCCTCCTAGCCTTGCTGACACAGTATCCAGGGTGCCCTGAACACGTCAGGTCAAAGGACACTTCATTACTGACCTAAGGCCAAACCCTCATGGGAAACTCTAGCCATGGGTAGAGGTGTTTTGGCCCTTGATGCAGGTACCTAGCCTGGCTCAGGCCCTATCCTACCCCTCTGTGAGGTAAGAGGCACTGAAAGGCCCATTTGTGTTCATGTCTCCTTTTCAATTAATGATCTGGAGCATACTGAACAAAAAGATGGGGTCCTTTTCAGAAAACCCTGATAAATTCAACTATGAGCTCAGGCACATTATCCAGAGGGCAGATGAAAACCCAGCCCTCATTTATAAATGGCCTTTCAGAGGTGCACAAACACCAGCCCTAACTACCCTGAGGGCCTTATTCTCCTACCCTCTATTCCATTTGCCAGTCTGACCCAGATATTCCTAAAAAGCTCCAAAAATTAAAAATTGAACCCCAAACACCTCAGAAAGAACTTGTAGACCTTGCCTTTAAAGTTTTCAACAATTGGAATTAGCAACAAAAACTCAGAAAAACAGGCTAAAGCCAAGTATCAGATTCTGGCCTCCTAGTTCGACATCCTGCTGACAGGCCTGCAAAAGGATCCACCCCACACCCGCCTGGCAACTGTTTCCGCTGTGGCAGTCAGGGCCCCGGGGCGAGAGCTTGCCCCATCCCAGGCCTCCTACAAAGCTGTGGCCGCACTGCACACAGTGGGGTCACTGGAGAGTGGATTGCCCTCTTGGGAAGTCAGCTCCTCCCTTGAGTTCTCTCCCCTCCAGGATACCAGACACATCTAGAGAGGACCTGGCACTCATGGCCTTGTCCTTAGTGACCAATTGACACGGCCTGGATCCCAAGGCCCCCTTCACAACAACACCAGCGGATCCCCGGGTAACGGTGGTGACAGAAGTCAGGTTTCTTTCCTGGTCGACACGGGAGCCAGCCTCTCTGTGCTTACTGAATATTCGGGGCCTTTGCTCCCTTCCTCTATGCTGGTTGGTGGAATGAAAGGCTTAATAGAAACACCAGCCCAGACCCCTCCTTTATATTGTTCCTTGGTCAGTATTACTTTCCCTCAGTCCTTTCTAGTAATCCCCCACTGCCCACCCCACTTCTGGGAAGGGGAATCCTCCACCGCAAGGGGGCAGGGCCTGCGGCCTTGATTGATATGCTCCCAGAGGGAAGCTGCTATCCTGGGAGGGGACCAGACTACTAAAATTCTTAAGTTAATTTTGCAGACTTACCCACAGGACTGGTAAGATACTTTCTACCTCTGGATGGTTGCGGGGAAGCTGGGATTCCTATGGCCAGGATCCTCACTGAACTTGAACCACCTGATGATGTAGTAAATGGCCTGTTGCTCGGCTACTGCTTCCGCACCTTTAGGCAATTAGCTATCATTGCACTACAGGAGCTCGGACCAGTGTTCCAGGCGGAGGCAGAGAGGCTAGTGCTCGACCTACCTCCAGGAGAACAAGCCGGGTAATAAATCCTTTCACCCCAAAGAACGTTTTACTGTCAATTTCTTTGGTCACATTGAATCCTAGCAAATTTGCCCAGGGCTGAAACCCACTGGCAAGACAATTGGCCAAGTAGGCAGGGTTCATTGTTGACCAAGGAAAAAGACAGGCTGCCCTTAAGGGAGAGGTGCCTCAGCGGGCTGCCCCTGTGAATGGGGAGACAGTGGATTGTCCCCCAATGGGTATGTGGTCTGAGGTGGCTTGCCTCCTAGAGAACTGGGCCCCACCCCAGGACTGGAGGCCTGTGGAGGTGACACCTGAGGCAGTAGGGATGGCCCTTGGTATAGTAAGTAAGTCTTTGGAGAGACAGAGTGCTCGTGAAGCAGCCGGGACTGTGGGTTGGCTGCTTCTCACAGTATTAAAAAGGTCTACAGAGGAGAAAGACATGCTCCTGAAAAAGAAAGACCCAAGAAATGGTGGCACGAGAATGCAAACTGCAAACTTCTGTGGATTCCCTGAAGAAGGAAATGGCACTGATGCGAGAGGAGGCAGCACAAGAATGCTGGCAGCAAGGTGCCATTGAAGAGGTAAAAGAGTCCTTACAGAACAAGATTGCAGCGCTGCCAGGGGCTCTGAAGGAGGAAAGGACAAACTCCCGAGGGGAGCACAGGTGGAGGTGGCATGAGAACACCAGCTGCGAAGCACTGAGGTGAAGGTAAGAGAGCTGCTGAAGACTGAGCTGGCATTACTGCAAGGCAGAGTAGAAAAGGTAAAGGTTGTAGCAAAGGAGGCACTCAGAGGAGGGGAGAGAAAGGTGCCATCAGACCCAGAAATGGAGGAGCTGGGAAAGGATGAAGGGGTGGTGCTGGAGGCACTGGCCCCTCCTATACTGAAAGCATGCCCAGTGCTTGTAAAGAATATAAAGACCCAGCAGCTAAAAGTTCCCCAAGGAGAGGAGCAGCCCCCTCCCCAGGTCGTGGAGCACTCTAGGCTCCACCCTTATACTCAGGCTGAGCCAGTGAGTTTGGGACTGAGGGGTGGATGGAATTGTTCTGTTGGGATCAGAGATGGGCAAGCTGTCTTCCCTGACAGTGCAGCCTGCCTTGAGGCAGCGATTACAAAATGTGAGGTGACACATACAGTAGCTGAAGCAACGAGAACCTGAAAAGAAATAAGACCTGGTAGTCACAGGAGGAATTTGAGGGGCCTCATGAGGGTTACAAAGACCTAGATGTGGGTTGATTTGATACTGGGCAGGAGTAGATGGAAGGAAATTAGACAGGAAGCCAAATAGGATCTTACTGGAGCTATAGCAACAAATGAAACCAGAGCAGCAGTTCCAGCCATTAAGACCAAAGAGGCAGAGGTCGGAGACAGAGCCACAAGTCTGGCCTGTGTGTCTGCAAGACTTTTTGCTGGAGAGGCTGGAGAACAATGTTCAAGCTTCCTTTCACAGGGACCATTGTGGAGGACTAAGGGCACATAGATTGAGAGGAGAGAATCCTGGAGGGGTGGAATGTGGATAAAATGAGAGTTCCTTTGGCCAGGATTCTCACCTGGCTCTGGTTGACTAGCTCAGTGCACACCTGTGGGCAATACATGGCTGCTGACTCTATATAAAGAGCTCTGCCCAGTGGTTTGGGTGTGACACGGTGGCAGGGCTGCAGGAGAACAGAGCAGAGGCTGGAGTGGTGGCAGCACCGAGGACAGAGGCCCAGAAGACGGCTGTGCAGGACAACTATGGAGAGAGGCCCAGAGGATGGCTGTGTGGACAGAGGGGCCCAGAGGACTGCTGTGCAGGCAGAAACAGCTATGCAGAGGGGCCCAGAGGCAGAGACCAGCTTGCTGCATTCAGCCTTGCTCTGAGTGAACAGGATTCTAGTGACTGGCCTGCCACCTGGAAATAAAGTTAGCTATAACCCTTTCACCCCAAGAACGTTTTGCTGTCAGTTTCTTTGGTCACAATGAATCCATAGCAAACCTGCCAGGGGCTGAAACCAATTGGCAAGACAGTCTCATGTCAATTTCATTCTTGGACCATCTAGAAGAACCTTGAAGGATAGAGGAAAGCTTTTCCTCCCCAGTACTAGGAATTCAAAAACCATGAATATAGGTAGATTTTTTCAGCTACTCCATTGAGGACTATAATGTACAATTTTATGCCTGCTGCATAAGGACAGAGTGGCTAAGAGTACAGTGGAAAGATGGATGAGAAGAAAATAGTATCTTAAAGCACAAAATATTATCCTGCTGTATGTATACCAGCAGCTGATGAACCAAACGAAACCAGAGATGCATTCGTTTTGTGCTGCCCCTGTGACTACAGGAAAATGAACCACCAACTTCCTCAGGCCTGAGTAAGATGGTTTCATTAACTGGGAGTCTCAAAGTGGCCCCTTGTAAGGACTTAAACTTTCTAACTCTACAGTACAAATTAAAATCAAGCTAAAAACTAAACCAAGTGTGTATCCCATCTGCTCTCCTGTGGCATCTGGATTCCTGCTCAAGGACATAAGATAAGAAAGAATGTTTGCCTTCTCATAATACCCTTCGGTGACCTGACCTTTTTTCAAGCATCATGTATCTTATGTAGATGGTGTACCCTTCTGGAGTTCTGTTTTTTTGCCTTCCTCCTCAAAGATAAAACACCTTCTATAAGACTGTAGCTCCTGGCAACGCTTGTATTTGTAGAATTTGTGTCTCTCAGGCTAATTCTCAATTTGGCTCACATAAAACTCCCTCTTTATTTTAAGGTGACTTTAAGGGTCTTTTTTGTCAATGCCATGCATTAGTCTCATTATGTGGCTGAAAGAAATTAATTAATAAATGTGTGCAAAGCAGGGAGGATTAACATGGGCTTTTATTCAATTCTCCCTTCTGACATCTCTGGTTGCCCAGAGGCGGCATGGACCCGTTTTTCTGTTAGGTTTTATGTCAAAGCTGTTGCAGCTGTTGGGGCTTCAATACGTGGAGCCCTGAGAGGAGGCACTCAAGGTCCAGAGCCCGCAGCTGCCACCTACTTCTCTGATTCTGCAACCTCTTCCTCTCATTCAGACTCAGAGAATCTATTTTGCTTGCTCAGCAGACAAGCAACGTATTTGGGCAGCTGGGCCACCCCAAAGAGGGAGGTTTGTGTTCAGGGCTGTATCATTGTGGGAGGAAGTTGTGTAGCTTGTACACAGAAATAAACTCCAGCATCATTCGCCTCTACCCTGCTGATCCTGAGAGTGAAATCTGTCCCTGACCCACTGCCACTGAACCTGTCTGGGACCCCGGACTCCCTGTTGGAAACCCAGTAAATCAGGCGCTTTGGAGACTGGCCTGGCTTCTGGAGGAACCAATCAAAATAGGTTTTTCCATCACTGTGTGGGAGGCTCTGACTAGACCTGCAGGAGATGGAGGCCGGCTCTCCAGGGCTGACAGGCAGGGAGAGTGGGGTCTGCGTCAACACAATGTCCCCACCGGATCCTAAAATAATGAGAGAAATACAAGGTTATGTATGAGTAATATGAACAATTTTCATCATTTAACTTTGGTAATTATTTTAGGCTGAATCACTTTTTGTGTGATTTTGATTCATATACACCAAACACCCAATTACAAAAACTCACAGAGATTTGTAAGGTACAAATGGCTCTCTAGAATCTCCTACACCTGCCCCTTCTTTCTGTAACAGAGTCTTGTTAATTTTAGGTCCGTCTAATTCTCACAGATTTAAACATGTCATGCCACTTCCCCAAGACCAAGACATATGTATTTAAAAGTGTACAGAATAGACATGGAGAGCAGTGGTAGCCCTGAGCTCAGCCTCCCCACTCCCCTCTCCTCATCTGCCCTCTTTCCTTACCAGGGATCCAGAGCATCAGCAGCCCCAGGAGCTGAGCAGGGAACCCCATTCTGAGAAATGTGTCTGATGAGGCCTGGTAAGTCAGAGCAAACCTAGAGCTGACCTTTTATCTCAGCCTTGCAGGGAAGGTCCTCCTTGGGGCACAGCATGCAAATCCCCAGGTGGGGGCAGCAGTTTGGAAACAGCCAGGGTGAGTGTGGGGGAACCTCTCAGTGAGCCAAGTGAAAAACAGTATCTTCCGTTTTGTAGGTAATCCAGTAGAGATAAAGTCCATGCTGCCTGCAGTAGTAGAAAGAAGGATGCAACTGTGGAAGTCAGGATGTGTGGCATGGACGCTGCACATGGTTCTGCCCTCTCAAAAAGCATCAGAAACAATGACTGCAGAGATATCCTCATGTCAATCTCCGGGAGATCAATGGCCATTGCCCTCGGCTCCCTCCAAGCTAATCTTGAGGAGACAGCTCTCACCTCCACTGGAGAGTAAGGGCCTGACAGTTGACTTGTTCATTATTGTGATGCAAGTGCCAGACATGAAGCTTTCATTGTCTAGGCAGCCACCTCTTAAGACAGCTATCTCAAGGAAACACAGTGCCAGCTACAGGACTAGAGAAAGAGCCAGACCACCCAGCCCTGGGTTTCCTTTGTTTCAGTGATCTCCTGTGGCCTGAGATTCCTGGCTTTTGGCCTCTTGTTTTTCTCTTTCAGCACTTTAATTGCTTTACAGTCCCACTCTGTTTTATATTCACTAATAAAGAGTGAACCCTCAAAACCCTTGGCTCCCCCACCTTTGACCCTGAAATGAGCAGAGTCCCAAGAACCTTAGGTATTGCCCCAGGCATCATCTTCCAGGAACTCTGGGTAATAAATCTTGTCTTTCCAAGTTCTCTGACGGATGTTGAGGGGTGTTTTACAATCGTAATAAGGACCACAAGGGCTGGCCCAGCTTGAACGAGGTTTTGAAAGGGGAAATGTCTGTGGGGGATTACCTCTAGCCCACATGAGTGCCCCTAGACATTTCTAGCTGATAGCACACTATTCATAGGCTCAGACTAGCACAAAACACCCACTAGTGTTGATTTAGGTGGCTTCTCCCAATAATAGCATGGCCTGGATAGGTGAAGCGTTGTCTGGTGTCTGATGTTACCAGGCTGAACTGTTTTAGAATGATAGACGTGAGTGCCAGACACTGACTTTCCTTGGGACCTAGTGGATTAAACTCCATAAAACACTCAGGTCAGAAGAAACTGATCAGGAGGGAAAAAAAACTCTCACAGCTAGAAATGTAAGAGGAAAAGGGAAAGAATTTTATGTCTCAGGCAGTGACTATGAAATTCCTGTTGACTGGTTGTTATATACTGGTGAGGTGATTTCCTATCATGCTTACTGGGGATAAAATTGCAGTATTTCCAGAATCTCTCACCTGGCCTTTGTGCAGCTCCACATCAGCAGGTGTTTCCAAGGTTGTGATTACAAGGGTTGGGGGAGCGAGGGTATATCTGGACTGGAGAGGGTTGGTGGGGTCCCTCTTTTTACAGCCATATTGCAAGAGACACAGGAGAGCAGAAGTGGATGACTGCTTGTAATAAATAAATAGATTTCTCCCACTTTATTTCTTCCTTTGACTTATTTTGGCTTCAAAGGTTATTTGCCCAGGGCCAGGAACATATTTCCCCCCGTGGAGTTATACTTACCTCTCTCTTTCTCCACACACACATACATACACACATCAGATAATTAGAAGAATTTCTGAGTGGGAAAATTCCTTTGAGATGATGGAACAGATTGAACGAAAAGTAACTGTGTGGTATTATACTATTTTTTTGAATGGTTATAGAAAAATGATTCCTGCATTCACAGCCATAAGTCCACCACTTAAGAGTAGACCCCATATGTTAGAATAATAAGAACTAGATCCACTTTGTTAATGTCTCAGTATAACCTGGAGCTATGACTGATGTTTTCCTGGGCCTTCATCAGAGATGGTCAGTGGAAAAGGGTGCTGGGCCAGAGCTGCTCAGGGGCATTAATTTCAGACTTCCTGCCTCCAGAGCTGAGACTAAATCTATGTTGCTTCCAGCCATCAATGTGTGGTACTTTATTAAGGCAGCCCTGTGAAATAAATGCACCCACTATCTAACATGGAAACCTAAACTGTGAGAAAATGAACAGTAATGAAAACTCTGTCATGTTTTCTTTTATTATAGATCAGTTCTTGAAAAGGCTACTTTTATACAGTGTTGTAATTACAAATTAAGATATTTGAATTCCAGAGAATGGTTATTTTCTGTGAAATTAACAAAAAACATTTAAAAGTCCCCATTTCTGATTGTTGGTTTATCCCACAATCTGTGTCCCTGAAATACACAGAAAATGTCATATAAATATATTTCCTGGCCAGAAAAAGGCTTTGACATTTTCCTTTATTACCTGAAGATTGAAAGTGTATTTCTAATTCTAGAAAAGAATCTGTCTCCTATAAACCATGCTGTGGCCTGAACAAGAAAACTGATTAGCAGTCAAAGCTGGTCCCTCTACACTGGGCACCAATAAGAAGGGTTGGTCAAGAGGTGTAAGTGGGTCAGGTGGGAGCAGGCCTCCGCATTTCTCTAATTTTGACCATAGTCAACAGAATGAGAAAGGACTTGTGTAGGTGGGTTTTATTGTAGTTTTGTCTCTGTTGCCAGATGCTGTTAGTTTGGGTTCCAAATATGAGCCAGTTTGTAGTCTGCATGACTTAAAAGACAGTCTAGTTGGTATAACAGCTTGTATCTGTTATCCTGGAGTCAGAGTTTGTTGAGAGGAGAGGGTGAAATTGTTACACATTCTGTGAACTTTGATCTATAAACTTTGTCACCACAAATAGTCAAAACTCACATTCTTCAGGACAAGACTGGAGATACACAAAAGACTGCCCCCCTGACTGGGTGCAAATGCAGTTTCTTCCCAAATAAAAGTGCGACTTTCTTAGAAATTGAAGAAGACACAAACAAATGGAGGGATATCCTTTGTTCAGGGATCAGAAGAATTAATATTATTAAAATGCCCATACTACCCAACGCTATCTAGAGTCTATGCGACCCTTATTAAAATTCCAATGGCATTTTCCACAGAAATAATAAAAACAATGCTAAAACTTATACAGATCCACAGACCCCTCAAATGGCCAAATCAATCCTGGGGAAGAAGTATCAAGCCAGATGCATCATACTACCTCATTTCAAACCATACTGCATAGCTGTAATAGTTAAAACAGTCTGGCATTGGCATCAAAATAGACACATAGACCCACAGAACAGAATACAAAGCCCAGAAACAAACTCCCACTTACATGGTCCATTAATATCTGACAAGAAAGCCAAGAACACTCAAAGGGGAAAGAATAGTCTCCTCAATAAATGGTGTTGGAAAACTGGATAACCACATGCAGCAAACCAAAATCAGATCCCTACTTACACCACTCACAAAATCAACCTGAAAGGGATTAAAGACTTAATCATGTAAGATATGATTTGCATAAAACTGCAAAACTTCTAAAGAAACCATGAGGAAAAAGCCCTTTGATTCTGGCCTAGGCAATGATATTTTTGGATATGGCAACAACAGTACAAGCAACAGAAGCAAAAATCAGGAAGTGGGACTACCTCAGTCTAAAAAGCTTCTGCACAGCCAAAGAAACCATCAGCAAAATGAAAAGACAGTGTACAGAAAGGGAGAAAATATTGGCCAAGTGTATATTTGATAAAAGATTATCCAAAATATATCAACCAATTATTCAACTCAATAACAGAAAAAACAATTTGATTTAAAAAATGGGCAGAGATCTTACTACACAGATGGACAGTGACTGTGAAGGGGTATGTAGGGGGGACTTGGTGAAGGGGGGAGCCTAGTAAACATAATGTTCTTCATGTAATTGTAGATTAATGATACAAAAAAAAATCTGGTGCATTTGAAAAAAAATGGGCAGAGGAAATGAACAGACATTTTTTCAAAGAAGATGTACAAATGGTCAACACGTATCTGAAAAGATACTCAATGTCACTAGTCATCAGGAGAATGTCAATCAAAACCACAGCAGGGTTTCACCTCACCCATTGAGAATGACTATCATCAAGAAGACAAGGAATACATTGGCAAGGATGTGCAGTAAAGGGAACCCTTGTACACTGTTGGCAGGAATGTAAATTGGTGCAGCCACTATGGAAAAGAATACGGAGCTTACTAAAAAAATTGAAATGGAGCTACCATATGATCCAGCAATTCCATTTCTGAGTGTATTTCCAAGGAAATGAAAACAGGTCATCAGGGAGCCACACTTTCAGGTTTATTGCATTATTCACAACAGCTAAGATATGGAAGCAATCTCAGTTTTCACCAATGGATGAACAGATAAAGAAGTGGTGGTACATATATACAATGGAATATTATGTAGAGAACAAAGGACATTCTGACATTTGTGACAACATGGATGGACTTTGAGGTCATTATGCCCAGTGGGATAAGTCGGACAGGGAAAGACACATATTGTGTGCTATATGTGGAATCTAAAAGAGCTGAACCCATAAAAACAGACAGTAGTATGGTGGTTATCAGGGGCCAGGGGTGAGGAAACTGGGGAGATGTTGTTTAGGGGTATGTCAACCTTAAAAATAAAATATATAGTTATTTTACCAGCAAAATGAGCTTATTTGGGAACAGCAGAGAAATTGCAATTCAAGACAAGCAAAGTACGGCAAACCATAGGAAAGTCCAAGGAGATAAGGAGAAGGTCAGCTTTTCTCAGCTTTTAGGAGGAAATGGACAGCGTGGTTTTGAACAAACGTTCATTGCGGAAGAACAAGAGTTTGTGATTGTGTTTGAGATTGTGGCAGTTTCTCACTGGCTGCAAGCAGCTGGGGCAGGAAGGGCTTCTTTTTCTTAAAAGCAGGAGATAAAATTCCTATGTGAAAAGTGTTCTCTCTTGTCAAGGTAAGAATTACCTTCTTTCCTCCTGCGGTTATGCAGGCTGCAAGGAGAGCAGTTTGTGCGTAACAGCGCCCCCTTCAGGGCTTCTGGACTCCATTTTATTTATTCATTGATCTGAATGAAGTTGATGTACAATATTATATTGGTTTCAGATGCACAACATAGTTTCTAAATAATTATATACATTACTAGATACTTGCTACTGTAAGTGTAGTTACCCTGTTACCATACCAAGATAGTACAGTGCTATTGGTTCTATTGTCTATGTGGTACTTCCATTCCTATGACTAATTTACGATTTGCATTTAGTGCCTTTTAATCTGCTTCACCTCTTACCCACTCCTCCCCCACTTCCCTTTGGTAACCAACAGTCTCTTGTCAATACTTATAGGTCTATTCCTTTTCTGATTGTTTTGTTTTCTAGGTTCCCCATATAAGTGAAATTATATGGTATTTGTCTTTCTCTGCCTGCCATATTTCACTTAGCATGATACCCTCTAGGTCCAATGAGGTTTTCTTTACTCATGGTCACAGGTACAAACTTGCAACTAGTCAAAAAATAAGTCCTGGAGCTAATGCACAGCATAGTGATTATAGTCAATGATAATGTACAATAATCTTCAAAGTTGCTAAGATACTAGATATCTTAACTGCTTTCACCACGAAAAGGAAATAATAATTGTACAAAAAGATAAAATTGTTGGCTCACCCTGTGGTGGCCAACATATTGCTATATATAAATATATCAAGTCAACACAATGAACACCTTAAACTTACACAATGTTGTATGTCAAGTATATAGACATAGAGAATAGTGTTAATTCAATGGAATGAATGTGACAAAGAGGTTGAAGGTGATAATGATGGCTGTAAAAGCGCTACATGCATGCTGCTTAAGAGAACAGTGTTATTTCAGGGAATGCGTGGGAAAGCCATTCTGCAGTGTATACAGGGAGGTGTTCAAAACACATGTGAGAAAGATGATTAGAAGAGTGAAAAAGAAAAAAAGAAGAGAAAGAAAAGTGAGACTTTCTCCTTGCATGAGAATTGAGATGGAGCCACATAGCAGAGAGTTCCCCCAATTGTACCTGGACCACAATGGATTCCTGAGCTTCTGGGACCTGCGATTGAGCTGGTTATCTTTTCTAAATAACTGTAAGATGTCATCCACTAGTGGATAAATTTATGATAAATGTTCTGCTTTACTATGAGCTCAGGAAATCCCTGTAGATGGGTGTATCTTCTGAGTTTCTATGTTCTCTCTAAGCTGAGGGGAAAGCATGTATGTTTAGCTGGTTGACTTCCTTTTTTTTTTATAAGGTAGCACTGATATACACTCTTATGAAGGTTTCACATGAAAAACATTGTAGTTACTACATTCACCCATATTATCAAGATCCCCCCATACCCCACTGAAGTCACTGTCCATCACTGTAGTAAGATGCCACAGAGTCACTACTTGTTTTTTCTGAGCTACACTGTCTTCCCTGTAACCCCACACACACCATGTGCACCAATCATATTACCCCTCAATCCCCTTCTCCCTCCCTCCTCACCCACCCTCCCCCACCCCTCCCCTTTGGTAACCACTAGTCCCTTCTTGGAGTCTGTGAGTCTGCTGCTCTTTTGTTCCTTCATTTTTGCTTCGTTGTTATACTCCACAAATGAGGGAAATCATCTGGTATTGTCTTTCTCCGCCTGGCTTATTTCACTGAGCATAATACCCTCTAGCTCCATCCACATTGTTGCAAATGGTAGGATTTGTTTTCTTCTTATGGCTGAATAATATTCCATTGTGTATATGTACCACATCTTCTTTATCCATTCATCTACTGATGGACACTTAGGTTGTTTCCATATCTTGGCTATTGTAGATAGTGCTGCAATAAACATAGGAGTGCATATGTCTTTTTGAATCTGAGATCTTATTTTCTTGGGGTAAATTTCTAGGAGTGGAATTCCCAGGTCAAATGGTATTTCTACTTTTAGTTTTTTGAGGAACCTCCATACTGATTTCCACAATAGTTGAACTAGTTTATATTCCCACCAGCAGTGTAGGAGGGTTCCCCTTTGTCCACATACTCACCAGCATTTGTTGTTACAAGTCTTTTTGATGCTGGCCATCCTAACTGGTGTGAGGTGATACCTCATTGTGGTTTTAATTTGCGTTTCCCTGATAACTAGCAATGTGGAGCATCTTTTCATGAGCCTGTTGGCCATCTGAATTTCTTCTTTGGAGAAGTGTCTCCACCCATTTTTAAATAGGATTATTTATTTTTTGGGTGTTGAGGCATGTGAGTTCTTTATATATGTTGGATGTTAACCCCTTGTCAGATATGTCATTTATGAATATATTCTCCCATACTGTAGGATACCTTTCTGTTCTATTGATGTAGTCCTTGGCTGTATGGAAGCTTTTTAGTTTGATGTAGTCCCATTTGTTCATTTTTGCTTTTGTTTCCCTTGCCCAAGGAGATGCATTCAAGAAAAAGTTGTTCATATTTATATTCAAGAGATTTTTGGCTATGTTTTCTTCTAAGAGTTTTATGGTTTCATGACTTGCATTTAAGTCTTTGATACATTTCGAGTTTACTTTTGTGTATGGGGTTAAACAATAATCCAGTTTCATTTTCTTACATGTGGCTGTCCAGTTTTGCCAATACCAGTTGTTGAAGAGGCTGTCACTTCCCCATTGTATATCCATGGCTCCTTTATCATCTATTAATTGACCATACATGCTTAGGTTGATATCTGAGCTCCCTATTCTGTTCCATTGATCTATGGGTCTGTTCTTATGCCAGTACCAAATTGTCTTGATTACTGTGGGTTTGCAGTAGAGCTTGAAATTGGGGAGCGTGATCCCCCCTGCTTCATTCTTTCTTCTCAGGATTGCTTTGGCTATTCGGGGTCTTTTGTGGTTCCATAGCTGCTTGACTTTCTGTTTTCTCAACCCTATTCTCCATCTGCCTCATCTGAATTATCCATAGTAAGTGAAATCAAATCAAATTAATCTGAGTTCATTGGAACAGTCACAGGCATTATTATAATCAAGTTCAACAAAGAACTGGAGGCTATGATTACTTGTTAGAAACTTACATTGGCAGATCTTATGTATCTCTCCTATCCTTGTCCTTAGAAATAGGAATCTCTCATCCCAGGGACTATTTGGTTCAGTCATATTCTGGTATCTTAGCAGCCCCAGGTGGTATTCAAAACAAACTATAATAATTTATTTTACTACTATATACCAGGCAAAAAGATTGCACCAAAATTATCTATATAAAGGGGAAAATTTGTCATTTATAATTAACCATGTGTTTGGTGGTCAACAATGTGTGTGGCTTAATGCTAAAGTTTTAAAGTTCAGTAAAAAAATTTGCCTTCAGAAATCATAGAGCAAAACAAAAAGACAGGAAGGTTAACAAAACTTATCCCCAGTTAACATTTGCAGACAGAGAGGGATGCAGTGGGCATAATTCAATTAAACATGCCTGCAGTAATAGCAACTTTACTGAGTTAAGCACATACATGAATACTTTGGGCCAGAACTTGGAGGATAAAAATGAGTATTGAGAATCTGACATAGTTCCCACTTGTGTGTTGTTGACAGAAGGACCTCTGGGTAGCAGGTAAAATAGAGGTATGAGAACTAGTCTGTCACATTTTAGACATCTTAGACGCTCTTCCATAGAGTGCCAGTACAGAGATTGTGTCAAAACTAGCCAAAACATCCGAAAATGAGCCGGGAACTCTCTGGGTTGTTGGTTACATTGGGGCTGAGGTCTGGTGGCTGATGTTTCCTACATGGATTTGCCATGCAGCTCATATTTTTGGGCTCTCCCTGTACAGCTGAAACCAAATCTTATGAAATATTTTTCCTCACTGATCAGAAAGCGCTCATGAATGCTCTATCAACAGAGTGGGCAAGTGCATTCCACATCTGGGTGTGCATGTCTGGCCCTTGGACCAGGTGACATGGAAGTCAGCCAGTTGTGAGTGGGGCCCAGGGCAGCAAGGGCTTTGGAGCAGGTCTACTTGCAGGACACAGAAGACTCGAACAATGACACCAGCCATCTTGACATCTTTGACATTTAAGATACATTCTACCGAACAATAAGAGAATGAATATTTTCTTCAAAACATTTGCTAAGAGGGACTATAGTTTGGGCCACAAGCTATCTTAATAAAATTAGTGAATTCAAATCACAATGAAAGTATATTCTCTGAAAAAGCGATTTGTATTAGAAAACAATAACAGAAAGTTCCAGAAAAATCCTCAAACACATGGAAATTAAATGACTTCCTTTTAAGTAAAACTTGGGTTGAAGACAGAATGAAAATGGCAATTAGAAACTGTTTTGAACTGAAAGTAAGCATGATAGTTCAAAATTGGTGGCATGCAAGAGCAGTGAATTTGTCATACTGAATTTATAGCACTAAATACATATATTATCTGTAACACTTATGCATCGATAACCTCTGTTTCTACCTTGACACCAATGAAATGAGTAAATTAAAACAACACAAATGATTTGCTCTAGGAAATTTATATTTACAGATATAGTGAAATTAATGTACAGAGGTCTAGATTTGCAGCATTAGAATAAAAAACTCTGGAAGTAAAAACACCCATGACCAGTTTCACAAGAAGAAGTCTGCAAGTGGATGGGAAGTTGGGTAACCACTCAGAGAGAATGAGTGACAAGGGGCGTGGGATCCGTCTCTGTGGTGACAGTGCGACAGTTTGTGCATGTGGGAGAGTCCTGTGTGCTCTGACTTGCTCAAACCAAACCCCATTACAGGGCAGGCAGTTCCCTTCTCCTGATGGTTAGTGGGAGTGACAACCACTGGGCAGAGGAGCGATGGGCCCTGAAGGGACAAAGTAGCAGCGGGTGACGTCAAGCCTGTACTAGGGTCTCCTGCCAGCCACAGGATTGAGCTCCGTGCAGCCGCGAGGCCAGAGGGAAGCCGAGTGATGCTCCAGGAAGCACATGGCAGCCATTCCGGGAGGGTCTAGGTGTGAGCACCCTTGGGGAAGGAAGGAAGTCAGAGGTTGGGGAGGCTGCCCTGGCCCTGGGGTGCACAGGAGAGATGCCCAGTGGCTGTGACTGAGGCTCCCCTCTGCAAGGCTCCCAAACCAATCCAGCTGAGGCCAGCCTGGTGTCACTTGTTCTCCAGACTCCACAGCTGCTCCTGCGGCCCCGAGAGGCTGAGCCTCCTGGGGGGGTTTGTGTTTAGGGCTGGCAGCCTGCAGGTCCAGGGAACGTCCTGTCACAGAACATGTGCAGTGGCTCCACATCACTGAACATGGGTGAGAAATTCATACAATGTGACACATACAATGCGTGTCCCACAGTGAATATGCATAGAAATACACTCTGAGGACTTGTCGTTCTTTGTATGTGTTACAAACTCCTTAATGTAAACCTTTTTATTTCCATTTGGACTTCCTTGTTAAGAAACTCTTTTTAATTCCTTTTGGGAAAGAAAACAAAAGATATTACATATCAATCTGTATTCCAGCGTACTATGTAGTAAATTCTATGTCTTTTGGTTTATGATCTTATTTTAAAAGCTCAACTTTTGGAATTTCAAGAACTCACATTTTCTTTCTGCAAAAGGTAATTGAAAGAAATCAGAATTTTTAGCATTAAGATATTTTGTCTACTGTGAATTTACCACAGATAGTTTGGACACCAAACTTTCCCTAATTGTTCTCAACTCACTACCTGCGCACAGCTTGTGTAGAAGCTATCCTGCACATGCTAGTGAAGGTAAGTAATAAAAAGGAGAAGGAGAAGGCTGGGGAAACGAGAAAACACCAATTACCAAATACTTTCATCCTAAATATAAACCACAGTCACTAAACGCCAACATATATTTACCCTGTGTTGAAACAAGTTGGCCTCAGTTGTCTCCCTCTTATGCTGACTCAGTTTACTGATGACAGTTCACAAGGATGGGAAAATTAAGATGAGCATCGCACCCGTCTCCCTTCCTTAGGCCTGCTTGCTCAGAGGGTATGTGGACCCCTCCATCTCCTGCTGGTGTTGTCACACCAGCATCTTGCAGTTGAAGGGGCCTTAACACGTGGTGTCCGAAGTGTAGACAAGGCACTCATTGTTCAGAGTCCTCAGCTGCCACCTGTTTCCTAATTCTCCAATATCTTCTCAGACCATCTGTCAGCCTGCTCCCCAGACATCTACACTTGGGCACCTGGGCCAGACTGACAGGGAGGTTTGTGTTCAGGGCTGTATCACTGTGGGAGGATTTTGTATATCTTGTTGGCAGTAATAAACTCCAGTATCATCAGCCTCCACCCTGCTGATCTTGAGGGTGAAATCTGTCCCTGACCCACTGCCACTGATTCTGTCTGGGACCCCAGATGCCCGGTTGGAAACCCCATAAATCAGGAGCTGTGGAGACTGGCCTGGTTTCTGCATGTACCAATTCAGATAGGTGTATCCATTACTATGTAGGAGGCTCTGACTAGACCTGCAGGAGATGGAGGCTGACTCTCCAGGGCTGACAGGCACAGAGTGTGGGCTCTGTGTCATCACAATATCCCCACTGGATCCTAAAGCAGCAAGACAGAAATGCAAAGTTACATATCAACATTAACAGCCACTTTCATTGTGTCCATTCTCTTATTTATTGTAGCTAAAAAAGCACTTTGTTTCACCTCATTATTTGTGAGTTTGGTTCATGCACAAAAATGCACAATCACAATGAAGAACCTCAGAAATGTGAAGTGGAAAGAGGCCACCACATCGCCTCTGCTTTCCCACTGTCTCTGTCCTAGTCCTCACCAGAGCTGAGGCCCCTGTTCCTGCAGGAGGCTTCCTCACCCCCCAGATCTAAGCATCACATGCCCAACTTAAGCACAAGTCATACCATCTAACATGCAGGCAGAAGTCACACAGAGGGCAGTAGAGCCCCTGAACTCAGGCTTCCCAATCCCCCTCTGATCTACCCTCTGCCCTTACCAGGGATCCAGAGCATCAGCAGCCCCAGGAGTTGAGCAGGGAACCCCATTTTGAGAAGTCTGTCTGATCAGTCCAGATAACTCAGAGCAAGCCTAGAGCGGACCTTTTATCTCAGGCTTGCAGGGAAGGTCCTCCCTGGGGCACAGCATGCAAATCCCCAGGTGGGGGCAGTGGTGTGGAGAGAGCCAGGGAGTGGGAGGGGCTCTCCTGCAAACAAAGTGAAATAAAAGCTCTTCCATGTTTGGAAAAAATGGATAAAGCTAAAGTCCATGCCTCCTGCTGGTTGGGAATAGGAATCCCACTGTGAGTGTCAGGATGGGTTGGGAGGACAGAGTGCACATGGCCCTGTCACTCTGAGAAGGCATCAGACACCCTGAAGTGTGGACATGTTGATCCTATGCAATCTCCCCGAGATGAGTGGCCTTCTTTTCCCCCTTCATCCATGTAATCTAGATAGGGAAACAGGCCCCACTGGCACTAGCAGGATCATCAGAATTTTCTCCCAGTAACAGCACTGAGTTGAGCTACTTCAAGAGTTTGACTCTTAGCTGCCGTTCCCAGGTTGAGTGCTAAGAATATAAGAAACCAGTGTTAGAAATGGTGTTTCCCTGGCAGCTAGGGAATTAAATCTCATAAGAGCACTCAAGTAAAAAAGACTTCACTGGAAAAAATGACTGTGTGTGATGTAGAAAGAGCCATAACCTGGTAAGACAATAGGAAATGGTCAAAAAATTATGATTCAGATGGTAATTATGATTCTTGAAAACCAGTTATTACTATCTGGAGATATTCATATATGTATGTAAATGCATACTTATAAATACAAACATGTACGTACACTAAACATTGATCAAAATGGGAGATTACATGTTGTTGAGAAAAGCAGTGTGTGTATTCACTGCAGCACTGCTCAGGGTGACGTGCACCCACCACTGACAGATGCCCGGGCTTTCATATGGTCACTGTGGAGTAGGGTGCTGGGTCCCAGTTGCTCCTAAGTGCCAGTCTGTCAGGGCACCCTTCATCAAAAGGGAAACCACCTGATTTTTTTTCACCTGCCAACCTAATGCTGGTCATGTGAAACAAACAGCTCCTGAAAAAGAGAGGAAAGGCAAAATTGATTTTATCCTGCAGGTGAACTTCTGGAACATTGAAAATATATTTTGCTGTGTTATTAAAGTATGGTAACTTAAATCCAGAGTCATACTGAAATGACCAGGAAAAGAAATTAACAAATACAAATGTAGGTAAGATTTCAGAAAAATATCATTTGTATTAATGCCGTGAAAGAAATGTAATCTAAAATGGAGCTAGAGGATATGAAACAGAGACTCACCCATGTCGTCTCAGAACAATGGGATCTAAGAGCCCAGGGAGTGATTTCCATTGCTGTGAACAAGTGCCTGTTTTATAGAAGGCTCATCTCCTGACCAATAAACATCTGCCAGAATCTACCTGCATCCCCAGGGCAATGCACTCACTCCTGGACTCCGGCTGGCACCCCCATCATAGCACTCTTCTCCATAAACGGAGCCCACCCACATCCTCCATGGATTCTCTGGGAGCTTGCTACAGCGTGCATTTCCAGAACTAGAATTTCCCCACTGTTCTCAAATCTGTTTCTGGTCATTCGAGCTTGCCTCACCTTATCTCTTTATTTAGGTTGTCAGTATGTTCTGGGAAATCCATGAGAATACCATTTTAAAGCAATGCTGAAAAGACACTTGAATAATTATGTTGACCTTTAAAATGTGAACTCCATGGTAGTAATCTCATTTGCTGAGATACATGATGGTGAATAATTTATTTTACTCCATTTTTCAAACATTTTTTGTTTCTTTGGCCTAATCATTTCTTATGAGGCAAACAAGGCAATTCAGGGTCTTACTCTTGGCTTCTGAAGGTTCCAGTGCACACAGGTGTCTCTCACTGGGTAACAAAAGCTGGTGTTCTGAAAATTCCAGGTTTTCTATATAACCATGCCCAGGAGAGGGGTCTGGAGGATGAGGACCTGCGAGGGAAAGGACCCAAAGAAACAAAGACAGGTCTCCACTCGAACTCCTGAAGCCAGTTGTGTAAGACTATTTTCAAATGTATTAAGAACTGTTTTTCGCCAAACGGTCTTTGCCTCTCGCCTGATATTCCGGCTGAGCTAGAGGCTGAGCCCCTCTGGGAACAACATGGAAGGGAATGTGAGCACAGTGCAAAACATCTCTCAAAGCATGTCGTGATGTACAAGTGTTGTAATTACCTTTGTTGTTGATGTAGCAACCATTTGTGAAACATTCCAATGAATGAAAAAAAAGAATTGTTTTCATAGACTGTTATGGGTTATATTGCGTCCTCCTAAAAATGATACTGAAATTTAGCTCCTAGTACCTCATGTAACATTTTTTGAAAACACAGTCATTGCAGATGTAATTAGTTAATTTAGATGCGACAGGATGGTGGGCCCTTCATGGTTGCACTGGGAGCCTTCGAAGACCAGGCAAAAGGACACAATCAAGACACAGAAAAGAGACCGTGTGATAGGGGTGGAGACTGGGGTTATGTGGCCACGAGCCAAGGGGCCTGGGCCCACGAGCAGCGGGAAAGAGGAAGGAAGGATCCTCTTCTACAGGCTTCAGAGAGGCCATGGCCTGGTGGACACCTCGATACCACACTTCAAGGCTCCAGAGCTGTGAGAGAATAAATCTCTGTTGTTGTAAGCCACCCACCTTGTGCTATTTAATTATGGCAGCCCTGGGAAATGGATAGTGCCCCTATCTAACACAGAAACATAAATAAAAAATGAGAATTTTATTGTTTCCTTTTATTAAATATCAATTCTTCAGAAGCTTCTTTTTTTTTTTCGAGAGGGCATCTCTCGTATTTATTGATCAAATGATTGTTAACAACAATAAAATTCTGTCTAGGGGACTCAATGCACAATCATTAATCAATCCCAAGCCTAATTCTCAACAGTCTCCAATCTTCTGAAGCATAACGAACAAGTTCTTACATGGTGAACAAGTTCTTACATAGTGAATAAGTTCTTACATGGTGAACAGTGCAAGGGCAGTCATCACAGAAACTTTTGGTTTTGATCACGCATCATTAACTATAAACAATCAAGTCAGATATGATTATTTGTTTGATTTTTATACTTGATTTATATGTGAATCCCACATTTCTCCCTTATTATTATTATTTTTTTTAAAATAAAATGCTGAAGTGGTAGGTAGATGCAAGATAAAGGTAGAAAACATAATTCAGTGCTGTAAGAGGGCAAATGTAGATGATCAAGTCTGTGCCTATAGACTAAGTATTAATCCAAGCTAGACAAGGGCAACAAAACATCCATGGATGCAGAAGATTTCTCTCAAAACAGGGGGGATGAGGTTCTAAGCCTCACCTCTGTTGATCCCCAATTTCTCACCTGATGCCCCCCCTGCAACTGTGCCTGTCTTAGGTTGTTCCTCCCTTGAGGAATCTTACCCATCTCTGGCTAACCAGTCATCTTCCGGGGCCATACAGGGAAATGTAAAGTTGGTAAGTGAGAGAGAAGCAATATTCTTTGAAAAGGTTAGCTTTTTACTTCTTTGCAGATTTATGCCCTGTGGTTTCTATGCCCAGCATTTGTCTTGAGGTATCTTTGCCACTTTGAGAATTATGATACTTGGTAATTTTCGATATGAGGCACAAATTCTACTAAAGGGTTGTAATTAGGAAGGAAGAAGAAAAGCTATAGAAATAGCAGACAGAAGAAAACATGGGAAGATTGATTATTTCTTTGACATATCTTCTTATAGAGTAACATAAGCATGTATAGATTTTAAACTACTAATTAAATTACATACACACATTAACATAATAGGAATACAGCTACATAACAAAAGCAGACCTACAATTACCAGCCATATCCAGTGAAACCAAGAAAACCTGTTAGGTACCCTAGGCATTTGTGAAAAGTTATCAATGATATGATGGATACTGTCTAACTGAATTTGAATAGTTTGAGAAAAATCAGACAAATTAAAACAACACATTCCTGGGAACTGTTCACATCCCATATGTTCTTTTAACAGGAGATAGTCTATAGTCACACGATTTTGGAGCACTGCAACTTGCACTTCTCCTAATTCTTGGTTGAGTTCCAACAGTATAGATCCAGTCAAATTTGTTGTTTTACTGTATGCACAGGCCAGCTTAGATATCTCCTTCTTCATTCCAATGGCAATTCCAGGAACCAGTGGGATGAAAGCAGCTACAATTGCAACAGCGCCAGGATCTTTGTTGAAGTTTTTTGATGATCATCTTCTGGAATGACTCTTCCAGAGGATGTTGATGTTGGAAGTTCTTCTTCATATCATATCTTAGTTCGTTTTCTGGGTAGGCAAATTAGGCTTTGATCCTCTGTATAAACACAAACAAACCTTTGCCCACACTTTGATACGACCTTTATACCATTGTGAAGAACCTATTGGAGATCACCACACAGGAACTGCTTTTTTTTTTTAAGAGAAAGAATATTATCATAAAAGTGTACTTCCATAGCTGGTCATCTGACACCCTTTAAAAGATCAAAATTAAGGATATGTAAAGCATGCATTAATTGTTGATTTGCAGTTAGTTTTATCCTATCAGGGAGTAACCCCTCTTTTCTTTCTCTTTTTTTTGTTATCATTCATCTACAATTACATGAAGAATATTATGTTTAATAGGCTCTCCCCTATACCAGGTCCCCCCTATAAACACCTTTACAGTCACTGTCCATCAGCATAGCAAAATGTTGTAGAATCACTACTTGTCTTCTCTGTGTTGCACAGCCCTCCCCTTTCTCCCACCCCCCCCATTATGCATGTTAATCATAATACCCCCTTTCTTCTTCCCCCCCCTTATCCCTCCCTACCCACCCATCCTCCCCAGTCCCTTTCCCTTTGGTACCTGTTAGTCCATTCTTGGGTTCTGTGATTCTAATGCTGTTTTGTTCCTTCAATTTTTCCTTTGTTCTTATACTCCACAGATGAGTGAAATCATTTGGTATTTCTCTTTCTCAGCTTGGCTTATTTCACTGAGCATAATACCCTCTAGCTCCATCCATGTTGTTGCAAATGGTAGGATTTGTTTTCTTCTTATGGCTGAATAATATTCCATTGTGTATATGTACCACATCTTCTTTATTCATTCATCTACTGATGTACATTTAGGTTGCTTCCAATTCTTGGCTGTTGTAAATAGTGCTGCGATAAACATAGGGGTGCATCTGTCTTTTTCAAACTGGGCTGCTGCATTCTTAGGGTAAATTCCTAGGAGTAGAATTCCTGGGTCAAATGGTAAGTCTATTTTGAGCATTTTGAGGAACCTCTATACTGCTTTCCACAATGGTTGAACTAATTTACATTCCCACCAGCATTGTAGGAGGGTTACCCTTTCTCCACAACCTCACCAACATTTGTTGTTGTTTGTCTCTTGGATGGTAGCCATCCTTACTGGTGTGAGGTGATATCTCATTGTGCTTTTAATTTGCATTTCTCTGATAACCTGCGATGTGGAGCATCTTTTCATGTGTCTGTTGGCCATCGGAAATTCTTTTTTGGACAACTGTCTGTTCAGTTCCTCTGCCCATTTTTTAATTAAATTATTTGTTTTTTGTTTGTTGAGGTGGGTGAAGTCTTTATATATATTGGATGTCAAGCCTTTATTGGATCTGTCATTTACAAATATATTCTCCCATAATGTAGGGTTCCTTTTTGTTCTATTGATGGTGTCTTTTGCTGTACAGAAGCTTTTCAGCTTGATATAGTCCCACTTGTTCATTTTTGCTTTTGTATTCCTTGCCCGGGGAGATATGTTCAAGAAGAGGTCACTCATGTTTATGTCTAAGAGATTTTTGCCTATGTGTTTTTCTAAGAGTCTTATGGTTTCATGACTTACATTCAGGTCTTTGATCCATTTCAAATTTACTTTTGTGTAGGGGTTTAGACAGTGATCTAGTTTCATTCTCTTACATGTAGCTGTCCAGTTTTACCAGCACCATCTGTTGAAGAGACTGTCATTTCCCCATTGTATGTGCGAGGCTCCTTTATCGAACATTAATTGACCATGTATGTTTGGGTTAATGTCTGGCGTCTCTAATCTGTTCCACTGGTCTGTGGCTCTGTTCTTGTGCCACTACCAAATTGTCTTGATTACTATGGCTTTGTAGTAGAGCTTGAAGTTGGGGAGTGAGATCCCCCCTAACTTTATTCTTCTTCCTCAGGAATGCTTTGGCTATTCGGGGTCTTTGGTGTTTCCATGTGAATTTGGAACTATTTGTTCAAGTTCATTGAAGAATGTTGCTGGTAAATTGATAGGGATTGCATCAAATCTGTATATTGCTTTAAGCAGGATGGCCATTTTGATGATATTAACTCTTCCTAGCCAAGAGCATGGGAGGAGTTTCCATTTGTTAGTGTCCCCTTTAATTTCTCTTAAGAGTGTCTTGTAGTTTTCAGGGTATAGGTCTTTCACTTTTTTGTTTAGGTTTATTCCTAGGTATTTTATTCTTTTTGATGCAATTGTGAATGGAGTTGTTTTCCTGATTTCTCTTTCTATTGGTTCATTGTTAGTGTATAGGAAAGCCACAGACTTCTGTGTGTTAATTTTCTATCCGGCAACGTTGCTGTATTCTGATATCAGTTGTAGTAGTTTTGGAGTGGAGTTTTTAGGGTTTTTTATGTACAATATCATGTCATCTGCAAATAGTGACAGTTTAACTTCTTCTTTACCAATCTGGATTCCTTGTATTTCTTTGTTTTGTCTAATTGCCATGGCCAAAACCTCCAGTACTATGTTAAATAACAGTGGGGAGAGTGGGCATCCCTGTCTAGTTCCCGATCTCAGAGGAAAAGCTTTCAGCTTCTCACTGTTAAGTATGATGTTGGCTGTGGGTTTATCATATATGGCCTTTATTATGTTGAGGTACTTGCCCTCTATACCCATTTTGCTGAGAGTTTTTATCATGAATGGATGTTGAATTTTGTCAAATGCTTTTTCAGCATCTATGGAGATAATCATGTGGTTTTTGTTCTGCTTTTTGTTGATGTGGTGGATGATGTTGATGGATTTTCGAATGTTGTACCATCCTTGCATCCCTGGGATGAATCCCACTTGGTCATGGTGTATGATCCTTTTGATATATTTTTGAATTCAGTTTCCTAATATTTTATTGAGTATTTTTGCATCTACAGTCATCATGAATATTGGTGTGTAATTTTCCTTTTTGTTTGGGTCTTTGCCTGGTTTTAGTATTAGGGTGATGTTGGCTTCATAGAATGAGTTTGGGAGTATTCTCTCCTCTTCTATTTTTTGGAAAACTTTAAGGAGAATGGGTACTATGTCTTCTCTGTATGTCTGATTAAATTCCGAGGTAAATCCATCTGGCCTGGGGGTTTTGTTCTTGGGTAGTTTTTTGATTACTGTTTCAATTTCTTTGCTTGTAATTGGTTTGTTTAACTTTTGTGTTTCTTCCTTGGTCAGTCTTGGGAGGTTGTATTTTTCTAGGAAGTTGTCTATTTCTTCTAGGTTTTCCAGCTTGTTGTCATATAGGTTTTCATAGTAGTCTTTAATAATTCTTTGTATTTCTGTGGAGTCTGTCATGATTTTTCCATTCTCATTTCTGATTCTGTTGATGTGTGTTGATTCTCTTTTTCTCTTAATAAGTTTGGCTAGAGGCTTATCTATTTTGTTTATTTTCTCAAAGAACCAGCTCTTGGTTTCATTGATTTTTGCTATTGTTTTATTCTTCTCAATTTTGTTTATTTCTTTTCTGATCTTTATTATGTCCCTCCTTCTACTGACTTTAGGCCTCATTTTTTCTTCTTTTTCCAGTTTCGATAATTGTGATGTTAGACTATCATTTGGGATTGTTCTTGCTTCTTCAAGTGTGCCTGGATCGCTATATACTTTCCTCTTAAGACTACTTTTGCTGCATCCCACAGAAGTTGGGGCTTTGTGTTGTTGTTGTCATTTGTTTCCATATATTCCTTGATCTCTATTTTAATTTGTTCGTTGATCCATTGATTATTTAGGAGCAAGTTATTAATCCTCCATGTGTTTGTGAGCCTTTTTGTTTTCTTTGTAGAATTTATTTCTAGTTTTATACCTTTGTGATCTGAAAAGTTTGTTGGTAGAATTTCAATCTCTTGGAATTTACTGAGGCTCTTTTTGTGAGCTAGTATGTGGTCTATTCTGGAGAATGTTCCATGTGCACTTGAGAAGAATGTATATCCTGTTGCTTTGGGATGTAGAGTTCTATAGATGTCTATTAGGTCCATCTGTTCTAGTGTGTTGTTCAGTGCCTGTGTGTCCTTACTTATTTTCTGTCCAGTGGATCTATCCTTTGAAGTGAGTGATGTGTTGAAGTCTCCTAAAATGAATGCATTGCAGTCTATTTCCCCCTTTAGTTCTGTTAGTATTAGTATTTGTTTCACATATGCTGGTGCTCCAGTGTTGGGTGCATATATATTTATAATGGTTATATCCTCTTGTTGGACTGAGCCCTTTATCATTATGTAATATCCTTCTTCATCTCTTGTTACTTTCTTTGTTTTGAAGTCTATTTTGTCTGATACTAGTACTGCAACCCCTGCTTTCTTCTATCTGTTGTTTGCCTGAAATATGTTTTTCCATCCCTTGACTTTTAGTCTATGCATGTCTTTGGGTTTGAGGTGAGTTTCTTGTAAGCAGCATATAGATGGGTCTTGCTTTTTTATCCATTCTATTACTCTGTGTCTTTTGAGTGGTGCATTCAGTGCATTTACATTTAGGGTGATTATTGAAAGATATGTACATATTGCCATTGCAGGCTTTAGATTCGTGGTTACCAAAGGTTGAAGGTTAGCTTCTTTAGTATCTTACTGCCTAACTTAGCTTGCTTATTGAGTGGTTATATACACTGTCTGGAGATTCTTTTCTTCTCTCCCTTCTTATTCCTCCTCCTCCATTCTTTATATGTTGGTTGTTTTATTCTGTGCTCTTTCGTGTTATCTTTAACTGCTTTTAGTGGATAGTTGATTTTATTTTTTGCCTTTACTTAGTATTTGATTGGTCTGCTGTCTTTGCTGTGATTTTATTTTCTCTGGTGACATCTGTTTAGTCTTAGGAGTGCTCCCATCTAGAACAGTCCCTCTAAAATACCCTGTAGAGGTGGTTTGTGGGAGGCAAATTCCCTCAACTTTTGCTTGTCTGGGAATTGTTTAATCCCTCCTTCATATTTAAATGATACTCATGCTGGATACAGTATCCTTGCTTCAAGGCCCTTCTGTTTCATTGCATTAAATATATCATTCCATTCTCTTCTAGCCTGTAGGGTTTCTGTTGAGAAGTCTGATGATAGCCTGATGGGTTTTCCTTTATAGGTGACCTTTTTCTCTCTAGCTGCCTTTAAAACTCTTTCCTTGTCCTTGATCTTTGCCATTTTAATTATTATGTGTCTTCGTGTTGTCCTCCTTGGGTCCTTTCTGTTGGGAGTTCTGTGTATTTCCGTGGTCTGTTCGATTATTTCCTCCCCCAGTTTGGGGAAGTTTTCAGCAATTATTTCTTCAAAGACACTTTCTATCCCTTTTACTCTCTCTTCTTCTTCTGGTACCCCTATAATGCGGATATTGTTACTTTTGGATTGGTCACACAGTTCTGTTAATATTGTTTCATTCCTGGAGATCCTTTTGTCTCTCTCTGTGTCAGCTTCTATGGGTTCCTGTTCTCTGGTTTCTATTCCATCAATGGCGTCTTGCATCTTATCCATTCTGCTTATAAATCCTTCCAGAGTTTGTTTCACTTCTGTAATCGCCTTCCGGACATCTGTAATCTCCCTCCGGACTTCATCCCTTAGCTCTTGTATATTTCTGTGCATCTCCATCAGCATGTTTATGATATTTATTTTGAATTCTTTCTTAGGAAGACTGGGTATGTCTGTCTCCTTCTCAGGTGTTGTCTCTGTTATCTTGGTCTGCCTGAAATTTTGCCTTTTCATGGCGATAGAGATACTTTGCAGAGCTGGCACGAGTGACAGCTGGAAGAACTTCCCTTCTTGTTGGTTTGTGGCCTTCCTCTCCTGGGAGAACAGCGACCTCTAGTGGCTTGTGCGGGGCAGCTGCACGCAGACAGGTCTTCTGATTCTTGCCTGGCCGCTATGGAGTTCATCTCTGCTGTTGCTGTAGGCTTGGCCTGCCTCGGGCTGCTGCTCCAATATGGTGGAGCCGCGTTGTAGAGGGAATGGCCGGGAGGCTATTTATCTCCGTGAGGGGCCTCTGTGCTTCCTGCTGCCCAGAGGGTTAGGGGTGCCTAGAGTTCCCCGGATTCCCTGCTGCTGGACAAAGTGTCCCAGGATGCTTCCATCCGGCGGTGGGGGTCCCTGTCCCTTTAAGACTTTCAAAAAGCACTCGCTTTTCTTTGTCGCCAGGGTGCTGGCTGTGGGGACCCACTCACAGGTCTTACTGTCCTGTTTCCCTAGTTTCCAGCACCCCACGCATGCACTGTCTGCACTCTGGTGCGGATGGCTAGGGCTGGCTATTTAGCAGTCCTGGGCTCCCTCTCCCTCCCCACTCCAACTCCTCTCCTCCTGCCTGGAGCTTGGGTGTGAGGTGCTCGGGTCCCGCCAGGCCGGGGCTTGTATCTTACCCCCTTCACAAGGCGCTGGGTTCTCGCAGTTGTGAATGTGGTCTGAATGTTGTCCTGTGTCTTCTGGTCTTCCTTTTAGGAAGAGTTGTCTTTGTTGTATTTTCAAAAATATATGTGGTTTTGGGAGGAGATTTCTGCTGCTCTACTCATGCCGCCATCTTGGCTCCTCCACCAGAAGCTTCTTTTACAAAATATTCAATCAGATGCAAAAGTTTCAGAGAGTACAGCTGTGTAATGTGAAATTAACAAAAATCCTCTATAGGCCTCCAATTATGTTTTCTTTCAATTTTATTGACATACAAGTGACATATAGTACATATAGGTTAAAGCTGTACAGCATAATGACTTGACTTATGTAAGTAAAATGATTACCGCCATTACTTTTGTGAATATCCATCATCTCATATAGACAAACACAAAAAAGAACATTTTTTTATGATGAGAGTTTTTAAAATCTACTGCCTTAGAAACTTCTAAATATACATCACTGCCGTATTAACTGTAGTCCTCATGTTGTACTGTTCCAAAGTCTGGTTTGGCTTCTCATCACTCAAAAGGCCAAAACTCAAGAGACAAGTGTTGGTGAAAAGGAATGTTTGCTTTACTCAAGAAGCAGGCAACCAGGGAATAAGGTGCATCCAAGACCATCTCAGAGTGAGGGGGTTTTCACGGGGAACTTCATGGACATAGGTGGGGGCACCTGCAGACTCAACACGTGTGCCTTACCCCGGGGTTCAGTGGCAGGCAGATTTCCTGGCCTCAGGAAGGCTATTCTCCTTATTTTCAGTAAAATCTCCCTTATTTTCAGCTGTGGAAATGGAGTGTCTTTATCTTGGGTTCAAGGGGGCCCCGGACAACACTCTTAAAACTGAGAAGTTCTGGGTAGTGTTTTGTAACACAACAGGAAGCCATAAGTAAGGAGAGGGCCTTTGAGAATTAGCTTATTCCAAAGTGGAATGAGGCGGGCCTTGTGAGGATCTCTCATGGTACATTACATCTCCAGTACTTTTTACTGGAAGATTGGAATGTTTGAAAGACTTACATGTAAGACATGAAACTATGAAACTCCTAGAAGAAAGTCGAGGGGGAGAGCACCCTGACAGGTGTCTTCGGATGGTTTTTTTTGGATATGACATCCAAAACACAAGCAACAACATAGAAAATAAGCAAGTGGGACTGCATCTAACTAAAAAACTTCTGCACAGCACAAGAAAAGTTCTAGTAAAATGAAAAGCCAATAGACAGATGGGAGAAGATATTTGTAGATCATATATGTGATAAGGGAATAATCTGAAATATATAAAAACTCATATTCCTCAATAGCAAGAAAAAAAATCCAATTTGAAATGATTAAAGAAAAGTTTTTAAGGCACTTACCTACATAGGATCATAGGTCACCATGAAACAATACTTATCACTTAACCAATGTGACAATAAAAGATTTTAAAGATAGATACAGAAGGTTACATAGTTGTTCGCAAAACTTAGCTCCTAGCTCTTCTAATATTCAGATTGTTTCCTTAAGTATTCAAACACATGATTAAGACATTAAGCATGAGAAATCACTCTGATAAAACAATTAGAAAAACCCTTCACAGTCTTTCAATTTAAGAACAGACCAGTACTTCAAGAAAACTTTGTCCTTTTAACAAACAAAACAAAATTCTCATCTCATGGTGTACTTGATATTAAACCTCATTTATGTCCTTCCACAAACTTTGTACAGCTTTCTTTTTACATTCAGAGGTTTTCCTCTTTAAATCACCAGCTGAACATTAGGACAAAATGACCTTCTTTTCCCTCAATAAAAATATATCTCCATTCCTCATGCCTTCTCTTATCAAAACACACATCTTTTTTTCTAGCATGCAGAGATATTTCCCTTACTATTTCAAGTAGTCTTAGCCTCATCAAACATCAAAGTCAAGCCTCTCTCTTTTTTTTTTGAAAGATTTAACAGATAACATCAACTTAAATGACTTGAAGTAAACCTAGGCAGCTGGTAACCATAAAGACATATCTATTTCACTTAGACTTAAACTAGCATCAATGCTAATATTTTCTATCAGAATTTCTGACCTTTTACAAGTGCTTGTCTTTAAACCAATTAATTTTTAACTGTACCATCCAGAGGTAGAAAAATAACTTCCATTTACACATATATAAACATACAAACACATAGACTGAGATGTAATGAGCGCAGTTATTCTAGGCTGTGATTCTTATGAGGGCTGGCAATAGTTTGGTAGGACCTAGCTTCCAAATGGAGCTTCAACCCACATTTTCTCTTCAGCCATATCTGGCCACAAGTGGGGTATAACCCACATTTCTGTGATCATAGGGTCTCCAACCTGATGATTATTAAGCCAACTTCACAGAACACGAAACAAGCTGAGCAATACTATCCATAAGAGCACATACACAGATAAACTGATACAAAGATTTTCTAATTACTAATATCCAATTACAAAATGGTGCTGTAATTAAGGGTCGCATTTTGGGGCCATTTTCTCTCCCTTGCAATTTGAATGAGGCCAAGTGGCGTTACAGGAAGAAATCAGCTTCTTTCTTTTTAGCTCATCTGATTAGAAGTATCTCAGCTTTTATATCCCCTAAGGGTGAGTAGTTTAGAGTACCATTTAGGGGCCAGGGTGTATTACAGAGGATTAATTTCTTCTGTCACAGGGAGTCTAGTTTAAAAACCTCCCAGTTTTGAGGAAGCACCCTAGAAGGGTAGTAACGGAAGTGATCTTAGATTCTGAGTTGCCCATCTGAAAGACTCCAGGGAAGAGAAGGGTGTCCCCTTTTCTGTTTCCGGCATCTGGAAGCCAAGGCATCTCTTGATCCTTCCCTTTCCTCTTATAGGGAAGTCTGTGCCCCCTCCCACACTCATGACAGCATTGGGAGAATGGATCCATTCCCAGACATGCCGACATAGTCCTGCTGTGGTGCCGGTGAGCTGCCTGGGGACGGACTCTGGGCCCTGGCAGTCTGAGCTGCAACCATTCAATTCTCAGTCTAAAGTACAGATCTTGATATATCTCCCATGCCAAATGGAATCATTGCCAGAAGATATCTCAAGGTATTTTCCACTAGGGAAGGGCACCTGACCCACTGGGTACTGTGGAGGTCCTTCCTGACCCTGGAAGTTAGATTGAGAAAATCCTCTGGCTCAAACAGGAGGAGGTGGGAACAACAGCCTCTCTGCATGTAACTCAGAAGCCACACCCAGGAGGTCAGGACTGTTAGATTATACTCAGACATGACCCAGTCTTCCAATGCTGCACCCCACTGACACCTTAAGAGGTGGTAACATAAGAAAGTCATTCCTCTGCCATAATCTAGAGGTCGGAATCCCCTGCCCAGTCAGTGCCTCATGGCTGGGGATGGGATCCAAGGGACAATCTGCCTTTTGTGGAGGGAGACTAACCAGGGAAAATTCACATCTGCTTTCCCATCTCCTGTAGGACACCAGGGACAAGTAGTAAGTGTAGCTGTGCCCAGTATCTGACCAAATTGGTGTGTGCCTAATTCTCCCAAATCCCGAGTAAGGAGGGCATGGAAGAGGAGGGGCTAGAGGGGCCCCAGCGAGGGGACATCTATTTGGTGTTGGAGAGTAAAGAAAGAACCAAAGAAACACTCAATCCACATATGGGGCTTTTGCGGAGAGCAGAGGAGATCACCCACGTCACTTTCACAAGAGAGGACGCTCAGAGGAGCCTCCCCCCAGCTTCCCCGGCACCTCCTTGGAAAGTGAGACAGAAAAGGAGAAGCAGCTCCTTATGGAGACCCATTTGGGCAGTCAGGGTCTGAGTTCTGACAGGAGACCTTAGAGGCCCACCGAAGTGTAGCCTCAACCTGGACCTCACAGTTGTCTGCCCGTCTTCCTCAGTCCCTGGCATCCAAGGATAGGTTTGAAAGAGAATTCTGGCCCTTACTCAGCTGAAAATTCCCAGGTCGTGGGGGATCAAACCGAGGAGGACTCAGAGGAGCCTAACAGCAGATTCTTAAGGTTTGCAGCCTCACTAGTTGCTTTTAAAAGGCTGACGGCGGGGGGTCGGGTATTATGCGCAGCAGTTGGCAGGACTCTAAAAGGAAAGTAAAAGAAAAACGCTGGTTGCAACCGGTATTCACCCTTCAAAGGAGATCCCAGAGAAGACCCAAAAAGATGTTACTGGTGGAGATGCTGTTTTTCCCAGTATCGTGTCTTGGAGGTGACGAAGAATGAAGCGAGCAGACAAGATTATAGAGCAACCAGCAAAGCTTTTAATGAGGAGTGAAAATAAAAGGGCTCCTGCTAATCAGGAGGGGCTCCAAGGGCGGATGCCATCAGGGCTGCAGGGTCCAGGGTTCATAAGCATGGAAAAATTTATATGGTTGGTGGGGGACTTGTTGCTAGGGCCTAGCTGGGTTCAAAAGAAAAAATTCCCTTGTTTTTCAGGCTGAATTTTCCAGATGTCCAGGTTGTGGCTTCTTGTTTAATGTGAAGTCTTGACCCTAGATCCCTCCTGACTGCAACTTATAGGGACCTTGAACTCTTAGCTGCCTGCATCCCACTAACACCTGCCTCAGAAGGATTTTCATTCCACCCTAGGGAGCACATGTATTTTTACAAGTCATCTAGAGTCCTTGCAATGATTTGTTCTCAGGTTTAATTACATGATATCCAGGCAATCAGTTTATTTAGCTTATATTTGTTACAGAGCACAAGAGAGTCAATACTGTCCTGGCCAAGACTGAGGATCTGAGTTTTTACTTTAGATGAATGCAAACTCTACCTGATGACTGGCTTAGATTGTGAGTCTATAACCTGTGGCCCTGCTGTGTATTTCACTGAGTATGGACTAAACTCTTTAAAAATAATGGGTATAAACATTCAATTATGCAAGATGAATAAGCTTCAGAGTTGTGCTCTATACATAGTGCCTATAGTTAATAAGACTATACGGTGCAAAGAAAATTATTTTCTTTGTCCTTTGGAATATGAATATAAATTTTCATATCAAAGGCAGCTTCAAATAAAATTTAGATGGCTACAATCCATGAGATCCTTCCCAGAATCGTTCTTTGTTCTCCACTCTGATTCATTAGTGAACCAGGCTTTCTTACAAGATCAAACAAACTTCACTTGGAGACAATGGGAAAAAAGTATTAAACTTTCAGACAAGCTGCAGCTTTTAAGGAGAATCTCTTTTGAGTACAGACACCCCTTTCTTCCAGGGCAAGGTCCTTAGAGGAAATGAAGAATTTATCAAGCAGAAAATGCTCAGGTGGGCAAGGAATTATTGTCTTATATTTCTCACTAATCCTGTGGGTTAGCTGAACTCAACAGAAAATCCAACATTTATAGACAAAAAGCCTTCATCTCCAGCACAAGATTCCCCAATAAGTGCTTATGGATCAGTGGTGTCTTTCTACAGGATTTTTATATTTATTCCGAAAAACTAAAGAAACAAAATTAAGTCAAATATTTAAGTATAGTTTCTGAGGTAGATAAGGGAAATGGGACAAGGGTCATGACATTATAAAATCTATTTAGCCTGGAAACAAAGGTTTACTTATTCCTAATTTAAACCTTTGTGCTGTTCTCCCTCTAGTTTACCTTGATCAATTAAGAAACATTGTAACCAGGACAGGAAACACCCTCTGGTGTGTAAGCAAACCTACCTGGATAAAGAATGCTAATCCGACCAACACAGTTACCAAAATAACCCTATTCTTAAGATAAAATTTCAAAGAAATATTGACCACCTATATACATCATGCCTCATACCAAACCCTACCCAAGAAGTCCTATAAAAACCGAAACCCTAAACCCTTAAGCGTGCCTCCTGGAGTTGCCTGCACTCCTGAGTGTGTACTGTCCCTTTAAATAAAACTTGCTGTTTAAGCCGATTGTACTTGTCTCTGAAAATTTGCAACAAAGACAAGAACATCCACTCCTGACATTCTTTTCTCCCTCTGTTATTCCTTGCTCTCCACCTCCTGCAAGGCTGAACAAATAAAAGAGCCACTTTTCCTGGCATTATGCAACACTGATACTCACTACTAATTTTGCTTTAATGAATCCCTTCCATACCTGCACTCCTTAGACCTGTTGGGGAATTCTTTCCCAGTCAGAATCAAGAGCACTCCCTCCCCCATCCAGGTTGAGGTTTCATACAGTGCAGAGAGAGAAAGCCCTCCCTATACCAGACTACCCAGCAACAATTCCTGTTAAGCAGACTGAGAAGAGGGTCTTTAGAATCCTGAAAAGTCGGGCACATAAACCTACCTATTTCTGTAAGTGTTTTGCGAGAACGTGCACTCAGAGGATGAACACATTCACAGAGGCTTCCCTGGGCGCCCTGCATGCCAGAATGCTTTTCTGTGGATTTTCTCCTCTTGTGGGTGACAACTTGCAGTTATTTGTAAAAGGTAGCCTCATTACAGGAGCCTCAGGGCTCAGGACTCCACCAGCCCGTGTGCAGCTGGGGAGCTCCCTCTGCTGGATGGAAAAATCTCAATTCTCACTCGGGACAAATTCTCCCCTTCAATCAAAAAGAACCTCCACTTGGAACCAGGAGGTGGACAAGTCTCTGTATCTCTAATCTCATCCAAAGCAGTGTGTGTTTGCCTGCGTGGGTTGACAAAGTTTACAGAACACAGTGCACGGAGTGGTCATGGTTGGTCTAATGTGACTGGTGTTTGCTGCTGGTCAGTTTTGTCATCCAGACACAGTATAGTTGGTATGGGGGCCAAGAGCAGGCAGCCCAAGACGTGCCATTGTGACATGCAAGCTGAAAACAATCAAGGCCCCAAAGACTCAGGAACTTTCTTTGACTCCCTCCACTCCAACTGCATAAAAGGAATTTGGATGAAGGAACTGCTACAGGAAGAGAATTATCACCATATAATTATAATATGAACTAGGTATGGCAGATAGGAATTTAGCAAGGTTGGTTTGTTAAAATCCTTCTCTAGGTTCCATTTTTTCTTAGTGGCCTGGCAAACATTTGTTTACCAAACATTTACTCTTTCATATTCTGTGAATTGCTTCCCTTTGAAGTCTCAGTACACTACCCTCTTCTTCCTAGGTCAGGACGGTGTATATATGCCTCATTTTCTCTGACTGTTTTTGGATTCTCACATCTATGGATTACCCAGTACTGTGAAAGTTCAGAGGAGAAATCTCTGAAGTGGAGTCAAGAGGCCTGCAGAGGGAGCTCTCATGCCTGCCACACCTCATCTCAAGACCCACTGGTGGTGAGGGCCATCCTGTTTTTGAGCTACTTTATGACCCTGCAGCCCAGCCAGTGAGATTCAAAATTCAGTGAAAAGCCATGACATGTGGGACTCCCAGTTTACTGCAATGGACTTTTTGTTTAGAATAGCCCTCCCAACTCTGGCCTTTCCTCTATAAGAGCCTCCTTCTCCTTTGCTCCATGAACTTGCCTATAGTTTTGCCATAGCTTGCTTGTCCTGGATTGCACTTCTTTTTTCATTCCCATATAAACCCATCTTTGCTAGTAAATTAACCATTTTATTTTTAAGGCTAACAGTAATTAAACTTTGATTTTTTTTTTCCTGTTTGTCTCATGTCAATTTGATTCTTAGATTCTAGAAGAACCTTGGGTAGAGAAAATTTCTTCCACCCTGATATTTGCTAATATCCATGAGACAGAAATTATTATTATTATTTTTTAGAATTAGGAATCTTTGCTTTCTGCCCATAGGCTTTTTCTGACCAAGATAGAATTTAAGATAGTTTGCATTTTCTGTATATTTCAGAATAATACATTACAAGATGGAGCAACCAATAGGAATTAAAGACCCTTATTACTAGAAATTTGGACCTTTTTCACCTTCATCCAATTTCCCTACATCTGAATCCCTGCCTCTGGTAACCAGCAATCTGACATGTTTTTCTATGAGTTTGTGGGTTGTTTTGCTGTGTGTGTTTGTTTCAGATTCTACCTGTAAGTAACATCACACACAATTTGTTTATCTCTGTCTCACTTATTTTACTTACTATAATGCCCTCAAGTTGCATCCATGTTGCTACAAATAACAGGATTTATCTTTTTTATGCCTAAGTAACAGTCCATTGTGCATGTATATATTTGTGTGTATACACCACATTTTCCTTATCCATTCAGGCTTGGATGGGCATTTAGGTTGCTTAGGTTGTATCCGTGTGTTAGCTATTTTATAAATATACTGCAAGGAATATGGGACTGCAGATATCTCTTTGACATAGTCATTTCTTTTGATACGTACACAGAGGTGGAATTGTTGGATCAAATAGTAGTTCAACTTTTATATTTTTGAGCATCGTCCATGCTGTTTTCCAGAGTCGCTGCCCCAGTGTAAAGATCCATCAACAGTGCACCAGTGTCCCCTTTTCTCCACATCCTTGCCAACATTTGTTATCTCCAGTCTTGAGGGGAGTCATTCAGGTCAGAAGTGATAGCTCACTCTTGTTTTGATTTGCATCTCCATCATGATGGTGGTGTTGAGGACCTTTTCATTTACCTCAGCTCATGTTCTTTGACCATTTTTTTCAATTAGATGGGTTTTTTTGCTATTGAGGAATATGAGTTTTTATATATTTCAGGTTATTCCCTTATCACATATATGATCTACAAATATCTTCTCCCATCTGTCTATTGGCTTTTCATTTTGAGGATCTTTTCTTCTGCTGTGCAGAAGTTTCTTAGTTAGATGCAGTCCCACTTGCTTATTGTCTATGTTGTTGCTTGTGTTTTGGATATCATATCCAAATAATCATCCTGTCAGGGAGTTCTCCCCTTGACTTTCTCCTCGGAGTTTCATAGTTTCATGTCTTACATGTAAGTCTTTCAAACATTCCAATCTTCCAGTAAAAAGTACTGGAGATGTAATGTACAGTGAGAGATCCTCACAAGGCTTCCACCTCATTCCATTTTGGAATAAGCTAATTCTCAAAGGCCCCCTCCTTACTTATGGCTTCCTGTTGTGTTGCAAAACACTACCCAGAACTTCTCAGTTTTAAGAATGTTGTCCGGGGCCCCCTTGAACCCAAGATAAAGACACTCCATTTCCACAGCTGAAAATAAGGGAGATTTTACTGAAAATAAGGAGAATAGCCTTCCTGAGGCCAGGAAATCTGCCTGCCACTGAACCCTGGGGTAAGGCACACGTGTTGAGTCTGCAGGTGCCCCCACCTGTGTCCATGAAGTTCCCCATGAAAACCCCCTCACTCTGAGATGGTCTTGGATGCACCTTCCCTGGTTGCCCGCTTCTTGAGTAAAGCAAACATTCCTTTTCACCAACACTTGTCTCTTGAGTTTTGGCCTTTTGAGTGATGAGAAGCCAAACCAAAGTTTGGAACTGGGTTCTGCCCGGGTTACAGTACAACATGAGGACTACAGTTAATATGACAGTGATGTATATTTAAAATTTTCTAAGGCAGTAGATTCTAAAAACTCTCATCATAAAAAAAAATGTTCTTTTTTGTGTTTGTCTATATGAGATGATGGATATTCACAAAACTATTGGTGGTAATCATTTTACTTACATAAGTCAAGTCATTATGCTGTACAGCTTTAACCTATATGTACTATATGTCACTTGTATGTCAATAAAATTGAAAGAAAACATAATTGGAGACCTATAGAGGATTTTTGTTAATTTCACATTACACAGCTGTACTCTCTGAAACTTTTGCATCTGATAGAATATTTTGTAAAAGAAGCTTCTGAAAAATTGATATATAATAAAAGGAAACAATAAAATTCTCATTTTTAATTTATGTTTCTGTGTTAGATAGGGGCACTGTCTATTTCCCAGGGCTGCCATAATTAGCACAAGGTGGATGGCTTACAACAACAGAGATTTATTCTCTCACAGCTCTGGAGCCTTGAAGTGTGGTATCGAGGTGTCCACCAGGCCATGGCCTCTCTGAAGCCTGTAGAAGAGGATCCTTCCTTCCTCTTTCCCGCTGCTCGTGGGCCCAGGCCCCTTGGCTCATGGCCACATAACCCCAGTCTCCACCCCTATCACACGGTCTCTTTTCTGTGTCTTGATTGTGTCCTTTTGCCTGGTCTTCAAAGGCTCCCAGTGCAACCATGAAGGGCCCACCATCCTGTCGCATCTAAATTAACTAATTACATCTGCAATGACTGTGTTTTCAAAAAATGTTACATGAGGTACTAGGAGCTAAATTTCAGTATCATTTTTAGGAGGACGCAATATAACCCATAACAGTCTATGAAAACAATTCTTTTTTTTCATTCATTGGAATGTTTCACAAATGGTTGCTACATCAACAACAAAGGTAATTACAACACTTGTACATCACGACATGCTTTGAGAGATGTTTTGCACTGTGCTCACATTCCCTTCCATGTTGTTCCCAGAGGGGCTCAGCCTCTAGCTCAGCCGGAATATCAGGCGAGAGGCAAAGACCGTTTGGCGAAAAACAGTTCTTAATGCATTTGAAAATAGTCTTACACAACTGGCTTCAGGAGTTCGAGTGGAGACCTGTCTTTGTTTCTTTGGGTCCTTTCCCTCGCAGGTCCTCATCCTCCAGACCCCTCTCCTGGGCATGGTTATATAGAAAACCTGGAATTTTCAGAACACCAGCTTTTGTTACCCAGTGAGAGACACCTGTGTGCACTGGAACCTTCAGAAGCCAAGAGTAAGACCCCGAATTGCCTTGTTTGCCTCATAAGAAATGATCAGGCCAAAGAAATAAAAAATGTTTGAAAAATGGAGTAAAATAAATTATTCACCATCATGTATCTCAGCAAATGAGATTACTACCATGGAGTTCACATTTTAAAGGTCAACATAATTATTCAAGTGTCTTTTCAGCATTGCTTTAAAATGGTATTCTCATGGATTTCCCAGAACATACTGTCAACCTAAATAAATAGGTAAGGTGAGGCAAGCTCGAATGACCAGAAACGGATTTGAGAACAGTGGGGAAATTGTAGTTCTGGAAATGCACGCTGTAGCAAGCTCCCAGAGAATCCGTGGAGGATGTGGGTGGGCTCCGTTTATGGGGAAGAGTGCTACGATGGGGGTGCCAGGACATGAATCTACTTGATGAGAAAGAGTCAAACTGGAAGTTTTTCTAAGCACCCCCAGAAAAAAATACTACAGAATCAATTTTTCATTATTGCCCATCATTCCAAGGGAATTACTTCCTGAAGAAATTTTTTATTAGTCTTTAGTGTACATACATGTATGTATTTATAAGTATGCATTTACATACATTACGAATACCTCCAAATAGTAACAACTGGCTTCCAAGAATCACAATTACCATCTGAATCATAATTTTTTTACCATTTCCTATTGTCTTACCAGGTTATGGCTCTTTCTATATCACACACAGTCATTTTTCCCAGTGAAGTCTTTTTCACTTGAGTGCTCTTACGAGATTTAATTCCCTAGCTGCCAGGGAAACACCATTTCTAACACTGGTTTCTTATATTCTTAACACTCAACCTGGGAACAGCAGCTAACGGCCAAACTCTTGAAGTAGCTCAACTCAGTGCTGTTACTGGGAGAAAATTCTGATGATCCTGCTAGTGCCAGTGGGGCCTGTTTCCCTATCTAGATTACATGGATGAAGGGGGAAAAGAAGGCCACTCATCTCGGGGAGATTGCATAGGATCAACATGTCCACACTTCAGGGTGTCTGATGCCTTCTCAGAGTGACAGGGCCATGTGCACTCTGTCCTCCCAACCCATCCTGACACTCACAGTGGGATTCCTATTCCCAACCAGCAGGAGGCATGGACTTTAGCTTTATTCATTTTTTCCAAACATGGAAGAGCTTTTATTTCACTTTGCTTGCAGGAGAGCAGCTCCCACTCTCTGGTTCTCTCCACACCACTGCCCCCACCTGGGGATTTGCATGCTGTGCCCCAGGGAGGACCTTCCGTGCAAGGCTGAGATAAAAGGTCAGCTCTAGACTTGCTCTGACTTACCAGGCCTCATTAGACACTCTTCTCAGAATGGGGTTCCCTGCTCAGCTCCTGGGGCTGCTGATGCTCTGGATTCCTGGTAAGGGCAGAGGGTAGATGAGAAGGAGAGGGGAGTGGGGAGGCTGAGCTCAGGGGCACCACTGTCCTCCATGTGACTTCTGCCTGCATGTTAGATGGTATGACTTGTGCTCAAGTTGGGCATGTGATGCTTAGATCTGGGGGGTGAGGAAGCCTCCTGCAGGAACAGGGGCCTCAGCTCTGGTGAGGACTAGGACAGAGACAGTGGGAAAGCAGAGGCGATGTGTGGCGGCCTCTTTCCACTTCACGTTTCTGAGGTTCTTTGTTGTGATTGTGCATTTTTGTGCATGAACCAAACTCACAAATAATGAGGTGAAACAAAGTGCTTTTTTAGCTACAATAAATAAGAGAATGGACACAATGAAAGTGGCTGTTAATGTTGATATGTAACTTTGCATTTCTGTCTTGCCGCTTTAGGATCCAGTGGGGATATTGTGATGACACAGAGCCCACACTCTGCGCCTGTCAGCCCTGGAGAGTCAGCCTCCATCTCCTGCAAGTCTAGTCAGAGCCTCCTACATAGTAATGGAAACACCTATCTGAATTGGTACCTGCAGAAACCAGGCCAGTCTCCACAGTTCCTGATCTATGGAGCTTCCAACCGGGTATCTGGAGTCTCAGACAGGATCAGTGGCAGTGGGTCAGGGACAGACTTTACCCTCCGGATCAGCAGGGTGGAGGCTGACGATGCTGGAGTTTATTACTGCCAACAAGCTATGCAAAATCCTCCCACAGTGATACAGCCCTGAACACAAACCTCCCTGTCAGGCTGGCCCAGGTGCCTAAGTGTAGATGTCTGGGGAGCAAGCTGACAGATGATCTGAGAAGATGTTGGAGAATTAGGGGAACAGGTGGCAGCTGAGGGCTCTGGACTACGAGTGCCTTGTCTACACCACAGACACCACGTGTTGAGGCCCCATCAGCTGTACGATGCTGGCGTGACAGCACCAGCAGGAGATGGAGGGGTCCACATACCCTCTGAGCAAGCAGGCCTGAGGAAGAGGGAGGGGTGCGAAGCTAATCCTCATTCTCCCAGGCTTGTGTACAGTCATCGGTAAACTGAGTCAGCATAAGAGGGAGACAACTGAGGGGAAATTGTAACAACACAGGGTAAATATATGTAGGTGTTTAGTTACTGTGGTATATATTTAGAATGAAAATATTTGGTAATTGGTATTTTCCCGTGTCCCCAGCCTTCTCCTTCTCCTTTTTATTACTTATCTTCACTAGCATGTGCAGGATAGCCTCTATACAAGCTGTGGAGTGAGCTGAGAACAATTAGGGAAAGTTCTGTGCTCAAACTATCTGTGGTAAGTTCACAGTAGATAAAGTATCCTAATGCTAAAAAATCTGATTTCTTTCAATTACTTTTTGCAGGATGAAAATATGAGTTCTTGAAATTCCAAAAGTTGGGCTTTTAAAATGAGAACACAAACCAAAAGACATAAAATTTACCGCATAGTATTCTGGAATACAGATTGATATGAAATATCTTTCGTTTTCTCTCCCAAAAGGTAAGAATTTTAAAGTTGTGGGCAGCCTGCAGGAATGGGAACATGAATGGGATATGGTAGATCCACAACTGGACTGAATCTGTCCTTTGGCTTACATTTGGAGGGGATCGGAAATGATGGTAGGTGTTGTAGGATGATAGTACGAGCCCAGATAAAAAGTCCAGGTACATTTCTTATGAAGAATCACAGACGTGATTCACCCCTGAGCTGCTGCAAATGTGACAGGAAATTGGTGTACGGAGCAGCACTTCAAACATCATCAGAGGCTTTGTGACGTCTGTGCAAGGAGACCTGAGGTCATGGATCCTGTCCCAGTCAAACCAGCAGCCAAGGAGGATTTCTAAAAGTGCGGTTAGTCCTGAATGTGCTCCAGCGGAGGCCTAAGTGGATGCCTCAGACATGTTCGGGATGATCTGTGCAGGCATGGAGACACATAGCCCCTGAATGTGCAGGGCATTCTGCCTTTCAGGCCCAGGCACCACAGCCTGGCTGCTGTCTCAGACCTCACCAGGGCCCCCTTTTGAAAGCCAGTCACATGTCAGCAGTTGCCCAAGTGACCACCCAACCCCAGCTGGAATCTCTGGAATCAGATGTGTTCCTGTACTTGGGCCAAGTCAGAATTCTGTCCTTTTTTATATGTGCAATTTTGCAATATAATAGAGAAGAACAAAAAGTCAGGTACACATTGGCTCCATTGGGAAGGGATGTTTTTACTTTCCCCCTTTAGGTGAGCTAATCATCATTTTCCCACTAATCTGTGATGTCAGAAAGCGTGGATGCTGTATTTTATGCCGTTATTTTTTTAATATCATTTGCAGGAGTTGCTGTTCCAAACACTCCAACATTCCACCAGAAATGGAAGTTTCGTTTCATTTTTTTCAGCTCAAAGATGTTTCACAGATGACAACCTTGAGCTGTATTGTCCTAAAAAGGAAAAGTTCAAACAATAGATAAGTGTTTTGTTTTCACATGACATGTACATTTCCTGAAAATAAATCTGACTCATAGCTGCTAGTTTCTTTGTATAGAAAATAAATATTTTGAAAACAACATACTTTTTTAAATGCTCTAAGAATTGTCTGATATGCAAATTGCATGTCATTACATGGTATGATCTGGGTAACACATACTCAAGATCACCCAGAGAATAAAATTCTGTATCTGCTTAAAGAAATAAAACATACTAGTGATGATTTCCTTTGCAAGATAATGGATTCCATACTGACTGCATTTAAAAAGAGTTTCTTGGGGGCGGAGCCAGGATGGCAGCGTGAGTAGAGCAGCAGAAATCTCCTCCCAAAACCACATATATCTATGAAAATATAACAAAGACAACCCTTCCTAAAATAGAGACCAGTGGACATAGGACAACATCCAGACCACATCCACACCTGCGAGAACCCAGCACCTCTTGAAGGGGGAGAGGAACGCCACAAACCAACAAGAAGGAAAGCTCTCCCAGCTGTCACTCGTACCAGCTCTGCAAACTATCTCTATCACCATGAAAAGGCAAAACTATAGGCAGACAAAGATCACAGAGACAACACCTGAGAAGAAGACAGACCTAACCAGTCTTCCTGAAAAAGAATTCAAAATAAAAATCATGAACATGCTGACAGCGATGCAGAGAAAAATGCAAGAGCAATGGGATGAGATGCAGAGAAAAATGCCAGAGCAATGGGATGAAGTCCGGAGGGAGATCACAGATGTCAGGAAGGAGATAACAGAAGTGAAACAAACCCTGGAAGGATTTATAAGCAGAATGGATAAGATGTAACAAGCCATTGAAGGAATAGAAACCAGAGAACAGGAAAGTATAGAAGCTGACATAGAGAGAGATAAAAGGATCTCCAGGAACAAAACAACACTAAGAGAATTATGTGACTGATCCAAAAGGAATAATATTCATATTATAGGGGTACCAGAAGAAGAAGAAAGAGGAAAAGGGATAGAAAGTCTCTTTGAAGAAATAATTGCTGAAAACTTCCCCAAACTGGGGGAGGAAATAATCGAACAGACCACGGAAATACACAGAACCCCCAACAGAAAGGATCCAAGGAGGACAACACCAAGACACATAATACTTAAAATGGCAAGGATCAAGGACAAGGAAAGAGTTTTAAAGGCAGGTAGAGAGAAAAAGGTCACCTATAAAGGAAAATCCATCAGGCTAACATCAGACTTCTCGACAGAAACCCTACAGGCCAGAAGAGAATGGCATGATATATTTAATACAATGAAACAGAAGGGCCTTGAACCAAGGATACTGTATCCAGCACGATTATCATTTAAATATGATGGCGGGATTAAACAATTCCCAGACAAGCAAAAGCTGAGGGAATTTGCCTACCACAAACCACCTCTACAGGGCATCTTACAGGGACTGCTCTAGATGGGAGCACTCCTAAAAAGAGCACAGAAAAAAACACACAACATATGAAGAATGGAGGAGGAGGAATAAGAAGGGAGAAAAGAAAAGAATCTCCGGACAGTGTATATAACAGCTCAATAAGCGAGATAAGTTAGGCAGTAAGATAGTAAAGAAGCTAACCTTGAACCTTTGGTAACCACGAATCTAAAGCCTGCAATGGCAATAAGTACATATCTCTCAATAGTCACCCAAAACGTAAATGGACTTAATGCACCAATCAAAAGACACAGAGTAATAGAATGGATAAAAAAGCAAGACCCATCTATATGCTGCTTACAAGAAACTCACCTCAAGCCCAAAGACAGGCACAGACTAAAAGTCAAGGGATGGAAAAACATATTTCAAGCCAACAACAGGGAAAAGAAAGCAGGGGTTGCAGTACTAATATCAGACAAAATAGACTTCAAAACAAAGAAAGTAACAAGAGATAAAGAAGGACACTACATAATGATAAAGGGTTCAGTCCAACAAGAGGATGTAACCATCTAAATATATACGCACCCAACACAGTAGCACCAGCATTTGTGAAACAAATACTAACAGAACTAAAGGGGGAAATAGACTGCAATGCATTCATTTTAGGAGACTTCAACACACCACTCACCCCAAAGGATAGATCCACTGGGCACAAAATAAGTAAGGACACACAGGCACTGAACAGCACACTAGAACAGATGGACCTAATAGACATCTATAGAACTCTACATCCAAAAGCAACAGGATATACATTCTTCTCAAGTGCACATGGAACATTCTCCAGAATAGACCACATACTAGCTCACAAAAAGAGCCTCAGTAAATTCCAAAAGATTGAAATTCTACCAACCAACTTTTCAGATCACAAAGGTATAAAACTAGAAATAAATTCTACAAAGAAAACAAAAAGGCTCACAAACATATGGAGGCTTAACAACATGCTTCTAAATAATCAATGGATCAATGAACAAATCAAAATAGAGATCAAGGAATATATAGAAACAAATGACAACAACAACACAAAGCCCCAACTTCTGTGGGATGCAGCAAAAGCAGTCTTAAGAGGAAAGTATACAGCGATCCAGGCACACTTGAAGAAGGAAGAACAATCCCAAATGAATAGTCTAACATCACAATTATTGAAACTGGAAAAAGAAGAACAAATGAGGCCTAAAGTCAGCAGAAGAAGGGACATAATAAAGATCAGAGAAGAAATAAACAAAATTGAGAAGAATAAAACAATAGCAAAAATCAACGAAACCAAGAGCTGGTTCTTTGAGAAAATAAACAAAATAGATAAGCCTCTAGCCAAACTTATTAAGAGAAAAAGAGAATCAACACAAATCAACAGCATCAGAAATGAGAACGGAATAATCATGACAGACTCCACAGAAATACAAAGAATTATTAAAGACTACTATGAAAACGTATATGCCAACAAGCTGGAAAATCTAGAAGAAATGGACAACTTCCTAGAAAAATACAACCTCCCAAGACTGACCAAGGAAGAAACACAAAAGTTAAACAAACCAATTACGAGCAAAGAAATTGAAACGGTAATCAAAAAACTACCCAAGAACAAAACCCCGGGGCCGGATGGATTTACCTCGGAATTTTATCAGACACACAGAGAAGACATAATACCCATTCTCCTTAAAGTGTTCCAAAAAATAGAAGAGGAGGGAATACTCCCAAACTCATTCTATGAAGCCAACATCACCCTAATACCAAAACCAGGCAAAGACCCCACCAAAAAAGAAAATTACAGACCAATATCTCTGATGAATGTAGATGCAAAAATATTCAATAAAATATTAGCAGACAGAATTCAACAGTATATCAAAAGGATCATACACCATGACCAAGTGGGATTCATCCCAGGGATGCAAGGATGGTACAACATTCGAAAATCCATCAACATTATCCACCACATCAACAAAAAGAAAGACAAAAACCACATGATCATCTCCATAGATGCTGAAAAAGCATTTGACAAAATTCAACATCCATTCATGATAAAAACTCTCAGCAAAATGGGAATAGAGGGCAAGTACCTCAACATAATAAAGGCCATATATGATAAACCCACAGCCAACATTATACTGAACAGCGAGAAGCTGAAAGCATTTCCTCTGAGATCGGGAAACAGACAGGGATGCCCACTCTCCCCACTGTTATTTAACATAGTACTGGAGGTCCTAGCCATGGCAATCAGACAAAACAAAGAAATACAAGGAATCCAGATTGGTAGAGAAGAAGTTAAAACTGTCACTATTTGCAGATGATATGATACTGTACATAAAAAACCCTAAAGACTCCATTCCAAAACTACTAGAACTGATATCAGAATACAGCAAAGTTGCAGGATACAAAATTAACACACAGAAATCTGTATCCTTCCTATACACTAACAATGAACCAATAGAAAGAGAAATTACGAAAATAATTCCATTCACAATTGCATCAAAAAGAATAAAATACCTAGGAATAAACCTAACCAAAGAAGTGAAAGACCTATACCCTGAAAACTACAAGTCACTCTTAAGAGAAATTAAAGGGGACACTAACAAATGGAAACTCATCCCATGCTCATGGCTAGGAAGAATTAATATCATCAAAATGGCTATCCTGCCCAAAGCAATATACAGATTTGATGCAATCCCTATCAAATTACCAGCAACATTCTTCAATGAACTGGAACAAATAATTCAAAAATTCATATGGAAACACGAAAGACCCAAATAGCCAAAGCAATCCTGAGAAAGAAAAATAAAGTAGGGGGGATCTCACTCCCCAACTTCAGGCTCTACTACAAAGCCATAGTAATCAAGACAATTTGGTACTGGCACAAAAACAGAGCCACAGACCAGTGGAACAGATTAGAGACTCCAGACATTAACCCAAACATATATGGTCAATTAATATTTGATAAAGGAGCCATGGACATACAATGGCAAAATGACAGTCTCTTCAACAGATGGTGCTGGCAAAACTGGACAGCTACATGTAGGAGAATGAAACTGGACCATTGTCTAACCCCATATAGAAAGGTAAACTCAAAATGGATCAAAGACCTGAATGTAAGTCATGAAACCATTAAACTCTTGGAAAAAAAATATAGGCAAAAACCTCTTAGACATAAACATGAGTGACCTCTTCTTGAACATATCTCCCCGGGCAAGGAAAACAACAGCAAAAATGTGCAAGTGGGACTACATTAAGCTGAAAAGCTTCTGTACAGTGAAAGACACCATCAATAGAACAAAAAGGAACCCTACAGTATGGGAGAATATATTTGAACATGACAGATATGATAAAAGCTTGACGTCCAGAATATATAAAGAGCTCACATGCCTCAACAAACAAAAAACAAATAACCCAATTAAAAAATGGGCAGAGGAACTGAACAGACAGTTCTCTAAAAAAGAAATACAGATGGCCAACAGACACATGAAAAGATGCTCCACATCGATAATTATCAGAGAAATGCAAATTAAAACTACAATGAGGTATCACCTCACACCAGTAAGGATGGCTGCCATCCAAAAGACAAACAACAACAAATGTTGGCAAGGCTGTGGAGAAAGGGGAACCCTCCTACACTGCTGGTGGGAATGTAAATTAGTCCAACCATGTGGAAAGCAGTATGGAGGTTCATCAAAATGCTCAAAACAGACCTACCATTTGACCCAGTAATTCCACTCCTAGTAATTTACCCTAAGAACGCAGCAATCAAGTTTGAGAAAGACAGATGCACCCCTATGTTTGTCGCAGCACTATTTACAATAGCCAAAAATTGGAAGCAACCTAAATGTCCATCGGTAGATGAATGGATAAAGAAGAGGTGGTACATATACACAATGGAATACTACTCAGCCATAAGAAGAGGGAAAATCCTATAATTTGCAGCAACATGGATGGAGCTGGAGAGTATTATGCTCAGTGAAATAAGCCAAGCGGAGAAAGAGAAATACCAAATGATTTCACTCATCTGAGGAGTATAAGAAAAAAGGAAAAACTGAAGGAACAAAATAGCAGCGGAATTACAGAATCCAAAAATGGACTAACAGGTACCAAAGGGAAAGGAACTGGGGTGGATGGGTGGGCAGGGAGGGATAAGGTGGGGGAGAAGAAAGGGGATATTAAGATTAGCATGCATAGGGGGTGGAGTGAGAAAGGGGAGGGAAGGCTGTACAACACAGAGAGGACAAGTAGTGATTCTGCAACATTTTGCTATGCTGATAGACAGTGACTGTAATGTGGTTTTTAGTGGGGACTTGGTATAGGGGAGAGCATAGTAAACATAGTATTCTTTATGTAAGTGTAGATTAAAGATTTTAAAAAAAGGAAAAAAAAGAAAGAAAGAAAGAAAAGGGGGATTACTCCTTGAAGGGATAAAACTATTGGTAAATCAAAGATTAACGCATGCTTTAAATATCCTTAATTTTGATCACTTAAAGGGTGTCAGATGATCGGCTATGGAGGTACTCTTTTCTGATAATATTTCTTTCTCTTAATAAAAATTAAAAAAAAAGCAGTTCCTGTGTGCTGACCTCCAATGAGTTCTACACAGCGGTAGAGAGGGCATGTCAAAGTGTGGGCAAAGGGTCTGTTTGTTCTTATGCAGAAGATCAAGGCCTAGCTTGGCTACCCAGAAAATGAACTAAGATACGATATGAGGAGGAGCTTCCGGCATCAGCACTCTCTGGAGGACTCGTGCAGGAGGATGATCATCAAAATGCCTCCACAGGGATCTGGGCGATGCTGCGGTTGTGGCTGCGTCCACCCCACCGTTTCCTGGACTTGCCATTGGAATGAGGAGGGAGATGTCTAGGCTGGCATGTGCATACAGTGAGACAACGAATTTGACCGGATCTGTACTGTTGGAACTCAACCAGGAGTTGGGAGGGGTGCAAGTTGTAGCGCTCCAAAATCTTACAACTACTGACTATCTACGGTTAAAAGAACATATGGGATGTGAACAGATCCCAGAAATGGGTTGCTTTAATTTGTCTGATTTCTCTCAGACTGTTCAAGTACAGTTGGACAATATCCATCATATCATAGACAAATTCTCACAAATGCGTAGGGTGCCTAACTGGTTTTCTAGGCTTCACTGGAGATGGCTGATAATTATAGATTTGCTTAGTTTATGTCACCGTATTCCTATTATGTTAATATGTGTGCGCAAGGTAGTTAGTAGTTTAAAACCTATACATGCTTAAGGTACTCTACAAGAAGATATGGCAAAGAAATAATTAATCCTCCCATGTTTTCTTCCATATGCTACCTCTATAGCTTTTCTTCTTCCTTCCTAATTACAACCCTTAAATAGAATTTGTGCCTCATATCGAATTTACCGAGCATCATAATTCCTCTAGGCGGTAAAGATACCTCGAGACAAGTGCTGGGCATAGAAGCCACAGGGCATAAATCTGCAAAAAAGTAAAAAGCTAACCTTCTCAAACAATATGGCTTCTCTCTCACTTACCAACTTTACATCTCCCTGTATGGCCCCGGAAGATGACTGGTTAGCCAGAGACGGGTAAGATTCCTCAAGGGAGGAACAACCTAAGACAGGCACAGTCGCAGGGGGGTCATCAGGTGAGAAATTGGGGATCAACAGAGGTGAGGCTTAGAACCTCACCCCCCCTGTTTTGAGAGAAATCTGCATCCGTGGATGTTTTAAGACCCTTGTCTAGCTTGGATTAACACATAGTCTACAGGCACACACCTGATCATCTACAATTGCTCTCTTACAAAACTAAACTATGTTTTCTACCTTTATCTTGCATCTACCTACCACTTCAGCATTTTATTAAAAATAAAAAATAAACTAAAAAAATAAAAAAAAAGAGTTTCTTACCAGAAAGTCCAAAATGAAAAAAAAAAAAGGTTAACATTAAGGAGTTTGTAACACATACAAAGCATGACAAGTCCTCAGAGTGTATTTCTATGCATATTCACTGTGGGACACACATTGTATGTGTCACATTGTATGAATTTCTCACCCATGTTCAGTGATGTGGAGCCACTGCACATGTTCTGTGACAGGATGTTCCCTGGACCTGCAGGCTCCCAGCCCTAAACACAAACCCCCTCAGGAGGCTCAGCCTCTCGGGGCCACAGGAGCAGCTGTGGAGTCTGGAGAACAAGTGACACCAGGCTGGCCTCAGCTGGATTGGTTTGGGAGCCTTGTGGAGGGGACCCCAGAGGTCTCAGTCACAGCCACTGGGCATCTCTCCTGTGCACCCCAGGGCCAGGGCAGCCTCCTCAACCTCTTCCTTCCTTCCTTCTCCAAGAGCCCTCACACCTACACCCTCCCAGAATGGCTGCCATGTGCTTCCTGGCACGGCTTCCCTCTGGCCTTGCGGCTGCACGGAGCTCAGTCCTGTGGCTGGCAGGAGACCCTAGTGCAGGCTTGACATCACCCGCTGCCACTTTGTCTCTTTGGGGCCCATCGCTCCTCTGCCCAGTGGTTGTCACTCCCACTAACCATCAGTAGAAGGGAACTGCCTGCCCTGTAATGGGGTTTGGTTTGAGCAAGTCAGAGCACACAGGACTCTCCCACATGCACAAACTGTCGCACTGTCACCATGGAGACAGATCCCACGCCCCTTGTCACTGATTCTCTCTGAGCAGTTTCCCCACTGCCCATCCACTCGCAGACTTCTCCTTGTACAGCTGCTCCTGGGCGTTTTCCCCACACGGATACGACCAGTGCTGCTTCAGCCTAAACAAGCGCTCAGTGCATGGTTGCATTTCTCTGGACCAGAGATCCTTTTGTTTAGTATAATTTGCTCTTCTTACTTCTGTGTCAAGGCGACACCACAGGTGAGAGAGCTGAAGTCTCTTTTGCTAACACGTGTTTTTTGCCATCAGTTCAGAGCTGTGAATTCACTGCCTTCTTGCCTTCCAACATTCTGCCAACCCATCCTTTCCTTCAATTGAAAAAACTTTCTGTTTTTCCTTTTGTTTCTGTTTGACCCAGTTTTATTTAGTAGTTTCTTATTTTTTCCAGATATTTGGGGATTTTTCTGATAAGTTAGGTTACTGGTTTTGAATATAATTCCTTGTTTTTATAGAATATACTTTGTATGAATCCACTGAATTTTAGTGACATATCCTGTGGCCCACAGTATTTTTGTTCTAGCTTAGCAAATCTTTGGAGGGAATATGCATATTGCTGTTGTTCACCAGAGTGTTCTCCAGTGTCAATGATGTCTTCATGGCTGGCATCATTGCTCGAGTCTTCTGTGTCCCTGCGGGCCGAGGGGCAGCGCTGCTTGCCCTGCAGGTAGACCTGCTCCAGAACCCTTGCTGCCCGGGGCCCCACTCACAGCTGGCCGACTTCCATGTCACCTGGTCCAAGTGCCAGACAGGTATGCCCAGGTGTGGAATGTGCTGTCACCACAGGTCACTGAGGCCTGTGAGCTGATTCCTTCCTTTATAGGAAAATCCCCACATCAAACTCACTGGAAGGGAATGCACGGCCTCCTCCTGTACAAGGGGCCCAGGTTAGAGTTCTCTTACCATTAGGGGAAACTGCTTCATGCAAGTAGAGCCAGCTATACAGCAGCACACCCAGAAATATAACGCGGAGATCATCACCAAAGGGGAGATCAGCCAGCAGAATGTCACTCACTAGCAGCCCAGAAAAAGTTTGCAGGTCATTTTCAGATGATTTTATTTTCTTTACACATTTTCTGGACTGGTGCTCTAGTGAGGAGGGTTTAAAATGGGTAATTTTTATTTGTACGTGTACCTATTTCATCTGGTCCTTATGTCAACAGCACACTAGTGGGCAGTCATGTGACATTCCTCGTGCACGGTTACCTGTTAGGATGAGCTTGTCTGTGGCTTTGAAGATTTAACGCCACGGGATGGCTATCCAAATTACGCCTCATCGCTTTCTCTCATTTTCTCTCACTCTCTTTCTGTCTCTGCTCATATTAACATGGAGAGAAATTTGCTAGCAGGATTTTCATTATCTGTTCTTTTTTTCTTTCTGTTCTGAGCATAGTTGAACTACTGTTGTGACCAATATGACAAGTATAGTTAGAAAGCGAGGCAAATACGTTTACTGAAACCTTGAAACCTTAGCATTGAGACATTGTTGCTCTCGTCTGCTTAGGGCCATACTCAGCATTATTAGTGACTAGTAAATATTGCCTTTACATTTTCCACGCAATTACAAGGCTTCTCTTTATTTTGCATTAAATAACTTTTGTTGTAATCAGGAAAGTTTTCTCAGGAAAAATGTATGATATACATTCTCATCACAGGTTTGAAGTTTTTTTTTTACCTAGGGCTGCTAGAAATACAGAATGTGAGAGTCTCTCTCCATGTGGGAGATGTTCCCAGTTTATTAGAGTAAGGATACGAAATATGAGGAAGATGTGCCCAATTAAGTTTCTAAGAAGTTATTGTACCCTATAGTTTATTGTTAAATTTTATAATTTCATCTTCTGTCTGCTCCAGGAACTCAGAATTTCATTTTATATTAACACTTTATTCTATTTTTTCACTTTATTTCATTCCATATTATTTTATATCATTTCATTTCATTTAATATTTTATTGTATTACTTATCCTTAATCTCTGCTTGGCCTATAGGTGTTTTGAAAGAGTAAACATACAAACTTCTGGAAGCCCTGAAAGGTGAAAGCAGTTGAAGTTTCCAAGAGCATTTCAACTCTGGGTTAGCCTTGGCTTCTGGCAAAAGAGATGTGAGATTAACTACTATGAATCTGCTGCACCCCTAAAGCAGAAAATTTTCACTTACTGATACAGAGATTATATTTTTATTATACAGCAAAGAAGGACCACTAAATACTTCGTCTTGCCCTTGTCTCTCTCCTGTTCTGAACATTCAACTGGTGTTAAGAGGAGATGAAGAGTAGAAAGAGAACTTCAGCTGAACTTAGAAATACTATCCCAAACAAGTAAATGTAACTATGTAAATACAACGGACTATTGAGAATATGCAGGCTCAGAGAAAGACAAGTGCCAAAGGAGTTCCCTCGTTTGTAGAGTATAACAATGGAGCAAAACTGAAGAAACAAAACAGCAGCAGACTCAGAGACGCCAAGAAGGGACTAGCAGTTACCAGAGGGAAGGGGTGGGGGAGGATGGGTGGGGAGGGAGGGAGAAAGGGATTGAGGGGCATTATGATCAGCACACATGTGCAGGGGGGACACGGGGAAGGCAGCATAGCAGAGAGAAGACCAGCAGTGACTATAGCATCTTATTACGCTGATGGACAGTGACTGCAATGGGGTGTGTAGGGGGGTCTTGATAACACGGGTGAATGTAGTAACCACAGTATTTTTCATGCGAAACCTTCGTAAGAGTGTATATCAATGATACCTTAATAAAACAAAAAATAATAGATATACATACAGGTGTAGATATAGATTCATATGAGAGAATATGTATCAGATTGCAGCACCTGGGAAACAGGAATTTCATATTTTCATTTTCATATCCTGAGACATAAAATTCTTTCACTTTTTCCTATTGTCTCATACATTCCTATTAGCTCTCTCTACACCATACAATTTAATTCTTCCTATAAGTCCTTTTGACTTGAGTGCCCTTATTGAATTTAATTTACTACATCTCAGTAAAAGACCATTTCTACCACCTGATTCTGACATTTTAAAAAAGTTAAAGTACAAATAGCAGTTACCAGATAATTCCTGAACTAGGTCAACTCCATGCTGTTTCTGGGGGGAAATTCTGATGGTCTGTAGAGAATGGTAGTTGTTTCCTATTGTATGTTATCTGGGCAGAATCTGAACGCATGGCCATTCACCAGCTAGCTATTCACCCTGGACAGACCTGTCTACCTCTCAGGGTCTCTGATGCTTTCTTAGAAAGCAGGGTCATGTGCCCTGTGTCCTTGCAACACATCCTGCCTTTCACAGTGGGATTCCTATTCCCAACCAAACATGGAAGAGCTTTTATTTCACTTTGCTGGCAGGAGAGCCCCTCCCACTCCCTGGCTCTCTCCACGCCGCTGCCCCCACCTGGGGATTTGCATGCTGTGCCCCAGGGAGGATCTTCCCCGCAAGCCTGAGATAAAAGGTCAGCTCTAGTCCTGCTCTGACTTACCAGGACTCATCAAACTTCTCAAAATGGGGTTGCCTGCTCAGCTCCTGTGGCTGCTGATGCTCTGGATGGCTGGTAAGGGCAGAGGGCAGATGAGGAGAGGGGAGTGGGGAGGCTGAGCTCAGGGGCACCACTGTCCTCCATGTGAATTCTGTCTACATGTTAGATAACATGACTTGTTCTCTAGTTGGGGCAAGCAATGTTTAGATCTAGGAGGGTGAGGACAATTCCAGAGGACAAAGGACCTGGTCTTGGGAGGAATGTTAAAAGGAAAGTAGGGATGGTTTAGGTGATGTGTAAAGGTCTCTTTCCACTTCACAAATCTCAGGTTCTTTATTGTGAATTGTGCATTTTTGTGTATGAATCAAACTCACAAATAATGAGAATAAAACAAAGTAGTATTTTAGTCTCAATAAATAAGAGAATGGACACAATGTAAATGGCTGCTAACATTTGTATGTAACTTCGCACTTTTCTTTCATCATTTTAGGATCCAGTGGGGATATCGTGTTGACACAGACCCCATCTTCCCCACCCATCAGCCCTGGAGAGCCGGCCTCCATCTCCTGCAGGTCTAGTGAGAGCCTTGTACATAACGATGGAAACAGCTATTTGAGTTGGTACCTGCAGAAGCCAGGCCAGTCTCCACAGCTCCTGATCTATAGGGCTTCTAACCGGGTATCTGGGGTCTCAGACAGGTTCAGTGGCAGTGGGTCAGGGACAGATTTCACACTTAGGATCAGCAGGGTGGAGGCTGATGATGCTGGAGTTTATTACTGCCAACAAGCTAGAAAAACTCCTCACACAGTGATACAGTGCTGAACACAAACCTCCCTACAGGGGTGGCACAGCTGCTCAAAAGTGTAGCTGCTCTGGGGACCTTACAACAGATTCTTAGTCTGTGTTAGAGGAAAACTTTGCAGAGCCAGGGGAACAGGTGACAGCTGAGGGCTCTGGACCACAAGTGCCTCGGCCCCACCTCAGCCAGCACATGTTCCAGCCCCATCAGCTGCATAGCCATGGTGTGGCACAGGCAGCCAGGGAATTGAGGTGGTCCTGTGTCCTGAAGCCACTTGTTCTGGTGAAAAGAGGGCTGAATGAGAGAGTCCACCTAATGCCCCTGCCCTGCCTGTCTGCCAGTTAAACATCACCAGTCTAGCAAACAGACAAACAATGTAATTATATGGCTCTAAAGTTTAATACACATTGTAGATGAACAGTTTGAGGTATATTTCTCACAGAATCATATGTGGTAATATTGGTGAACTGGTATTTTCCCATCTTCTCAATGCCTGCCTTCTTTACTATTTACAGTATACCCACCATTAATATGTAGGGTTGAGTATTCAACACCAGAAATCCTCACAGATAGTATAGACAATAATTAGTAAAAATAATTTATTTTTTATCTTCACAAAGACTGTTGTAAATTCATAGCAAATACAAGGTTTCAATGCCCAAAGATGTTTATTTGCCTCCAATACATTTTTGTGTGTGTGACAAGGTGTCCCTGCAATTTCAAAAGTGAGCTTTGAAAATAAACTGCCTAAACTGAACAATGGAAAAGATAAAGTTTACTCCAGGCACCACAGGAAAAGTCTAGCATGACGTGAGATTTTTCTTTCTCTTCCAAGTTCAGATAATTTAACCGCAGCATCGCCCAGATCCCTGTGGAGGCATTTTGATGATCATCCTCCTGCATGGGATGATCTGTTCACATCCCATATGTTCTTTTAACCGTAGATAGTCAGTAGTTGTAAGATTTGTAAAGGTAAGGGTGTAAAGAATATTTACCCTTAATACTGTTTTATGTGACAAATTTGCTACTCTATTTCTGTAAGAGAAGGTTTTGAACAATAAATAAATGTACTTTTTTTCACATGACAGGTCAATCAGTGAAAGTGAATCATAATAATGTATTTTAGTTAGAAATGTATAGAAAATGTATGCATTGAATAGGTCCAATTAACATAGTGCTCCACGGTGACATAGCCTATTAATCTGTCATGACATTTACATGGCAGACCACAGTGAGATGGAAGGGAAAAAAAAGACTGAATCAACCAAATACCTGACCCTGTGTCTGGTTAAGAGAATAAAGTATATTAGGGATTGCCTATTGCAAGATAATGGATTCCATGCCACTGAAATTAAAATAATAGTGCATCAGTTCCATTAGCTTTGGGGCATATGCAAACTGGAACCCTCAAATTATGGAACATCAGACTATAAGTTGTTTTAATAAATGCATCATAGATGTAAGAGGTTACAGCAGGAAGACTAGGAGTTAAGTGGTGACATAGCCATCTACACCTACATGTGACTAAGCACCTAGTAATCTGGAGTTTCTGTTCTGAGTAAGACAAGAGTTAAAGCCAAGCCTGCTCAAGGGAAGCTCATGGATTGGGCTACAGTGTGGGCACCATACCCTTACTTGAACCAATATATGATACCAGTGCATCTGTGGACAAAGCCTGGAATTTTTCTTTGGCATTAGCAGGTTGGGAAATCCCAGGAGGGCAACATATAAGGTGAGGAAGAGGTATTCAGGCAAGTATGGTTAAGTAATGTGGGGAACGGGAGCAGAATGTCCATTGAAATTAAGTGTGCCTATTAAACTCGCTTAGACCCAGTTGTAAAGAATCATCTCCAGTATAAATCTGGGAGATGTACCCAACGTGATCATTTGGTAGGGCTGAAATCACAGGGTTATAACGGGGAGCTCAACCAAATGGCTACTTAATATTTCATAGGCAAGTCTGCCAGAGGTCCATAACATTATGGGAGCTGATTTTGTACAGTGTATAGTGGCTTTTAGTGTGTTTTTTTGTTCGTTATTTTATAGGCTTTTTATAAATCAATAATAACTAGAATGATAACTAATAAATAAAGAAGTATGGAAACAGAAAATCATTTATTGATGCTAAACTAATCTAGGTAAATGTATACAGGAGTCCTTATACTATTTTTCTCTAAGTTTGGCATTTGCCAAAATAAAAGTTATAAATAATATGTTCAAGAAAACTAGGAAGAAATGAATAAAATGTTATTGAAAGAAAATTTTTTAAAAAACTATACATGGAAGCTTAAATAAACCATGTTCATAAATTGTGAGAATTACTAAATATGATAATTCTCCCCAAATTAGTTTAATGCATTCACAATCAAAATCCTTTTTACCATCACTGATTAGCTTTGTCAGCTTGAGGATTTTTAAAAAGTGGAATGGTAGATAATGATATGTGTTGTTACTAACTTCCTCTGCATATCAATAGGTTTGTGAGAGTCTCCCAGGCTCTCCAATGTGATAGCTTACCTATTTCATTCATAAATAGAATTTCACTGTACGCACATATATTATTCATTCATTCGACTGTTGTTTTTACTCCACCTGTTCCCAGTTTGGGAAATCACAAGCAATGCTACGAGTGTTGTCATGCTTTTGTTTGACAGCATCTGTGTGCTTCTGTGTGGAAGGGCTGCATCACAGGCGATGAGCACAGCAGTCAGTTCTCCGACTTGTAGCACCATTTATATTTCCTAAACACCATGCTTAAGTATTCTAGCTGCTCCATTCCCTTCACTGTACTTGGTATTCTTAGTTGTTTCAGTGTTAGTCATCCTATTGAATATGCAACGGTAGTTTTGATGATTTTCATTTATAGTTCTGTGATGATTATTGATGCTGAACACACTTTTCTATCTTTGTTCACCACTTGTCTATAATTCACTAGTCCTGCTTCTTGGAAAGAGATCCCTTCCAGCCTCCTCTACAGTATAACTATTCTCATTAAAAAATATCAATATATGTCTTGGTCTGTCTCTAAATTGGCCAAGTTGCCTGAACTCATACCAGTCCTATACTCCTGGTATCCAGAAATGGACATCCTCAACCTAGTTCTTCTTCAGATTTGCTGGGGTTGTTGTAAGTCCTTAATATTCCTTTATGAAATTTAGAATCAGGTTATAAGTGCCCATTTTTTTAAAAGTTAAGATTTTATTTGGATTATATTTAATAATTACATATCAATTTGTGAATAATTGACACCTTTACAATACTAGTACTTTCAATCCTTGAATATAATATGGGCTTTCCATTTACTTAGATTTTCCTCAATTTCTTTTAATAATATTTTGGAGCCTTCAGTGTATTTTATCATATTTTCCTCAATATTTGATATTTGGTGCAATTGTAAATGGTGTGTTTTATCATTTTAATTTTTCAGCATTTCTTGCTATTATATAGAAATCAAATTCATTTTTATATATTGAACTTGAATATAATGATTTACCAATTCTCTTACTCATTTCATTGGTTTCTCCATAGGTTATTTTCGATTTCCTCTGCACACAGCACATTTGTATGTGAATGATGGTGGCCTTAATTCCTCACACCCAATTTTCATTCTTTGTTGAGGTTTTGTTTCCATCTTGTGCTGGTCATACCCAGAACCACTGCCACTGAACTGGGCTGGGATGTCAGTGGCCCAGGTGAATATACCATAAATGAGGACCCTGGGCACCTGCCCAGGCTTCTGCTGGTACCAGGCTAAAGAGCTGCTAACACTGCCTGGCCCTGCAGGTGAGGGGGGCCCTTTCTTCTGGAGACAAAGACAGGTAGGCTGGAGACTGAGTCATCGCGACTTCTCCGCTGGTATCTGAGATTGGAAATAAAACACAAAAATCACCTATGTAATTTAAATCATACCTATTGTCTTCCAGCAGAACAAGGATTGTTGGTCTACCCTGAGCTTTGTTATTGAACCGGCTAAGCAAAGGTACCAGGTTGCAGGACCCAACAGTCTCCATGGAGAAGGTTTTCACTAATACGCGGAACCATCCATGTTCCCCTCACCTGGGACCCACAGTAACGGAGGCAGGGAAGCTGAGCTGGGGCTTCCAGAACCATCCATGTTCCCCTCACCTGGGAGCCACAGTAACGGAGGCAGGGAAGCTGAGCTGGGGCTTCCAGGGTCCACTCTGTCCCTGACTGAGCAGATCTTCCCCAGAACCCTGAGCCAGGCACTGATATGGGCTCTGGACAGCAGGGCGGCTGGGGGGACCAGGCAAAGTAACTAGGGCAGGGCAGGGTGGGGCACCTGGGCTTCCAGCTGCAGAGACCACTCGCCTCCTCTTCTCTACACTCGAGCAGCCCACCCCGAGGTGGGCATGTCAGAGGAGGGCATGGGCTCTGCCTGAGGGATGAGTCTGTTTCCTGGGTCACAAAATTTAATCCCCATGTCATTCTGCCTTAGCAATTACAGAAACTCAGCCAGATGGCATTGGCCCAAGCCTGTTAGGAACAAAACCGAAGCCTGTGGTCTCTCTTTCTTTCTTTCTTCCTTCCTTCTTCCCTCCCTCCCTCCCTTCCTTCCTTCCTTCCTTCCTTCCTTCCTTCCTTCCTTCCTTCCTTCCTTCCTTCCTTCCTTCCTTCCTTCCTTCTTTCCTTCCTTCCTTCCTTTCTTCCTTCCTTCCTTCCTTCCTTCCTTCCTTCCTTCCTTCCTTCCTTCCTTCCCTCCTTCCTTCCTCTTTCTTTCTTTCTTTCTCTCTCTCTCTTTCTTTCTTTCTCCCTTCTCTCTCTCTCTCTCTCTCTCTCTCTCTCTCTCTCTCTCTCCCTTCCTTCCTTCCTTTCTTTCTCTTTCTTTCTTTCTTCCCCCAATGTTCTTAGATGTCACCCTTGTGTATAATTGGATGGAGCTGAAATGAGAAGTTGAACATAACTTTATCTTCTAGATTCACCTTTCACTTCCTGCTTAGCCATCGTTCCCGTGGGCCCGGAAGCTGACTCATCTTTGTTAGACTCGGTGATGGATAAGTAGGCCAGGAGGCTGGGTGGAAGGGCGACCCCCTCCACAGACGCGCAGGACCTGGGCACTGATCCCCAGCATGCAGATCCCATCTCCCCGACACAGACCATGGCGCCATCTGTGCTCTGTGACAGTGGGAGTATCTACTGGGACTGTGTACGAGAGTATCTACCTAATGGTCCTGTCTGCAGCATGAATAAGACAGAGCATTTAGAAGAGCACCCAGCACATAATGTATGCTGTTATTAACTGGATCATCAGCACAAGCATTCTGAGTGATTTAGGAGGGAACCACGGCGATGCCTTACTTGAGTTTATCCTAGTATATTTCATTCCCAGCCACAGTAGATTCTAGAGCTAGAATTGTTTTATAATCACCCCACAACTCTTGAAAACCTAATTATTTTGTCTTGATCTACACTAATTGCTCAGGCCTTCACTCAAACCCATCCAGACCTATTGATTGTATTTATTCTCATGATCCATATAAAAACTTTACCATATAATGGCTAAAATGTAACATTGCTCTCCTTCCTTCTTAATCCTCATTTTGCCTTCTCAATCTTTCCCTACCTCTAAAATACTTGCCTCATGACTCACAATGAGGAAAAGTCCCACTGTCACTCTGGGGCTACTCCAGCATAGTCTCTTCAGGCTTGTCACCTAGAGTCTTGGGAAGATGTCACATTAAGGAGCATAATCTCTTATATTGTATAAAGGGAATTTCATTTTTTTTAAAAAGCAGTATTTTATGAAATGGAGGATTTTATCTGTTCCTGGGCCAAGACATTAATTCAGAGTGTTATGACCTGATATTTTAGTGACAAAACAAAGAACAATAGAATAAAATAGAGTAAACTGAAACAGAACAAGAAAATACAGGGTAGGCAATATGGATTCATGGAAAGCATTGCTGCATGGATTTTTAGAATATATTAGACCTGTGTTATGTATAGACGTGCAATAATGGTCCCAAAATGCAAGGGTCACTGCTTTAAGGAATGCCTGCCACCCTTGGGGGCTTGCCTGCTTTTCCTATGATGGCCACAAGGCTTCAGTATTATTCCTGTGACCCTCACAATTTCTAGCCATTGGAGATAAAAGCAGGGAGAGTGACTGAGATAAGGCACTGGAAGCCGTGGAGGCCTGTCCAGTCCTGTCATAGTGTTAGGAGCTCAGTGGGAGGACAAGCAGCTGGAAGATTTACATGCGGTGCCCTGCCCCTCTCCCCCTCCCCGTGCCCACAGCTCCCTCTGGAGACATTTGGGGGATGGCCCAGGGATGTCCACTCTTCTAGAGAAGCCTTGTTCACTCTATTCAAAATGCCTTTTGTGACAAAGTGCTGTTTCAAGTCACATACCAGGTGGGATGAGATGTCGAGGGAAGGACTAGAGCTACAGGAAGAAGTGTTCAACCTCCAGGTAGTAGTTGACACAAACCTGGTGGATTAATAGATTTAATTAGGTACCGTGTATTTATCATGGAGAGAAATGCAATCTACCAGGCTTGCTCCTGGAAGGAAGACAAGGTTATATCACAGTGAGAGGACTATTCATTTTTTGTCAAATAGATTCTTTTAATGCAAGGCCAGATCACCTCCATTAATAGCATTTATTTTCTTTGCACTCACACTGCTGAGGAGGGTGCACCCTGAACTGGAACCCAGAACTTGCACGGCTTACGTGATTGTGTCAGTGAGGAGGAGAAGAACTGTGTGCTGGTTGGGAGGGGCTGCTTGAACACTGAACGTGGTTTTGTGAAGATGAGGCTTACGTCACAACACTGTCCACAGCATTCAACATAAAAATGACAAATGGTTTCATACCCAGAAGGAAGTGACTCCTATAGCGACCCAGTAAAGGGGCAGGGGGAGGAGGAGGGTGAGGAAGAAAAGACACAAACTATAAAATCAGGAATGAAAAGGGGGAAATCATTACAGAGATTATAATAGCAGAAGAAGACAAAAAAGATCAAAGGAGGATATTATGAAGAATTTTATGGCAATCTATTTGACAAAAGTAATAAATCTGTGATGAAAATTTTTTTCATTACAGAAAAAAATTAGAGCATATTCTCTTATATTGTATAAAGGGAATTTCAGTTTTTTAAAAAAGCAGCATTAGAAAAAAACTAATTTCATATTTGTTTGACTGAGAACTTGGTACATTACATCAAAATTATACAAACTTGCAAAGAATCAAAAAGAGGACATACTCACAGATTTATTATATAAAGCTAAGGTAACCTCATATCAAAAACTAATAATGACACTTGCAAAGAGGAAAATTAAAGTCCAGTATCTGTCCAAAACACTGACACAAAGATACTTTAAAAACTAAGAAAGAAAAAAGTGTAAGTAAAAGAAACAAGAAAGACAAAAAAGAAAATTAAATCCACCTATATATCTGTACCTAGGTAGAAATATCCATCATGACCAATCAGAATAAATTCTAGGAATGCAAGGCTAGTTTAACATTAAAAAGTTGATTTACATAATTCACTATATAGACAGAATATCCTGATATTCCCAGAGGCAAGTGGGCCCAGGGAAGTTTCCTTCTATGATTTGCTGGTTCCCAGTGGCAATGATCTTTGTTAAGAGTAAGATCGCAGAGGTGGGGTTCTGGTCCTATGTGAGGCTATCTCAGCGGAAGTTGCATGAATATTTCAGAGTGTAAAGGTATGAGCCATGAATGCACACCTTATTTTGGGAGACTTTGACCCTTAGGAGCCCCTCTACAGCCCAAGTACCAGTGAGGGACCATATCCTGCTGAGGTGCCCTCCTGCTGGCCGGTGCGGGGGAGGGCTGGTGCTAGGGTCACTCTCCACAGGAAGGCCTGTGCAACTGTGTGGACGCTAGTTTTCAGATTGTGGGTGTAACAGTCCCAGTAAAATGTCAGGAAAAGAAACAGGAGCCTTTTGGGCGAGGGGTAGCAAGGAAAACTGCATGATGCACATTTGCAGATAGTTGTTTCTATCATGCTTGGTGGTTATCAAAGAAGGACTCCTAATGTCCACCCTCCTTGCTCAGCACACGCACGCACACACACACACACACACACACACACACACACACACGCACGCGCGCGCGCGCCAGGTCCACGAAGGGCGGTGAGGGGGAGCCAGTCATGGTCACAGGCCCTGGAGTGAGGCTGGGCCAACAGGAAGCACCAATCAAGCCACCAAGAAACCAGACTTCCACCCTAAGTTCAGTGCTCAACGTCTTTTCGGCTTTGGTCAAGTCCCTTCTCTCCTACGAACGGCGGTTTGCTCCTTCATAAATGAGGAAATTGAACTATGCTGTAAGATTCCTCTAGTTCTTCATTTCACGAGTCTGTAATCAGGTAGTAGTAGCTCTTGAGATTGGAAAAGCTGCGTTTATCGATTTTGACCACAAGAGGGGGATACGAGATCGTTCCGAAGGCTGGTGTTTTCATTTATTTTGTCATTCTGTACTGGGGCTCTTGGGGCTTTAATTTATTTGGTTATTCTCGATTTGGTCACTAGAGTGCGCTCTTGCCCTTGCTTAAAACTGACAAAGGTAAGGGACAAGAATTCTTGGATTTCTCCATTTTCCTCATCATCTGTGATTATCAGGGAAAGCTACCTTTTCCCCTTTAATAATATATCAACAAAACCTCTTACAAAACTCTTTTAAGAGGGAACATTGCAAATAATAATCTCTCGTATTATGTAGTTGTAACTGTGACATTCAGTGCTACTGATATGATATTCATTTAAAAATGATTAGAATTCTACATTTCTGTTCATCTCAGCATTAGTTATATTAGGGAAAAATTAGATACTAGCCAAGAATCCAAAAATAGAATGGTGGAGGAAAGCATAGGGTTCTTTTAAATAAAAGGTCACTAAAAAATGATAGTAATAACTAAAAGTAATGACATTAGAGAGGCTTACATATTGTTGAGTGAAAAAAAATGAAGATAAAATTATTGTATTTCAATCTTGACTATACATACACATATAAGGAAAGATAGGAAGGAAATAACCCAAAATTTTAGAGAGTCTATGTTGAGTGATTATCAGTTGTAATTTTTCTTTTTAATGTTACAAAGCTTCTCAGTTTTCTCATCTGGACTGATCATTACTTCTGTATTTTAAAAGAAAAATTTTTAAAGAAACAGTGCCATTTACCTTCCGATAGATTTTGTTGACCCCTCGTATGTGTATTTCTGGCATCAGCAAACATTGAACACCTCCTTGGCCTCATCCACTCCTTGGCTCTACCTTTAAAACACCTGTGATAAAGATGTCTTCCTCCCTCATCTAACCTAGTATGTGTTTGGTTTGTTCTGCTTATGATAACGTTTCTGATAGGAAGCCAACGTCTGCCTCCTCTAAGCTCCGCCTGTCAGTTCAGTTCCACTTCTGACACAAAGCCGGTGGCAGAAATCCCCCAGCTGGAGGATGGCTCTCATGAACCCTCCCTGTCCTTCATAGGTTCTCTTCTCCAGGCTAAATAGTCACCATCGATTCATTCATTCTGTTAATATTTAGGGGCCAGACATTGTGCTAGACCCTGAGATTTAGCAACAAGCTGAGCTCAGATCTACTGAAGGGTCAGACATGCTAACCAGTGATTTTACAGTGGGTGTCACAGCTTCCATAGCAGTAAGCAGGGGGCCCAGCAGCACATGAAGAGGCATCTCTCGGGACTAGAAAGGTAGACAGGCTGCTCCAGAGACAGTTTCTCAGCTGAGAGCTGGAAAGAATAAGAAGGGAGAACCGTAAGAGTGGGGTGTGGCAGGGAAAACTCTGGGGAGGCAGGAGGAGGATGCACAGAGGCCCAGAGCGGAAGAGCAGCCACTTTGGGGAAATGCACTTAGGTCTTCATGAAGCTCTGCTTTGTCAGGGTAGTTCTACACTGAGAGCTAGTTAAGGGCAAAGACTCTTTTATTAATTTTTATTTCCTTCCTTTGTCTATCCTAAACACTTTGCCCAGTGCATGGAACATAGTAAACCACAACAAATTCTTGTTGGACGCATGAATAAACACAGTAACCCTTGTGCAATCGGATGAGGGCTACACAGTGTAGCAATGCCATCTGCCTCTGTTTGAATACGGTTCTTCAGTTTTCTTTCTGTTTTAATGTAGATGTCAGCACTCAGTGATCCCTTAGCCTCCCCAGATACCAGAGAAGGTACAATCATCGTCATGTACTTGGACTCTGTTTTCATCCATTATATCATTATTGATCTCGATTGTCTCACAATGTAATGCTCCATCTTTCTTCTCTTCAGTTTCAGTTAATTCAGTCATGTACCAGGGAATGGAGCCCATGACATAAATTCATAAGTAAGACTCCCCAGATCTGTAGCTTCTCTCCTGTGAGTCAGCCACTCTTTGTGGGCGGAGTCTATGCCATGAGGATGTGTGTGTGTGTGTGTGTGTGTGTGTGTGTGTGTGTGTGTGTGTGTATTTTCTTTCCACTGACAGCCGCAGGGTAGGCCTGTGTGCCAGGCAAGAGTTCAAAGCAGTTGGAAAAAGATGAGTAGTGAGTTCCCAGTATACAGGGCAGCTACCACCCCAGGGCCCAGCAAAGGTTGGGGTGCACAACGCAGTTCACAGCAAATGAGCATTTGGTCTCACGTGCCTCATGACCCTGGGACAAAGGGCTCACCCGCCTGCCTGCGCAAAGCATTATGGTTCTCTGTTCAGCAGCAGTGAAGGACAATTTCACCCTGTGCCAATCTGTACAGCTACCCAGGTGTTTTTCACAAATTAGAAGCAGAGGCTGAGACATAACAGCACAGTGATTTCTTTTTTGAATCATTTTTAATGTGACCTCAAGTGATAGTGTGAATCAAATAGTGCAGACCCTCAGAGAACTTACAAACATTAGTTTGTAACTAACAGATAAATGGAAATATGCTATATTGAAATTCAAAAACTTCATGTGCTAATATAGGTAAGGGGAGACCAGATAAACATTTTAAGCAACCACAAACTTGCCACAAACCAACAGTGTGGTGTGGCTGTAGGCTGACCTCTTAAGCATCTCTTTTTTAAGAGACACTGCCTAATTACTGTAACTTAAAATGCACTTTAAACCAGGGATTTCCAAATAAAATGTGTTTGGAGAGTAAAAAAGTTTGCTTTCCATATTATATGAAAGTCAGCATTAGGAGCTACAGATATTTAACCAAAAGAAGACTAAGCTTAAAAGTGGACATATTCAGCTAGTTGACCAGTCATTTGAGAGACTGTATGGATATATTTGACATCATTCCAGGGCATAGAAGGAGTTCAGGGGGTGAAACTTATTGGGAAACCAATTTTCATTCAGCACACAGACAAAACCCCTTTGAAATGGAGCTGCCCACGGTGGGTGAGCTGTCCCTAAAGAGGGGTCCTCATGAGACTCTGACCATCAAAATGTGATGAACGATCACACATTCCTACTGGAATAACACAAAACTTACACAACTAGATACTAGATAAGAAGGATTTTCTTTTATTATGAATCTCTCTTGTATTTTTCCTTTCCCTTCCCTCCATTTAGTCAGGGATCTGACTCTCTTTTATTATCTTAAGGAGGCAGTGTGTGTTCTGGCAGAAAGAAGGACTGACTTTTGTTTCCAAAGCCTAAACTGATAGAACTTGCAAGGTCCAAGGAACAGGGAGAGACAAAAGAGCAACATAGTGTTTTTGGCTTTTTTATGTAATTGGGGAAGTAGGCAGGGGTGGCCAGAGGAGACACATTCAGTATTAGACACCACACTATAGAATTTCTCTCGCCTAGTGCTAACAAAATTATAAAGGCCAATAAAAAATGACAAATGGCAATCAAAGAAGGAAGGGGGCATTGGCTAATACTAAATCAAGGAAGCTGGTGACTCAAGAGGAGAAAAAAGAAGATTTGCGGGAGAAACAGAGAGGGAAAACTCTGCTCAGCTCCTAACCCCTCCACAGCACCTCCAAATCCTGAGGATTTTCACTAATGCACAGAGACACAAACAACACTGAGGGGCACCCTCCTACGTCCCTCTCCTTGCTGATAACCCACGCAAATGGCTTTACAGCCGAGACTCAAGGATGAGCGAATGCTGGGGCGCACTTTCTCTAGCAGAAACCAAGGCTACACACTGAGTTAGGAAAGTGCTCCAAAGCCCCGGTGTCCTCCCAGGCTCACACCTTTTCCTGGCGTATGACACGGGAAGAAATCTTAGGACAAGTGCATTACAGCATTCTAACTGGTACTCAGACCCCCTCAGAGGGGCTTTCGCCAACCCTCTCTCCATTTCCAGAGCCGCCAGAAGCAAACTGGTGGTGTTAATGCCCTCCAATCAAAGCACGTGTAGCTGCACAAGCGGGGTTTATTGCCTGTTGAGTGAGGACGAATGCACAAGGCTGGGAAGCAGCAAACTGAACTGGAGAGCGAGTGGCTCACTGAGATGGGGTTAGGATGGGCTTACAGGGTCTGGGGTGTGTTAGGTGATTTGGGAGAGGGTTTAAGGAAAGGAGGCTTTGTTATGAGTTAGATATTGTTCCAAAGCAGGGCAATTCTAGGATTAAATATCTTCATTCATCTTACCTGAAGGATGGAGAATGATATTAAAGTTAAAGCTTTAATTATTGAAAGCTGTAATCGGTAAAGGAAGTCAAAGTTGTGGATGGTGAAGAACCAACAGGCGGCGATTCCTCCTGCCAGCATCCTCCCCAGAGCTCCCGAGGGACTGGCGGTCTGACTGATACATGTGAGTTCCCTGTGTGCAGTAGCTGTTTCCTTAACGTGGTTTACATTCCATTCAAGACTGTGAACTGCCAGAGAGCAGGGACCAGATGCTCTATAACCAGTTCCCACTATGCACAGGACAGTGGACTTAACATAATGTCTCCTTTTTGTTCTTACATCTGATCAAAGAAGAAAATGGAGTCATCCTGTCTTTTGGGAGGATGAATTAATATCCATCAAAGGATCAATAAACAAAGGGTCAGTGAACGAGTCACTTGTGTTTTCCAAGTCTGAGGCAATTGACTCTGTGCAGCAGGGTCAGAGAAGCTAAATGCCAGATGGATGTGCACCCCTTGAAGACGAAGGAGACACCCTTAAGGGAGGGCCTGGAAAACCGCAGGGCTGTGGGGAGTTGCATAAGTGAGGAAAAGGAAAGTAGCTCCTAATGGTTGGGATGTCTGAGAGTAAAACAAGGACAATGGCCTAAATAGTAGACTGGTGGGGAGATGGGAGGCAGCGTGAGTCTGCCATGACTGGGAGAGGCTGGGTGAATGTCAGGGAGGACTGAGTGTAAGGAGCTGTGGCCCCAGGGCACCAGGGCCAGCACAGGTGCAAACAGCGCTGCTGAACTGACACAGGCCCCTGGGTTGGGCCAGTAGCCATCAGACAGGGCAGGATGATGACCAGCAGGCAGAGGGGGTGATGGCAATGGCAGGGGTGACCCCCAGGGCACCAGCCCCCCACCTGTTCTCAGGACCCCCATGTTTGGGCTGAGTAAGTCTTCCTTATGACCCAGGGGCCAGACTTTCCAATGGCTTGAATTCTCAAGCAGCTCAATTTAATCTGCACAGTAGTTCCTTCAGTTACAGTTACATGAACTGATATAGAACGTTGGAGACAAATACGATTTTTCCAGGGTGGTAATTGCCTTTTTAAGTAATGATAATTGCCTTTTTAAAACAAGTTAATATTCTCATAATACTCTTTCTCTCTTTTGGTGGTTGGTCAAGCCAGACTATTTTAGTCACACTTTTAAATAAAGAATCAAATCTTGGTTTCCTTTCTTGGGTTAATATTACTTCCAGTTGCTATTTTTTTTTCTTGCTTTTCTCACCATTACAATTAGTTTTGTGCAAGGGCTGACTGATTTGCTGATTTTCTAACTACTTTAATTACTTGGTTAGGTGTTCCATGGAGGATTTTATTTTTCTTTTTAAAGTCTGGATTAATGCAACATATTTTACACTTGCAACTATTTTCTCCACATCCTGTATGGTCGCTGGTTTTATCTCTGGCATATCTATCATCTCCAGACAGTTATTTAGCGTCTCTCATTCATTTTATTTATGACTATGGAGTTACTGGGTATGCATTTTCCTTGTTTGGGTATTTTTTTGTGCTGGACTTTGATGGTGCACTATGTCCACATCTGAAATAAATAAGCAAACCAACCTCGACAGTGGCCCCAGGCTTGGCCTGCTGTAACGCGCAGTAGGGACCCTCCACAGGAGGTAAAAGATGGCTCCTCGGACCCTCAGGATGAGACCCCTTTGAGATATGATCCGAGAGAGTGCCCTGTCACCCATCTTCTTCAGACAAACCCTCAGAAAACTCCACCAAAATTCCTGAACCTCAATAACTGTGAATTTAAAAGACTCAGTCTCCTCCAGGGGCCAGGAAACTTCTCAACCCTCAATGCACATTAAAATAGCATTGTAGGCTCCTTTGAAAAGATCAGCGCCTGGGTCCTACCGAAGACCACAGAATTAGATCCCTGGGGGCGGGCCAACTCCCAGGTCTACCGTCACCTGCAACCAGAGAGGCCTGAGAGCCACCAAACCAGGCTACCTAAGGTCGCCTTAGGAGCTGCAGCTGCTGAGGAGCAATTCCTGACACCTGAGACCTGGGGCAGCAATGCTGGCTGCAAGGGCAGAACAGACAGTAGGGAAGGATGGCGACAACAGAGGGCCCACTGGATGATTGGCAGGAGTGGGGTCGGGTGGGCTTGAAGCCAAGTGTTAACATCCATCCGTCCCGCTGTGGCTCTGCCCTATCCAGCTTCTCTTACTATGTGTGACAATGGGCCAAATCGGTTTTACAAACCTGATTATTTTGAAACAGGCATTGGGTTTTTCTTTCAAAAACAGAATTATTTTGTTTGTCCTTTCCATTTTATTTCCTTTAGGCATTCTTACCACTTGGGGGTTATTTCTCCTTGACAAACTTTCAAGGCTGCCAATAGAGTTGTTAAAATTGCAGTACTGTCTAAATTATGGAAATTAAGTTATCTGCTTTCTGCTTGGCCTATTTCCCTAATTCTGGAAGCCTGTTCCCTGTTCCCTTTACTCAGCTGTTAATGACTTCCATTTGTGTCTGAGGTTCTAATTGTATCACGTCCTTCATGTACTAAGAAATGAAGTCTTTTGAGCTCTTCAATAGAAGAGTGCATCCAAATGCCCTGAGCTAACCCTGAGATATTGGGCACCCCTCTCCCTAGACCTCTTCCCTAGCAAGTGGGTGGGTGGGAGAATGACCCCAAGCCCAGTTTGGGGTGGTGAGGATGTGGGGAGGAGGGTCCTCCAGCTGCCCTTCTATGCTCTCCCAGCTTCCTCAAGTTTAAATCACACCGCTTCTGCATCTGGAAAACCTACTCTGAAAACCTTTCTTCCTCTCTTGCTTTCTAGCATATCTGATTGCTCCCCCCATCATCCTTCCCTCCCTCCCTCCCTCCCTTCCTTCCTTCCTTCTCCCCCCCTATCTTTTGCTTTCTCTACCTATTATATTTAGCATGAAAACCTGGGCTGAGGAATCCAGCAGCTTATTTGGGTCATCACAAAGTCCAAGTTGAAATCTCTCCATTTCATTGTTTTCTTGATCTCTGATCACAGTTCTGGATTCACAGCTATCAGCAGGAAAAATTTCAGGGTTCTCCTCCTGATTTGGCCAGGACCAGAGACATTTCAGAGAGATTCCAGGGATAAGGTATTTGTCAGTAACAGTGGCTCGAGCCCTAACTGCAGATAATCCCAAGGGTGGTGTCCTTCCTGTCTGCAAGGGGACCCTGCTCTGCTGGGGTCCTACTGCTTCCACCTCCACCAACTGCCCTTGCTCATGACCTTGAACATGCTCTTCCAGTCAGATGATTCTAGTTGCAGAAACTGAGCTGAGCCTGCTTCCTCTTCTCACAACTCTGCATAACACCTGCTGTCCCGCAGTCCATCCCTGATGCCCAGTCTGATTTAACACTGTTCCTACAGCAGCTGACCCCCGTCACCACACACAACCAGGTACAAGTGCTTATAAATCACTGGTTGTGAGGGCTGAGGGAGTCCTTCTTTCTCTGTCTCCTTGGAATTGCTCTCTTTGTGGGTGGGGGTGGGATGGGGAGATGCAGATGGCCCGTCATTCTCCAGCTGCATCTGGTCCATTGCTGAGAGCAGCTAACTCATTGTTCCATCCAACATCAAGTATCATTTACCATCCGTCAGCTCACGTGAGGTCACACCCTCAACACTTCTCATAATCTTCCAGCCCAGCCCACGGTTATTCAAATTGATAAGGGGACAGGCTGATTATAAACACATTCTTCCACCATCACAGGGGACAGCAGCAGGGGACGCTGGCTGGTTTGGGCCACAAGCATCCATTGCCCCTGATTTTGGCATAACTGCACTTGACGGCTGTCTTCGGGTGTGTTCCCTGCCGGCTCCCAGCCTTGTCTTCTGAGGGCGGTGCTGATTCCAGACGCTGCTCCCAGGGTGGGACTGTGACCCATGCCGGATCAACCCGAGCCTCACATTCCCTTGGCCACAGTGATTGGTTCTGGAGTCAAGCCACATTTGAAGTCACCCCTGAGCTCTGTCACACGAACCTGGTGTCTGGGAGGGTGCTCCTGTGTAAGGCCAGTTGCTGGGCCACGGGAGCCCCGCGCTGGCTGAGCAGCTGGAGACTCCTGGGGAGGAGGCGTTCATGAGGTGGGGCGAGGCAGGATGCATGAAGGCAGGGTACAGCCACAAGTGGTTACCAGAACGTGCCTCCAAACCTGCCCAGCCACCAATCCCGGGCCCAGGACTCTGACTCCCTTCTCATCTGGGCCCTTTGTGCTCCTATTTCCTTCATGGCAACCACACAATCACACAGTCCCAAGCGTGTCACTTTCTGAGTCCAGGCTTGCCTGGGGTGCTTCAGTCTGCTTTCTCCCTCCACAGCCCCTAAGCGGTGGCCAGCCCCCACCCATGTTCCCCGTCTTAGGGCTCCCACAGATCCTCTCGAGTGAGTTAAGGAGTTAACAGCCGAGACTGCGGTTCCCCACACAGCTGTCCTCAGCTCTAGTAGAGCACAGAGACACTGGGTGACAAGGATGGGACACCCAGTCTTGGGCCACCCATAGCACTCCTCACTTTGGCCGTGGGCTCTACCCCAGCCCCAGCATTTTATCAAATTCCCCAGATGATTCAGTGGGCAGCTATCCAGCATGCAATTTCTGGGAAGGCTCTGAGCATGGCTCTCTGTAACTGCTTGTTTAATTTAAGAGGAAGCCCAGACACAAACACACAGAGCTTCACGTGGCAGTGCAGACAATGTCCCGCCCTTTCTGACCGTCCCTCTAGTGGTTCCCATTGTGCAAGGAAAGCCTAGAAGGCTCTGCATGTGGCCCCGGCTTTCTCCTTGACCTTCATCTGGAAGCACACGGCACACGGAGCCAGCCCCCTGGCCGTCATTCCCCTCCGCCTGCTGGGGAGCCTCCCTTCACATGCCCAACTCCTGCGCACCATTTGGTTTGTGGCACACATGTCCCTTCCTCAAAGTGACCTTCCTTGGCCTCCCCAGCTGCAGCAGGCTTCCTTCCCAGTTTGTTTCACATCATAGCTCTAAACAATATCTAAAGTCATCTTGTTTTTCCATATGTGTGCATTTATTACCCATCTCCCCAGGAGGCACAAAACATATCCCAGAATGTCAGCCTGAAGAGGACAACAATCCTTTCCTTTCTTTCACCTCTATATCCTTGCACTTAGAGCTTGAGAGGCAACTGGCGCTCAGCAAGGACCACTGGGCGGAAGCATTTCCAGCCCCCACGAAAATGCCAAATTCTACCACCAGGTGGCAGCACACGCCAGATCAACTGCAGGCTCCCTTCACCCGCAGGAATATGCACTCTGGGAAATCGGGAGATTTCCACTTACTCCATCCTTCACATCTTCTAGAGAACCCAGAGGCAGTGAAGATCGGCTATCAAACCATCAAAAAGGAGTTTAGGACTTTAAACCCTCCCTGCTTAGCCATAATTGTCCTCTCTTAATAATGGGCATGTTAATAGTCTTCCCAAATATCTGGCATCATTTAAAGACTGGCTGCAAAATAATGTAAAAGGAAAGATTCCAAATGTTTCACAAATAAAGAGCATGGAAGACTTTTTAGACCTGAGGATGGAGATCAATGTTTTGCAAGGAATTGAGTTAAGGATGGGGCATAGGACCTTCTAGCTTACTGACGTTGATTGGTCAACTACCGTATATCTGATCAGGTTGCTGAGCATAATTGGGGATATAAATATAAAACAAGTTTGTACCTTCCTTGCCACAAATAGGCTTTACTACTACTACTACTAAACTGCAATTGTAAGGTCCTTTATTTTTTATGAATTTTTCCTCTTCCTTTGGGAAGACAAACTGAACACATGAAACCCTAAAGTTTGGTAATTCATATAGTTAAACATTAAGATAGTGGCATGGGAAGGTAACAGAAAAAATGGCTTGGAGAAAGAAGACCTGAGTTCAAATCCAGCTTGGGTATCTGCCAATCACTCAATCCCTAAGTACCTGGTTTCAGTGACCAGCTCTGGGCCCCACCCACAGCTGATGCTCTGTCCCTGTTTGTCGAACAAATGGGCACATTTGTAAAGTGAGAATGATAACATAATGCGGTCCCTGTGAGTGCAGGGATTAAATGATCATGAATTAAAACAGCCTTGGTACTTCATACAATACTATGATATATTTTGTGTATTATTATTAAAAGCTAATTGTAAGGCAAAACAATAAGAGCCTGAAGAAGGAATGGAGGGGTCATTGTGCACTGGGGGTCCCAGGGAAGGCTTCTGAGAGATGGGGAAGGGAGACGACACCCTAAGCCCCCTCCTCCATCGGTGCCCAGGAACTGCCCAGCCATCAGGAGCACACCTTGCCCTCGCTGAGGGGCGGAGGCCAGAAACACTTCCCTCACGGCCATGTCTTCCCCACATAGCCCAGAGCTTTCCACCAGGTTGGATCTAATCATATTCCTGGTAAGACTCCCTCCCCCACCACCTCACTCATATTAGTACCCTCAGAAGGGCCCTTGATCCACTCAGAATCTTATTATAGCCTCTATAATCATTACAGTTATGACTTTGACAATCATTATGAGGAAAATCATGCAAATGCAGCAAAGCAGAGGAAGGAGGGGACCCTGTGGCTGTGAACAAAGTTACTGGGCCAGCACTCAGAGGGGAGCAGCATTGGCTGCACCCCCCAGGCTCCCTCCCCGCACACAGGGAGTAGCAGAGGTGCAGAATAACTGTATCACCATTGGAGAAATCCCATTCCTCGCCTGCCCTGCCCAGCCTGAGCCATCCTCCTTTCCCAGTGTTGCCGGATCCTCTCGCTTCCTCTCCACCCCTCCGGGACTGCCCTCATTCCCCTAACACCTTGACACCTTGCACCTGGATCATTGTGAGAGCGTCACCACCCAGCTCCCAGCCCAGAGCGAAACCCTCTAGTGAAGCCCCCAAAGGGTCTTCCCCAAATAGTTGGCCTCATGTTCCTCCCCTGTTCAAGGCCAGCAGGAGCTTTTCATTGTTGAGGGAATATATGTTGAGTCTTCATCAAGCCTTGAAAACCTTCACAGACTGGCACTACTTTGTCCCATGCAGCCCCCAGAGAGCCAGGCAGACCCCTCTACCTGCACACACACCTGTCACACACGTGCTTCTGCCTGACTGTTGGGAAAGGCCGCAGAATCTTTCTGCCTGACTCTCAAAGCAGTTCAAGCCCTGGCTTAGACTACCTCCTCCAAATAGTTGTCAGTGTTGGGATTCTTCTCTCTTCCACCCTTCCAAGTATTTTGTTTGTCTTTAGGATACCCTGACTTGGCTTTGAGCTACTAAGCTCCCACTGTTACTTCCCTCTGATCTACAGTCCTCAGAGCTCAGGGTCTATGCCTGAGTCACCTCCCACTCTAGTTTTCAGCACCAGAACCTGAATAAACATCTGGTGAGCTGATAGTGTATTTCATCGCCTCCCTCTGATTTGCTCTTGCCTTCACCCTGTGAGATGAGTGCATCTGGGTTGACCAGGGGTGCTGCTCATGGGCAAACAGGGGCCAGACACTGCGGTCTGGGCCAGACACCAAGTGATGGAACCCTTCACAGAGCCAAGCTCCGCACAAAAGCAGCAAGGGTGAGCCTTTCCCGGGCAGCACACCGTGGTGGGGAAATGCCTTGGGTGGCACCCATGAGTCATAATAATGAAGCACAGTGCTTAAGTATCCAGACCCTGTGTCTGGACCCTGGTTGTATCGTGTATACCTAGACATCCTGGGACGTTTTTGGACCTCTGAATCTGCTTTCTCCTTTAATAGAAACTTCACAGAATTGCAGAGGGTACATTAGATAGCATCAGATATCTCACATTGAATCAGCACATTCTGGTACACGGTGCTTTGTTGTTAAATGAACACTAAGAGCATTGAAAAACAACAGGCTCAGATTTCTCTTTTGTGCCTGGGAATGGTGCTGAGGAGTCCAAAGTACCAGACCAGAAGGAGGGGCTGGAAAAACATGCCCTGGTCATCTGAGCACATTGCCAAGATACCAGGCCACCCATCCGCATTTCCCAGGCATCAAGCTGCTGTCATTTCCTCCCCCATGCCCTGGGAAAGTGCACAGATTGATGTCATTCCATGAGCCACTGTCTCCTGTTCTCAGGCCCAGTCATGACCCTCACTAGCTATTTTATGTTCAGAGAGCCAGGTATTGGCATGTTGCATGCGGGCTGCTGGGTGATGTAGGCACACAGATGAGAGCAGCTTGCTCAGAAATGGCTGCAGCCAGTGCATGGGAGAGAGGCCTCCTTCCTCCTCTGAATCCAGAAAACTATTAACTAAATGTAAATCCAGTCACACAGATAGGAGGCAGAAGAGAGGGGGAAAGGAAAGAGAAGGTTCCAGGTGACTGGGAATCAGCAGAGACCCACTTCCTAGGCAGTAGCTGCAGAGACTTAAGAGTTCACACTCTGAAGTTAGTCTGCCCTGGTTCATATTTCTGCCCCTTCATGTCCAACTGCACAGCTTTGGGTAAGTTATTTAAGCATTTTGCAACTCATTTTCTCACTTGTAAAGAAAAAGTACTGCTAGCATCTGTATCACAGTTGATAATATTGGATGAGGTTGTGCACATGAGGGTCAGCACCACACGGCATACATGGTAAATGCTCACTTGGCTGAGGGGCTGACAAGGATGGTGATTTGATCCTGACAGACTCAGTGAGTACTTTTGTTCCCATTTCACAGTTGAATAAACTCAGGCTTAAGAAGGTAAGTGTCCTGCCCAAGGTCACATGGTCAGTACATGGCAGATCTTCTAACTCAAGTGCCACTCTGTTTCTGCCCAGGACCTCGGACAGTGATCCAGACACTTCAAGGAGCTGGGGCCAGAATGGACAATCCTGGGAAATCAGAGGACAGGAAGGACCCAAACCAAGAACAGCTGAGCCTCACAGCCAGGGGAAACATTAAAATAGCCAAAGCATTGCACAGAACTCGGTAAGGCATGTCTGCCCAGGAAGTCTCTCCATGTGCTAGAAACCGCCAACTTCTACATATTTAACCACTCTCCCCTTGCCAGATTTGTACACCTGAGGTTGTTTAATTCATGAGAAGTCTTACTATAAGAGGCAGGTGTGAGGTTTCTTCTGGGAGGAGCCCAAAGTCTGTGGGTTTCAACAGCAAAAGCAGGGAGTTTCTAATCTTGCCCCAGGACTGTTTCAGGCAGGCCTGAGCTGCAGAAGAAGACCACCTCTCTAGGACCCCCACTGATGGGCAATTGTGCTACCCCAGGTGAATGTTCAGTGGAAAGATCAAGGCAGTATTTATTGGCCAGCTTATTCAAGGGCCTGTGGTCAGGACCTGCAGCTGGTGTGTATTGGGACAAAGAAGAAGGGGTGAACTGAGAATAAGAATGTGCTGAGCTGTGGCACTCATCACCCTTTGATTCTTGTTGTCGTGTCTCTGAGAGCTTGCCCTTGGCTTGTCCTTGCTCTGACCTTGGCCCCCAGTGATAGCATGCCTGTCAAATGAGCAGAGGGAAGGCACCATCCTTCCCCTGAGTCTGTCAGCACCCTCGGGCAGCTCCCCACCTGTGGTTCTTACGAGGACCCTGAGAGGCACTGCCAGCAAGTTAACCCCTGATACTCACAGGGCTCTTGTGGGGCATCCAGCTAATGCACAGAGCACTGTAGCTTCTGAGCACAAATGCTGTGAGTCCCTCACAGTGCCACATGTGGGGGTGAGGGGGGGCACTGGAGAATGAGGAGGGGTTCTGCCAGGTGCATCCTGGGACAAGGGTCAGCCCTTTGCTTCCTGCTTCTCGTCCTCCTGCAGGGGCTCCAAAGGGAACCAGAAGCTGGGCCCCGTGTGGCATCTGCTTGGATTTTTCTGGCTGTCACGCTCACTAGCTCCTCTGAGCAGAAGAACCAGTTACAACATTGTCAACAGAGCTGGGGCTTTCTCAAAGAAGACGTAGAATGTAGGACCAGCTCAGCTCCCTGCTAGCCATGGGTGTTGGCAAGTCATGAAATAACTGTCTCCTGGGAGTGGGGCAGTGGACTAAATGACAGGGGGAACATGAAAGGACCTGGGTGGTACCTGGCACGTTACAGGTGCCAAAAAATTGTGGTGATGGATAAATGAGAAAATACGTGCCAAGTGCCTGTCACAGGGCCTGGGTTCATGAATGTGGCTACTGCAGGTACTTCTGACCCACTTTAATCCCTGGGGCAGCGTCCGTCCAGCATCCTCACCCAGAAGCTGTCCTGTTTGTCCACTGTGACTTCCCCCTCCCTGTGCCCCGACACCCACCCACTGCCTCTGCTCCCTCACCAGGCTCCCCGAAAGCCCCAGGCTGCCTGCCACCCAGGGCTGAGCGTGGTCTCCTGGCATCCTTGCCCAGCTGGGCCCTGGCTTCTGAAGGATCTGCCAAGTCTGTCTGGACAAACCCTGAGTCCCACCAAAGGGCCCCATCTGCCATCTATGTCTTTCTCTTGAGTTGGGCACGGCTTGAATCATCTCTTGTCCGTTCTGAGCACATTCTCCAGCAGAGCTATCCAAAATCTCCAGCCCTGCAAAATTCAGCCTGGGCCTCCCTTTTTAGCCAGTGACTTCGCCTCCCTCGTTTCATGAGTCAGGGTGCTGGGATGAGCACCTTCCTTCCTCCCATGAGGGAGAACCCACAGACCACACTGCACGGAGCTGGGCAAGGCATCTGGAAATCAGGGGCCCAGGGCCAGGCCTGCTGCCTCCTGGCCCAGGAGCCCAGAGTGGGAGGCGAGGCCAGTGAAGCGGCACGCTGCTGCTACTCGGGGAACCCACGTGCTCATGCCCTAGGCTGACCTTTAATAACTATTTCTTATTGTTTTCAAGACCACCCCAAGAGTGCTCGTGCCCTGGATGAAGACTCCACTCTCTGCCATCTGGACTCCGTGTTTGGGAAGGAAGTGAGGAGAGGAGACTTGCCCGGCTCCTATAACCCGGGTAATATACCAGCGATAACCCAGGGCCCTGGGGAGGAGGTGAGGGCCTCTGGGCTGGTTCAACCCCACAGATTTGTCCTGAAGAAAAAAGACTAAAGGAGGCACAGGGCAGGTAGGAGGGTATAATCTGGTGGTCAGAAATCAGGTGTCTTCAGATGTCATAGCCTCCAAAGCCCTGTGCCTTCCAGGTTGATTGGGCTGCAGGCCACAGCTCGGCTAGAAGCACCGACGTCTGCAGTCCTCGGGGATGCCAGCGCCGGCCTGGCTCCCCTTGGCACACTCATATGAGGAATGGGAAGCAGACTGGCAGCTCTGCCCCTAGAGGAGACAACCAGAGGCCAGGGGCGAGGACCTGGGGGCAGGAGGCCTGCAGGACTGTGCGCTGGGGCTCCCCTGCACACTACATGTGAGTCAGGAGCAGGACCTACCAGGCTTCAGTTTGAAATTTGGAAGTGGGCCCAGATCAGTGGTCTCCAACTTGGGTGGGCATCAGAATCATCACTGAGAGGGCGGTTAGCACACAGATGGCTGGATGCCCCCCTGCATGTGCACACACATACATACAAGCCCCCACACACACACATGCACGTGTACAAGTTTCAGATTAAGCAGGTCAGGGTGGGGCCTGAAACTGCACTTCTCACCTAAATGAAAATTTCTTCCAGCTCTGAGATTTCAGGATTCAGTTTCCAAGAAGTACATCAATAGGAAGAGGAAATTAAAGCATAATGGAGCATTTTAGAAGAAAAGGAGAAATCTCCAAACCTTTAACCCAGCTTTGACCACGAGCGGGTGCCTGAATGCCTAGCAGGAGGGGGCAGTGGGCCTAATGGGGCTGCTTGCTCCTTCCTTTTGCATTCAGGGTTTCTTCCCATTTGGTTCTCACTGGATTCTACATCTGAGACCATATTTCATGATGCCAGCTGCTTGAGTCTGTAATGAAATACTTTATGTGAAAGCGTTTTGAAAATATGAAGTATAAGGCAGGAAGGTTACTTTTAACATATGTTTGTATTTTCTGCTTTATCTCCTTCAAAACAGCAAATTACAATTGCAGTAAAAGGCAGAGATTAGTTGATGAGGGTTGTATGGGATGGAACTGAATTGATCTGAATTAAGTAAGAGTTGCATTATCCCCACGCCTGGTAACCAAAGGCTGAGTGGATGAGTGTGGGGCAGGAAGCCCGGGGCTGTGAAGATGGGGGCACTGCTGTCCCTGAGGACTGGGAAGTGGATGCGCCACGGTGCGGAGCACGCATGCAGATGCATGAATGCCATGGAGACCATCCGAGGACCTGGAGCCATCTGGAGACGTGGCCTTCCAGACTTGGGACCCTGGACTCTGGGCCCAAAATGGAGACTGTACTCAGGACATTCAGCAGCCGGGTCCCAGAATGAGAGCTCAGGCTCCCGGACCCCCGGCCAATGTCTCCTCCACCGTCCCCTCAACTTTCCATGGTCTCAGAGTTTCTTCCCAAGAGTACAGCAGAGCACCTGGCATGTGGACTGAAGCCCTCTTTATTTAGGTTTTTCATCTTTGCATAGTCGGCTGCAGCTTCCAGGCATCTACCCCGGCGCATCCTCCACACCCAGAAGTGTGGAGCTCTGTAGGGACTGAAAGTCTGACTGAACGTGGTTTGCCCGTGAGCCATGTCACCTTTGACCTTGGGATGACCAAGTTCCCTGCCCTAGGCCTATAGCTCTGAGGGCCTTGCTCCGAGCATCTGAGCCATGACTCCTCCCAGGAGATGAGGAATTTAAGGGGCACAGGGACAAGCCCAGCTGGAGCCTCCTCTCCACCTGGACCATGCTGCAGTACCCGTGCCTAAGGCTGGGGGCGGCATTGCAGGAGGGCTGCAATGGAACCCAGGATGCCCATTCTCCTGCCCAAAGCCCCTCAGGATTCAGGCTGGAGCTGGGAATGGTGGGGAGGCAGGCCTCACACCTCCCTATAAAAGTGAATTAAGTGCCAACCTCACAAAGGGATTACACTGAGTTTGTATTGAGAAAGAGGCTAAAGTGAAACTACTCAAGCCAGAGTCCTGACAAGCCTCTGGGCCCACCTCTGGGTCTGGCTGGAGGAGCCCAGCCAGGTGGGTCCGTGGCCTGCAGAGCCCTGGTCACTAAGGAGTCCCTGCCTGCTGGTGGAACTGTCCCACGTCACTCAAGGGCCCTTCTCAGAGGGGTCAGCCACACTCCTCACCGGAGTTGTTTCAAGCCACAGTCCCAGGTACTGCTGACAACACTTGTAAGTGGACTGCCAGCCAGAAAGGCGCCAGGCAGCTCAGGCTCAACGACACCACAACCTTGTCCTGACCTCTGCACAGGGAGAGGTAGGGCAGCAGCCCCAGAGGAGCCCACTGGGCAGTGTGGGGTGGGAACCCACCTGAGGGCCTGTTCCATGGGCATCGCTGGAGTTTAAACAGGCAGAGGCACTGAACTGTTAGTACCAATCAAATGCAAGTGTTGGATTTGGGTGCAAAAAATCAGCTGAACAAGTATCAAATGGGAGTGACCCCAACTCACTAGATCATTGAGACCTCAGAGTATCAGCATGCCATAAGCTTATAAGAGCCAATAGGCTGTTAAGACAAAAACAAAACCAGAAAACTAATACAACCTTAGGCTGCATCAACAGAAGGATAGGATTCAACATAGAGGAGATGAGAATGGATCAGGCCAAAATCTGATGTATTGTGTTCTGGTTTTGGTAGTACCTTCTAAGGTCATAATTAGAAACCAGCAGGTTCTCAAATCAGTAGAATGGTATGGTGAGGGGCTTGGAAAGTAGCCTTTTTTAAAAGAATTTTTAAGGCAATGGCTTTTTACTCTAGAGCCAGAAATCTGGGAGATTTCAGAGCCACCTTCTAATATTTGAGGGGTTGTACTTGAAAGCTCTTGCTTCAACTTGGGTATTACAACAGTGTGCTGGCAAACACATCATATGGATAGAAATTGACACAGCCTTTTGGGAAAATAATCATGTTCCTCAAGGTCAAGGCCCTTAAAAATCCTTCCACCCTTTGGTCCAGGACTTCTTTTGCCAGGAATTTATCTAAAAGAAGTAATTGGAATGTGGCAGAGATTTTCCTGCAATGATTTTTACTGCCATGTTAATTAGAATATTGACAAGTTAGAAACAAGCTAAGTTTCTGATAGTAAAGAAATGGGTACACACATTTTGATTTGTATATCCATGCTACAGAAAATTTGGCAACTGTTAAAAATATGTCTTCAAGACTAATGAAATGAAAAATGTTGACAACGTAAGCAATAAAGAATGAACTGGATAAAAAACCTTTAGTAAATATGATGCTGATTGTGTAAAGCACATGCATGCCCACACCTACACAAATAGGAAGAAATATACCAAAGTGCTAATAGTACCGATTATTGCATGTTATATTTACTTGTGTTTTTTCATGTCCATTTTTCTGTTTTTCCAATTTTCTGCAATGCATACATATCATCTTTGTTATCATAAGAAAAAGTATTAAAAATATTTGGAGAGTGGGGGGGACTTGGTGAAGGGGGGAACCTAGTAAACATAATGTTCTTTCTGTAATTGTAAATTAATGATACCAAAATAAAAAATAAAAATAAATCATTGTCTAATCCAAAGTCATGAAAATTAAAAAAAAATATATATATATATATTTGGAGAGCAGTGATGTGTTTAATAGGTGATACATCCAGGGATGCACCAGTAGCAGGAACTGAGGCCCCTGTCGCTATGTCCAGGTTCGCATGGGGTGGCAGGTTGAACGAGAGGGCTGCTAAGTGTGAGAATCAATAGGATGAAAAGGGAAGACGACATTTATTGAAGACCTGTTAGGCCAGTCTCCAAATCTGAGATGAGTCAAAATAACTCCTGTAATGACTGAAAGCTGTTAAGAGTTGAAGCTAGGATCTGAGTCCAGGACTTTCTGCCTCTCAAGCCCATTTTTAAAAAGCCTTCCCCCTCCACAGGTGCCAGGCCTGCTTAGGCACCTGTCTGTATGTCCAGCCTGCATTGCTTCCTGGGATTAAGGAACAGGTAGGAATCCTTGCAACTTGTTCCAGAGACTTGTCTCCTAACAGATTTGTGAAGCTTTAGGGTGGAGACCTCTCCAGGGTGGGATGTCGTCTGGGAGTGGCTAGAATACAGCTGGCTTCCAAGACCCCAGTGTCCCCTCAGCGCCAAGCATCTTGGGCACCATTTATCACGTGGATCAACATTCCAGCTGGTGGGCTCCCTTTCGAAGTCTGTCAATCATCATCCCTTTCTATCTTTGAAGCAAGAAGCTACACTCAGAGGCAAATCAACCATCCAAGTGTAAAATATCCCATTTTCTCCCCTTCCCTTTGCCAGCTTGCTCACCTGCAGCCATGTCGCTAAGGTGTCACAGCACAGAGCCCAGATTCCTCTCACAGACCACAGTGTTCAGCATGCCAAGGAGGCTGAGAGGCTCGCAGTGAACTGGGGGACCGTCAGGAGACCCAGACATCAAACTTGGAGCAGCAGGACATCTGTCTCCCACCAGCTTTGGACATCTGGGGGTCACTGAGTGCACAAGTTCTTGTTTTCTGGAGGGATAGTCAATGGGTCCCAGAAAAAAAACAAGCATCAAATGTAACAGTTCCTAGAACCTTCTGAGCATTGATGCATTCCTGAGCTGTCAGCTGCTGCTCCTTTAACCTCCCTCCCCACACTGGCTGCTCACATGCACACACACACACACACACACACACACACACACACGCACATACACGCCTTCCCCATAAGAGCTCTGAGTGTCAACTAATTTGAACAGATCCTGCCTCTAGCCAGCAAAGCATGGAGAGCAGAGGTTGTTTCCAAGAAAGTCTTGCTGAATGTGGGAGGTGAACGTTCTCAGGCTCCACTAGGAGGACCCCTGTTGTCCTACAAGACATAGATGGACAGCCTCTATTTGCAGGCACAAGTCTATCAAGAGACACTGCACTAAGGGCCAATGTCATTTACATAGTCTGTCAAGAAATAAATGTTCTCTTATCTCAGAACTGGGTGGAGAGAGGGTAGAGGGAACAGTACATTTCTTGTTTTCTGATATCCAGGAATTTAAAAGTAGCCTTTAGTGAGACACTTCATTGCCAAACTCCATGACATCACCTCCCGAGGATCTAAATATTCCCCTTAGAACAACAAAACTAAGCTAATAACCTGCTATGTTTCTCCATCTGTATGACCGTGGGAAGTTCATTTGACATCTTGGGTTGTCAGTCTTCAACTTTATAAAATGAGGCTGTGATCTCTAAGACACCTCCCAGACTTACACTGTATGATTCATCTTGACTGTGAATTAATCTAGACCAAGGGTTGGCAAACTACAGTCTCCTGGTCAGACTCAGCTCTTGACTATCATTATAAATAAAGTTTTATTGAACACAGCCATGCCCATTTGCATTTTCTATGGCTGTTTTTGAGCTACGATGGCAAAGTTGAGTAATTACAATAGAGTTAACCACAAAAGCAAAAATATTTACTGTCTGCTTTTTCACAGAAAATGTTTTCCTACTCCTGGCCTAGACCATTAGAGACTGGGATGGGTTGGGTTAGACAATGAGAAACCAGATATTCTGTAGGGACCTCACAGCAATACATTCAAAGGCTGAGAATCTATTTGTATTTTCAGCCTGCTGCACCTCTTGGGATCATGCAGCAAGCAGCAAACTTATGGAACATGTTAAGTAGAACTTCCTTGTCATTGTCCTAAACTGCTGCTTCTAAGCTTCAGTGAATGCTCTCTTGGCAAACACACCTTGCTCCCCCAACTCTGTTCCCTCCACTACACAGTACACTTCCATCACATCCCTGCCCACACTTCCTTTTTCCAGATTTTACTGTTTTTTTTCTTTTTTGGTCTGTTCTCAAGCAGAAACCTCTCCCTTGCTTTGAGTATTTTGTTTGCTCTTCCATGTCTGGATTCATTATGTCTCCTGAGAGCCTCTAGCCAGAACCAGGCACTTTCAAGAGCAAACTGTGGTTTCAAGCAAGGAGGAAGTTTTGGCCGTGGGGCTCAGGGATTGAGGGCTACACTCTGTGGACAGATCTGGGTTAGAATCTTGACTCTTGAACCTTCTGGTTACATGGCCTTCATCGGTAAGAGCCAGGCCACCTCTGTAACTCTAGGTTGGCTGTGTGCAGTGGTGAGCTGGTGAGACCTGGGCTCAGTGCAGAACCTGAGTGAAAGCGCACTCAAGATGTGTAGTGGGCTGGCGATGCTGCGCGTGGAGTCCCGTCCTCAGAGGGGCCTCCTGTGACTTCAGCTGTTTGTGAGTATGTGCAGTTAGATAGAGATGCCTTTCTCACACAGTCATGCATACATAGATATAAATGTATGTATATGTACGTATATTTATGTTTTTGTGGTAAGTGTGTATGTACACACAGTTGTATTATATAGACACATCTTTACTATATATTCTGCCTTATACACACACATTTATTTTTCATTCTTTACAATATATTTAAAACCAACAAAATTGATCTTGTTTCCTAACTGAGCACTGGGCTCCTTGTGGGGATGCCGCCTCACCCACCTTTCTGCACACTTGAGGGCTAGTGTGGCATACCTGTCTGGGTAAAGGGACCCTGAAGGTCACCAGAAAGTCCAGAAAAATTAATTCCAGTAGGATTTAAAGCTATAAATGAGGAGCTATAATTGCTTAATAAATGCTTGCGAATTCATGTCTGAAGTTAAATGGCTCTCAGAAGCCTTGTTTAAAAGTTATTTAGCCAACATTTATTGAACACCTACAATAATCCAAACCCTTCAAATAGAATATGTCCTTTGCATGCCTAAGTATTAGTTTATAGCTCATTAGCCATCTGACAGGGTAGCTGGGAGGGCAAGGGTTGAACAGAAATGTAATCCTGGAGTGTCCCAAGCCATTGTCACCTGGAGATAATGCAAGTCTGTGTGTCAAGGAAAGCCTGTGAGAACATGTTTCCACTCATAAGCACCTAATGTCTATGCTACATTTAGGAAATACAGAATAGCCCAGTCTTTCCGGGCACCTACCTCCATCTCCAGCATCCTGTGAGTACAGCTGGACTGATTTTCTCCTGAGCCAGTTACCTGGATGGCCTTGCCAGCAGCCCACCTGCTCCTTACCTGCAAGAGCCACAACAGCAGGTATTGGCCAGAAGGTGCTCTTGTCCCCAATCTCAGAGTCTCAAATGCAGACACCCCAAGGAACGTCATCAGAGGGCCAAGAGGAGCCCAGAGGAGCCCAGTATCCCCCACCTCAACCTGGATTTGCTCTGGGTAACTCTGAGTGTTTTAAAAAGCACAAAAGTTTCCAAAGGCCTCTGCTAGGGCTCCCATTACCCGTGAGCAGACCCCTATCTCTAATAGGGATCACACATTAATGACAGAGGCAAGTCCTCAGGAAGATTAAAGGCCTTGTATAATTAAAAAGATAAGAGCAGGCCTGGGAGAAGGAAATTGGGATTCAATTAACACGAGCACTCTCCCCCCACCCGCCCGCTATCAAATGTTCCACTCAGAAGTGCCTTCCACTTGCCGGGAGTGCAGGCTGAAGGGCTCTTATTTATGGCCTAGCTGGAGTTGGGCCTGGGGCCTTCCTAGGCTAGGGAGTTGTTTACCTAGAGCTCAAGAGGGGAGGGGAAAGCATCACAAATCCTGTAGCAGGAGGCAAAAGGTGCTTCTGACTCTTTCTTTCCTCATCTCAGCTCCTCTGATCTTCTTGACAGGGGAAGAAAAATACTCAATAGAAGGTCTATTTCCTTCCTCCTTCAGCCTGAGGCTGACACAACAGGCTAAGGGTCACTGCTGAGAAAGCTCTGTGGGGTTATTTGTGTTGGGAAACTGGGCCACTTCCCCCTTTCTGTCTTTCTCAGGTTTCCATGGAGGCAGAGGGAAGATAAGGTTGGAGAGGCAGCTGCTCACGTGCCTGCAGGGCTGGACACGGGGGTGCCGGGCTCGGGGACCCTGGCTCTTGTCAATCTTCTGAAGAACTCTGAAGTTGGGGAGAGCAGTTTGCTGAGGTCCATGGTGTAAGCTGCAGTCAGTGGGATGGGGACAGCATGGAGGCCCCAGCAAAGGACAGAAGCTGACATGGGGTCTTGGTCCCAAGGAGCCTTCACTTTAAGCCTTTAACTTTCCAGCGAACCAGCAGTGAAGGAAGACCTAGGCCCTGGGAACTTGTGGAAGCAGAGAGAGCGTGGAGGTCTGTTTGAATAGACAGGCTATGTTTTGAAAGACTGCTTCTCCTGAAGGATGGCAAAGCCAGTGGGGAGCGCCTTCTCCCTGCCCCTCTTTCCACAGGGGTTGATGGAACTCTTGGCCAGAATCCTTCCCACTAGAAAGCAGTACCCTGTCAGCTGCTGGGCCCTCGCAGCTGTGTGTGTGTGTGTGGCCAGGCCAGGGGGGCCGTGAGGCTGAGGATGGCCTTGAAGAAACCAACTCTGACATCTGGGACCAAGAAGACAGAAAACAGTACAACAGCTGGAAGGAGTGGAGACATTTGCAGATAACGTGTAATAATCAGGATATTAGTTCTTGTTTCATGCCCAGTTAATCATGTAGGAGCTCTATTCAAGGCTGTACATTAACTTTACTTAATATGCCACAGACACCTCCAGCTCAAGATGTTTAAAGCCAAACTCTGCATTTTAAACACCTGAGATCTTTCCTAACTCCCAGCAAATGCCTCAGATGATAGGACTGTCCAAGCCTCGGTTGTTCAATCCACAAAGTGGAAGAAAGAGTACCAGCTCTGTCTCCCTCAGAGCTGACAGAATCAGAGAACCCAGAAACAAACCCATTTTGGAAAATAAAACACGCGAGGCAGATAGCCAAAGCAGGGGACCTTGCCGCTCCTCTTCCTGTCCACCCACGGCAGACGCCTCCTCACGGACGCTCCAAGCAGGGGTTCCGGCTCACATGAAATGAGGACGCGGCAGCACTAAGTAAACCACGGTGGGCTGCACCTGCCAGAGGACAACAGACCAGTGCAAACCAGCGTGATGAGAGCTCGGGGACCTCCTTCAGATGCTGTGCACAGCCATTTCCACAGGGGCCCACTAGGGACTGAAACTCTATGTTGAGCATGGAACAAGGGGTTGACAATGAGAGCAAGAATTTCAAGCTAGATCGGGGATGGAGAGTGCCTGCCTAGCAGGCTCACTGGAGAGCTATTTGGAGCAAGCAGTGATGTGGTTACAGGAGGAAGACCTTGGAGATAATCAGCTATCTCCCTCATTTCCCAGAGGAGTCACTGAAATGGAGAATGAGTGTGGATGACAGCCTCCACAGTGGTCTCCTAGAATCTATGCTCATGTGTATCCCCCCTCCCAGATTGATTAGGGCCGACCTGGGTAACCAATAGGATATTTGTGACTGCTGGGCCTACATCTTTAAGCTCATTGTGACTTCTGCCTTGGGTCATTCACTCTGCAGGAAGCCAGCTGTCATGTCTGAGGACAGCTGAGCAGTCCTGTGGACAGGCCCACATGATGAAGAATTGCAGCCTCCTGCCCACAGCCAGCAATGAACCAGGGTCCCTGCCAATAGCCTGGTGAGGGCATCATCTTGAAAGCAGACTCTCCAGCCCCAGTCAAGACCTCAGACGACTGTAGCCCCAACTGATGTCTTGACTGTAGGTCAAATCCTCCCTGTTATGCCACTCCTAGATTCCTGACCTACAAAGACTGTGAGATAATGAATGTTTATTATTTGGATTTACTAAGGTTGGGGGTTATTTGCAATACAGCAATAGATAACTAACGCAGAGGGTATACACCATCAAATGATGTTCCATACTTTCACAGTGTATCCACAGTCATCTCGTTTCTCGTTTTATTCTTATCCTCTTCTCTCTGGCTTAAAGGTATAGAAGCCGCATGGAGGGGTAGCAGAAACAGGTGAAGAAGTCAAGATTCTAACTTCTAGTATTTTCTCGTTGCACGCAATCCAGCTGTTGAAATCACATTGTATAGGTGTCTACATCCTTAGCTATTGTCTAGGGCTCTGTTTTTCTGGATGATCGAATGCACAGATGGGGGCATTTTCACAAGTGGATTAAGGAGTTTTCGCAACGAGCTAAGCTAGCCTGAGCATTCCCAGCCACCAATCGACAAGCCTCCATTGAGCACCTGCCGTATGACAAGTGTCAAAGAAGCCACATCTGCAGGATGCATTTCCTAGAGGCACAGTTCAATAGAGAGCCAGGGGGTGAAAAAAAAGAGAAACGAAAAAATAAGAAAGCTATAACATTTGAGCTTGAAATGTCACAGGGAGCCAAGGAAGTTGTCTGATGGATTGCCCTGTCATCTCCAAGCCAAAAGAAAAAAAATTTTAGATCTATCAATTTGTTCCTGCCCTTTTAATCCAAACAATATTTTGCAGCATCAGAATGCAAAGAAATTATTTTCTTAGACATTCAACAATGTGTGTGGATTGCTGAACACTTCACCAAAAAGCAGTAAGTCAGAACTGCGGGTTGTTCAAATGTCTGCACATCTTTTTGATCCAGATAATATGTAAAAATATATTATAACACATATGGGAGCCTATGTGGCACCATATGTTCATATATTCATTCACTCGCTTACTCACTCATGGGGAGCCCACCGTCTATGTGACTCTGCCTTAGACAAAGGACATGAAGGGGCACCTGTGGACACATGGGTACAACTGCCCAGGTTGAGGACCACTGCTGCCCACTCTGGACCTACTCCTCCCTCTGGCTGGCTTTCTGATCAGTGGACATGTTTGCCAGCATCCTCTCCTTAGGTGTCCACTCTATGCTTCCTCAATCTGCCCTTTGGATCAAATGTTTGGTTCTTGGGCTCAAATCCTATTAAGTTACAGTAGGCTAAAAAAAACTCCCTTCCCTGACACAAAAAGATGATTGACTGCATGGAATATATGCTGCAGGAGCTGTGAGATGACAGGCACTGTAGGGTGGCTTCACAGCAAAGACTTCCAAGTGAGGCGCAGTGTGAGGGGGGTACTGCCTTACTGCAGGAAGTCCTGCCTCATACTCTGCTTCTGCCTCCTCCCAGCAATCCTTCCTGGTCCTGTCATCTGTCCCCTTCCCCCCTCCATCATACTCCATCCTCTATTTCAATGATCTGCCTTGTGTTTGAATTATCCACATGTGCATCTACCTCCCCCACTAGCTCGTGAGTCATCATTAGGCATGACTGTGTCTATAACCCTATACAATATCCAGCTTAGGGAATAATGAATCTTTATCGCAATGACTATCATTATCACTCTCATTTTACAGGTGATGAAATGAAGGCATAAAAAATAAAATAGCTTGCTCAGGGTCAGATGGCTACAACAAGGAAAAACTGGGATTTGAACCCATGTCATCTGACTGCAGAGCCTGCACCCGCAACACCTTAACAGGAATGGAAGGGATTTCTTGCTCGGGATTCCCTATCTGCCAGTCTAGGTTCTGTCAATTCTGTTTTCTGTAGGGACCCAAGTCAATAGATGGAAACTCTTTTTATATCCTTCTAAATGTATTAAAACAGCAAAGAGTGTGTTTTCTCTGAATTTCTACTTCTATGGGTTAAGTATATTCATTCTCTCAAGTGTTCCATCAGATGGGCTGTTTCTAGCTCCCTCACCATCTTGGTTATCCTGTTGAGTGCCCTTGAGTTCGTATGATTCTCAGAGAAGGTGAGACCTCCAAGTAAATAGAATACGTCAGGTGGGTTCAACCAGCAGAGAGTAAGATGAAATGATGGCTCCCTGTCTGAGGTGGAGCAGATGGCAGAAGACAGGCCTGGGGAAAAGGAGGTGAGGGGGATACTGAGTCAGGGGAGGAGACAGGAAACAGTGAGTCAGTAAAGAGTAAGGGAGGCAAGCAGAAGGGTACCCTCTAGTAAAAGTCTGATTTGCTCTGAAAAGGAAGGCGAAGGGGAGATTCAAGGAGCAGGAGAGTGGCTCACAGCATGGGAGTTCCCTGAGGGGGTGAGGTGCTGACTGGACTAAGAAGACAGGCAGATCTGCGGGCTTGGAGAGAGCAGCTCCAGGAAGAAGAAGGAGAGTTCTGGGAAGAGCAGGGCGACCTCTTGTTGTCATTCCTTGCTACCAAAGGAGAAGGAGGCAGTGTGGCTGTTGGGTGATGGGACTGACAACAGGTCAAGTAGCTCTTTACAGGCCAGGGGGTGTTTTCCAGCAGAGAGGAATGAGTGAACGAAGAGGAAAAGGCTGAGGTTGCTGGAACCAGTGTAAGATGGAGGGAGCAGGTGAGATGGAAGGTAGAGGAAGCACTTTGGATGTAGAGACAGAATTATCTTAAGGTTTGAAGTTGGGGAAGGGGGCTGATAATACCCCCACTTAGTGCTTTAGACAAAAGTTTTCCATGTTCACTATCCCATTGGATTGCACGCCAGTCCTGAGAGGGAGGTATTATTATTCCTAGTTTATATGTAAGACAACAGGGGTTCAGGGAAGTAAGCGGATTTTCCAAGACTGTAAATGCAAAGGCCAAACTGTCTTTGCTACCAGAATGTTGCTCGTAAGGTGCTTCCAGGGTAAAACCATCTGCCTGAAGACCCAGGCCACATCTTTAAGGTTATCAAAACCTGGCCTGGATCTCTTGGTGCTACGTCAGCATGTGAGTAGATGTCTAACCAGTCTCACCAATGTCCCCAAGTCAATATACCCTGGGGGGCCTTGGCCCTTGCTGGAACTTTATAGCACATGCATGAAAAGAGACCCATTAGAAAATATTTCTATCTGTGTACAAATAATACTTAAAACCTACTTGCAGTTTTGAGAGTTGAGAGTTTGGCAGTTGCCTAGAAGAATACTCTACCCCAATTCTGCTAGAAATCTATGCTCATTGAGCAGTAATATTCCCTGAACCCCCGAACTGAGCTGTGGGATCTGACCTATGAGAGTACATGTGAGTAGGATGAGACAGCATATTTGAAATTCCCAGTACACATGGGTAGAAAGCCATTTGTGTAGTGATGAGAGAGATCGAGCTGGTCAACCTGTTTGAGTCCTGGAAACCTCACTTACTTTGTGAACATAAATCTGTCTCAGACTCCCAGAGCCAACTTCTAATCTCAGACCATCTTGTGGGGTTATGAGAATAAACAGGACCAAATGATATAAAAGTGCTTTATAAATTATAAAGTGCTATATTTCATCATTTCATCAGTATTATTATCATTATTATATTACCAAGAAACGGTAAGATAGCCTTTCTTTAGGTTACCAGATTCCAGAGCCTGGAGTTTAAGCTTTCGGTGACCTTCCCCATGGACTGCCATTGGACTCAGTAACACGTAGCTCATCTCCCTGTGCCAGGGATCCTCAATCCTCTTTAGCAAAGAACCTTCACAGCCCCACGCCATCTGAAATGCATTTAGAACTAAGTTGGTAGGTTTGGGGAAGGGAGTTTGGTGAACTGGAAGTAATCATTCATTTGAAGGCCTCTGGCTCATTTTCTTGTGGTGCGATTCCGTGATTTGGCTCCCTTTGGGCTGGAGCTTACAGGGAACTTCTGTGGGGCCTTAGTTTGGGAATGCTACAAAATGCGAATGCTGCAGAACACACCCTCTGGGCTCACTCAAATGCTGGGCACTTTCACATCCTTTAAAATACAAAGTGTAACCTAATCCTCAAGGCAGCTTCTGGGGCGGAAACTGCTATTCCCACTAACAGATGAGGAGACTGAAGCTCAGAAAAGATGAACAATGTTCCCAAAACCATACACATAAGTGCCAGAGCTGGGATTTTATCCCTTTTCTTTAAGTCCCATATTCTTTTCACTCTATCCTTCCTATAAAGACAAGTCTCTGTGGATCAAATGAATTATTTGGGGTTCCTTCTCAGAAGATTTTGACTCAAGAGCTTCACCGAATCCTCTAGCCCATCAGCAGGGCTGAGACAGACAAGCCATCCTGTGGGATGGACTACAGCTCCCAGAGACAATCCTGTCACATGTATATGGACACCTCTTAATATAAGACTCAGTTGGCATTGCTGAGCAACAAGGAAAGGATAGACTATTCATCAAATCTTTCTGGGACAACTGTTTAACCATTAAGACGAATTTAGTTGGAATTCTGCTTTACAGCATACACAGAGTCAATGTAAGGTGGCTTAATAATTTAAATGCAAAACTTTAAAAGAAAATGTGAGGGAGTATCCTTATGACCTCAGGACAGGAACTACTTTTATTTTAATAAAAAATAAAGCTCATAAAGAAAAGATTGTGAACTTTGGCTTTGTTAAAATTAAGGACATGGGTTTATCAAAGCACACTCTAAAGAAAATAAAAAGACAGGCCATAAACTGGAGGAAAATATTTGCAACCCATAATCAATGACAGATTGTCACAACAGTGTTTCTGAAGATCAGTAAGGAAAAGACAATTTAACAGAAATAGTCCAAAGAAATCACAAATAGTCATCTTATGGCAGGGGAAACACAAGTTGCCAGTAAACTTACAAAAATTCACTCAACATCACTGGCAATCAGGAATATTAAAATTAAAACCACAATGAAAAACAATTTTACACCCCCAAATTTAAGAGTCTGGTAATGCTAAGTGCTGGTGAAGAAGTGGAGCGAGCACATTCGTTGCTGGTGGGAGTACATCTCGATCAGAGAACAATCCAGCATTATCTAGTATGTTTGGAGATATGCATGCCCTGTGACTCTGAAATCAGGCCTAGGTACACACTACAAAAAAAAATAGCTGGCCTGTGCAGTGGGAGACTGGATAAAATGTCCATGACAGCATTGCTGTGACAAATAAATATATTGGAAACAGATCAGCAAAGCGCATCTCATTAGCGGAAAAGAATAAATGACTTGTGGTGTAGTCCTGCTCCGGAACAGCACACAGGCAGGAAGAGAGAATACACACTACTGAACAAAACGAGAAAAAGTAAGCTGCACAAAAATATACATACTTCATGACACCATTTACATATAATTTAAAAATATGAAATAACTATCTAATATTGGGAATACATAGATTGGAGGCCAACTATAAAGAAAAACAGAAGAATAATGACCTCATAATTCAGAATAGTGATCACCCAATGGGAGGAAAGAGCTTGAGGTTTCCAATGGTTCTACGGTGATGGTCCATCTCTCAAGTTGTGCAGTGACCATACTGGTGTTTGCTATAGCAGTCTTTCCACCTACTATATGTCCCAGCTAAGGAAAATCAGTATTTACAATTCAGGTAGCTAGCACCCTGGATAACTGCCACCCAGTACTAACCCTCCAAGTTCCCTTTGTTGACATCTGTGTGGCCTGTGCCAGGCACAGCAGTTAGGACATTACAGTGGCATGATAATAATGGGACGGGTGAATGAATGGAGGAGCAGCGACTGGGTGGATAGGTGGATGGACAGACAGATGACAGAATGAGGCAGCCAGCTCAAAGCCTTAATAATGTGAAGGTTTTTAATAGAAGCTCTGAGGCAAATGAGGGAAGGAAGCAGAAAGCTAAGACTTGAGGTTCCTCTCTCCTATCTCTTGGCGACCAACCACTAAATGGTGCCCAGATTGCACAGACAAGAATGCTCTCAATCAGATCAAATCAGGACCATCTAATTTAACATAAGCCTAATTGAATCCTTTATTATTGAAAGAACACTACGCATATGTTAATTTGGCACAGCCCTCCCACCACCACCCCAGCCTCACCAGCTGGCTTAGAGAGTCCCCACTTCATCTGTGACCCCCTGACATCTGCTCCCCAATCCATGCTGATTCAATATTTCGAATGCACTTTGATTATGGACACTGTTTACTGATTGCAAGCTTCATGCCCTTGTGGGCCCTTCTAGGTCGTAAGCTTGATGAGGGGAAATGTGTCTTATTCTTCTGTTCATCCTGCACCTATTACAACCCTCAGCTGGCCACGTGTGCTAGATGCATACTTCTTGAACCTAACAGATATGGAGATGCAAACAATTAAAAGCAGTGAATATTAAGTCAGCACCTCTAAAACTCAAGTATTAATAGATTAGCAGAGCCAGGATCTCAGTCAGGAGAAAGGGGGAAAAAACAAAGTAGATGCTAGGCTAATGATGGCTAAGCTGCAAAAAAAATCTATTTAAAGCAAGCCCTGAAGTCTTGCTGAGTCCCCCAGTAAGCCAAGCAGTAGCAGTTCTGGTACATGTAAGCCGCCTGGCCCAGCCTACACAGCCCAGGGGAGAAAGTGGCTCCATAAAGTTTGGGCTGGGATATCTTTGGAAGATTGAGTAAAACTCAGTTTTGTGAAAATCGGGCATTCGAGGCGAAAATTCTTTCTGGTATTTATCCCTGGGAAACACTCACCTCAGTGCATCCTGGAAGGGACAGGCAGGCGACAAGGCCAGGAAGAGGTTCAGAAATCACAGAAGGTGTGTGAGGAGGGAGGAGCGTCAACACAGAAACGTGAACTCACACGGAACTGATCACGTCTGTGATCACTCAGGCCACTGTCTGCCTGGATTCTACACTAATTCTGGTGCAGCAGCTGGAATTCAGCTGGCGTTCTTCTTGTAGATACTGTTGTAAACTCCTTTTCTAAAAATCTGTCCAAGTTGCTTTATTTTGTTTGCATGTTCAATGCTTCTTTGCATCCAAAAGTAAAAGCAGAACTGAGGAAGAGACCAGGTTAGAACTTGTAAGTGGCTCTGTTGATGTTTTTTCTTCTTCCTTTCTGGAATATCCTCAAATCTTTGCTACTTTATTTAGCCTGATGGGTGAAAGCTATTATCGTTCAGCTGCTGGACGAAATGCCTAACAGCATCAGCAATGAAGTGGTTACCCCTGTGGACCACTCACATTCTTAATCCATGGGCGCGCATTATTCTTGGAATAGTCCCGGCAGTGCCCTTGGATTGGGATCACTAAAACTGGACCTTGAGAGACAACGTAGCCTGTACTAAAGATAGAAAATGGGCTGACCTCCAGGGCCATCGATTTAATGTCTTTCTAGCTGATATTCATACAGACATTTCTAAGGAACACTGTGTTCTCTCTGGGTATTGTCAGGTTTCTCTAGCCACTTGGAGGACAAAGAACAGCAACCATTACACATGGGAGACTTGTGGGCAGGGATTAGCTCCATGTGCCCGCTGATTCTATTTTGTTGGGAGACCACAGCGAGCATCAGGCCAGCCCAAGAAGGCCTCCAGTGCGGGTGTTCTTTCTGCTTTCCTTTTCCTCTTCTTCCTTCCCACTTTTTCTTCCTTTCCTTCCTGCCTGCCTTCCATTTAAGGAACATTTACAAGCATCTGCTATGTACAAGCTCTGTGCTAGGAACTAGGATGCAGAGAGAAAGTCAACACAGACCCAGGCGCGGGGACCTTGGCATCTGGACATGGGAGCACGTGGCTGCTCAGTGCGAGAAAGGCCCCTCAAACCCTGGGGAAAGGGGGACACAGAGAGAGCCAAACCCATCCCTTCCCTCAAAGTGGCCATTAGACTACAGGGCTATCTTTCCAAGCAGGAGAGAGCCCTCGGGTGCCTCTGTCTGGCATGTGACGACAAGTCTGCAAGCAAACCACATATCACCAAGAGGAAAGACAGGGCCGTCACACGGAACAAGAGACATCTAGCAGGTATAGAGGGAAAGAGAGGGTCTGGGAGGGAGGCAGAGAGCCTCCCGGAGCTCCAGGAAGAGGGGAAGGGGATGGTGGCCTGGAAATAACTTAGTGATCAGCACATTCCTTCCTGACTGGTCACATCCCCACTCCCACACTCACCCCGCTGTCTCCCAAGGAGGACTTTGATTTCTCTGCATCCTTAATCGGCTAACTGAAAGTGTAAAATGTAAATAGCCTCAGCCCTGGAGAGCAGGACACACCAGGAGCCTGCCTGTCAAGTGGAGGGGAAGATCCATCCCAATATTTATTTATTATTATTATTTCGAGGAGAGGGGGGAAAAAAAAGCCGGAAATATTTCCAAAATGTCAACACTATTAAGGAAATCTGAACACCTTAATCCATTTAAATGTCAGCTAGAACCAAGTGTGGGTTTTCAGGAGGGGAGAATGAGGAAGTTAGGAGGGGCAGAGGGAATTAATGCCAGATTCCACATAATCTATCAAAGTTTCTTTCTTTTCTTAATATATTAAATATTAAATGCTTCTTTGCATCTGAGTGAGAGAGGAGAGAGAGAGGGACCAGGGTGGAACTCATAAATGCCTAGATAATTGGTTTTGAGGTTTTTTTTCTTCTTTCTTTCTTTCTTCTTGGCGGATTCTCAATTTCCCTATAAAAGAGAAAATTCATTTCCAGCCGCTAATGTAATGTCAGCGTGCTGTTTACTAAGCATGGATGATGTATAGGGGGACACTACTTTCAGAGGACTACTTAATGATGCATAGAATTAAATCCTGAGCTCCTCAGCTGAGCCTCCTCCCTCCCTCTTGGTTCCCAGGCTCCTGTGCATCCTGGGAGAAGTAGGGTTGGCATTACCTGTCTCCCTAGATGCTGGAATTCTGGGGTCTGTGCCGAGGAAGCTTGGAAATAGCCCTTTAGCTTCAGCAGGCACATGTACCCATTGGCAACCTGGGATGAGCTCCTGGGCAGCGGGAGGCTGACAGCAAGGGGAGAAGGGCTGCTCAGTGCATAAGGAGCTCAGAGTGTGGTGCTAGTGGGAGGCATCAGGCGTGGGATGCAGGGTGGGACGGTTGGAAAAGGGCTGGCCAGGAAGAGGTGGAGGTGGGGCTTCTCTGAGCTTGCCCTCTGGAAACCACAGCATTCAGATATCAAGGCAAACAGATATGGGCAGCTTAGCCGCCAGCCTGGGGCCACGAGGCTCTTGCTGCCAGAGCAGCACTTTAGTCGTCTCCTGCACCAGCCCAGCGGTGGTGGTGGCATGCTGCTCTCACAGGGGCCTGGGCAGCCAGGTGGCCTGGCCTGGGGGGAGACTGCCTAGCTTCCTGCCCTGGGGAAGTGAGCCAGCCACATCACTGAAGGACCACCACCTCTGGTTGGCTGGCTCGGCCACCAGGAAACTGGGAGGGAAGGTAGGAAGGTGGACAGTGGGACCTGGGTGGGCTGAGGGTGCAGGAAAGGGTAGCCAGACACTTGTGCCTTCAGAATCTGCCCCAGGCTCACTCTGGCCCCAGCAGCCCACTGGATGCCCCTTCTCCCCACCCAGGGGAAGTTGGTGGCCTCATTTGCTTTGTCCCGGAGCCTGTGGTGTCACTGACCACTCCCTGTTCCTGGAAGCCCTCTGCTGCTCCTGCACCCCGATGCTGCTCTACTTCTGACAGCTCACTGCCCTGGGTCTCTTGGGGGGGCGGGGCTTCAGTTCCTCCCGTCTGCTGCACAGTAGGCTTCCTGCCGCATCTTTCTGGCTGGCTTGCTCCTTCCCTGTGTATTTCCCCTCCTTTATAGGTTCCTGTCTGACATGATGTCAAGCTGAGATTTCTAACCACCCTCCTGGGCTCCTGGGCCACACTGCAGCCACTTCTCAGGCTCCTCCGTGCGGAAGCCCTGCTCCTGTGGCCCATCCTGCCCCTCCCTGCAGTCAGTCCTTCCCCCCGACCCATTTCCACCCGTACAATTACCATTTCCAGGCTCTCAGATTAGAAAATTTGAGAGCCATCATTATCTCTTTCCTCATTTATCAGTTTTGAAGTGTCCCCTGGATTCAGTTTTTCCACTCACCTCTTACCCAGTATCACCCCAATGTAGCTCTTATGCCTGGATTCCTGCCAGGGTCCTCCACGTCTCAGCTGCCCACAGGCCAACCATCCCCATTCATCCTGAACTCTGAGCCTAATGCATTTGCACAAAACACTATTTCCACCAGGTCATTTTACAGAGGCTGGTGACCAACCACTAAATGGTGCCCAGACTGCACAGTACTGAGCAGAACCCACTTCCAAGGACGATCAAGGCCTAGGGGTTGCCAAGCACCAGTCACCCTTGGGAGGAAACCCCAGCCTGCGGCCCTCTTGAGGAAGAACAGTTGAAGAAATTGAGTTTCCAACCTGGAAGAATGAAGGCTAAAAATCTGAGCTTAATTTGAAAATCAAAGAGCTACCCTGCAGCAAAGAGAAAGAGAGAGAGATGCTGGTGCACACAGAGGGACACACCTAGACCCAATGGATGCAAGAGATAAAGAGCCACATTTTAGCAGAACTTTCCAACAGTCAGGGGCACCTAAGGATGAAATTATCTGCTCCTCTGTCTGTACATGTTATAACAATAACTGATGACCACGTGCAGGGATATTACAGAAGAAACCCTGCCTGTGGCCCTGGTGGCAGGAGGAGTTTTTCTGGGAGGGCTTTAAGGTCCTCATCTTCAGAGGCCCTGTGCTGTCACCTAACTCTGAGGCCCTCCTTCATCTGACCTCACCTCTGTGACCATCTTCTTTTTGAGCATTCCCACCATGTGTCCAGGCAGGCGGGAGTCTTCCCTGTCCACACGTACACACTCAAAGCGAGTCTTTGCCCTTGTGGGTACCCTATGAAGAATGGCCTCTTGCTGATCCTTCAGACCCACCTCCTGTTGGAAGCCCTCCCAGGTTTCTCTGCTGTCTCCCATTTTGACTCACAGCTGCTTGACCACATGATCTTGTGATCTTTCCCTCTTTCCACCCTCCAGTTTTTCCAAGTGTAAATCACTCAGACCTCTTACAATATGGGAATGATGACACTTCTTTTGTAGTCTCACACAATATCTAACACAGACCCTGGCACACACTGGCCGTTAACAACTTTTTGATCAGTTGATGGATTAAACACTGTTGCATACACATTTTCACTGCCCACTTTGAGACTTGGTCTGCTAGGCTTGCCAGACAAAAAATGTCATCCAAAGAAAGATGATGTGCATGGCTCTCCATCACATGCTGAATGAAATGTGTAAGCATGTATTCAGATCCCATCATATCCTGATCATAAGCCACCTTTTCAAAATGCTCCTGCATCCCTCGCAACCAATCCACACTCAGCACTTGGGCCATATCAGGCTCCTGCTGTTCTTCCTCCTTGGAAGATGCCCTTCCCACCTTTGTTCATCAGGAAAATTCCCATTCACACTCCAGGAGGCAGTCAGAAATCACTGTCTCGGTGGAGCTTTCCTGACAACCCCTCGGGCAGTTCCTTTGCTCCCTCCTCTGTGCTCCCATGACACTCTGGGCAGATCTCCATTATATTGCTCACCATATTTTATTATAGTTAATTGTGTACACATCTGCCTTCCCCACTGCATGATGTGCTTGCCCTTCAAGGGCAAGGACAATGTCTTATCCATCTCTCATCCCTCTAATACCCAGCAGAGTGAGAGGCACATAGTAAGTATTTAATTAATAGGGGAAGAGAGAGAGAAGAGACAGGAGGAAAGAGAGGGATAGAGGGAAGGAAGGAAAGAAAAGAAAGGAAAAATCACGGGCAGTGGGGTGTTAGGACAGGCCCTGATGAGGGACACATGCCCAGCCCACAGGTGGTAAGTGACCGATAACTGGTACTAGGTGCAAGGATTCAGAGACATGTGTTGCCCCGAACTGTGGCTTTTTCAGCCCAAGGAGTGGGAAGTCTCTCTTGGGCCTCACATGTCAGGGTAAGTTGGATAACTGTCCATGGTACCGTTCTCAGCAGAGTCAGTCCTCAAGAGAGTTCTGGCGCTGGGCTTCCTGCCTGGTCAATGCTGCTGGTTGGAATAACAGGGTGTGCCAGTGAGGCCAGAATAAAGACTCGGGTATAGTCTGGTAGATGGGCTTGAGAAATGCCTCACTCTCAAGAATCCATCTGGGTCCTTGCTTACAGCAGAGCTGAGATACTTCCCTGAAAAACTGAGTCTGTACAAGTCTGGACATAATAGACATGTCTGATGAGCTGTTTGGTGGTTCCTCATGGAGGCCCATTTGTGGCAAGTAGTAGTGGGGACCTCATGAGGAAAATCACCACTGAAAGGAAGTCCTTTGAGGTGAGCCAGATCCAGTAGTAGCACCAGAGGTTAGAGCGCCATGAAGTACTGTGTGTGGCATTTGAGTTACTTTAAGGACCTGTTCCAACTCAGCTATCCCAAGGGCACAAAGAGAAAACAGTTTTGTGTGTTTGTGAATTGAGAAGCATTTCAGGCCAAAGCAACCCTGCTTTGAGTTAGCCTCCAGCTGAGCACAGAGGGCACAGTGTGTTCACTTCTTACGAGCATCAGTGGTTGAGCCAGTAAGCAGTGGCTTCAGGTGGGAAAGTCCCGGGTTGTGGCACTTCCCAGACTCTTGCTCATCAGTGGAGGTGACAGCCTGAAGTAATAGAAGCCAGCACCATAGGAGCCTTCACTAAAATGCCCGTGAAGACTACCCCTCGGGGAGTCCAAAACCATTTGAGAGGAGAAAGAGATTGCATGAGCAGCAAGTGCTCGAAGGAAGCAAGGTTCAAAATTATTAAGGTGTCGTCACCTGAGCCCACAGACTGGTGAGACGTAAGACATTGAGAACGTAATAAGGTAACCCTTGTCCATTCAAGTCATGACACTCACAGCTGTATTCTCTAAGTTCAGGCTCTGTCGGAGGGAGCATGCACCCCCTAAAGATGAGAGGTTCCATGGGGAGCCTTGGCTGTGGTCCTGAGAGTCAAATACACCAAGGATGAGGTGTGAGGGTGGGAGACAGAGCTCAAAGCCCTCCTCAAGGGTGGCAGAACTGTTCTCCCTCCACCGAGAGGCCCCTCAGCACCCACAGAAAGAGATTTCAAAGGATCTTTCAGAAGGCCGGCACCTCGTCATCAGCTGATCTAGCCAAGAGCTCAGGTTAGCACCCACTCTGTATGCCTGAGTGCCTGATCCGTGGCTTAGCTAGCATTTCTTTGCCTTTGTGCTATTTTCCAAGACCCTTGATTTTTTTTCCCCATCAAATATGAATTCCTGAAATCCTGTGTCTTCTGGATTTTACCCGCTAACATACTGCCCTTTCAGGGTAACCTGATTTCTCTCCCTTCTCATCTCTGCCACAACCCAGCCCACCTGCATTTCCAGGCCCTCTGTCTTGGAAGTGGTTGGACTGGACCAAGAAGCAAGTGAAACCCATACACAATCTGCTCATCCAATTGTTTGTGTTTCTCTCTGTGCAGTACCCCTTGCCCCCAAGTCACAGGTTGCCAGTGCCCCCAACCTGGCCTGCCAGGCTCAGCCCCGTCTCTTCCCTCAGCCCCACTACTTCCTGCCCATCCCCGAATCCAGCGTCCTGGGTCCTACATTCTCTTCCAGGCCTAAATGCTAATGGCTAATGTGAGTAAGTGGGTTACCCTCCCTGAGCCTTTTGAAAGCACCATGACAGGAGATTTCCACTGAAATCTTTCCTATTAGGGAGGTCCTGAGATAACCACTCGGTTCTGTACAAAGTACCAGAATCATTTCTGTTTCCCTGAGTGACACAACCCCACTTCCCCCACACCTCTCATACTCTGTCCTGGTCAATCTGAGGTCTGGGTCTCAGGTCTCAGAGAGTCTCCCTGCTCCTGGGAGGTCTACACACTGGGATAGGTCATCAACCCTGTAAGAGACTACAACCCATGGTATCTGGTTGTTCTGGCTGCACCAGCTAGCTGAGAAACTCACTCACACACCTCCTGCTCTCCCTTCTCACACTCATCCATGCTCACCTGCCTCTGAAATATTTCCATGGAGTTTTTTCAAAGTTACAGACAAATAGAATTTAAAGGACCCTATCTTAGGGTTGTGATTTACATTCCTGGGATGACTTTTGAGAAAGGTATAAATGACTAAAATTATAAATTTGGGATGGAAAGAGTTACCCAGCTGTTGCTCTTTTGGCCCAGAGCAGAAACAGACCCCTCCCAAAGGGAAGATAGCAGAGCCCACTGGGAAAAGCGAGGCATTGGATAAACCTTGCCAGCCTGGGAAATGGGACCTGGGGATGGAAACACTTCTCCAAACACTTCTGTGGCCATAAAGCCTCGCTCACACGCCCTCCCACGACAGCGCTTCCCACACAACATGTGTAAACAACAGAAGGGGCTCCAGGGAGCAGGGCAGTAAGGAGGGCAGAGATCTGTCTGAACTCCACAGATCTCAGGCAAAGTCTGTGGAGGTGTCCCTCTCCCAGGCTGCAATTTGGAGAAAGTGTGCCTCAGTTTCCCCCTTTGTAAACCATAAGAGCCAAAGCTAACAACAGCCACTGAGCCTTCTCTACATGGCAGACACTGCAAAGTTCTTTCCATGCATTCACTTCCTTACTCCTCACACAGCCTGATGAGTCTGGAACTGTTACAAACCCCACTCTACAGATGAAAAAACTAGGGCTGGCTTTTGGCAAGGTTAAGTAACCAGCCAGGAGTTGTGCAGTGCATCTTTGATTAAGCACAAGTCTGCCTGTTTTTCCATAGTGCTTGACCAGGGGCTTGCATAACCACTCTCACATCTTCTCATCCCCTTGGAATGCAGACATCATCCATGGTCCTCCCTTCCCCTAATCAGCAGGCTGGAGGCAGAGAGGGTGAGTGAGTTTCCTCGGGTACTAGGTGGTCAACTGGAAAGTTAGCCCTGATAACGACCCACACACATGGACGGCACCTCCCAGTTTGCAAGTTTCTTATCTGTTCTCACTTTGGGCTTTCACAGCACACTTAACGTAGAAACGGAGCAAGGTTTCCTGGTCTATAGAATGAGGATAAAACTGCCTGCCTTGCAGGGTCGGTATGAGGATTAAGTGATTATAGAGCGCCTCTGGGATGTCAGGCACAGAGCTTATTCTTTCAGTAAAGGTGAGGTCCCTCCCCCACCATGCCCAGAGTGAGAGCACCTATGGGCTGCCAGGACTGCAGTGCTACAACTATGATTCCGCCCAGCTGGGCTTCCCCTCTGGAAGCCAGCAAGTCTTGGCATCCTGTGCCTCTCCTCTGTGCTATCTCTCTCCTTTCCATTTCTCTCCTTCCTCCCTATCTCCAAAGGCCATGGCTGGAGCTCCTAAATGGACTTACAAAAGGGTGCTATGTAGGGCAAGAATGGGAAGGAAGAGCCCAGGTTTGGATGTGTAAGGGGTGATTTGGGGTGGCAGGAGGTCTTTAGAGGGGAGGAAAGGCACCTGGCCTTGGGAGACAAGGAGGGTCTGCGTGCGCACAGTCACACATGTGCAGTGTTCATGTTCTCACTAGTGCACACACTGGCCAGGGGCCTCGGTAGAGCACACCTCTGCAGTAGTGGTCTTGGCAAATGAGTCCCTGCTTATGCTAGAACAGCTGTCTGAGCAACCTGTTCTCCAGGAAACACTCACCCTTTTTCAGGGATGTTTAAAATATATATCATCACATATAATATATATAAAAATATAAATGCTCTGGCTGAAGTGTGGCCAAGTGCGCCTGAGGACCAGCCCCCTTGGCCCACCCTGTGTCCCCCCTGAGCCCCTGCTGCCCACCCCCAGCTGCCTCTGAGGTACCTGCTCCACAGAACATTCTTTGAAAAACACATGCTTATCCCAGAGAAGGATAAAATGCAGAGTCTGGGTTGAAGAGGCAGGGGACCGTGGCTGACCCTCAGATCATGGCAGCTGCCAACGTGGCCCTAGAGAGGCAAGGTGCCTAGGTCTCTAGTGACTTGGAGGGATCCCTCTACCAGCCCGGGGCTATCACATCCACATTCTCTTTCCCCTGCCCAACTCATCACTCGACATCTCTTATTCTCTCCTCCGCACAAATCATTCAAGATGCCATCCCTGGCGGACCCCTCACAGTGTGCATCCCCAGGTCTCAGATCCACCTTGGCAGGCCACGGGCATTCTGTGACTGTTTCTTCCGCAGACAAATGAATTACCTCCAAAGCCCTGCCTTACTCCTATTATCCTGTGGCTGCCCAGCCTATGTCTCAAACCCTGACCCCCTGGCCCTCTCCCATCTCGTATTTCTTATTGCCATGCAAGATCTCTATTTTGTTGGCCTTCCAACCCCTGTGACAAAACTTGTCTAAAGCAGAGACTGTTATCTTTCCCTGCAAACTGGGGCCCCTTCCCACCTCCCTGAGCACTGCTAGTAGTGCAATTAGCCTCGGGACTACAGTCATTGCTCTTCATTTTTCTCCTTTTCTTGGCGTTCACTCCCTCTTTGGGTCCCGCCTGTTCTTTCTCAGCGGGTCTCCCAGGCTCCCAGAGCCCCGGATGCAGATGCGCCCTCTGCACTGGGGTACCAGGAGGCTCCCTCAGGCTTTGTGCCGAACCAGGCCCCAGCCTGGCGCCACCATGGCCAGTTCCCTGACACGCACAGCCTGGAAGTGAGTGTCAGGCGCGTGCGCAGTCAGCAAGAACGCTCAGCCAGTGCACAGTGAGGGGCCAAGGGAAGGACCCCACGCTGGCTTCTCCTTGAGAAGGGCCATGTGTGTTGTCTCCCCAAGGTTAACAGGAGTTCTGAGGACTGACTGGAGGCACTTCTTAATTCTTCTTCAAGTTTGCTTCATCCTCAAAGCCAATCCAGAACTTTCCCTTCTCCCCCACCTCCATGCCACCCACCCTCTCTGTCCCCTGATTCTTGATCGCTCCACTCCCCTGAGTGGCATCCACCTGACAGCTGCGGAAGGGGCAGGGGCGTGAAGCGATCAGTGATCCCCACGCCCTGCCCCCAGGAGCAGATGGTCCGGCCCTCCACCCACTAAGGGGGCTTTTCCTGCTTCCCAGCTTCTGTCTTCATCCCCATCTAGAAAACTCACAGCTTCCTGATTTCTTCAATGTTTGCTCTATGATGTGATCTTCCAAACAAATGGATAAATAACAAAAAAAAAAAAAGGAAGGAAGGAAGGAAGGAAGAAAGGAAGGAAGGAAGGAGGGAAAAAAATTACTTCTTCACATAGGCAAGGCCCAAGTTTTTCCTCACCAGCCACCCCCCACTGTAAACGACAGCCCTAAACCTGCCTAAAGTGCTCTCCACGTGCAGACTGGCAACCCACCTTAGCACGCCTTCTGGGTATGAGCCTATGTCCAGGAGGGCCTTTGGGCTCCCTGCACCCCTACTGCTCAGTATCTACCTGTAGTGGCTGATTTGTGCAAGGAATTTGGGATCTGGGCATGTACAGACGTGTCTGGTTACAATGATGGGGTGTTCATGGAAGCCGAATTGTAGAAGGAACTTCAGGACATAGACCCCAAGGGGAAGCAAGTCACCTGAATCAGTAATCATTCTGCACACAGAACTGAGCAGAAGGTGGAAATGGCTCTGCACAGACCTAGGCCAACACTGTTGTGCTCACCGAGCCCAGACACCCCAGAGGCCAAGATGCTCTTCCCCAGAGAGAAGGCCGTGTGTGTGCAGTTCAAAGGGCTGCACCACTCTGGGGTTCAAGCAGCTTTGCTTTGGCACCCAGTGAAGGGCTCCCAGAGCGGGAGAGGCACCTTTTCCTCTCCTATTTTGCAGATGCTCAGCTAACCATCCAGAGCAAGTGGTAGTGGCTGCCCTTCAAGAGGCACTCTGAGCAGAGTGACAGCAGGGCCACGACCAAGAAGCAAGTAGCATCAGCAGATGAGGAGAGCAGATTCAAGAGTTTGTGACACCCAGGCACTGCCTGAGGTGGATGGGAGGAGCCATCAGGGTGGGGGCTGGAGTGGGGTGGCCTCGAGTTCCCGGGGTGACCTCTCCAGGACAGGAGCCAGGCACACAGATCACAGTGACCTTGCTGCCCCCCAGGCAGCCAGGCGAAGGAGCACTCAGATTACATAAGGAGTCCTCGAGGCCAAGGTACATCAAACAAGTCCAAAGAATGAAGCTGGGAGAAAAGAAAAACAAGACAACTGGCTTCCAGCGGCCTGAGCACATCTGAGAAGGCTGAGTACAGATGGTGCCAAGGCAGGGCTGGGTGAGAGGGAGGGCAGTGCAAGGAGCTGCTCAGCCCACCCGGAGCCAGCGCCATCCTCGGAGCGGTGGGGGGTTAGGCTAGATCCAGATCTGGGGGTGCCTTGGAGACAGGTGACTCCCAGTCCTGCTTTTCACAGGCAGGCGACGGCTTTTCATGAAAGAAAGTAATTAAAAGTAACATTTGAATGGCACAACCAAGGAGACCCCCACAAACATTAGCCCGCCCAGTCCCCGTGGCATCCTCATGGTATGGCTGTCCTCACCATTAACTAATAGCCAAGGCACCTCAGCTCCCCTGCCCACGTTGCTCTGCTACAGGAGGACGGGTGGGAGGGCTAGGCATGGTTTGGCACAATGTTGTGATTCAATAAATATAAGGAAATGAAAACGTGCAGTGTTTAAAAATACCATCAGATACAAATCGGGTAGGGTTTTAAGAACTGGGAAGTCCCATAATATAATGGAAAATAAGATTCAGGGAAATTCAGGAAATATATGGGCTAGTGTATAGTGTGTGCTTCAGAGTTCATTAAAAATATAGGTGTGCCAATCCAGCCTGTAAACTATTAAATAGAAATTTCTGGGGGCCTCCCTGTATTCAGCAAGCTGCCCAAATCATTCTGCTTTGTGTGCAAGTTTGAGAACTGATTAGTAGGTTACAGTTTACCTTGATTTGCAATTATCAGAACAAGTAATTAACTAATTTGTCAAAGCCCATGTTTAGCAGTTCCTGTCATGTTTCTCTTTGATGTAGCAGTGAATTGCCAGAGCATTTATTCCCTGCCAATATATGTATATTCTGATTTAAATTTCCTAAGAGCTCTGCAGGGTGAGTATTATTCTCCTGACTTAATAAAAGTGGACCTACAGTTCAGAGTTGGTTGGTTGGTCAAAGATGCCCTGTTAATATGTGGCAAAGCTGGGCTCTGGCCCAGACTTGCCTGCCTCCATGCCCACACTCCTTGCACTGCGCCCATCCCCTCCTTCCTCTGGGTGCAGTGGGTGGGACAGGGGCTGGACTGGACCAGGAAAGGTCCCACCTAACTCCCAAATGAGCATGATTCTCGGCACAGGTGCAGACACTTACTGTAAATGAAGGCTTTGGAGATGAAGGTGGTGGGCAAAGATGAGGGGTGTGTATTGCCTCAGTAAAGGGGGCTGGAAGCTCATCTGGGGAAGAATTATGGGAGATTAGAGTTAGGGGTAAGGAAGGTCAGAGCGATGGAAAGAGGGAGGTGGGCTGGATGAAGGTAAGTAGTTTGGATCTGGAATCTGTGGCCAGTGAGCGAGAAGGGTGCTGGGTAGAAGGTGCTGGGAGAGGAAGTTGGGAAAAGAGAGGAAGGGAGCTACCAGAGGAAGGGGAGGGGTTCCAGGACCCCCCAGGGAAGGGGCACAGGGTGTATGTGACAGCAGTAGGAGAGAGAGGGAAGAGGGAGGGACAGAGACAGAGGCAGTGAGCCAGCCAGAGAGAGACAGAGACAGAGAGGCAGAGAGACAGACCGAGAGACACAGACACAGAGATAGAGAGACAGACAAAGAGACAGAGACAGAGAGACAGAGAGATAGAAACAGAGAAACAGACAGGAAAGAGATGTGGAGGGCAAATAAGGGTCCATTATTTCTATGCCAAACTCAATCAAACTTAAAACTAAGAAAGTTTTAGAGACATAACTCTAGTCCCATGTTCTCAAAATTTTGATATCAGGACCTTTTTACACCCTAAAAAATGATCAGGCAGCCCAAAGGCATTTGTTTATGTGGGTAATATATATATAAATATTTATTGTCTTATAAATTAAAACTGAGACATTTTCAAGCATTCATTTTCAAGTAACCATAATAAACTCACTCATGTTAACAAAGGTAATGTATTTGTATGGAAAATAACTGCATTTTTAAAAAACAGTGCTGAGTGTCATTGTGCACATCTGCACATCTCTTTAACATCTCTGGCTTAACAGCAGACAGCTGATTCTCATACCTGTTTGCATTCAAAGTGTTGCGCTCTGTCACTCTGGTTTAGGTAAATGCAACCACCTCTGGTTCTGTAGCCAGAAAGGGAGGAGTGTATTAATCAGCTTTCTCATGACCGTGGGCTTGCTTCTTTGCACTCATATTCAACAAATGGGAGTTTCCTCAAGGTTGGCTGCAACGTGGAGTCTGGCACTGCCTCCGTGAGTCTTGTGTGCCCTCTAAAACATATTGTCTGTTTGCACCTTGAGTGGACGTCTCATGTGTGCATGAGTAGGAACATCATGTATTGCTCTTCTGGAAAATGTTGGCTCACTGAGGTGTGCAGAGCTTCCACACGTACAATAGAAAACCCCACCGTACCCTCCTGAGCAAAGGCAAATGGCTTTGAAGTGACGTTGACCTCACAGACCCCCAGAAAGAGCTTCAGAGGGTCCAGGGCCCAGCCTGAACTTGAGGATTACTCTCTGATGTACTGAGATGTGTCCTGAATGGGAAATCAGACAACCTGGTTACCAGAAGAGACTTGACTTTTCATTAGCTTGGATATACCCTGAACTTCTGAGCCTCCAGCCACACTGGAGGACTCACTATTCCCTAAGTCCCCGTGAATCCCTCCCCCATGCCTTTCTAAAGCATGCTCTTCTCCACCCAGTTCTCCAGCTGCCACCTGCCAATGACATCCCTTCTGCATGCCTAGCGACGGAGCCAGCCCTTGGGTGACAGTCTCCTGATTTCCCCAGTAAATGCAGCTCCCCTCCGTGCGCTGGCCGCTGCTTTCATTTGGGTCTCTCTAGGGGATCTTATCTCATCCACCCTGGGTGAAAATGACTAGAGAGCTTGTCTCCAACTCCCCACAACCTCCACCCCCACTGTCTCCTCCCTGTGCACCGTGAGTCCCTGGGGAGCAGGGCCATCCAGCTCATTCAGGTTCCTGTCTCCTTTAGCTTCTAGCCCAATCCTGACATGGAGTGGGCACCCTGTGGAAGTGAAATTAATTGGCTAGCATGTTTCAGAAAGATCTATCTGTAAGGTTGAATGGATATTTATGGGAGAAGTTGGGAAGAGGTGACTGGGAGGTGAAAGAAGAGGAATGACAGAATGCAAATAATGGGAAAGCTGATAGGAGAGGGAGGGGGAGGTCAGGGCATGTGTGTATAGGTCACAGAGTGAGATAAGAAGATGGGATGGACCGGGTGTGGTGAGAAGGTAAGAAGGGCATTTTAGGATGGATTTGAGGTTGGGGGGAAGGAGGGGGCCGGATGCTTGGGAAATGGCATTCCATTGGATTAAGAAACTAAAGAATGCTTGGGATGAAAATCATAAAGCACCGGTGGACAGAGAGGCTGAGTCCTGGGCAGTACTGGGACTGCTGCTGGCCTGAGTGAGGGCCCATAGCAAGCTTGTCCATGTGGCTGTCTTCCAGTTCCCTCCCCTGAGAATGCCAAGGATGCCACTGGCTCCCAGGCACCCAGAAACCCCTGCCAGTCCCACACATCTGCTGAGGAATGAGCCCGCATGAAGCAGAAGTGGAGAAAAGTAAGACACTCCAAACCTCCATTATGTTCTCTTCAAATGTTCGCAGAGAGGGAGTGTGGCGTGGGCACACGGAGAGTGGTGCTTATTGCTCACACTACATTAAAATTCAGATTGGCTTGTGCAGCATCCCCAGCGTAACTGCTCTGTGCTGATATTTTTATAACTCTTAATATCAAACAAATTGCCTCTTCACTGAGACAGTTTAATGTGACAGGGGCCGTGCCTGCCAGCTTCCTCATGCAGGCCCCATAAAGATCACCGTTCTGTTACTGGGGACAGAGGAACCATGAATTTCCTATCAAGAATATGGCTGGATTATGCAGAGTAAATCTTAGACCGTATTAAAGGGATCGTGGTGTTTTAATTTCTTTTCTCTCCCCTCAACCCACCAAATCTTTTCCTACTAATAAAATGAAGTGGGGGGGCCTCCAGATTGAATTGGCTGGGGACCATCTTTTTTGGCCAAGGTCCTGTTCTTGTCGTATTCATGCCTCTTTCCCAGCCATTGACAATGCCTTCTGCCCACCCTACCAGTAGACGGTACCGCTCTCCTTCATGATCTGAGGGAGAAAGAAATTTGGGTGGATTTTCCTAGGATATCCCCACTACATTGTTAACTTCAGGGTCAAGAAAGTCCTCCTTTGGGGCAGGGTTTGCCTTGATGGCAGCTGGACAGGAGAGAGCAAGCTACGGATGGCATTCTACACAGCATCCCAAGCTCGTTTGTGCAAAGGCCCTCTCTACTACCCAGCCAGCTATGAACTCCTACGTGTTAGAGAAAAACAGACTGTGTTTATTAAGCAATTGGCTCTCCTCTTCATTTATGAATCAAAGACCTAGGAAAATGTCAATCAGAGCAGTCCATTTGAGATAGTAAGTATTTCCAAATCAAGTTGGTATACATTAACCCAAAACAAAGCAATTGACATTTTATTAGCCCAAGACATTTCACTGTAGGTAATCCAAATATTTTCCAAATATTGAAAATAGTTCATGGGCCCCCTCTTCCTGTTACTGTCTCCAATTACTGTCTCAGAGAGCCACTCAGGACATCAAATTTGTAGAAAGTGATGTAAGGTGTCTACAAAGGTTCCAGCGAACAGAGTGATGGGAATGGTCACATCAGTAGAGATCTCAGTACAAAGCACACATATTTTCATTTGTTTATAATAAAATTGTTTTGCATCGTTTTCCTGCCTTCCTGAGACCCACACACTCTAGACTGACCGACAGACATACAGACAGGCAAAGCCTTGTTTTTCAAGGGAAGCAAGTGAACCTCTACCTCAAAAGTGCCCCGTCACTTGGGTTATCTGTATGGGAGTCAATGAATTTTGAATATTTTTCTCCAACATCTTTACACCTCCAATCAGTTTTTTCTTCTCTGCTCACATGTTACTAAACACTTTTCATAGTAGACCCTTAGGATGATCCCACTATTTTCAAGTTTTGCATTGTAGTATACTTTCAAGTTAGTATCATCATAAAACAATGTCAATCAGAGGTAACTTGGCCATCAGCATAATGTGACTGACATTTTATTTGCAAATTCAAGCTGAATAATTCTTCTCTCCCCTACCATTATCTTTCTGATTCTTATAGCACCTCAAGACTTATCTACCTCTCTTGCTGCCAGAACATTCTCAGAACACCCTGGTTTGTAGATTCAGGTGGTCATTGAAAACCTATCAAGTTCCAGAAGGGCTGATCCAGGCTAGGCTCTCAGACAAGGCCCACTAGAGTTGTCAACTTTTAAATCGTATCTTATTCTTATGGAGCCAGGAAGGAGCAGAAATCATTGCTTTTATCACTGACTGTAATTCAAATGGAGTGATCTGGATAATACTAAGGTTAGCACATCTTTCTAATAACAAAAATTTAGAAATAATCAAAATGAACAAAAATAAGCATCTTGTTAAAAACAATCACACACAGAACATATAAATATAATTAAAAAATAATGAAACACTGTATTTAAAATTATATCTAAGAAGAGTACTTAATATCATTTAAAAAGTTTGCACAATATAATGTTGAGTGGATACTTAGCACAGGTCAAAAAAATGTGTCCAGTGTGACCCTGATGTTTAAATATATGCCTTTGAAAATTAGGAAAAATACCAAACTATAGAATAACAGGTGATTTTATTTTCTTGTTTGTGCTTACATCCATTTTCTTAATGTTTGACAGAAAAATAAGTATATACTGCATTTAACATAAGGGGGAAAAGTGTGAAAAGTTGGTTCCAGTGCACAACCCACTGGAGTTCAAAATGGAGCCTTGAGCTTGCAAGACATGCTTGCAGTTCTGCAATCACTCCCTCCTTGAACAATCCCTGGGCCCATAGTGAGCACGAAAGCGTACAAACCCACCACCTGCCCTCAGGGAGCTTACAGTCCACTACCCAGACAACCAGAGAAGCTAACCCCGCGGCAGAAAGAACCTGGGGGCTCCCACACGTGCACCCAAGCCGCCCACCCAGTACAGCCCTCCCACTGCCCGTGGACACCCATCTACTCCTACTCTCTGCCCCTTCCCTTCCCTCCTCTCCAGCTTGTCCGGTCTCTTCTCCAGACAGACCTGCTGCTCCACCCCAATCTGCTGCTGGTGCCTGCGGAAAATCTCCTGCCCTTTTCAGCGCCACATCCTGGCAGGGGCTGTCCTCCTGGGGGGAGGAGCTCCCCGGAGTCTGCAGCAGACCTGGAGGCCCCAGGGGGGCGCACGCGGATGAATTTCTGGGGGGAAACCATGTACCATCGGCTGTCGCTCTCTGCCATCCAGTGTTTTCTTCCCCCAGAGTCTCTTAATTTTGCTCATTTATCTTAAAGAGCTCCGTAAGCGCCGTGGGCTCTGGTGGGGGCGCCGCACGCGGGCTCCGACCCCCGACCCCCACGCCTGCCTCCCAGAGGAGCCATCCAGCGAGGACCGAATCTCATTTTCCTACAAATAGTTTGTCAGAAGCGGCAGGGCAAGTAATAAATCACCGAGAGCGAGAGCGGGGAGGGGAGGGGAGGCGGGGGGCGCAGCTGGAGGGGCGCGGGCTGGGGAGAGGGGGGCGCGCGCGGACGGGGAGGGGCGCGCGGACAGAGGGGGGCGCGCGGGCGGGGAGGGAACGGGGAGACACCGGGAAGGGAGGGACGGAGATCAAAGAGACAAAGAGACCAGATCAGGGAGGTGAGAGAGGGTGAGGGAAGGGAGAAAGCAGAGGGAGAGGGAAAGAGGGAGGGGAAGAAAGGGGAGAGGGGCACACTGAAAGAGATTGCAAGGCGTGAATCAGGGAGGCAGAGACGGGAAGGGACAATGAGAAGCAAAGGCATGCGAAGGAAGTAACAGGACTGAGAGAGGGCCGGTCCAGAGGCAAGCGGGGAAGGGATGGGAAGCAGGACCTCTGCGCCCTGAGCTCCTGTGCCGCCGCCGCCTCCCACCCAGTCCCTGCTGCCTACTCGGGTGAACTGAGGCAGGACGGAGGTCATGCAGGTCATCCCGTTGGAATTACACAGAGAGGGGAACACTGCATCCCCACTCTTGTGATGAAGCCCTGTGGCCTTAAGCAAGCCAGTTGACTCCTTGGTGCCTTGGTTTACTAATCTAGAAAATGGGAATGATAACTGTTTTCAGGCCAGGGAGGACTGCAATGGGGACCCAGACGGAGAAGCATCTAGCACACAATGGCCTTATATTGATTAGGGAAAAGAGCCTCCCTCTAGTGTCTGTGGGCAGTGAACTTTGCATGGGGCCAGGCCAGGGGCCTTCAGAATCTGTGCTGCCCAGCCACCCCCGCAGCCTGTGATCCCCAGCCAGGCACTCTGATCCTTCAGCTGTCAACGCGAGCACACTCCAGTGCTTTCTGCTCTGCCTATGGTCAACACTAGTGAGATCATCACTGCCAAGCTCTCTGGGTTTCTGGGGCAAGGGCAGCCTGGCAAGGAGGACCAAGGTGCAGACCCTGGCAGTCCCACGCCCCAGCTCCACCCTCCTAACCTCTGATGCCCACTTAGCTCAGGAACTGTGAGCTCAGAGCAAGGTTGAGTTTCTGCTCCCCATGCACCCCTCCCCTTCCCTGGCTGCCAGGGTGAAGCCCCCATTCTAGGACAGAGGTCAGGTACCACCATACAAGTGGGAGGACAGCAGGTACCTGTGGGCCCAGGTTGCTTTGGGGACCTACACACAGTATAAAATACACTAAGGCCAGGATAGTCATGGAACTATCCCCAACACCTCCCACATCACTGGCACATAGTGGGCTTGTAAAATGAGTGGAATTCATTTAATATCATGAATAGATATTCACCCATTCATGTTTTATGACTGTAAAGAGGCTGTTGTTACTCTATTTCATAGAACGAGAAACTGAGATACAAAATCCCCAAGCCGGGAAGTGGCAAGTCTGGGGTGTAAGCCCAGAACAATCTGTGTGCAGAGCTCCTTCCTCTGCAGCCCAGGGCTGGGCACCCTGCCATCACGATTACTCCCCCAGCAGTCTGGGCTGATCTAGACCCTCCTGATGCCCACAGCGGGGAATGGGTTAGAGCTGGCAGAGATGACTTCTCCATAGCCTCTGGGTTCCGGCGAGGGGACCCCCCCACCCCAGGGCATCCATTGGAGTGGCTCCTTCATTTCTGTGCTCTGTGCTGCTGCAGGGTCCTCAACCCCCAGGCAGACCTTCCACCACCCTGGCCTCTGCCCGTCTGGAGCTTTGGGGATGAGGTCACATATCTCAGAACCTCTTTCCCCTCAGCTCTTAGGACCTGCCACACCTGCTCTGCTTCTGTGCCCTCTGACCCTCCAGCAAGGTGGGCCTCCTCTGGGGGCCCTGTGTCCAGCCCTGATAAGGGGCAGAGCCCAGGGAAAAGAGAGCCAGCTTCTGCTGTCCTGCCACTTACCAGCTGGATGACCCTGGGCCCTTGCTTTCACCTCTCCAGGCCTCAGGTTCCTCAACTGGAAAATGGGGATTGAAAAAAATCCATTCCTAACTGCCAGGGCTGTCATGAGAATCAAAGCAGAAGCCAGAAAGCTACAAATTCTCCACCTCCTCTCACCGGCTTCTGGCAGCCCATCCCCAGCTGTCTTTGCTCATGCCCTGGTGCTTCCAGCCAAATGGCACGCGATCCTCAATTCCAGGATCTGAACCCTGCAGACAGCAGAAGCCTCCCAGCCTTCCCCAAGCCATGGCACTTGGACAGCAAAGCCTCCTGAGTGAGCCAACGCAGGGGGGCCAGAATAAAGCAACACCCAAGAGCTCTGCTCACATTCCAGCTCTGCCACTTAACAGTGTGTGACCCTTGGATGAACATTGTACATTTCTAAGCCTCAGCTTCCCCATCTGTAAAAAGGGATGATGACAGTGATGATAAAGTCCACCTTGAAAAGTAGTAGATCACGTATGTGTAGTGGTAGGCACATATTAAGCTCCCAAAAAATGGTTTCCATTGTTATTTCCTCCTCATTTTTTGTCTTGACTCCTAAACAACAAATCAGGTGCCAGGCTTCATAGGTTCTTGCTTCTTTCTTGGTTGCCTCAGTGCCAGTACCTTATTTCACATCTTTGTCCTCCCTTCCTTCAGCAATGGCCATGGCCTCTCCTCCCAGCCTCCAAACCACCCACGCAGCTATGGTCTGACCTTAAGACCAAGGCAAAAGCCACCGTAGCCTCCATGGGTGCCAGATGAGAGGACGAGGTGTGCACAGAAGCCCTCTGCAGTGGCAGGATGATGAGCAAGGTGGAAGAAGACCTGTCCAAGGGAAGGCCAGAGCTTCTTCTAGATGCCTGGACTCCTGGGGCTGAGCCTCTGGATTATCCCCATCAAAGCCTACCTGCCAGGATATGGCTCCTACTGTGCACCTGCCTTTGCCTCCAAGCCCTTGGCAAGGTGTCCTTGGGGCCCGCATTCCAGCCCGTGCTCTCAGCACCTGTCCCTCACCCTTGCTCTCAGCTTCCTCTGCTGTCTTGTCCAGCCTCTCAGGCATCTCCCACATACTCATTCATGACTCATTCACACACGTGCCAGGGCCCACACTGGCTGCTGGGGACCCAGGAGTGTCCACAGCACATCTCTGCCCTCCAGGACCCCGGGTTAGGGAGTGCCATGTGCCTAGTCAGCCTCCCACCCAAGCCTTCCAGCCTAAGCTAGCCCCTTAGGTTCCTGAAGCCCCCCTTCCTTCATAAAGCCCTCCAGAATTGGTACACTGTTGAAGACTGCCTCTTAAACCCTCCCAAAGGGCTCTGTTCCTCTCTGGAAACTTTACATGTGCAAGGTATTTTCATCTCCTTTTTCAAAGTGGACTTCTCTCTGTTGACATAATATATATGGCTCACATGATGAAGTCAGTTTTCAAAAGTATGCTATCTTGTCAGTGTTTCCTGAACACAGAAGTCCACATTGCCCCTGGTTGCACTTTAAGCCCCTGGAGACAGGGACCCCAGTGCCCTGTGACTCAGGGAACCAAGGGCACCAGTGGGTGGGGCCAGCCAGGCCTGCCTGGAGCAGAGGAGAGACACTCACCGATACCCTAGCCCTTTGCAGATACCATCAGATAGGGGAGGGAAAGCTCTGTGGGCAGCAGCAGGCAGAAAGACCACTCCTAGATGTGGAGCATCCAGGGAGAATACCTTGGATTCTGTTTACCTTCCATGTACCCGGTCTGAGGACCAGCTAGATGCTGCACTGAAAGCATCTCTGATCTCCAGCTCTGGCTGACCTCCTTGTAAGTGAAGACGCCACCACTCTGCATGTTGCCTGCCTGAGACACCTTGTGGATTGTGTGGAGGAGTTCGGACAGTTAAATCTGTGCATCGCTTTGCTTCCTCTATTCAATTCAGGTGTGCAAGTTCTTCTCAAAGAAAGACCTGGGTCACTCACTTTTGCATCTCCTCCCTCTACCACTTACCCCTTGGTTTAATGCCTGGTATGCAGTCGGTGCTCAATAGATGTTCACTGAAGGGAAGAAAGGAGGAAGGGAAATATAGGAAGAAAGAAGAGAGAGTCAAGAGAGAAATAGAGAAAAGAGGGAAGAAGAAAGTAGGGATGGAGGGGAGAAGGGAAGGCAGGATGGAGGGAAAGAGAAGGGGAGAGATCGAGACCACTCATAGGGAGGTGGGAAGAATCCTCTCAGCATTGAGGGGGGCTCTTCTCTCTTCTCCATGCCCTTCCAGGATGTCCCCTCTCCTTCCCAAGTGCCAACAAAGGAGCAGATTTAATTTTCTATCATTGCCCTGGGGATAGAGCCTGTCTCCTCAGCACCCCATGGGGAAACCAGCGCTTTATGGATAATGCTGAGTACATGTTTCTGATGAGAAGGAACAGCTGCAAACTCATTGGATGATTAAGATTGCTCAGACCAACAACCTTGAACAGGATCCAATGAGATAGAAGACATCCATCGCACCCCTAGTCCCCTTAGACAGGAGGTCGCCGAGCAGAGGGGGAATGCCAGCAGCCAGGGTCCTGCGGCCAAGACTCAGTGGGGCTTCCAGGTGAGAGCACAGTCACCAGATGTCCGGCCCTGGGGATAGCTGAGGGCTGGGGCTTTGGGACCTGTGCAGGGAGTGGGGAAAATGGGGTCTGCTGAGGTGCCAGCTGTGGGACATGTATTCTCACATTTCTCTTCCTTTCTCTGAGAAGTGGGGGACCTCAGGTTCCCACGCTCCCTTCTCCCCTGCAGAGTACGAATTCACCACAGAATGCAGAGGGGAGCCAGGTCCAGGAAAGTGCAGGTTGCTGAGCCAGAAGCCATGGATTCTAGCGCCAGAGTGGCTGTGAGCTGCAACGTGGCCTTGGCCCATTTGTTTATCCAACCTTGCCCTCATCTGTAAAACATTTTTCCAGTCTCAGGTGGTCTCATGTCCTTACAAACTCTCTTCTTGAGCTAAGTAGCTTCAATGGGATTTGGAGAGATTTTTTTCCCCCTTTTTCAGAGGAAACCCTTAGGCGGCAGTTCTCATTATTTCAACTGAAAACAAAGTCCTCTCCCACTCCACATACTCTGGTCTTTCCTCAAGTGTCACTCCGTCAGTCTGCTCTGCTCTGCGACTCACTCCACCCTCTGTGTCAAGAGCTCTGCTGCTCTTCTGCACAGGCATTCAAAGCATCTTCACACATTCATTTATTCTTTCAGCAGATCTTTTATTAAAAAAATACTGTAAGTAAGGCTAAAGGAGAAACTAAGATGAGTAACTCAGCCCTGTCTTTAAGGAGCTTCTTGACAGGAGAAAAAATTTAAGCAAAAAAGTGAATTACTGTATCAGTAGTATCATGCAGTCCATACAAAATAATGCCCTAGAATGTCAGAGTTGATGAAAACCCTGAAGTTTGTCTAACTTTTAAATTACCCAGTTCCTCAAATACTGGCCTTATAAATCCCATCAAGGCATCATCTTTGCAAGTAGTCTTTGGAAGTCCCATGTTCTGCAGTTTTAAAGAGATCAGAGCCTCTTTATTGGGTCATCTGGGAAAAATGCTTGCCTTCCTGGCACTTCCATGTCTCTGTCCTGCTGGCCTTTTTAATGCAGAGTGTAACCTCTCCAGGCCTCCGTTCCTTCCTCTGTTAAATGAGAGGGCTGAACTACATGACTTCTGAAACCCTTCCAGCTCTAACATTTTATGATCTATGATTAAGATTGAGATGACATTGCTCAACCTGCTGTCCAGAGGGTGACCCACCAACTTTCATAAAAACAATCATCATTATCCTATGTTAATTGGTCAATAAAACTATCACAGTTTTATAGCTTGAAACTTGGTACCTTCTGAGACCCAACACTACTGATAAGCCAAGTGGAAGTTCAGCCTTAGAAATGAAAAGAGTTAACTGTGAACCACCAGAGTCATATTAGTCAAAGGGACATATGCAGACTCAAACTTATTTTGGCTGAAATAAGTTGGTGGAGAGATGGAGTGATGTATAAAACAGTACCAGGGTTGGAGGAGCATGATCCAGTCACATGGGCGGAGGCAGCTCTCTGCAGTGGAATTGGTACCAAAAAAGGCATCCAGAGGGCAATTAAGGAAGCATGTTCCTGTCTCCCTACTCTTGGGTCCTTAAAAGACCACCGCCATCACCACTGGGGCCAGGCAGCCTGGTCAGTGAAGGGGCTGGGTCTGCGTTCCAGCCTCATCTGACTGCCCCCCACCCTTCCTCAAGTAACTTAATCTGCTCAATATCTGCCCCACTTCTTATATTTGGGGACCACCTTATTCCTGGTTCTCCACTTGCCCCCTGGACTTCACAGAATTCTTATCTCGTAGGCTACCCTGAAGATTTTCCTTTTGTGTACACCCTGTTCATAATAAAAGACGGTTATCCATTTTTCTCACCCACTATGTGCCAGATGGTTTAACTATGTCATTCCCCAAAGTCCTTACTACAACCCTGTGAGATCAGAATTTTCCTCATCACTTCACAGTTATAGAAACTGAGGCTTAGAGGGCTGAAACCAACTTGTACAGGTAATTGGCAAAGCCAGGATTCAAACCCAGGTCTGCTTGCATCCAAAGCTCTTTCTCCATCATCTAGGCCTCCACCCCATTCGGCACCCGGACCAGGTCTACCCTGAACCCCCACCCTTCAAGAAAGAATGAGACGGTTACATTGTAAATTATCAACAGCTTCACCTTGTCCAAGGGGAGAGATGAATGGCAACAAGAGAAAAGTAGAAGTTGAAAACCATGGTGAGCCAAAGAGCCCAGAGGGAAACCACAGGGGACACACTTGAGTTTGGAGGTCATGCAAGTAAGGAGCCAGAAGCAGCGCAGGGGGAGCAGGAAGCTCAGGGAACCAAACGCGGGACATCGGAGCCCAGGTGAGAGGGCACTAAGTGCTGGGCACACCCTGCCAGGGAGAGGGAGAGAGAGGGAAGGTCATTATCAATGCTGCACGTGGCTGGCTGGGCAGGAGCTCTTGAAGCCAGCCATCCAGCTTCCATGGCCCTGTGTCATCTCTGCTAAGATGCTTTCCAGCTTAGTACTCCATTTATGTATAACATTAGATGAACACTCTAGCTGATAAGTACCAGCTTGAAAAAAAAAGAAAATGTATACATTAGACCTGCAATCTATACACCTGCTATCTTCTCGCGTAAAGACATCAGAAGTTTTGTTATGGTTTTCAAAAGTCAGCCCTTGACTGTTACAGGCAGGCCCTGCTTTGTAAAAGCTTGGTGTACAAACGAGTAAGCGCACCTGGCTTGGTTCTCTAAAAAGGCATTCTTTAGGTTGCCTGTGGTCTTGACCTGCTCTTTTCCAACTTAGCGATGCGTTTTCCAGAACATGTCCCTTGTATGGACCCGGCGTGCAGGGGTAGCCCACCCCTGCTACCAGAGGTATGCTGAATGGAGTGCCACCTGTTCTGGCTATTGTGGTCACTAACCAGAAAGATTCCAGAAACAGGTGTTTGGAAACTATACAATGCTGCGACTGGTTATGATGTACATATTTAATGCATGCTCATGCTAGTATGAAACATTATAACAGTATTATTATGTGTATTCTAAGTTCTTGATGAGCAATGTGTAATATTGTTAATGTTTAAATGAGGGATAATGAGATGGCCTTCCCCAGAACTCACACTGAATGAAATGCCTAATATGTTCAAAACACTAATGAGCCTCAGGCTTCCCATGCCAGGAGGAACGAACCTCAGGTCTGGTTCTTCTGAGTTATTCAAAGCACTTCTCCTCCCTGAGCCTGTTTTCTCATCTGTCACTCCTGCCCAGCGCCTCCCTCCCAAGCGCCCCCCTCCCTGTGATCTCCCTCCTGCCCGCTTCCAGTAGCTCCCTTCTCGGGGCCTCTCCTGCCAGGCCTTCTGCCACAGTCTGGGGTCTGCTGCCCACATGCCCTCTCACTTTTTCTCAATCCTCAGCCTACTTGGCGCCTGTCGTCCTTCAGACCTCAGTTCAAGCCGCACTTCCTGACAAAGCCTCTGTAGAAACCACTGGGTCAGATCGTTCCATTAAAGAGCACGTTTCACCACATTCATCACTGATGCGGACTCACCTGCATTGGTGTGATGATTCCACTTGGGTTTCCCTCCTCCACTGGATGATCAGCTCCTGTGAAGAAAGACTGTCCATTTCTCCCCATCACTGTAACCCAAGAACTAGAGCTTAGTGAGAGCTCAGACAATACGTTTGGGTAAGGGAATAAAATTAGTCAACCAACTGATATAAAATGGGATGGCACCACCTAATATTAATACTAATAGTAATATTAAAAGAAGACTGGCTTACTCCCTCCATCACTATGCCTTCCCCAACATGACCTTTACCTTTAGGAACATATAATCCCAAATTAGAAATGCCTGACCTTGCAAATATCCCATCCTCTGCCAGCTGTCCACCGCCAACCATGGAGCTGCCCAGCCAGGGTGCCCTGAGTGAACAAGCACCTTCATGTCGGGCATGGAGATCTGTCCACCTCCACATTTTATTCCAGGCTTCCTAGCTTTTCTGGAATCAGCCTGCTGCCCTCCTTCCCTCTTTGCCTCCCTCCTTCAGGATCTAGAGGAAAAGAATCTAAACCATTTGTCTATTGAATCACCCACTGTTCAGTGTCTTCAAAGAAACCTGCGTCCCCCTCACTCCCTCTCAGGCCCGCCCTTCTCTCTCTCTCAGTCATGCCCCCCTCTCTTACCCTTCCTCCCTCTAGTCATTCTATTTGTGAGCCAAAAATTGACCTTAATCATGACTGATAAATGCAAGTGCAGTGCTCAAGTGATCTGTCTGAATCAGTAGAAGGAGAGTGGAATTAGATGCCTTAAAGAAATGGTGCCGCCAACTTCAAAAGTCCTTGAACATTCCCACAGCCTTCTCCAGAGTCCCCACAAAAGCCTATACCTTCAGCTTCCCCAAAATTGATCCTATTTCTTCAAGAGATCAGCATTCAGGATAAATGCAAATGCAGTATAGTCAACTTTCAGCTGCATTGTTTAATTACTAATACAGTAACAGTATGATATGCCAGTTCATTTCATTGTGAATGTGCAGGGTCTAAGTTACACTGTGAGTGGCTGATATGGGAATTCTAAGAATTGTAATATTATTCTTATGCAAAAGATCTGGACTCCTGAGTTCCTTTGTCACTTTCATTCTCCTTTCTGAGAAGCTGGAAGCAGTCTGGTAATCATGGAAAAAATCTGTTGGTGGTAAGACCACCCAAATTTTAAAGAGTGCTGGTAATATCAAGTCTTTGGTCTGGAGTCTACATGGGGGTCCTGAACACTTGACTTGGAGTGGACTTCCAGCAGTGCAGACCCTGGTCTCCTTGGCACATGAGGTTCATGCAAAGCCTTCAACAACAGCAGGGACAGCTCCACCCTGCCAGTACCCTCGGTACCCGGGCCCCTGTCTCCCCCTCTCTCTGTAGAGTGGGCTTCCCCTCTCCTAGCACCTCTCCCCATCATTCAACACTCAAGGGAGCTGCAGTTGTAGTTCAATAAAAATCTCAATGCAGTGCAAAAGGACAGCCACCTTTCACTTTGCATCTCCAAAGCGTGTCACACCCTTTGCGAACACTGCCTAAGGACCTGCAAGGTAGAAATGGCTGTGACCACTTTGCAGGTCAGGGGTTAAATGAGCTAAATTAAATGGTAGGCTAGGTGGGTAAACTGAGGGCTGGACGGTGCTGTAACCATCATCCTTCTAAGCCTGTGCACTTCATATCACTTCCATTCCTGGAGGCTGACTTGTGCGGGCTGGGGTATCTTAACAACAGGGTGCTTTGCTCAGAGTTGAGTAGACAAAGCCCAAATGGTGAGCATGCCATGCTTATAGAAGGAAAACAAAGGTGAGCCCCAGGGAGTCCAGCAGAGGAGTGACAGGCTACAACCAGGGAGCAGGCAATGGATCCAGAGCCAGAAGTCAGGCAAAGGTGGGCAGCAAAGAGCAGGCTTCTCCAGGTAAAAGAATCGGGAGGGGGCTGAGAAGTTTGGAGCTCCATGAGTGCACACTGGTCATGTCACACGTTTCAGGACAGTGGGGGCACAAAGAAGACAGACCCCACAGCCCCTGCCAGCAAAGGGGCAGCCACTTTCTGAGTGTACAGACCCACACCCCTTCATAAGGAGGCAACCTCTGACATGCCCTACAAATGACCCAGTCCAGTTTCAAATGCACCAGAGAGGTGCTTGGCAAAGTCCCTGAGAGGAATACAGCAAACTAAGTTGGCTGCATAACCAGCCACTCCCAGCCATCCTGGACTGAGAGCTTGTGTTCCTGCAAAGCAGGCCTCCCAAAAGTGGGACAGCCGGACGAATACCTTGGCTAGTATTTCCTCAGCCCACCCTGGTTTCTGATGAGCAGCGAACCACTGATTATTGCCACTGATGGCTGCCGTGCCCTATTTGTAGTGGTCTCGAGGGAAGAAGGCCCACAACCTCCTCCGCAAACTCATTTCAGCTCCCAAACTTCAAGTCTGAGACTTCTCTGCCCCTAATCCCACACCCCCGCTATCCCCTAGAGTCTCTTTGTGGGCTGGTAAGCCATTTTAGCTTTTCACAGTCCTGCTTTTCATTTTTCTTCAGGATGCCAAGATCTGCCTTGTTTTCCCCAAAAGCTCTGGCTCAAGAGCAAGGCATTGGCCCCAGGTGACAGCCTGAGACAGACTCCTGGGTGGGGGTCCCAGTCCTGCTTCCTATGAGCTGGGCAGCATGATGTGTGGCTTAACACAGTCTGAGGTTCCCAACCTGTATAGGTAGATGGGAGCAGTACCTACCATGTAGCATCCTCAGGACTAAAGACAGCCAAGTATATCATTCCTGGCACAAGGTGGCTGTGTCAGCCTCTGTGCCCCCACCCCACATGCTCTAATAATCTCTTCCATATGGTTCATTCATGCTTCACAATTGCCTGAGGACTTTCAGAAGTCCATTCACAGGGACTCCATTCAGCCCTGCAGTTTGCATGGTGCTTACTTCTGCGTGGTCGCACTGAAATCTTACAGCAACTGTGGTTGGTTATTATAGTCCTCATTTTACCACATGTCATTTCTATGTATTAAATATGTATGCTCTCTGGCATGTTTTGAAGCAAACAAACAACAAATAGATGTAAATCTTATTAACAAATATCCATTGTGACCTACAACACAAAGCGAAGGACCTTTTTGGGAAATGAGAATGAAAGGTTGGGTATGGTTCTGGTTCTGGAGAGCTTAGAGGTGATTTGCCAGAGACATCCAGGCACACAGATAAATGCGTGCATCCACCCTGCAGTCACATGTGCTCGCACCCTTCTGTGTCCTGCAGCAAGTCGGCCAGGCCAGGCTGTTGCACCGAAGCAGGTTCTCTGGTGAGGTCCCTGCCCTCTGGTCCTCGGAGCTCCCTGTACGGTCTGTGGGCTTGGCCCTGTAGGTTTACCTGAAAGACAGGCAAAGTTTCCTTGGCCAAGAGCAAGAGGAGGCAAGGAGCAGGGAGGAGGGAGGACCTGATGTAAACTGGGCACCTTCTCTCTTCTCTCCCTACATGGCATGTGCTTTCTACTCATTTCGTTTAACCTTGGAACAACACTGCAAGTACTTCAGAGAACGCCACCCTGTGGCCCCCGGCCCCTCTTCCAGCCTGAAGGACTCAGTCCCCAGCTCTCGGACCTCTGTGGAACTGCGTTTGGCTGAAGAGAGCTGACTCAGCCGTGGTCAAACCCCACACACCCTTCGGCCTCCTCAGTCCAGCTCAGCACACCTCTGCAGGGCTCTCCCAGCTTCAGAGCTCTGCAGGCAATATGCCACAGCTCACCTTCTCCCTCTGCCCAGTCCTGCTGCCTTCCCTTCCTCCATTGGCTGTGATCCTGGATGATAAATCCCCACATGCTTATCTCTGTAGGAAGCAATAGAGGCTCAGAATGGTTAATGAACTTTCCCTGAGTCACACAGCTCTTAAGTGACTGGGCTGGCCTCAAAGCCAAGTCAGTATGACAATAAGACTGTTATTTTAAGTGTGAAAATTAAACCCTCCATCAGTCCTCAAAAGTCCAATTCCCTGAAAGAAACAGGATCTCTACTTCAGGCCATAAAAAGTCCTAATGAGATGGCGCCTAAGGTTCAGAGCAGATTATAACCTTTATTCCCACCCCCAGGTGAGAAGCTGCCCTGGCTACCTATATAGCAAGATGCACGCAACTGACAGCGCAGGAGGACCTGGGGGATGGCTGCCAGGAGAAGCACGGGGACCTGAGGGCTGGCATGCACCCAGCCACTTACTATTTGTGACACTTTGAACTAGAGCATCTAGTTCAACATCCTTATTTTAAGAAAGAGGAAACCAGACCCAAAGAGGGAAGTGGCATTTGACATTAACGGAGCTCATTTTTGAGAAACCAGGGCTGCAACCCAGTCCCCTTGCCCCTAATCCCCTTCTTGTCCTAGTGTCCCATACTTACTGCTCCAGGATGGAGGTGAACATTAGTTTGGGGTTCCCCTGAGAGCATTGAGAAAAACCGGAGGTGCTTTAATTTCATTCATTCTTCATTCATTCATTCACCCACTCAAAAGTACTTGATCAGTACATGCTACCTGCAGTTTACTTGGCTGTCAACCAAAATTATATGAATCCCCATGTGACTGTGAACTCTTTTAGGAAATTAAACAGAAACGTGATCATGAGTAACTTTTGGTAATCGATTGCTAAAAACTATCCCTGGTTTGGTGAGGGGTTACAATAAGAGGAGCAATAGGTATTTTGTATTATCCATGCTGCTCCTGTCCACCAATCCAGGTGGTGACATTCGTAGGTGATTCTGCGCAGTTGCCAGAGGGGACATGTCCTACAAGCAACCCCAAAGTCATTTGCTACTGCTGTAATTAACCGTCTAGTCCAGAGATGGTCAGGGGTTCATCACATGTTGCACCCCCACTATCAGGCACACTGAGACATAGTCTGAGGCCAATGAAATCAGAAAAGGCTGCCTTGGGAACTGGGAGAGAGGGGGTGTTTGGCATCCTGACTTTTCCATCTTGAAGGCTTCATCCCAGCATCCTTCAGGGCTACTGATTGGAACAGTTCTTCGGCTGTTCACTGTCTCCTAAGATTGTTGGGGTCCAGTCTCTTTTTCCAAGGGTCACTCTCCAGATCTGAGCTGGAGAGATGAACCATGCAGAATGAATAAAGTACAGAAGCACTTGTGCTCAGGCTGTCTGCCACTTCTCTCCCTGCTCAGCTGGCCAAGTAAGCAAGCTCTTCCTTCCCAGCAGAGGGCAAGGTCAGGCATGGTGTGGGATGCGCTAGCCCCATGGAGCCATTCCACAGGGACTTGAGCAGCCTGTCCCCACATCTGGCTGGGAGCTGATCACAGAAGGTGCAGCTCTTTAAGCATTTGCTGCAAAGACAGCTGCACTCCTCACCTCCTGTCTGTATAATTGACCAGCAGTTGTTCCTACCTTGTGGAACACAGACCAGACAACCCCTGCGAGGTCCTGTGGGGACATTCCACGTCAGATTGGCAGACAATTGGCAGGCAAGCAGGCTTCTGCAGTGCTTGACTAAAGAGGCTGAGGACATCCAATAGTTTCTTCCCCACCTCAAATCATCCTCACCATCCACATCTTCCCCTCCCCACCAAACCTTCTGGACCCTCCCAGTGCAACCATGGCCAGCCGAGCTGGACACTGACCCCACTATTCCCCTGAAGGGGTCCAGCTCAGCCCTGATTTCTACTACTGCAAGGGAATTTGGATTGAATCTAAACACCACTGAATTCTAGTATAGTGCATCTAAGCTGGAAGAAACTTAAATATCTTGAGGACAAGCTCACCCTTCTGCAGAAGAGGAAACATACCTTTGGTATACTCAAAGACACACAGCTGGCTGGGCAGGACTGAGCCACTCCCAGGGCCAGTCATGGCCAAATGCCACTCACATTTGATGCTCCCCCAAACCCTACAAGATATTCAGTCCACAGCAGTGTGGAGTTTCAGATCTTCCTAGATAAACCTCACTCCATCATTTTAACTCTCGTTTCTGTATCTGTAGACTAACTTCTCATTTGAATTCTAGATCTGTCCTTTCAGATAGCTAAAGACCCCTCAGATGCAATCTGGTAGGCCCTCATTACCTCATCTTCCCTAACCAACACTGCTGTCCGCAAGCTTGCCTGCAGACATGACATTCTGGCTGCAGGAAGGCAAATGGGTAAGTGTTCTTCTGGAAAGAAAGAAATCCATCTCAGCCAGGTGGCCACAGGGAAAATGGCTCTGCGGCTGCTCCTCAGGCACAAAGATGGACACAAAGCCACCAGGATGACCAGCTTCCCCTGGTGACCTCTCAGGAGGTGGTCAGGGAGACTCAGATGCCTGACATCTCCGTCCTCATCCAGCCCGCTGTCCACACTCAGGGACTGGTGATCCCTTCCTCATCAGCAGTTTGATCTATCTTAGGGGAGGGGTGTTAAAACCTAGTTCTTCCCAGGCATGAAGTGAAGCTTGTCTCTCTCTAAAGTCCACAGTACTCATTGAACCCCTGCTGTAGCCTTGCTTACATGTAAACAGAGCCCCCCAAGGCCCCCAGACCAAACATCTTCTCCAGCCCACCTCAGGCACACACCCTGCTTATGCTCCCACTGGTCAGACCCCTCCACAGTGCTCAGAAAGGACCTGGATGGAGAAGAGCTGAACCAGCACCTCCTGGGCCCCACTGGTGCTGACTGTCCTGCAGCCTGAAGATAGGAAAGCTGTGTGGGCAGCCAGATCCTTAGGACCATTTCCCAGTCCTCAAGAATTGGGGCCCAGTTTCTACCAGGAGGGTTTCCTTCCTGCCCTCAGGCAGGGTGCCCTGAGTGTCTTCTCACCCCCTCTCCCTTGCCATTTTCAGTCTTTCTCAGACCCCTCCTCCTCTGTGAAGTCTATTCTACCCACTCTTCCTTGCTGGGACTAACGGGGGATGTCTTCTCAAGATGTTACCTGTAAATAAGGGGCTGGAGCTGGGTGACCACCAGGTTTCTCCCAGTGCGTATGTCCTGTTGTTCCATCACCTTGATTAACTTAATCACATCTCTGGTTGCCCTTCCTCCTCAAGGGCGTGGTCAGGCCTGGCCCAGTGCTGCTGCTTTAAGAGCACTGGCTCATTCAATTGCATTGACTCCTCTGAGGAATAAGGTGGACCAGGAAGGGTAGGAGTTTAGAGGAACTGGCAGATCATTCAGAAACAGGCAGTGGAGGCCCTTTTCCAGGAAAGCAACCCAAGTGGGTCCAGAGCAGGTGGAAGACCGCAGGTAGGAGCAGGCACTGCTCCAGGGGAAAGAGGAGGGACAATTATCACAGCCATGCCTCTTGTTTGGGATTCAGGGTCTGAGTAGATCTATAAAGGGGAAAATTGGAGGACAAAGGGGTGTGATTGTCATTGGGCCAGGAGCTTCAAAACCTGGGTTTCCAAGCACCCACATCCACGCAGTGAGCCTCAGCTCCCTCAGAGAGACTTGGAACTAGTGTGGGGAGAACTTGTCAGGAATGCAACCACCTCTGGGGCTAAATCAGCCTTTCACCAATCCCAGGGGATGCTGTGCATGCTGAGCAGTGAGAAGAGCCATCCTGGACAACCTCTCTGTGATTCCAAACCAGAAACTGTCAAAACGAGCGTCTGGCTCCAATGGTGGTCACCCTCTGCTGTATCACAGACCCCCCAGGAAGTTTTTAAAACCTCAGGTCCCCAAGAGACATTTCCAGGATGGCAGATTATTCTGTGTTTTGGTTGGGACAGTGGTTATATATTTTTCCAAACTCATGAACTTAAAATGTACATATCTCGGTGAAGTTAATTTAAAAAGAGAATTATCCCTAAACCTAAATCACTTACCAAGAAGCCATAATAAAGAACACTGTGTCTAAGAGTATCAAGACTGTCTGACAACATAGACCATTTCTTCCCCTAGAGAAAGACTGTGCTCAAGCACACATGTGGGATGGCATGTTTTCTAAGGGTAGAAATTATGGTTTCTGTACCTTTATGCCAAAATAATCCACCACACACACTATCTCAATGCTGCAGCCAATACCAGCTAGGTCACAGCTCCGGGTATTTTTTAAGCTCTCCAGGTCTCCAGGGATACCCACTCGAGAGCCTTTTGCAAGTGTCACCAATCCACTCTTATGGCTTTGTCAGAATTTCCCTGGTGCCCAGTGCTGTGCAGAGGCAGAGGGAGAGATGGAGGTAGTCACCTCTGAAGTAACCTTGAGAGTCCTCCCCTTGGCTCCCAGCCAACCTCTGCTTTCGTAAACCAATAAGCATGGAATCAGAAAGGCTAAGCACTTTCCCCAAAGACACACAGCTAGCAATGGAGGAGGGAGGCCTTGAACCCATGCCTACTGGCTCCAGGGAGTGCACTTTCCAGAGCACCACATGCTTCCCTTCAGGCATCAGGCTGAGATCTCAGCTCTCTCACCAATTTGCCAGAACCAATCAATTGCTAAGCTATGCAGTGCTCCGACTCTAGACACAGGAGAGGAAAAATGAGCTGAGCAGGGGCCATGCATATCGGTGTGTTGGCAGGGGGTGTCTCTGGGTGCTGTCCACCCAGCCTGCAAGCCCAGGGAAAGGTGGCTGACCGGAGGGCACAGGTGCCTGGTGGCTCCTCAGAAAGAGGAGCCCCTGCTCCAGGGCAACAATTCAGCTCCAGGAGGTGAGGGCTGGGAGAGCTCCACAGCCCCTCCTCCTTTGCCAGGGCAACGTAGGACGTCAGACAGCACTGTGGCCGCCTCATTATTGGGCTGCTCGGCCATTGTCCCCTGGACAATGGTTTCCGGCCCTGGCTTTGTGTGGGGCTGCCAGCTGAAGTTATTAACCACAGGAGCTGCCTTTGAGGGACATCCAGGAAGGGGTGAAAGGTCAGCCCATAGCAAGGGGAGCGGAAGTGGGAGGGAGAAGCAGCACAAAAGAGGAGGATGAGCCCTTTTCCCCTCCCCCTCCTCCTGAAGGAACCCCAAACAGAGCTGGGCCCAGAGGGAGGCATGGGGGGCGGCGTCCAGAGGAAGCTGCTATTGCTGCAGTGGAGACTGGAGTCCAGGACAGCCCTCTATCCTGCCAGGCTGCAGGGCTGTGAGACAGGTGGGGACACGGGCTGCAGGTGGAGAACACTGGATCTGGGGGACCAGAAACAGAAGGTGACAGAGGCTGGTCCTGGCGCTTCTCTACTCACTCCAAAAATAGTGTCTTTGCCTGAGATCTTTGATATCCATGCCACCCAGCTGGCGCCTGACCCTCAGGGGACCAAACTAGATGGCCCAGAATGTGCCAGTCCTGGTAGGGAGGTGTCACTGCCCACCTTAGCCTGCAGGTCTGGGCAGTGGTGGTGGGGATGCCCATGACTGAGGGTTGCCTGGGCAGGTGGCTGTGGGAATTAGGCCACAGGTAAAGCTGGAGAGGTTTTATTGGTCATCTGATTGATAACAACCTGCTTTTCACTGACAGGGATGAGGACGCTGTGTATGGCATGAACCTGGGATGGGCACTGATTGTCTAGTCCCTGCCCATGGAGAAGCAGCCACCAGGGCTCCACTGGTGCCTCCATCCTCACCCTAGGCCCATGGGTTCCTGCAGTGTCCTAGGTTCCTGAAGGGGACATAAGGCCTATTAGGATGTCAGGACCCAGGGAAGACAGCCTTGTCCTGCCTCTAGAACAAGAGAGAGGCAGAGAAGGCTGTTGCCAGAGCTGCCACACCTGCGCCAGGCCTGCCTCCTGCTCTGCTGGCCCCTCAGAAGATGCCCAGTCCAGACTTTGCCACCCAGAGCATGACCAGAAGGCATGGAGCTCTGGGTCCTGAGGCCCATGACCCACCCAAAGTCACAGGGGTCAGGGCCTGCACGCTAGGCTTCGCCACAGCCTCTCCTCCAGCCAAATCACAGGGATGGGGAGGGAGGCCATCAGAGATAATTCATCTTCTACAGAGATAATTCATTTTCTACAAATGAATTTTAGAAAAGTCCATACGGCTTCTGTAAGTTCAGGTTTTGATAGGAAAATATAGATTATTCCACTCACTTTTATATTTACTGTTACACATTTTTAAAACTGAAAAGAATGTTTTAGCTCCATGATATGGTTGTTAGAAGAAAAAGACCATCCAGCAGGGAGAGTCACAGGGCATGCCCACAGAGGGTGAGGGTGCCATGCGGAGATGGGTCAGAGCACAGACCAGTGCCAGGTAGGGGGTGGGGTCCCAGGTAAGCCTGTGCCCCTGCTTGTCTCTGTCACCGCCTTGTCATCCCACACCTTGTCTCTGCTCTCCTGAATCAGACCTGGCTGCCCAGGCTCCCCCTCCCTGTGCACCCCCACCACAGGCCCTCCTGTCCCCAGCTCCAGCTGTCCGCACACCCAGCCTGGCTCTTGACCTTTTGTGAGGTGTCCCCCTGCCCCAGTCTCACTGTCCACCAGGCTGCTGAAGCCTGGCATCTCGCCACCCCACTTATCCCCGACCCTCACCCTCTGCCAGGAAGCACATCTGAACACCCTGCTGAGCTTTGCTGGCCTGTCACCTCTCCCTGCCCTGCTCTAGGGGCTCCTGCTGGCTGCATAATGGCTGCTCGGTGAGCCCCTTAACTGACCTCCCAGCACCCAGCACAGTCAACCTGTGGTACCAGTTCTCCCCCTCTGTCTCTGTCTGTGTCGGTCATTACACAGGTCTGCACATACACACACTCACACACACACTCACACACACATGCTCACTCACACACAGCCCCACCACAACCCCACAAATGTTGCCTGTATCTTCACAGTCATTCTGGCCACCCTCCAAAGCCAAGGACACCCCCCTACCCCACCCTCTGCCCTAAATTCCCTGTCCTGAAGCCCCAAAGCTCCACAAGACCACCCAAAGCCTGCAGCTGCCCTAGACCGCAGCAGAGGACAGAGGTTCTCGCTGGCCCTCGGCTTGCTCCATCCTTCTGGCTCCCTGACTCCATGATGTCATGGGGTGAGCTGCCCATGAGGACAAGGCTCGGGCCCACCACGGCCGGGGTCCATCTCTGCCCCCTTCTCAGTGACATCCAAGGAAACCCAAACTTTCCAGCATTTGGCAACAGATTGAAATCCAAGCCAACAACAAGAGGAGGAGGTGCGGCGAGTGGAAAGCAAATGAAATGTTAAAAAAAAATTAAGCAATACTTGCATTCTCATTAGTAGGAACATGTGAGATGAAGCACGTTATGTTATTAGCATTCTCTCGATTCAGTAAACACAAGCTGAATAAATTTGTAAATATCAGCATTAAGTGAGGTTTAACGGGGAACTGTTTATCTTCTGCCTGCCAGGCAGCAGGAGAGGCCCCTATGTACCACTCGCCAGCCGTGCAGCCTCCACTGCCTGCCCAGGTGAGCCCAGGGGGGCAGGGGACTCACCTCCCGAGGGCTGCTTGGAAGAGGGCTCTCAGCTCCACAGCCAGCTCCTTCAGGGGTGCAGCAAGTGTCTGGGTGACTTAGGGACATGCTTTAGCTTCTCCGAGCTACAGCTCTGTACCTGCAGCATTAAGACATCAGTGCCTACCTGGTAAGGCTGTTGATGGATCAGTGAATTACTGTTCAGCAAGTGGCTGGCATGTGGTAGGTCCACAGCTAAATGGTTTCACAGCTTACTTTATCTCCAGCACAGAGCTGGAAAAAAACAGAGGGCCTGGCAGCTGCTGGGCACTACCATCCCAGGGCAAGGAGGTAGGGAGCCAGCTTGGTCAGGCAGCCACAGGGAGACCATGGCACAGGGAACCTGGGTGTCTATCCTGACTCTGCTGTGACCACAGCCACAAGTGGGGCTTTGGGTAGGTGGCTCCATCTCACTCAGCACCCCTTTCTTCCTACTGTATCCTGAAAGTCCCTCTGACCCCAGAGCCTAGGGAGCAATTGCCCAGGGAGGCTCTGTGCCATGAAAATGCTGTGTTGGAGAGCGAGGCCACCAAGACCAAGAAGACTTCATGTAATGGGGAGACCTGAATATTGGGGAGACAGAGTCCCTCGGCAATACCTGCAGTCTGCCTCCTGTTTGCCCAGACCCCACCTATGGCCTTGGAACCTGTCTGTGGGTGCTGAGAAGGAACAGCCCAGATTCCAAAGTCCTTCCCAGACCATGCAGCACCCCCTGCAGCTGTCGACCCCCTGTGCTGAACATGGACCTCAGGCCATGTCGGGGCACCCATCTCTCACACACATGCTCTCGCTCATGAATAAAAGTAATTAAATTAGACATACAATAAAATAAAGCCTGCACTCCTGGTCTCTCTTGCTGTGTATAAACCACTACATCAAGACAAAGCACAGTAGCAGGCCCATGATAAAGAGGTGTTAAGTACATCACTTACTCCACTGTTCAGCTTTCCACCGAGGCTTCCTTTATTGAAAAGAGGCCAAAGGGCCCCAGGAACGTGCCTGAGAACAGAACATGAGTTTGGGCTACATATGAACTCAGGAGATGCCCTTTATGTTCCCAATACACAACAAACCCTAAACACTCCTTCCCTTTCATCCTCTCTGCTCAGTCCTCCAGACCCCAAGGACCACCCCAAGGACAATGTCCCTAAGTTGTCCCAAGATGCTTTGCTGCTGGGCAGCATTCCATGGTGCTATGGACGTGTGTCACAGGATGAAAACGTGCACCAGGAATGCACCCCTGGCACACTGCAGGCAGGTAGGCTTACAGAAGACCCCTTCTGCTTGCTCCAGAGATGGCCATTGGAGCCTGATGCTATCCCCGCTAAAGTGAAAACAAAACAAAGCAGATGGCAAACTAGGGGACCACACAGCGGGCCTGGGGAGGTCCTTCAATGTCCAGAGTGTCAATGGAATGAAGGGATGGGAGCAGGCCTCTCACCAGTCCACTCTAGCCCTGAATCTTAAACACTGCCATTGTTACACTATCTGGCCTTGCTGGGAATGAAAGTTCTGGGAGCTGAGTTGCAGAGAAGCAGCATCAGCTCTTACTTACAGATCCTTGAGTGCAAATCTATTGGGTTTTATGGCTGAGATAAGTACCCAGCAAATTTTGTCATTCAACCACTTTTATAGGAAGCTAGCTCTGTGTGAGTCTCTCTACCAGAGGCTCTGAAAAAAATGACAAATCAATGTGAAAACCATATATTGCAAAATTAACAGCATATGAGAGAGCAAGCACCCCAAGGCCTCATTGGGTCTGAAAGCAGGCCTAGAGTTATTTACATTCCTAAATTGCCTGCCACACATGCTTTTGTTATTGTTGCTTTGAGAGTCTCAGCCCACAGAATCAAGTGTGGACCGGACTTCCCTGGGCCTCAATAGCCTGCGTCAAAAGCCAGGGTCAGAATAATGGCAGTAAGGCACATCCCACTAGATTGTCTCACCCACTCTTGTGGGAGCCTATCCACATTAAATGTGTCACAGTATTTCTGGAAGTGTCAGAACAATTTCACAAAGACTGACGTGGCTACCTGAAAAATAAAGGATGGCAGGGTGGTGGTGCTATTAGCAGGAATAGGGAAGCCAAGAGGAGAAACAAATTGTTTCTTTGATCAAAGAATGTGTGTGTGCCTGTGTGCATCCATGTGCATGTGTGTCAGTGCATGCACCTGTGCACATTTGTGTGTAAAGACGGTAGGTAGATATAACCTTTGAGGCTCTTCAAGGATTTCCATGTGGCAATGCTTGCCCTGAGCTCAGGAGACGGTCGGGCCCGAGAGAATATATTTGTTATCCACTTAGAAGAGAGCACTGAGGCATGAAGGTTGGGAGCAGGCTGGGGGGGAGAGTGTGTTGAAAGCAGAGAATATGACCGAGGTCCCAACCTTAAAATGCACCTTGGATTCGAGGTGGGCAAGGAGGAAACTCACAGAGCAAGGCATACATGGAACAGCTGGGAGAGAAGGAGCCTAGACATGCATGGTACCTGGTTGCCAGGTGTGCAGGGGGCTTCAGGAAGGGGGAAGGCAGCGTGACACATGCTGCAGGGCATCCACAAGGTAGGGATGGAGAAAAGCCACTGAATTTGGCATTGGTGCCTTCAAGGGAGCCCTGCAAGTAGCAAGGAATGGAAAGAAACCTAGTTACCAGAAGCCAAGACCTGAATTGGTAGTGAGAACTGTTAGGCAGTGTTACAGGCTGAATTGTGCCCCCCGGGAACATACAGTGAAGTCCTAATTCCTAGTACCTGTGAATGTCCCCTTACATGGAAATAAGGTATTTGGAGATGTAATAAGGTCAGATGAGATCATTAGGAAGGGCCTCTAACCCAATAGGGTTGGGTCCTTACACGAGAGAGGAGATTGTCGTGAGAAGACACAGACACACAGAAGGGAGACAGCCATGTGCCAGTAACCGCAGAGACTGCAGTTAGGCTGCCACAAGCCCAGGTGTCCTGTCATGACCAGAAGCTGAAAGAAGGAGAGAAGGTTCCTCTCCAGAGGCTTCAGCAGAAGCATGGTGCTATCAATACTTTGGTTTCAGACTTCTGGCCTTCAGAACTCTGAGAAAGTAAATTTCTGTTGCCTTAAATCCAAGTTGTGGTTCTTTATTATGGCAGCCCTAGGCATTAAATATAACTTTACAAGAAATTTGTTCATGAAAAGATGGAATTAAACATTTTTAGTAAAGGGAATGTTCATTTTTCATGGAAATACTTGAGTATGTTCTTAGACTTAAGAGAAAGGAATCCATACGGGGGAGAAGTTGAAAATGCGAAACAATGAAAGAATGTATTATGTTTATTTTATCTCAAGAAAAGGGAACAGTGATTAATGAAGGGACGAAACATTTCCAAATGAGAACCCAAAGTGACAGGATTGGCCTTCAATGGAGAGGGACACTTTGTCTTTGGAGGCCAAGTGTTTTAGCCTTAATCCTATAAGAAGCAGAGCCTGAGACAAGGATTAAAGTGCTGATACTTTATGTGGAGTAAAGGTGGAAGCCCAGGACAGTGAAGGGGAAGGGAAATGGGAATAACACAAGGGAAGATGGGAGGCACTGTGATGAGATGCATTTCTGTGCTAGTGAAAATGTTACAGTGAGCCAGGCCACTCATTAGATGTGTTTGCCTGGCATGCTGGGCTTCTCTGTAAGAGCTGCATGGAGAAATTAAGCCTTGAAGTGCCCACTGAAAGGAGAAGGGGAATTTGTCTGACTATCCCCCTCTAGTCTCTCATTTCCCCCAAGTCAAGGTCTACCCAAAATGAGCAATTAGCCTTCACTTTCTAGACTGCCTTGTCTAGCCTCTGTCCCCTAAAATGCCAAATTCTATGGTGTGATCAAGTCTGGAAGTGGAGGAATGACTCACAGTGGAATGGGCACCAAACAAGAGAGAGAAAGGAAGACAGAAGTACCCAAAGTCTATGTCTGATACACCAGGGGTAACGGGACAATGGATGCATGTAGATGGAGAGCCTCCTTAAAAACAGAGAGGAGAAGCTGAGTAAACTAGTGTTGAATGGTTATTGATGTTAAAAGTGACAGAGCTCAAGTAAAACATGGGAAAGGAAGGGATGGAGGATGCAGTTGAGACCCCAAAGCCTTAAGGAGCTAGGAGAAGTCAAAGATAAGTAAAATGAGCTTTGTTATAAATGTTATTATGAAATCCTAGAATTTCAGAGCTGGACATTGGAAATCACTTTGATTCTTTCACACTAAAGACCAGAAGAGGATTAGTGATAAGTAATAACTTTCATAAATGTAAAACGCACGTTAGTAGAGCTCTTTCTCAGTAATCAGTGTTTTGTGATTGTGTGTGTGTTCTTATGTTCTTAGGAACAGCCTTACACGTGATGGATAAGCCCTGTAACTTCTGTTACCCACATGCAGTGAAACCATGTGAGTTATGAAGCTGTGGTCCAGACTCTTGTCCACCCGGTGGCGCCTACCTGAATTACAGGTGGGGTCCAGCCCACGGGAAGACCCGGCAGAGGACACTGGGAGTCCCAGAAGGACATTTAGGGCACAGGCCCACTCACGGATCCAGAGCAGCTTCTCACGGCCTTGCTCCCCCCTTCGCCTTACCTCTCAGGAACTCACTGTGTTTGCTGACTCCTCCACTTCCCCAACCCTGCGTTCCCCTGTGCAGCTTCCTTTCCAGTAAAAGGGAATCAGAATTTGGGGAAAGAAACAAACAAAACTTGTGCACTTTGGCCAGTGCTGGTCCTGGTCCCAGTTCTTTGAAGATTTCCCAGATGGTGAACAGAAAGAGCACCCACACACATGTGCACATACGTGAAATACCCACACGAAGCCGCCATCCTTCTCTCTCTTTTTCTTTGACTCTGAAAGGTGAGTCTCACCAAACTCCACGGCACCCATTTCCCCTGACTTGTCTCATGTGGCCTCTCCCCCAGGATGACCCCAGGTCTCAGCCAGAATGTCCAGCCAGCACAGAATAAAGCACCCACTTTATTCAAGGTGTATCCCCCTGGGAGTCTGATCACAGTTACATCTAAAATGCCAAGAATGAATTGATGTGTTAATTCACCAAATCACCACATCAGTGTTTGAGGCAGGATTGAAGTTCAAATCAGGACAAAAAAGACAGAAGAAAAATCTTTAGATTCTGCTCTAGAGGGAAAAAAAATTTCTGAACAGTTTGCTGACAAAACACTTTTAAGGCCAGAGTAGAATTTCTCAGAGCAAATAGGAGAATGAGTCTAATGTTAATTATCCATTGCTGTGTAATAAATTATCACAAATTTAGCAGCTTAGAATAACAAACACGATCTCACCCAGTTGCTGAGGGTCAGGAATCCAGAAACTCTATAGTTGGGTGGCTCCAGCTTAGGGTTTCTCATGAGGTTACATGCAAGCTACCCTCCGAGGCTGTAGTCATCGGAGGCCTGACTGGCCCTGGAGGACCCACACGCGAGATGTCTCCCTCATACAGCTGTTGAGGGGAAGCCTCGGGTTCCTACTGACTGTCAGCAGGAGGCCTCGGTGGCTTGCCACATGGGCTTCTCCATGGCAGTGTTTGACTGTCATCATGACATGGCAGGTGACTTCTGCCAGCACAAGTGGTCCGACAGAGAGCAGGACAGAAGCATTGTCTTAAAGTCCAGCCCTGAAAGTGACATATCCATCTGCCGTGCTCCACTGGTCATAAAAACCAACCCTGATGTAGTGTGGGAGGGGACTACCCTAGGTCATGAGCAACATCAGATAGGGACCATTTGGGACCATTTCTGAGGCTGTGTCATTTTAGGTGCCAAACTCAGTGGAACTTGTCACTCTAATATGTAAACTAAAACTAAAACAAGAATTGCAAATGAATACTGTTGATCAGAGGCTCATCAGAATTACCTGAAGGACTTATTAAAACACAAATTGCTGGAAACCGCCCACCCACACCCCCCAGGGTTTCTGATTCAGCAGGTCTTGAGTGGAGCCCCAAAATTTTCATTTCAAAGAAGTTTCCACATTATGCTAATGCTGTTGGTCTAAAGACCAACACTCTTAGTATAGAAAAATTCAAGACCACCTGCCCCAAATCTGTCACTTTGATTTAACTAAAATTGACCTGTCCAGAGCCTCCACACATTGCTCACCATGCACACGGATTGTGTCTCTTTACATGGCCACTTTAAAGTTACCTAAAGACAATTTCCATTTCCCCCCAAGTCTTCCCTTCTTAGGCAAAAGAGCCTCTAACCTTTTAAGTCATCCTCATTGGAAATGGCTCAGAGTGAGTGCCTTTATGGCCACTGACCCCCTCCGTTTCTGCTTCTCAATCTTCTACTTTTTAGGTAGTGCTTAGAGTTAACCTCATAACCTAGGTGTCGTATGACTCAAAAGGAACTCAGAGGGATTATCAGCACCTGCATCTTGGGTGTGCCATCACTATTAAAACCACCTAAGTTTATAACAACTTTTCAGTCAGCCCCAGCCCAACGGCAAAATAAATTATGGCAAATGGGTATTCGGAAAAATCCCAGTCCTCCTAAGGAGTCCTTGATGTGTATTTTGGAGGTATCTAAGCAACCCAAATGTTCTTGACTCCCTTTCTGTGAGAACTGTCATCTCCATTTACAAGGATGAACAGCCCCAGTGAGAGCGGACTGGACCAGAATGTCATGTAATACAGACTGGGGAAAGGGTTCTCTCTGATGAAGGGAGCTTGGTCACTGTCTTCAAAAGGCTGTGATGGGTAATCTCAGGACCGTGTAGGCAGCTGCATTGTGCCCTCCCCCAACCTGGCCCGTGGTGAAAAAGAGAACTTCCCTGCAGAAATACAGAAAGAGAATTCAATGCTAAGATAGAAAAAGAAATGCAATGGAAGAAAGCACCAGTGGCCTTCTGGGCCCTGGCTCTGGTCACTTCTGAGGCTGAGCTGCATTCTTGAACTTGGTTTCCATGACCCATGCCTGCATCTCTCTAACCCCTCCCCTGTATTTTTGCCTAACTGTTCCAAATTGGCCACCTTTACTTGCAACCAGAGTTTTAGTGAATACATCATCCAGGCAGACCTTTGGCACTGCTAGTGCTATTTATGTCTGCACTGGGTGGAGACAAGCCTCCCTCCTGCAGGGCGAACATTGCTTGGACCTCTAGAGCTGCCCCAGCCTTGCCTTTCACCTCATCAGTAAGGAACTACCTACATTCTACCAAGCCAGAATTGTCACCCACTCCCAGCAGAAACCACTCCCCAGCCAAGTCCAGCTAGATACTTGCCATTAAAATCAATTCAATTTTAAAAACCTTTTAGGAAATGTCTCTCTTTTTGTTAGGCCAAGAAAGCACAAGGAGGAAGGGAGGGCTGTGGTTCACACTGACATGTATGCTCTCTATCCCACTTCCTCTCTCACAAAGATCCAGTCCTAAAATACAGTTCACCTACACAAGGTCCACCTTCCAGGCTCCTCTGCGGTTCCCATACCTTCTCCCTCAATGATTTCTTCATCACACACTCATTCAATATTTATTGAGAACCTACATATGCTGCAAGCTGTGCAAGACAGTGAGGACACTGAGGCAAGAGGCAATCCAGGATCCAGCCTCAGGGAGCTTGCATGGCTGCCTTCCTTCCAGCCCTCAGCACCCACCCTCTAGGGCTCACTGCTCAGACCCTGTCCTCTTCTCCTTCTTATCTCCAGTCCCCCTGTATCTCTTTCAAACTGTACCTGCCCTCAAGATCTATCCCCTCAGGGTCATGCTCTCTGCTTCCTGGGTGACAGCAAGCTAATCTATTGTCCCAGTATTTGCTAATGTCTGTTGGACTTTTGGATTGATACTGTCACACTCTTCTCAACAAAAATGTTTGTGCTTTAATACATCTTTAGAATCACAGCATCTTAATTAGAGGAGAGGCCCATCGGGGCTCATTTCAAGAAAGGTATTCTTTTAAGTGTCCTGGTCAGGAAAAGTCCATGTTTCAAGGCAAAGTCTGGAGATTCAAGGTCTTGGCCAGGCTCCACTCACCTTCTAGATGGTTCTCCCCAACTCCCCCAGCCTCTGGAATCAGCCAAATCCTGGCCCCGACCCTCAGTGGCCAGGTGACCTTGGATATGCTCTTTAGCCCCTCTGAGCCTCACTTTGCTCATCTGTGAGACAGATTAACATTAATAACATTAACTGCTCATGAGGATGGGATGAGTTAATGCTATTGAACAGTGCTCTGGGGGTGTTGGTTCTGCCATTGTTCATGGCAGTTTCCCCACACCCCCAATTCAGCAGAGCACTCATGGCAAAGGAGATGCAGCAGGAAGAGCTTGCCCCACTCTGGGGTGCATGGGTGAGAAAAACGCTAATGAAAGACTTCCATCTTCCATGCTTCACCAGCTGGCAGGGAAAGGGAGCTACAGAAAACGCGCTGAAAACAAACCTTTAAAGTAAGTCCTGAGCACAACCTGCCCTCACCTGGACCTACAGCAGTGTTAAGTGACCATCTGCCAGTTTGGGCTGACTCCAGAAGCAAAGGAGTCCTGAGCTCTTCCAGTTCCAGAGGCTTCACATAATAAAGGGAGTGGAAATGTTGCCCACTTTCTTCCGAAATACCTCAGGAGGGGCTGATGGCATGACAGCCTGGTGTCTACATGCTGGAAGACTCAGGATTATGGGGAAACAAGCCAATGAATTAGGGGTTCTGAATCCCTTTGGCGTTTTTGTCCATGTCTCTTTCCTCCTCCATCTTTACCATGGGAGGCCGAGTCTAATTCTGAGTCCATTCATTCATTCATTATTGGTTGTCTAGTCTGTATCAGACATTCTGCATGGGCAAAATCACAGTAACTCCTAACACCCATGGTGCCTGTCTCCTAGTCCAAGGAAATGAAAAGGATTTGTAGCAAAGGAAGAGCTGAACTAGCTCGGAGAACTGTAGGAAAGGGGAAGGTCTTCAGAATCCATCTAGGAAAAGTTACAAAAACATAAGCAGAGGTAAAGAAGGTCTCTGTCCATCCACTATTTCTTCTCTGTAAGAACTGGGCCTGCCACATAAGGAGGGTGAGTCTGCTCATCTCCCCCACCTTGACACACTGGGTTCACTGGGGGTGGGAGGTATTAGCTGGTGATGGAGGGAACTCCAGCAGGTGGGCCTCTGAGCAGGCTTGGGGAGGCTACAGAGAAAACTCCAAGTCTGCAGGAAAGCACAGCCATGAGATGAAGGCAACTACAGGCCAGAAGCGAAGACCTCAGTCTACTGTGTCCTGGTCTGTGTTACTTTCTCCACTAGCACATTAGCATGCAGACAGGAAGGAGTCCAGCCTCCCCACATTTCCCTTCCTCCTGAGTGGGAAAGGTGGGCCTGGGAGCCTAGCTGACCTGAGCTTAAACCATCTTATATGATCATGGTGAATGTGCCTGATTTCCCAAGCATCTTCCTTTCCTTATTTGAATACTAATGAGTAAGGATCCAGCACTGACTGACAGGCACCTGCTTTCCTCTGAACTCAAGCCACTTCAGCGGATGCCTTCCTGTCTGTTTAAGGACCTTCTCCCTGATATCTCAGTTCTTTGCGATCTCCAGCACAGATCTCCCCGAATCAGCTCTTACTTCCTTCAGGGCAGGAATTGTGGTTTGTCCTGAAATACCACAAGACTCAGTCCAGTGTCAGGCAGACCTGGGTGATTGGAAAACATGCCCCTCCCTGCTGGATTCAGGTGCCTACGGAAGACCCACCCTGGGGAGGGGCAGGTGCCTGCGACTGGTTAGATACTTTCAATTCAAGGAAGGCACCTGGGGACCTGGCGGGTGGGAGCAGGAAACCAGAGCCAGTCAGCCAACTACAAGGCTCACTCTGTCCTCGAGGGCTCTTCTTGGTATCCGAGGAGGGGGCCTCCTGAACCGCACCTTAGGGGCAGGACCTGTGCACCTGTGGAAGAAGGGGGGCTTTCTGCCCTTTGGGGTAGCTGTGACATTGCACCCTGGGACCCAGCTCTCAGACCCCAGGATCCAATCTGGAGGAAATAATTGTTGCCAGGAGACCAGGCGAGTGAGAAACAGAGTCAGGCTCCACGGCTGTTAGTGTCTGAACCTTGCTGCTGCCTGACTGGAAATGCCAAGGATAAACCTCGGGGGGCCTTTCAGAGCCCACACTCTTTCACCATCATCATCATAGTCATCTCTAAAATTTACCGAAGGCTTAGCAAGCCCTGTGCCATTTGCTTTACCCATGTCATCTCATTTAATCTTCAACAACTCTGAAAATGTAGGTATTCTAATCATCCCCATTTTCCTGAGGAGGCAACGGAGGCCTCAGGGGTGCTAAGTCACTGTGAAGGCCCAGAGCAGAGCCTCCAAGGCGATCCAACTCCAGACCCAAGGTCGCAGGGCCCTTGCCTTTAGGAATGAGGGAGGAGAGGAGATGGAAACAGCCAACACACAGCACCCTGGGCAGCACCTAACACTTGCTGGTGCTCACAAAGTAGGTGCTCAGTAAGTGCAATGCACCTCTTCCCTTGCCCAGACTTCCCTTCACATGGGGTGTGTGCGTGTGTGTGTGTGTGTGTGTGTGTGTGTGTGTGTGTGAAAAGGGTGTTTCCCTGGAGGACAACTCTGGAGAGACAAAATACAAGGCACAGAAATCATCCCCAGGCCCCAAGAGCCAAGGGCATGGACAAGGGCTCTCAGGTGCCTGGATCCTGGCATGTAGGCCGATGTCTTTCCTGCAAGGGAGATGGAAAAGGCTGAGTGTGCTTTACTGTCTCTCCCCCTCCCCTTGTGGGAAGGTTAGCTGAGAATGCCACAAAGCAGAGCTGGAATTTCTGAAACTGTAGGGAGTACAGGGACGCAAGGTGGTCCTGGGGGACCTCAAGCTCCTTGACTCAGATTTGCCTATTATACTTCTCGGCCTCTTGGCGAAGATCAAGTGCAGATTCACTCTTTTTTTGTACTTACACATAAGTCACTCAAGAACCTTGCAGTGTACCAAGCTAATTCCTTACTCACCTGCCAGTTAGAATCGAGCTGTGGCCACCAGGCTGAATGCTACCCCATCATGCCCTCTCCCTTAGTCACCTATTATGAGAAGATAAACAACCCATGCAGGATGGGGCTCCCTTACTGAAGGTCACTGAATGACCTGTGGAGGGCAACCCTCCAGTAAACTTTGCCTCAGTGTCTGCAGGGTGCAAAGCACTGTCCAACTCCTCATCCCTAGAAAAGTAGCAACAAGCACATTCCTGGTTCAGAAGCCAGTATTTGACACTTCTTATTTAATTATGGCCATCTATAGTCATGAATGATAGGCATCATCACCCATTTCATAGGCAAGGACACTGAGGCTCAGTGAGGTTTGGTGGCTTGCCCAAGTCCACTCAGCTCAAAAGTGGGAAGCTGAGAGCTTGATCTGATTCTCTAGAAACTCACCCCACTATCTCCCTCTGAATTTGGCAGGATTCACTGAGTGTTCAGGAGCCCCAACTCCTTGTCTAGGGGACTGCTGGTTCTGTGAAGGAAGACTTCCCTCCGAGAGTGGCTGTATGGGAATTTCTGGGCCTGGTCATGACAGGAGGAAAACCGTTGGATTCCTAAATATCAAAGTTAGTGATCAGCAGTCTTCACCACTCAAAGCAAATGTTAGAGGACAGTGGCTCATGCCAAAGCATCATGGAAGTAATGGTGTTATCAGTGTCTGCCACTCCCCATGGGGCCTGCCATTGGGATGGGCTTATGGCTGCCTTCTCTCTTCCTGGATTCCAGAGCAGCCAGAGTAAAGGGGTTTCACAGAAGAGACTCCACAGTCGCCAAGAGACAGTCCCCTCCCCACTTTGGGGCCCCTGAAAATCAGAACCTCACAAAGGTCCTGCAGTGATGGGATGGGGTGTGGCTTGGCAAGGGGGCCTGCATGTTTAGCACAACGACCTGATTGTGTGGCTTGTCCCAAGTCAGCAGCACTCCAATGGTCACATGTTCCCCTGGCAACAGATGCTGTGACCTTTGCCCAGAGATTTGGAGCCCTAGGCGGCAGGAATGAGTGCTGTAGAGGAGGAGGACTGTCTCCCACTGCTGCTGAGATCTAGGGGACACACTCCCCCTGCACCTCTCTCTGACCCTGGCCATTGCCTGAAGCCAACTTCCACTCAGATTCTACTTGGGATCCTCAGAGTCCTAGAACAAAGAAGAGAGAGGCAGGCAGCTGTCCCAAGAAAAATTCAGGGCTACAGAGTTTCTGCTTCTACTACCAGCTGCCAAGAACCAATGAGGGGTGTGGATGGCCAAGACTTAGGTCCAAGGTCTGTCTTGTTAACTGCCATATGCCCAGTACCTAGCAGCTCCCTGTCACAACGAGGTCAGTGAGCTACCCTTACTGCCACATTCATCAAACACTCCCGCCAGCACAACAGTGTGCTGAGCTCCTCGTCCGTACCAGGCAATGTTCTAGGCACCGAGGACACAGAAGGGGCAAAGCTGATGGGAACTCCCTGCTGTCATGACACTTACCCACTCCTGGGAAGGGACAGGTGATAAAAAAGGAAATAAGTGGCTTATATAATATGTCCATAGTGGAGAGAAATAAAGCAGAGTAACAGGGATGAAGAATCGGGGAGATACACCTGAAACCAATATAATATTGTATAGCAATATATCTCAATAAAAAGGAGAGTTGGGAGAGGGGGTTACAATAGGGAAGAGAAAACCTGAGTATCTGAGGAAAGCAGAGGCCAGTGTGGCTGGAGCAGGATAAAAGAGGGATTACAGAAGAGGAGACACCTGAAGGAAGTGACAGGGTGGCATGTGCTCATAGATAGAGCATGACTTGGGAGGCCGTTGTAAGAAGTTTGTCATTTTTCTCTGAGTGAGCAAGTGAGCCACTGAATATGAATCAGAATATATTAGAATCTCATGCATGCATATATATATATATGATTATATGGTGATAAATGTAATATAATACATATTATAGGTAGTATACATTACTGTATAATGGATGCACAATAGTAATATATATGTGTACCGACAGATGTATTAAATGAGATCATGAATATGATAGCATTTGTTCACTGTAAAGTGTATTATCAGTCTACAGTATTATTACAATATAAGGGTTTAGAAATGTTTTTATGTACACTGGAGCCCAAAAGCCGACCACATGAGATCTAAAAACAAAATATCCCGAAGCACTTTGCATTGAAAAGGAGAAAACATGGGTCTAGAAATACTGTTTTTTGCTCAGGGCACAATGCCAGGAAATACTCCTCTGCACTATTACTTGAGAACCAGCACACTTCCCACCTCCCACATGCTCCTTCTTCATAGAGAAGGGGACCCGCTGCCCAGGCAAGCTGAATGGCCTCCCCAAGGTCCCACAGCCAAGGTCCCAAGCCCGGGACCCTCACCTCCCGACTCCCAATGAGTGCTCATTTTTTATGGCCCGACATATAGATAGATACCCCTTGTCCACCGCTCCTGCGTCCATTTTAGTATTTCTCTGTTGCTCAGTGACAATGGTGCTGTCAGTGTCCCGATTAGGGTGGGATTTGAGACTCAAAACCCTGGGCACGCATTTCTTCCCCGTTCCCTCAGCCCGCCGTCTGTGACAGTCCGGGTCATGAACCAGCATCCCCATCCTCTCATTTCTGATCTGACTGTCATCATACAGAATTGTCCTCTGCACCATTGGGAGGTTTCTAGGTGAGAAAAGCCCAACCTGCTCATAGGGGTTAACACATGTTGGGTACCCAAGCTCTAAGCTCTCCAGAGGACATAAAAGATAGCCAGAACCAGCACTTAAATTCAGTCTGGTTCCCACCAGGCTGCAGCCTCTCAACATCAGACCAAGCAGAAAATTGAGAATCAACAGCTGACTATGACAGTATTCCCACCATTCCACTCCTAAAATTACCCCTCTCCACCCCAATGTTCCATCACTCCTCAGGGAATTATGGCCAGCAACCTGGCCTCCTCCACCCGTTCTCCACATTGCAGCCAGGAAGAACCTGCTGAAACATTAGCCTGGCCATTCCTTTTCCCCTGCTAAAATCCCTTTAGACATCCCCCTTTTCTTTTTAGAATAGAGTGTAGATTCTTTAACATGCTTAGAAGGACTTTAGTGATCTGACCCTGCACACTTTCCTGGGCCCATCTCTCTCAGTCCCCACCAGGCCCCATGTGCACATACTGTGCACACACACACACATACACTATAAATGTACTTTTTCCCACTCTGTGAATTCAGTTCCCTCAATGTGCCTGGCGCCCCCTGGCCTCTGAACCTTTGCAGGTGGTATTTTGTCTGCCCATACCAGAATATTCTCCCTTTGCTTCCTCCCATTCTTCTGTTTGCCTGACTGGTTCCACCTCTTTCGTCTGACCTCTGATTAGGGGTCCCTTCTGAGCACCCAGGTCTCCGAGGTGCCCTCACTGTGTTCCCCATGCCCCCTGCTCTCCACCCCCAACACCTCCCTGCAAGAACCCATTTGTTTCATGGGGACATGATTCGTGATTTGGTCACCATTGTGCTCCCAGGTCCTAGCAGAGTGCTGAGCCCTTGGTAGATGCCTGATAAATATTCATACAATTAAACACATGCAAAGGGAAGGAGGGTGGGAGGGAGGGAGGGACAGAGAAAGGATTCTCTGGTGAGGTGACCCCACCATTATATTCACCATTATAATTGTTTCAAATTCCTCATCCCTCACGCTTCTCCACTTCTTAAGAGCTTACAAGTCACTTTCAAACCACTCTTCTGATAGGATGTGAATATTATATGCATTGTTTATTGTTTTCTGTTTTTTAAATATGAGGGATCTGAGAATCCCCCAGATTATACCACAAAGGGCAGGGCAGGGCTGTCACAAACCCAGGTCTCTCTGACTTTGAGTTCACAACTCCCCAGGCTCTGGAATGGGGACACTGGGTCTCAAGCATGAGGGGCCAGCTCTCTCTTGAATCCTGAAGGAGTGACAATAGGACAACTCAGTCACCTAGTGTGATCAGGGAAGGTGGCCTGGATCCCAGCAGGTGGAGGTGTAAAAGCCTTTGTTATTTCCGGGTTGGCGTGGGAAGTGAAGAATGGTCTCGGAATGAAAGCATTCCCCAATAAGAATGCCTGCCCTGAGCTTCTGTACATGCTGCCTGGAGGATGACGTGACCTGGCTTAGGAAACCCCAGATAACCTGCTTCATTCTCTGCCTGACCTGCTCACCTCCAATCTTTAAAAGAATATTTAAAAGCAGTAGAAAGAGAAGTCACACTAGGCTTGTGGGAAGCCAGTTAGTTAGTCCAAGCCTATTTTAACCCTGTGCTCCCAAAATTCCATTTCTCATTTTCAAATTTTCCCAAGAAAATATTCACACATGTGTTCAAGACATTGCTAAGTGAATTAAAGCAACTTGCAGAGCAGGACTTACATACAGTGTGCTCCTGTGTATGCTAAACACTCTCCCAGAAGAAAGGTCATAGTTTCTGCAGTAACAGACATAAGGTATGAATGGAAAAGGTCTGGAAAGACACACATCAACAGATAACAGGGTTCCCTCAGGCTAAGGGCTGGAGTCAGAAAGACATTTATCATCACCGCTTGAATTATTTATAATATATGTATATGCTAGACATAAATAAAGAAATAGAAACAAAGAAAACTAGAGAGGGTGCTGGCTTCTCAACTAATCAGAAAGTGGCAGAGGCAGGTCAGACGTCTCCACCACAGAGCCACGGCTCTGAGAGTCACAGCTCTAGAAGCTGTGTGCCTGCCCACCCAGCCACGGAAGCTTAGGTTCTGGACTGCGCCCTCTGGAGCCACGGCAACACTCTGGGAGGAAGGTTCTCAGGCCAAACAGCTTGGCAGTCTCTCCAGGCAATGGAGCAGGTTGTGGTCCCCGAGTGTGGGCTTGGGCACTCTGAAGGAGAGGCTTGGGCAGGTGAGTGCCCACCCAGAGATGGCAGTGGAAGGGGACCAAGTGGCTCACACAGGCCTGGGGACCTTGTGCTCCAGGTGTCCCAGGACACTGAAAGTTCAGTCTTCCTCCCATGTCCCTCCACCCCACTGCCACGTTTGGAGCCTCTCAGTGTCTCCTGGTGTCCTGAGCATGGTGACACTGACACCACCCCAAGTTCCATGAGAAACACTTTCGTCTTTGACTATGGGCTAGTTGTACTGTCATTAACATTCACTGAGCGCTCACTGTGCTTCAAGCACTTTGTCTGACTTAATCATCAATAGAATACAATAGGAGCACCATTACTAGTCTCACTTCTTAGACTCGGAAACTTTGGCTCAGAGAAGTTGGGTGATTGGCACAAACTCACACAGCCAGCATGGGACTGAGCCAGGATTCCAGCTTCGGCTGCCAGATTCCCAGCCCCACAGTCATGACTCCTGCACTGTGTCTACATTATGGAGTTGGGAAAAGATCCTTCTCCAGGACTCTGGGCTCTCTCCACAGGACTGAGCCCAAGGGAAGTGATTCCTCTTAGAAAAAACAAAGCCTGGGGGCAGACAGGATCAAAGTCTGCAGGGAGACAGGGAATGTGGATGAGGCAAGGGAAATCAGCGGGGCACACTCCAAGGGTTCAAAGGATAGGAGCTGAGGACAAGTAAAATGAAGTGTTACCTTATGCAAAGATGATATGCCAAAAAATAGAGAGAATTTTAAAGTGAAGTTTAGAAAAATGTATAGGTTTGAGGTCTAAGGAGCTAATGTGAAAGGTGGTGACTGTAGTTGGTGACACTGTATTATACAGTTGGAATTCACTAAGGGAGTACAGCTTAAATGCCTCACCAAAAAGAACACAGACACGTGGAGGGATGGACATGTTCATTAACTGGAGGGAATCCTTTCACAAAGTTCACACATATCAAACCACCAAGGTGTACACCTTACAGTTCTGTCAATTATGCATCAATAAAGATGGAAAAAAGCACAAGTGGATGATTTACTCACTCTTGCAGGAAAGTGCTCCACGTCTCTGCGCTTTGCCAAATGCATGGGAATTCAGCTAGGGAAGAGGGGAGACTCACTGTTGACCCCAACCTTTGGTTTTCTTTTCCTTCCTGGCCTCTCTGAGGGCCCAGGATGCCTAAGTCTCATTACTGGGGGTTAAGCTTCCACCCAATAGGCCACTGGTGGCCCCTGAAACTGACAAACAAGACTCTTCTAGTTCCTTTTCTAGTTTGTTTCCAAGCTTTCTTGGAGCTATTGTGGAGGTCCATGGCCTGGAAACAGCCCTTGGGGTGGAGGAGAGAGTGTGGACTCAGGATTTATATGCACTGAAGCTCAGATTCTGGCTTTACTACTCAGCAACAGGGTGATCTGTAGCTAGTTACTATTTGCTTAGTAAGAAACAATACTGGTAGAGTTATTAGAAAGAAATGCCATGCTTAGCGTTTCTTGCCAAGATGATGGTATGTCCATCCTCACATAGGGGCCACATAACAGCAAGGATGGCCACATTGCTCGGGTGCTAGAGCATGGAGGCAGAAAAGGGGCTCCAAAGCCCTAAACTCTCAGGGCTGCTCCTCCAAATGTAGGGAAGGCAGGGGCTATTGGGTCCCCAGCAGGATGCAAGGGGTCTGACTGGGAGGAGAGTCTCAGGGTGAGCCAAGGCAAAGCACCCCAAATTGCCCTGTCAGAATGTGGGAAGCCTTCCAGGGTGCAGGCAGTGCAAGTTGGGGGCAAAAGGCAGGTCAGATCTCCTGGATCTTCTCATCCCTCAGCCTCTCCCCCACCTACCTCCCCAGCCACCAGGGTCTCTGGTCCTTCCATCAGGGTCCCGGGCACTGCCACTGATTGGGGGGCCACACTTTACTGTGCTTGTGTGAAGGCAGAATCTCCGGCTTCCCAAGGCTGCTGAGAACAAAGCCAGCCCCGAGTCTGATGAAGAGCCCTGAGCCAGGGTGTTTTCTTTGGCACATCCCCAAGAACACTGTGGGGAAGGCAGCCCACTCCAGCAGCCTGGCTCCGCTGCTCTGGCTGGACTCCCGGGGCCTGGCGGGGGCGGGGCACAGGGGGCATTCCTGCTCAGTGAGCTGCTGTCCTCCCCCGTGGCCACGGGATCTGACCTCACCTGGCCACTCCCTGGGCTCCAGAACCATCTTTCCAGACTGGAGTGTGGGTAGGTGCTGGGGAGTGGGAGGAACTAGGCTGGTTGGGCAGAATTTCCAATGCAGTGCAAGGCCTGGATCAACAGTGCCTGTTTGGTCATCCAGTCAGCCACCTGCGAGCTGGGCAGCCTCAGACATGGTACTTACCTTCCCTAGGGCTTAGTTTTCTCATCTGCAATATGGATTACAAAAGGGTCTAGCTTGTTCATTGTAACTTTTACATAAACTATTTAAAGGAGGAAAAAAATGACCTGCGTCATCCCCTCTATGTATTGGTCCTCCCCTTTGTTCTGCACCTTCCTCTCTCCTTCCCCAATGATGCTCTTTCCTGCTCAGCCCTGGAAATGCCACCAAGAGGCTGTGGATAGACAAAGGGTTCAAGAGACTTGGGTGCAGGACACATCTCCAGCCTGAAACCAACAGGACAAAAGGCATGGTGACTTTCTCCAAACTGCTTTCCACAGAGGGAAGCCTTTTCCTCTCACCTGCCAGGACCTGTATTTCTATTTCGGTGTTTTGGAAGCCTTGGCAGGGAGGGGAGGGGCTCAAGATAATTAATGATTGACTCTCTAGCAGGGCCAGGCTGCCGGCCATTTCCCGAAGTGTGGGGACAGAGTGGAAATCCCATGTGGCTATGGCACTACTGGGCACACCTGTGAGGGCTGAGGATGGAGCAGAAACCGCCAGAGCCCTGAACACTCCTGCCCTCCCAGAGGTGGTGCTGCCAGCCAGGCTGGAAGCTCTGGCACGCTGGCCCTCTCCTCCTCTTTGTGGGCTAGACGCCATCCCTGCTTTCCTTGCAGACACTCTGCCCCACTGCAGCCCCCACACCACCCTACACTCTCCGTGGGCACTGACTGGTCCTTTCCTGGCCAATAGCCCACCTGTCCCCACCTAGTGGCTCACATGGCTGCTTGAAAAAGTCACAGAACTTTGGGGTAGGGATGAGGGATGTGACTTCTACAAAAAATTTTAGAGGAGTTTTAACTCTGCCCTTCTTGGAAGCACTGCCCTGCCTTTGTTGTCTAATAATAATTAACCTTTGTACACAGCTGTAGTTTTTCAAAGGGCTTTCATGCTCATTATTCTATTCATCCTCACAACAAATCTATGGGGTGTGTCTCCCCTCCCCACTCCCCACTGTACCCACATCCTGCAAAAGAGGAAACTGAGGCTCAGAGAAAGGAAGCGGACCATTTCATATAGCCATGGCTGAAATGCTCACCTAACTAAAAGCAGAGAGCTGCTGTTTTCATCCCAAAGGATGCACTTTAGTCCCAGAAATTGTTTTTCCCAGGGGGAAGGTGGCATGGTGGGTAAGCAAGGAGGGTTTTGGGGGGCAGGCATCTTCTCCCAAGGCTGGCCTCTGAGTGGTCTACATAGAGAAACTTCTGAGACTTCATGTCAAAGGGGAGGCTGTGGTCCCAGGTTCCCTCTCCTGGGGTCCACAAGGGTGAAGGGAAGATGGCCCATGGGTCTGTGCTGGAGTTCAAGGAGCCAAGGAACCTGAGCCAGAGGTGGCAGGGTTTTTCCATGCAATTAGACAGCCACCCTGTAGTCAATTTAAATTTGGAACTGCTTGAAAAAGACCACAAACCACTCTCTTCCTGACTCTATCAGCTAGGATGGCCAACTCATGCTGGTTTGGTTGGAGTACTGAAAACCCCACATCTGGGGAATGCCCTTGGCCTCATCTCTGGCAAACTCTACTACTAGCTCAATGGATTTCAGTTGAATCCTGTTAAGAAAGACCATCTTTCCAAGGCTCAGCAGATCAATTTAGAATTTAAAAATCACACAACACTCACTGGAGTTAGGCAGCTCCCTGGGATATATATTAAACTCTTTGAATGTTAAACCTGGAAGAAGAATCATTTCCACAACAAATCACTTAAATTTGTGACCAGGTCTGTCAAAATTTTAAAGACAAGCCAGAGTTACTCTCTCTTTCCGATTTATTTTTATATTGGCAACTAAAATTAATTTTAAAAAATTACAGGTTGCCAATTGATAATCACAGTGAGAAAGCCTTATGGGCATCAAATCTGAGAAGGGTTTGAAAGAAGATGCTTATTTTAAAATTTATCTGAGAGTTTCTTAATCATGATCCTAAATTTATTTTGAAATTTTAGGTAATATCAAAGGAAGGCTTGAGATTTTTATGCTTAACTAAAATGATCATTTTTTTAAGTTTGAGAAAAAACTGTGATAAAAGGCACATACACACAGACACACACACACACATATATTTTTTAACCCCTTCATTTTGCAGAGGAGGAGTCTGATGCCAAAGAGATTGATTTGATTTGGGATACTGGTTAATAACCATTTTTTTAGTCTTAATCACAGAGAATTAGGAAGTGGTAAGGACCCCAGACTTGATTTTAGATTGGAATTAGGAAGCTGGGCCAGGCCATGAGGTTTGTGTTTATCTCTGCATTCACATTGCCTGTTAGCTCTAGAATTACTCTGAGGAATCTCCACCTAGCCATCTGCTATGTCACCTGCCATTCAGGGAAAGGGTGATCTCAGGATGTGTAAATGTGTCTTTTGCACATGAATTTTTTTTAATGAGCTCACAAGTGGGACAGGGATGTTTTGATAACTTGCTCTTTTTGTCCTTTGAGAACTTTTGCTAAAAAGGGGGAGGGAGGAGGGGAGCTTGTTTTGTTGAATGGGAGTAAAGCATGGACAAGAATGGATGCTTGCATTTCTGTGGTAACTGGTACCTATCAGCCCCTTGGTCTGGGTAGACCCTCTGAAGTTTTCAAACTGTTTGGATGGGAGCTTGTCAGTCTCACCCTGGAGCAGGGCTTCCCTGGTGGGAAGGAAGCCTTGGTGCACTGTGACTCTGTCTTCACTGCCACACTCCACAGCCCCCCTACAGGAGCAGGGCAGGTACCAGAGCAGCCAACTGCCCAGGTGTGGGACCTACACTAACGTTCATTTCCATCTCAATACTCTTCTATCTTCTATCTCCAGGGGGTGTGCCTAGAGAAGTGGAGTGTTTGGAAACCACAGAGCAATTTTAAATAATAATTTTGGAGAAACACTTAAAACAATAAAGCACCCATTGTTTTTGTTTAGAGCCCTTTACAAATGTGGAAGATCTATTTAAGGACTTACACGTTATTTTCTCTTTCTTTCCACAGAATAATTAATGTCTACCAAATTGAGAAAGTCTGGGTGGGAAGCAGATTAACCTGCAAGATAAAATTTTTTCGTAATTAAGAAAAATAGTGTGTTTTTACACACACAGGTACACACACATGTGCATGCACACACACTTCCCGCTGAGCACCCAGTTCCCTCTGCCCCTTCACTTCCCTCTCACCCAGCACCTCTATCCTCTGTATCCCAGAGCAGTCCCTCCAGGTCAGGGAACATAGCTGCCTCTCAGCTGTAATCCTGAGTCTGGCCTAGGGCTGGGGGAGCATCCAGGACTTGCCAACTGGCCTGCAGGTGCTCTAGAACATTTGTTCATAGTCCTCCCTGTATCCACCTCCCTGACAGAAGACCTGTGAGGAAGGAGGGGGTAGCTTCTCCTAGCACCAAGGGCTCTCATTCCCATCCAAGAGATCCCTTCTTATCTCCACCCAGGACTGCACCTTCACAGGCTGCTGACTCCTGCAGACAAGGCCAGATGTCAGCTCAGCACTGTCCCTTTCTAACATCCTTCCATGTCCAGATAAGATCTTGCTGCCCACCCTATGAACTCTTCTCCAAATTTCAAAATCTCAAGAGGAAGACAGCTGGCTGGTGGCTGCCTATGTTTGGGAGGGGAGGGGTGCCTCTGTAGAGTAGGGTATATGACCATTTTCATAAACTAACAATGTGAGGGTGTGAGTCTGGGAGGCATGGAGCAATAGATTGACAGTTCTGCCTCAATGGTCAGGGTTCTGTCCTGGAAGAGTATGGCACCGCTGGGGAGAAGAGGGGACCTTCTTGTCTCCAGCCATGAGTAAGCTCCTACCTTAAGAACCAGGCCCAGAAACAAAAGTTCCCTCCTCTAAAGGAAAAGGCCATTCCAGTAAGCAGACCAGGGATGACAGAGGGACTCAGGGTAGGTAGATCTCACCTCTGCTGGTCAGTGGCCCCAGGAGGACCTAGACCCTTACCCTCAGGCCCTGAGGCCTCCATGCCCCACTACTGGTGTATTTCCAGGCCTGCTGAGTTAGGGCTCAGCTGCCTGCCTCTCCTCTCTCCGCTGGAAACAGAAGCTCTGGTGAATGTTCCAACTCCTGAGTCCACTCAGCCATGTCCCCCTTTGCAAAAATCCTCCCCTTCCCGCACCCCCTACACCCAGCCAGCCAATCCGCGGCCTGCTAGCCTCTCCAGACCCATCTCTCAGGGCCCCGGCGGGATAAAACCGGTTGGCGATGCCGGGTGGATGGGAACAAACTTCAGAGCTAGAAGAGAGGCGGGCCCAGGGCACCCTCCGCGGACCTGGGCAGTGAGGGCCTGCGACCGGCCAGGTATGCTGCCCAGGGGTTGGCTGAAAGCTGACCCGGGGAGAGGGGTGATTCTAGAAGGGATGGTCCCAGAAAGGCTGACAGCCTTTTCCCTCCCAAGTTAAACTGGAAAGGCTGGAAGAGCAGGGGAAGAGGGTACCCAGGCTGGAGTTGGGGCTTCCACAGTGGACCTCCAATCCCGGATCCTCGGGAGAGTGCGCATTAGCCAGGCTAGATTGGTCACACTTGTCCCCCAAATCCTCTGACTCTTGCCACGTGATGAGAGCTTAGGGGTAAAGCTGGGAGAGGTGTAAGGCAGGGGACACGGAATGTCATGCCCCCTCCGTGGTCTGCAGGGCAGCGGCGTGGCGGCGGGCGCGACGGGCACCTGCGTGAGGAAGCCTGAGCACCCGGCGGCTGCAAGCGACTCCGCGCGATGCCTCACAACTCCATCAGATCCGGTAAGGACGTGGCGAAGCCAGGACTCCAGCCCGCGTGGCCGCTTATCTGTGCGTGCGCTCGGGTCGGTGGGGCAGGCAGCTGGCTTGCGGGACCCATGCGCCTGGGGACGCGACTGGAGGCGCCTCGGGCCTGGCTCTCCGCGGCGGCCGGCTTGCTGCTTTCGGGCCCTGAGGTCCCCCTCGGCCCGCGGAGCTGCCTTTTCCGGGCCTTGTATTCGGCTGGCCACACGGAGGGGAAGGCGCTCTCCGTGGGGGCAAAGGGGTGTTCCTCGCACGCGCTCGCCCTTTACTGCGGGCACCCTGGGCCATCTCAGGCCCTGGGCCGCTCCAGTGCTGGACTCGCAGCCCCCCTGCCCCGACCTCTGCGCCCTCGTCCCCGGGTGCGCACAGCCTTTGCTCGCGGCTGCTCGGCGGGACTGCGAGCCCCGCGCATCTCTCTAGCCAACGGGAAGGGACCCCAGGTCCCGGGAGTCGCTGGGTGCACCCGGGTGCTCTTGGACTCCTTTCCGGACGCGGGGCGGACGAGGAGCAGCGCGCTGGCAGAGTCCCCTCCCCACCGCGACCCGGCCCAAGGCCTTCAAGAGTGCTCGGGGTCCTGGCCGCTGCGCCGGCTCTCGCCACCTCCTGACCCAGGCTTGGGGTCTGCACCGGGTCGGGGCTGGCGGCGCGATGGGCTCTGCCGCCTGGCGAGTGGCAAGTGTGGCAGCAGGCGAGGCGCGGCCCGGCCCGCGGTGATGGATGGAGCCGGGCGGGCCGCGGGGAAGGCGATTTATGGGGCCAGGGCGCAGCGCTATCGATTTGGACCGGCGAAGTGAGAGGAAATCAATATTTCAGATGAATTCTCGGCGAATATGAAGTCCCGCTCGGCAAACGGGACATTTGTTCTAATAAGGAGGGCAGGGTCTGGCGCGGCGCGTGGCTGAGATCTCTATTGAGCCGAGAGCGCCGCGCGTCCGAGCTCCGCAGGGGCGCGGGGAACCCCCGGGGCCCAGGGAGGTTTCTCCCGGGGTTTGCTCTGGGGCCAAAAAGCGCAGTCAGCGGACGCTACCTTCCACCCCCGTTCCCATGTGAGACTTGGGCCACCGCCGCGGGCGCCTCCAGGGCGTGGACTAGAGACCGAGGGCCTCCCCCTCAAGGAGCGGCGGGTCCGCAAGCCAGGGGACGCGCGGAGCTGCCTGGCACCCCTTACCCAGCCGCATCCCGGCGCCACTCGCTTTTGACCACGCTCGGAGACCAGCCAAGCTTTAGACCCCCAGTCTTTAGCCAAACCGGGACGCAATGCCGGGGCTCGCCACGCCTCGGGATCTGGACGGTCTCCGGAGTCCGTGCGCGCAGCGCCAAACGCCCTGTCCCGCGTCAGGCTGCTCCCGCCGCTCCCGCTCGGCTCCCGAGGCTGTCCTCCTCCAGGCCCCGGCGTTCCGCTGGCATTTCGGGCGGTGGCAGGAGTGGGTGTCCTAGGACCCCGAATTTATCGTGCAGAACCAGACCCTTCCTCAGTGGCCGCGCGAGAAATAAGACGATATCACAGTCCCTCGGGATGGCTTGATTTTGTTATTGCTACTTACTTTCATTCTGGAAGCACTCATTAGAATAAATGGGAATCAAAGAAGGAAAGGATAAAAGGCACAACTTATTTTTACTCAGTTTTTAATGGGCAACAGACCCAGATGATGAGAGGCCAACTTGCCCAGGCTCAGCTGAAAGTCGCCCTTGGGTTTGGAGAGGAAACTGTGCGCCCCCCGGCAGGGCCTGGGGTAGAGCACTTTTCTCTCTAGGAGACAAAGGGGTTTCATCTGCCCTTTCCCAAAACAAATAAAGAAATCAAACTTCCAGGGGCGGGAGAGCCTTTCTCTTTTCGTTTAATTTAGTTAATAAAACAAGAAATTGCCTAAAACACAGCTCAGAAGGTTCAAGGCTGTGCCCTGTTTCTTTTCTAAACCCTCCCCGGCAGACCTGAGCAAGGGACCCTGTGTCTGTCCAGGCAGTTTACCTGAAGCCGTTGCCCATATTTAGGACTAAATTCGCAAACCCACCCTCAGGCTTTTATAAGCCCAGTTCTCCAGTTTGGGCGTCTTCCCTCTGTCCTGCAGGCACTGTTCCGATTGTCTTGCCTGGAGAGCTCCCACTTTTCTCTCCCTGGGAATCCGGGAGCCGCAGGCGCAGGGCTTTTCGCGGGAGCGAGGCCGAGCGCACGGTTTCCAACAACCCGAGACGCTCAAGAAAAGTTTGCTGGGCGGCTCACTCGGCTGATCACGCTTTCCAGGGAGATCTTAATTTTCCCCGCCGAGTTTTATTCTGAAAGTGTGTGGAGAACGCACAGGAAATTATTCTGGTGTGCGCTGATCAGCAATGGACTGAACGTTCCTCAAAATCAACTGAGAATTTTGTAGCATCAGGGAACAAAGGTCCTCTAAAGCAGAAACGCTTTTTAAAAATGTTCAAAGATGCATGAGAAACAATAAACGCCACATAAATATTAACGTGTAAATGATAACGTGTCAGTAAGGAAGAGAGCTCAGTAAAAGCAAGCAGGTTGCCATTAAAAGTTATGCACAAGAACTTGCTGCAACCCTGTCCCCAGCTCCTGAAAATAGGTTATTCAGGTAAAATACGACCTAAAATCTGTAAGGAACATGCCTCTAACTTCCCTGATCTGAGGTGTAAACCCTGTTCCCTCCTCTTAGTTTTAAAAAGGAGGAGAGGAGGCCAATGGCATTTGGGAAGGATGTTTTCTTCCCAGGTTTCTTGTCTGGTTGGAAACAAAGTCTTCTCAGGGTGGGAAACAGTCTGGAGGAACATGCAGAGGCTCTGGGGCTCCTCAATTCATCTTTGTTTCAGGATGGTCCGTCCTCCCACCCTCCTCAATGCCAGTTAATTAGGAGATAATTTAGCTACCTTGCGAATTAGTTTTGAGATAAGTATCTTTCAAGCTTTGTCATTTTAATTGCCTCACTGATTATAAGTAATTATTTCTAATTGTCACTTTTTTGATGTCTATTGGAAGCATTTACTTGGAACTTTTTTGGGATGAAAGAAAAGTTAATTAATTTTTTTAGTTTGTACTCAAAAAGGCTCTGCCTAATTTTGCTGAAGAGGACAAAGGAAGTGAAGGAAAACAAAACAAAAATTAAGCTCATGGACTTTTATTAAGTTATTAAGGGATATTTTCATTCAAAGGAAAGCATCTACTAATGTAGTAATATGTCAAAACTTTCTATTAATGCCTCAAATCTCAAATTTTAATGTGGCAAATGTTTTGTGGTTATACATTTTCCAGTCCATATACTCACAGTCCCTTTATACACTGACTTCATTTTGGAGGTTACTCTGCTTTGTAATTAATTTTTGTGAAAAGTAAAATCAATAGAACTCAGTATGCTCAGAATAAATGGCATCATTTTTCCAAGACCTAATTAATTGTAAGAAAGATTTACGAATAGTCATCCTTGTTCTGTAATTATTGATAGAGTTGGGTGTAAAGGTGAAACTTTGCTTACGGTGACATGCCTTTTCATACAAACAGTTTAATCATTCACATCCTCAGAATATGTAACTGAAAAAGAAAAGAAGGGAATGAAGAGAAAAAGAAAGTCGCTGAAAGGGGGCAATGGGGGAGGGGAGAGGGAGAGGGAGAAGGTGGCTGGAGAGAATAAAAATGAAAGAAGTTATCTCAGAAACGAAGATAGCCAGGTGCATGGAGCCTTTGTCATTCAATATAAGAAAGTGGAAATTCACTTCAAAATACATCCTTTTGAACAGAATCTCTACCACACCCTTAACCAACTCCTAACCACCACTGGAAGCCCCCACTTTCTTATGCATAAGAAAACGCAGGATTTTCAGGAGCCAGCTCGTCTGGATCTGGGGTGTCTAGATGGCAAAGTCTTGATTTGGTATCCAGGGAAAGGAAGAAAATACTCATTGCAATCTGGGAGCTTATAAGGAGATTTGAGTGTTTATTTTTATTATTACAGCCCCTGTGATCTTCATTCCTAGTTGTGTACCTACAATCGTTACATAGATAGACTTGTGACTCCCCTGCATAGGAAAACGTTTCCGCATTAAACCAAAGTCGTGACAGACACACTCACACCCACTCATGAACGCCTGAGAGGCACAATCAGACAAGATGCGCTCCTGTAAGGTTCATGTCAGCCAGAGCCTTTTTCAATCATTTGTGTATAAAATCTTGTCCGCTTTTAATTATGTTTCTCCCAGATTACGTGGAGCTGCAAGAATGAGGAAACATTTTAAATGAAAAAGAAATTTAAGACGTACAAACAGCAGATAATATCGCATACCAGCCTCACTATTAGTGAAACTGTAAAAATACATAAATAATGCAAAAAAAATCAGCAAGGGAGAGTTTAGTAATGGAAAATTCCCCTGCAATTAAATGAAACAGTAATTTGGTGGAGATATGCCTGAATGAATTAGCATTTATTAATTGTCTTTCACAAAAACAGTTTGTGCGCGTATGTGTGTGTGTGTTTTGAGGAGAAGTGTTTAAAGTATCTATTTTTCCCAGGGAAAAGTTCCTCAAATATCCCTATCAAATTATGTAGTAATCACATTCTATTTTGTGAAAAATCCCCATTCTCTTTCTGGTGAATTTCACCTGAACACAGAGAACATAGGGGTATAGGAGAAGGGCCCCTGTAGATCAGAAGAATGAAGCTGGTCCCTTCTTCTTTTGGGAAGTTTCCAAGTGTGAAACCGATGGGAACGTGCTGGCAGAGCGCGCTCTGCTTAGGAATGTCCCAAGCAGGTCCTGAGCGAACGCCCAGGTGACCCATCTCCCATGGGGCACAAATAACAGAGGCAGAGGAGGCTGCTCCGTGGCTCTGCCCCACCCCCAGCGGGCTCCAGCATCGTCGCCGGCTCAGGCAGGAACTGCAGTTTGTAATCTCAGCGAGGAGCTTGCTAGGGCTGACTGGTGCATGGATGTGTTTACTTTCTCTCACCGCAGTTGGTCTGTCTTCAGTTCTAAGCATTTTTAAGCTGCTCTATTTATCAGTTCAAGAAGTGCGAGCTCTCAGTTGTGCTAAGAAGGCTTCCATCTCTGTGGTTCTGAGTACACAAGGAGCCAAAAGGTAAAAGGAACAATTTTGTTTAAGAGAAAAAAGATGATTTGAAAAGGAGGGGGCAAGGGAATGCACCCCCATTCCAGACCCCAGTTTGCTTTTGTTTCAGTTGAGAGGTGGAGAAAGGCTGAGTCCCCGGTCCTCACTGCTCCCCATGCCCCTTGGAGATGAAACTTGAGGTGTAAAACACCCTCTAAAAAGAGGAGAATGCATCCCAACACTCAGAGTTTTAGGGGGAATGACTCTGTCTGGGTTCAGACTGGAACACCTTAGCCCAGGTTCTTTGCGAGAGGGAGCTATATTTAAGGACATTTTGCCTGGGAAACGTGTGCAATGGCTGCTCCCAACTGGGGTGTTAGATGTTTCTCCCTGGGGGAGGAGTGAGGAGACCAACAGTCCAGGGACCTCCTGATTCCCAAAGACCCCACTACCCCAGGCCAACCAAAGGTCATCCAATGCACAGTGACCCTGGATGGAGTCTGTAGGGTGGGGACAGGGTGGGCAGAGGCATCCACCCTTCCTTATCTGTCCGCCATCATGGTACTTTTAAGTAGATCTTTGACAGTCTGTGATTATTTCCTCAGGTCTGGAGTTAGATGAGACTGTCTGGGTTTCTGAAAGCCCCTCCAAACCCTTCCCTCAGCCAGGTGGAGATATGATGGGCCTCTTCCTTGGGCTCTGGGCCAGAATACACTTCAAGGACAGTTTTCCATTTGAAGCCCCCAATTCATGTCACTGAGCCGGGGCCTTACTTTGACTGGGGCTCTTTCCCCAGGAATGGACCTGGGTGGAAGTCAGTGTCTCCTACTGAGGCATGTCCAAGGTCAAGGGGAAGGAAGTCCAGGAGCCCACAAAGGGTATTTGGGTCCTGTTTCTTTGTTTATTCCCCAGGACCTTCCCACAGTCCCAAATGCCACATCAGGTGCCAGTAGAGCCAGTCCAGCCAAGGCCAATCTCATATCCAGGGAACCACATACAAAGAGCTCAGATACCCTGGCACTTAGTGAGCCCTCAGTACAAGGAAGCGGTGGGTATTACCTCTGAGGGCTGCTAGCGGGGTGTCATTCTGCTGGAAGAGAGCACATGTCCCGGCTCATTTAATTCTCAGGGCTCCACGAGGCAGGTGCTGCTATTGATATTTCTACAGAAGACAAGGGGACTGCCGCTCAGGGAGGCTGATGGGGCTCCAACTCCCCTTTCCATGCCCCCTTCCCAAAGTCTGGCTTGCCTAAACTCCCTGTAGCCCCAGATATTTTCTGCCCACCACCCTGTCCGGTACTTGGGCAAGATCCCTGGAAAGAAGCCACTAGGCCCAGGACCGCTGGCAGGGCCTTCGAGCTCTCAGCTTGTTTTCCCCATCAGTGTCCCTGGCTCTCCAGCTCAATTAAAACAGTCCCCTTACAGTACAGTTCTCAGTCTTCCCATATGTGAAATGGGAGAAGTAATCCCTCCTGGGGGTCACTGTGAAGAAGAAGGGGATGGTCAGCCACTAGAAAGGCAGAGATGGGTCTTCCTTTTAACACATTTCCTGAAGGCTGCCACCTTTCCAATGCACCAAACAAAAACAAAAACAAAAAAAAAGGCAGCTACCCACAGGCACCTAAGTAAATCATAGGCCAACAGGGAACTTACACCTTCGGCATCTCCAAACCACAGTTGGCCCCCTTGCCTGCATCCATTTCAGAGAAGAGTGAGTTAGCAGGGGTGATGGGAACAGCTTCAGAGTCACCAGGAAGACCTGCCCACCGAGTCAGGGGCCATGGAGGGGAGGCTGTGTGTGGGCAGCAGGCAGGGACACTCGAGGGGCTGGCTCTCATTTCCTCATGCTAAGGCTAGCTCTCTCTGCTGCTTCCTCAGGGACCCTCCCCTCCCGGGGTCAAAGCCACATCTTCTGCTCGTGTGGGGCCTCTGCCAAGGTTCAGCCTGTACCATTAGCTGGAAAGGGGTTTAATTTTAATGTGTTCACTTTTTGCTGTGGACAGTAGCTGCCCGGTTCCTGTGCTGGCTGCATTTCTCAGATGACAACCGCTGTGTAGTTTAAGCAAAGGTCGAGGAAGAATTTTTCCACCTCTGAACTCTTTTCTTCCTTCTCCTGTCTTCAGACACGAAGAACATCAGTTCTTCTGACTTGTTCTCCTAAGTGGCCTTCGAGTGACCTGAGCAATTAGTGCTAATTAGTCCCCTGGACATATTGCTGCTGTCAGGCCAGTACAGCAGAGAGGTCAGGGTGATGCATCTGAGAGAGAAACAGCTCAGTCCGCTGTCATCACAGGAACTGTGTGTTTGCACGCCCAGCGCCCTCATATATGCTGTGTCCTGGTTCCTCAGCATCTCTAGTGGAACTGCTATTTCTGGGATAATCTCAGGAGCCATGAGGCTTCAAGAAGGTGAGGTTAAGTCACTGGGAAGCCAGGGCCATGTGGCAGCCTCCCCAGATCTGCAGGCAGCAGCAGGAGGGGGCTGTACCTTGGGGATTTGCCTGTGTCCCAGACCTTGCTGCTTTCTCCCTGTGTGACCTTAGGCAGACCAATGGTGTCTCTGGGCTTGAATTTCCTTCTCTGTATAAAATATGAAGACATTTCAGGGCTTCTAGAATGTATTGAAAGTAAAGCCTGTACCCTCACTTGGCACATGACAGCAACTCGGGCATTTTTTTCTTGCTGCTTATGGAAGTCACCAGGGAGAAGAGGCTCCAAAATTGCTCCAGGGTCAATGCCCAAACATTTCATGGTCTTAGTATTTCCTGTGACACTCTCCAGGAGTAACTTGAAATCCGGTGTCAAAACCTTGTCACAGGTAAAACTTAGGATAGACTTTTCAATATTCCATGTGGACAAAAATAATAGACCTACTGCCTGGGGGTGTTGAGTTAAACGGAAGACATATGAGAAGAGCTGCCTTACACCTCTATAGCCATTATCAACCTCTCCCGCAGCCCACCCTGGGAAAGGATTATTTCATTTCACCAGGAAACTCAGTTGGAGAGGAAACACGAGGCTTCTGATAGAACAGGCTGTCCATGGACTTTACGTGGGAATCCAGAATGTTCTAGGCTTTTAATAGAATTGGTCTTAAAGGAAGATGATCTGACATGTGTGCAACTATGATGTGTATGTAGCCAAGATAGGACCACAGGAAGGCTTGTCCTAGGTACTTGTTCTTAATTGGCACAGTACCATACGTTTTTTTTTTTAAACACTGAAATCAACTAATCTTCTGTCTTCTCTTGTCTACCTCCCCTAGGACCTCCCCCAATTCCCCTTCTTATATTTTCCTGCCTTGTATCATAATAGCTCAGCTTTGGCATGATAAAACACATCTGTGATTAGCTGAGCACCTCATCGCTGATTCAGCTCTGTTTTGTTCTTTTACTCTGACACTGAGCTCCTTCTTGAGGACTGTCAAAATGGAGGTTCCAGGAATGGGGTGACCTCCTGACATGTCCATGGGCATCTGGCTGTGACTTTGAGGAGGGACTGAAAAGGCGGACTGAGTTTTGGGAGAAAGGCGTCTGGGCAGGAGACGTACTGGAGTCAAGCTAGGAGGCAGTTGTGTTCTGAGGGTCAGAGGTTAATTTAATTTAGCAAGCCCTCGTGGAGTGCTGCCCGCCATGTGCAGGTGCCATGCCAGTGATAGCGGCAGTTGCTGCCCGGTCAGTCGAGGTAAATGGACGAAGTGAGAGGTACCTTCTCAGGGCAGGGAGCTGGTGTCTTGTGATTCCCTTTCAAGGGGACAGACCAGGAGGGGAAATAATCAGACAGAACAGTTCAGTAGTAGACAGTGACTGAAAACTAACAAGGCAGGTGGTGAGAACGGCAAAGTTCATTTACCTCCAGTGGTCACATTGTCACCAATAACAGATAAACCTCCCCCAGCCTTCTTGCTTCTGGTCCATCCCTGGGGCATTCGCTGTCCCAGAAAGGCAGCGCATGAGCCTGTGTAGGGTCAGCCAGCAAGCTCTGCCAGGGCTCCAGGCTGGGGTGGCTAGCTGGCTCACGGCAAAGTGCTGCAGGGCGGTGGGTGCAATTGCCATGGGACGTGCCCACTTTTGCCCAATCAAAACGCTTGATAGATGCTTCCAGTGCTCAATGCCTATGTCTTCAGGGATTTTTCAGACCTGCTAGGACATCCCCCACAGGCCTTCCATCTCCTTGATAGTATGACAAGGCCCACGTCCTTCCTGTTCCCATATTCTGTGATGATATGGCAGCGCCCCATATCAAGAAGGTCCCGTGCCCTCACACCCCTCCCCTTGTCCTGTGGCCACAGAGCTGTCTAGACAAACACCCCTATCTGTGACAGGCCTGCCTTCTGCTAGTGGGGCCTGCTTTTGTGGGTTGCTATCCTCAGGGCCTGGCTGGAGCCTATTGGCTGGAGGGCACCTGTCTTCCCAGGAGATCTGAGCCCAGGAGCACATTGACTCCTGCCCACACAGCTCCCTGGAAGTCACTCTCTGTACCATGGTGTTGGCACCCCTGTGCACAGCCAGCTATTGTGTGCAGACCCATTTGGTTGGTTCATCAATCTGCCCCATGTAGATGGTGCCATCTTAAGGCCAGGGAGCCCCTCTTTCCCCACTGCTGGAGGACAAAGGGGATGTTTCTGAGGCTTATGGGTCAGACACACATGGTTTTGAGACACCCCTGCCTCTGTTCAGTCACTATACCTGTGTGCCCGTGGCAGCCTTCCACTGTACAGTGGACTCACAGCTCCTGCGCGCGTTGTGAAGCCCTTAGTCACAGCTCCCTGCAGCCCTGCTCTTCTTGCTGACCAGCCCTAATGCCACCTCTGAAGCCTTCTGAGACTCTTTTCCCCTCCCCAGCTCACTGAGGTACAGCACTGGAGGTTTACAGCATGTTGCAGTCGGCTTTGTGTAGGGTCCCTTATCTGTGTGGCTTTTGCCTTCTAGACTTGAGCTACTTGAACGCTGGGGAGCTTCACACATCCCAGGAACTTCATGGGTTTTTGTTATACCAAACAGCCCACTGGACCCAGAGTTGTTTAGGGCCTGTAGGGGCTCCCAGACAAGGCTGGTGAGGAATCTGAAACCCCACAGGCCCCACAGGCTTTGTGGCAGAGCAGGGCTCCACACTTAGAAACGGGGCCCTCTCCATGACATGGGGTGGCTGTCTGAGCATGGCTTAGGGTTGAGAGAAGGCTCACCCAAGCCCAGTCAGCTGTGGCCTCATGTGGGTGAGTTCTGGCAGGGGAAGGAGAAGGGCCTTCTCCAACTTCTGACCACTCACAACACCCACTGACAGCTGTCAACACACAGTCACACGTAAGCACAAGCATACACAGCACATGCGCTCTCATGCACCCAAATATACAGAGACTCACACATGCATGTGACCAAGGCTGGGACCAGGGTGAAGCCCAAAGGCACCCAGGTGCAAAATTTAAGGAGGCTCCCACTCTGGGGCTCATGCAAGGACAGGGTCCTCCCTGAGAGCGAGCTCTCCCTCAGGTTGTGTACCTGAGGCCCGGCTGTCCTGGCCTAGTTCCTGTGTAGGACACATGCACCCACACACCAGTTACACCCACATTCATACACACGTGAGTGACATGTCTTCACACACATACCCACCCATGCATACATACAATGCTTACCCTTGCACACACACATACACACTGGGAAGAAGTCCTTGTATGTGTATATACATCACACTGTCCTAGGTCTGTGGGTGGAAAAAAGAAGGCTGGAGAAACCTCTGCTCTCAGACACCCCAAGAGATGCAGCCAGGAAATTACAGTTGCTGAGTCCTGATTGAGTCCACAGGTGCTGAGAAGACACCTATAATGGGTGTGCTAAGGATGGGGGCTCAAGATATGTGGGGACTCTGCTCTGTGTTATGAGTCATCTCTGGTCGGTTTAGGCACAAGGTCATTAATCTGCGACCTCTTTGTTCTTGCAACCTATAGTTTAAGGCCTGAGGAGAGGAACTCCAGTGTCTGGCCATGCACTCCTTATTGGCCCCCCACTTAAGTTATGGGACATGGAAGGCCTTACACAGACTTGTTTCCAGTGAGACTCAGGGACAATCTGTCATTTGCGCAGGTCACTCACGCCACTATCAGAGCTGCTAGGAATACTAGGTCTCGGGTTCTAGGTGGCTCTTCCCGGAAGCAGACAGGGTTACCAGGACAGCAGCAGGACTTGCCTATTTTAGGATTTGACCTCTTGGTCCCCTGAGGACAACAGCATTGCAGGTAGGTGGCTGAGGACAGTCACCAGCGGGTTTGTCTACTCAACCTGAGAAGATCCTCCTAATCCCCTACCTAGGCAGTGCTGCCCCAAGCCCCTGAGCCCTGCCTTTATGGACACACATGCTGTTCCCTAAAGCCTGCAGGGCAACTGTGGGCAGGAGCCAGGCTCATGGATGCAGTTATAGCACCTGCATGAACTGATTATTATCAGCAATATGTTGTCACCATGAACATTTTGTACATTTGATCCACAAATATTTGTGTAACTTTCATAAATCGGTGACTCTCAAACAGTGTTTCCCTGCTAGGTGGGCAGAGGTGCCCGCTGATGTAATGAAACTGAACAATGGCAGGAGAAAAGTACATTTATGGACAAAATGTCTTCAAGTTTAAGGTGTAATTTTTTTCTTTTTAATGGCCACCACCTGGTACTTCCCTTAGGACCTAGGATATGAGGAGCAACATGTGATAATCTTTGCTACATTGAACATACTGTTTTGCAATGTTCTTTGCAGAACACTTATGTGTGACCTTCAGGTGGCCAGTCTACTGGCAAGTGTCAGAGAAGCTGGTGTTTTGAGGCTGAAATTGCCACGTGGTGGCGGTGGCACTCCAACTCTGGGAAACGATGAGCTCCACACACCTGCCTCAGAGGCATCCTGAGTGCTTCCATCCTGGAGAATTTACATTGCCACCATCCAAGAAAGGAGCCACTTCCCTGGGCCCCCACCTCCCACATATCACTTTTCCCAACAAAATCCCCTCCTTTCAAAGCACATGGTATATCGCGCATGTGTATCAGTCATTTAAGGAATCCAGTGGCTTTGTGGCAGAGTAAGTACACTCGCCCATCACACCTTGTACAAGTTGCCCCTTTACCTCAATCTCAGCTTCCCTGGGGTACACCTGGAGCCATGACCCCTCTCCCGGAAGTTTTCTCTGAAGAGCCTGTCACCCTTCAGTTTCCATCCCAGCCACCTGTCTTAGCTTGAGCTATTCTAACAAAATACCACAGACTGGGGGCTTAAACAACAGATATTTATTACTCAAGGTTCTGGGGGCTGGAGTTCAGGGTCCTGGCGTGGCGGGGTCTTCTGAGGACCCTCTTCCAGCTTGCACATGGCTGCCCCTGCGCCATGGCCTCCCGCGGCTTCCCTCAGTGCTTGGGCCTGGAGAGAGCTCTGGTGTCTCTTTCTCTTCATCCAAGGACACTAAGCCCATCGTGAGGGCCTCACCTTACCACCTCATCTAACTTTTACCACCTCCCAAAGGCCCTGCTCCAAACACTGTCACACTGGCGTTAGGGTTTCAACATATGAATTTGGAGGGTGCAAATATTCAGCCCACAATACCAGCCGTAGAAATTATGATTCATTCTTTTCAGATGTGCAAGCCACTTGGTCCACTATGCAGAGATGCTTGTATTCCCAGCTCTCTGCTCTCCCATGACAGACCTGTCTCCTCTCCTTCTGGCCTTTTTCTCTTATGTGGGTGCTCAGTCTGGACTCTGCACTGGGCCACCTCAAGTTTGACTCCAGCTCCTTACAAAGCACCTGGTGGCTCTTCCCTCTCTGACTCAGACTCCCCACACAGCCACACCTGCCAGGCAGTGCCCTGGGGAAATCCTCCACTGCTCCCTCAACACCCTGCCGTGCTTCACAACTCCCAGTTCCTGTGACGTGCTCTCACCAAGCCTGGAGTTCTGACTCCAGATTGTTTCAAGAGGCATTATTACTCTAATATTCAGCTCGATAAGGACACATTACTGAGTCACTCAGTATGGCTGGCATGGAGTAGGCTTTGGGGCCTACAGAGCTCATGAGATCATTCTTCAGCTGACATTCTAGAGAACAAAAAGCAAACTGGACTTCTAGCCACAAGCAAAGAGAAAGGAAAGGTTTCCATGCAGATTGTCACACCATGCTGAGCTTGTAGGAGAGGGAGGCATGCTGGGCTCTGCTTGGGTGGGGAGAGGGAGCTTCAGGGCAGGGTTCCACCCAAGGACTCCGGGATAGAGCAGCAGGGGCAGAGATGTGGACTCCTGGCAGTGCATGCAGGCCCGAGGGGCCAGAGTCAGCCTGGGTAAAGTGGACAGCAATGGGAAGACAGCAGGGTTCGGACAAACTGTGGGGGGCTTTGTCCAGAAAGGCCAGGCTAAGGCATTATTTCTGACCCTGTTGCCAAGAAGCCTGGGTCAAAGTGCTCTCACTATTTGGAAGTATTTTACTCACACTTCCTTTGTTGATTTTCACCTTCTTTTTAGCTGTCTGGCCAGAGCCATATACCTAACTGATCTGTCTTTTTTCTCATCTTTTTATTAAATGGGAAAGCTTGGCAATAATCTGTGAGAGCTAGGTGATTTACCTTATCAACGTGTACTGATTCTCTCCTTTCCCTGCCCTGTTCCGGAGATCTTAGCCTGGTGATTTTCCGAAATAATCTTAGAGCCTCACTTGTACTTCCTTTTAATCCAATCATTAACAGGCATTTGTGGGCAAACCGCTGGTGTACGAGCTGAGAACATTCTGTCGCACCTCCCTGACCCTATTTCCCGCTATTTCCATATGCAAACCTATGTTCCAGCCAACTAGTCTTTGTTTCCAAAACACACTGTGTGCATTCCCGCCCTGTGCCTCTGCCCATTCAGTGGCAGCTGCCAGGAACACCGTCCCTACTCCCACCCTTTGGACAAAGCTCTCCCCAGCTTCCACCTCCTTAGCCAGCCCCTCTCAGACACCCTCACCTGCAGTGAGGTCAGGCTGAAATAAGACCTCTTTCCATTCTATCTCCCCAGTGCTTTACATACAATCCCATAGGGCATTTGGGCTCCACAAATACCCATGATGGTAATTTTCACACAATTGTCCAATCACATGTTTTATTGTTTTACCAGTTGGCCTAACCTGTGCATTTGAGTTTTGTAAATGAAGGTTTCGTAACATGAAACACACTTGATCCTTTCACATGATATTGCTGTAATTACTCTTCTATTTTCTTTATAATAAGTGCCACTCAGGGACTGAGGAGACAAGGAATGCAGCCTTTTAGGGAACCAGATGTAGCCACTGAGGCCTGAGCTACCCCAGTGGGACCCTCCCTGGTTCCAGGGGCACCTTGCTGGCCTGGGCTTAGATGTGGGGTAGTCAGTTGGGCAGTGGTGGTCCCTGGAATCAGCAAACACTGGCAGGTCTGGGTGAGACTGATTCAAGAGGGCTTTCCTGGTGGCTCTGGGTATCAGCTGGGCAGGGTGGTTGGTCAGATGGAGGCTCCATCTGTAAGAACCACCAGTGTTAAGATTCTGTAGGTTGGGAATTAAATTCCCCACACAATGTCTGGCACCTAGTAGACATGTGTTAGATGCTTAATAAATATTTGCTAAATGAAAGAACCTTTTTGAAAATGTGCTTTATCAAGTGTTTCCCAAGTATGGTCTCTAGTCCCAGCCTCAGAAGCTCCTGGGACTTTGTCAACAAGTCAACAAGTGTGGGACCCTGGATTTGGCATCATTCACCAGCTCCCAGTGGTTCTGCTGGAGATCAGCATTTGAGACCCATGCATCTGGAGTCAACCCACTCTAGTGTCTCTCATCTCAGGCTGCCAGGGAGGCGGCCCTCTCCCTTCCCGGCACCCGCTCCTCTCTGGGGCTCCCCACCTGGCCGTGGGCAAGAGTAGACCAGAGCCAAATGCAGTGGCAGGCCCACTCTGACCGGCTGTGCACAGCCACTGCCACTTCCAGGATGGTGCCTTCGCCTGGAAAATGAGCTCAAAATGCCAGCCCACTCTTCCCATGGCCATAAAGACCATCTGTGATGCCACCAAAGCCCAACTGATATTTGTTGAGTTGAATTAAATTAAAGTATCACTTACCTCAAAGCACTTTCAAAGGGCTTTGCAAATATTAGGTGAGTCCATAACCAAACTACAGACTGGTACATAAAGTTCTTGAAAGGAGGAGAAGCCTGGCAGTCCCAGTAGATGGGGGGTGGGGAGTGGTAGGGAGCAGCCTGGCTGGGCCCGAGTGAAGGACAGCTACACGAAGACTTTGCTGTGCTGATCCTTCCACCACATGCTTTAAAGGAGGACTGGCCACACAATGGAAGACTGAGGAAGGGAGGCCAGGGTGGTGGCTCTGTAGAGAGGATGGCAATGCCAAGAGAAGCAAGTGCACGTAGAGAGCGCCAGACGTGAGAAGGTGTTTGCACACTGCCTTTTACTGAAAAGTCACTTGTGGGGCAGATCAGCGCCCTGCAGAGCAGCCCCCAAGCTTGCTGTATCTAACTTGGTTACAGCCCTGCTGATCTGTGTGTTCCTTTGCTGGGGCTGCCGTAACAAAGTGCCCCAACTAGGTGCTTACACTGAGAGCTTACATCACAGAGATGGCTTACCATTCCAGAGGCTGGAAGTCCGAGTTCAAGGTGTGGGCAGGGTTGGTCTCCCCTGAGGCTGTAGGGACAGTCTGCTCCTGCCTCTCCCCTGGCCTCTGGCGGTAAGCTGACAATCTCTGGTGCTCCTTGGCTCCAGCCTCGTGGCATCCTCCCTGTGAGTGCACACGTCCCTTTTCTTGTAGGGACAGGGCTGCATTGGGTCAGGGCTCATCCTGATGACTTCCTCTTGGTCACGGGCAAAGACCCTTTTTCCAAATGAGGTCACACTCTGAGGTACTGGGGATTGGGACTTTAACATATGAGTTTTGTGGGGACACAGTTCAGTGCCTAACAATGTGAGTGTCACAGATTGTTGATGTAGCTCAGCCCCCAGCCAGCCCTGAACCAACGCTTAGCCACTTTAGGTCTGAGTGACACCAGCTGCAGAGGCCCTGGGTTGGGCTTGACAGGAGAAGCCAATATATGTTCTCAGCAGCTTTTCTTTTCCCACCCACCCCAGTGTTCCTGCAGAGGAAGGGATTCTACTTCCCAGCTCTGGGCCTTCTGCCTGAGGAAATCGAAATGCCAAGCAAACAAACAAGCTGAGAAGAGGGCCAGAAATCTTTCAGGCTGTGCCTTGGTTCAGGACATTCTGCCAGCCCCTGCCACCAACATCCCCCACTGTCTGCCGGGGTGACCCCGGCCAGCACTGTGCTCAGGTCACAAGGGGTCTCTGGAAGGTGGAATGAATAGGGACTTAGGTCAGAAAATGTGAGTCCTGTCCTGACTCCACCACAAAGTGAGTCTATCACATTAGACGGGTCACCTCTCCCTTCTGTCCAGAGACACTCTCAGCAGTGCCCCACAGCTGTGGTGCTGGACAGGATACTAACGTGTCACCTCAATAGTCCCATAGCCAGAGGCATCACTCCACCATCTCACAGGTATGCAGCAGCCCATGGACCACTGAGAGCCAGTTTCCCTCATTTTCTACAGGTAGACTCAGAGCCACCCACAGGTAGCTTCCTGCATGGAAAAGCCGCCCAATGCCCCACTCAGAGGTCTCTGAGACCCTTGCCGGGGATTTCTGGCCCCTGTTTGAGGCTTCAGGGCAGTCCCAGAGTTGTAGATGTTAGAACTGGAGGACGTTAAAGATCATCTGCTCCCTCCAAGCCTGATGGGGAAACTGAGGCACAGGCAGGCACAGCCACAGAGTGGGGGAACCCCAGGTCTCTTAGTTCTCAGCACCCTGGCTCCCTCTCCTGAAACCACAGCCTGCAGGCCACGTTGGCCCCCTCTGTCCCTTCTGTCTCCTTAGCAATGGTCATTCAGCTTGTAGAGTGTGGCACTCTGCTATGGTGCGGGGTTCTAGGGAACTCGCTGCTGATAGGTCAACAGGTATGGAAACCACGGTTACTCAGTTCTGTCAGATTTTGCTCAGCGTGTCAGGCTCAAAAAAAGGGTTCTTCATTTGTTCCCACCTATTCTCTCAGGATGGCCAGCCAGGCCTCTTACTTCATCCCCACCCTGGTCCTGAGAGCTCTGCACCATGCATGCACACACACAACACACACACACACACACACACACACACACACACACACACACACACATACACAAAGACACAAATAGCTATGCACACCCACAGAGACACAAACAGCCATGCACACACACACACACACACAGATGTGCACACACACATATAGACTCACACACACACATATGAACAGCAACACATACACGCACAGATATGTACACATACACAAATAGCCATGCACACACATAGATACACACACAGACACAACCACACATGAACAGCTATGCACACACACATAGACACAAACAATCACACACACCAACAGCTGCAGACACACAGACACAATCACATGCACCTGCATGGACACACACACAGAGACACGAACATCCACAGACATAGACACATACACACACATATACGTGCACACATAGGTATACTCACAGACAACACAAACACACACACACAGGCATAAACATGCATGAAGACATGAACAGTCACATACCCTCAGGGACACACACACACACCACCTTTCTAAGTGAGCCTCAAGTTCAGGCCAAAGCCCACCCTTGCCAGCCACTTCATTGCTGAGCTAATGAATCATCTCTGATCTTAGTTAAGATCTCAGAAGCATAGAATCCCAGTTAAAGAATCTTAAGGGTCATTTTATTCAACCTTCTGGATGAGGCAAGATTCCCCTCTTCTCTTCCTTGAGTGTTTTCATTTCATTCAAGGTGCCCTCAGCCTCTGACCCCCATCACTGCTGTTCCACCCCCCCATCATGCTGTTCCCTTTCCTTTTCTGCCTCTGTACCCTTTCCCCACTCCATGCTTTCCTTTCCCCAGCAGGGGCCCTTCTAGCTGCTTCTCCCTTTCCTCCCCTACCCATCTCCTGGTGAGTGTTAAATCAGTGGCCACAAAGCCCACATTTATAACATTGCAATTTAGCTGTAGAACCTAGAAGAATGCTACAACAGATGTCAGGCCGAGGGTTGTTTATGATCCACCTTCATCCCACTGTGCACACACACATGCACACTTGTGCACACAGATGTGCACACACACAGCCCCCCTTAGGTATTCCACAGGGTTGTAGAAAGAATTGAAGGAGATAGTGAGGGTGAATGGATTTTAAACGTAAGGTTCTATAACATGTCAGGGATTATTAACCTGTAAGTTTCTCAAGGACAAGAACTGTGTTTTCTGCCCAGAAACCATCTCCCTACATGCACACAGCCTGTAATGTTATTAGATACAGAGCGGGTGCTCACTCACTTGAAATCTAATAAACTAAAGATTGCTTTAATATAGGCCAGTTTTTTATAAATCAGCATTAATATCTACAGGCCTCTGACCTCAGGGGGAATCGAAGGTACAGCACAATGATTTGTATAGATGCTGGGCTGGTAAGTGCACAGCCAGCGGGGGCTGGCACACCTGCTTTGCACATCTCCATACTCCCAAATGCACAGGCCCTGGGCCTTTCACTGCAGCCCCGAGCATGTGATATCAGGAGCCTGTAGGTATCTGGGAAGAGGCCAGGGGAATGACCTCTAGTTAACCTCTAGCAAGCCCTGGGACATTCTGTTTACAGGCTCTGACTGCAAGTTTGTATTTGATCAATTAATTCATGCTTTCAATAAATATTATTGATCATCTATTCAGTGGATAAGATCTCAGCAACCACCAGAGGAACTTTTTAAAAATACAGATTCAAGAACACGGTGCCAAGTGATTCTGGTTGAACTGACCGGAAGTGGAAAATTCCTGAATGCCCGAGGATATTCCAATGGAAAACCTCCTCCTTGTAGGGCAAACTCACCCTGACAGAGAACGCACTGCACCTGCCTCACAGAGTTAGGTGTCTATGCGCACCCACAGAGACACAGAGGGGCAGTTGGTGGGGAAGGCAGGGGAGGTGGATGTTCCTGAGAACTGGTCCAGGCAGGCTTCTGTCCTCAGGACATGAGGCCAGAGTGTGGAGTGTGGACTGGCCACCACAAAGCCACATCCTCAGAGAGGAGACTTCACCTCTTCAGGAAGGCAAGGGAGTTTGTCTCCAGTTTGGGACATAGGGCTGGAGGAGAAACAGGGCCCAATCTGGGTCATGGGAAGAGAGTGGCCCATCCACTGTTTGAGCTACTGAGGGAACTGATAGATCTGAGGAAGCTGGCAGAGGCTTCCGGAAATCTTTGAGACAGCCCCCAAGAGGAACCTAGTTGGGGAACCCTTGACCTCGGTGACTCTTCAGGACTCAGAACAGCCCATGTTTTCCCACCTGCATGTAGCTCTGTAGTCCCGGAATTCCCAAGGCGACCAGATTGACTTCAGGACGAGGCAGGGCCTCAAGCCAAGCAGGACTTTTCTTAGGGAGCTTAGAGGCCTATTGACATTTGCAGCAGCTCCATCCCTAGAAATCCACACACTGGGGCCCTTCCTGGGAGGGAGGGGACAGGGTTAATCTAAGGGCTGGGGGAGGTGGAGAAAGGCCTTGAAACCACACAGTAAAGCCAACCAGATTAATAGAGGAAGAGAGAGGGGGGTAGACCATTAAGAAGACAAAGAGAAAATCATGCTGGAGCAATAGAAACGGAAATCTAATATCAACTAGGGAAAAATAAATGGAGATTAGGGCAAACAAATTAGCTTTAATGGGTTCAATGCTAATACAAGAATAACAGCGAGCTGTGAATGCCTTTGAGGGGAGATGGATAAAGAACCTGAGCAGCCAGGCAGGCAATAAAGAAGATGCAGGGAGGGGCCGGCCCCAGGAGCTGGGGAGGCGAACAGGAACAGTGGGACAGTGGCACGGGCGGGTGGGGCTGCCCATTCCATCGGGGCCAGGGAGGAGCTAGAACCAGGATCTGCCCTGGGCAAGTGGTGGGAAGGAATTGAGGACAGAGAAATAGACGGGAGAGGAGGGGTGAAAAGAGAGTAGAGGGGAATCAACCAACAGGGAGCGATGGGGGGCATATAATGGGATTAGGTTTGTACTCTGACCAGAGAAAATCACAGAAAAGGAAAAATTAGGCTCCAACAAATGAAAACCTGGAGAGGATTTTGAAATGGGTTTTGGAATGTCCCACACTCAGTAAGTGATGTGAAGACCCATTCACCCTAGAGAAGGGTCTGGCGGTCCTAAATCACATGCTGCCCCGGGCACGGGGGCTGAGCAGCACTGGGACCCTCAGCTCTGCCCCTTTGTAATGACACAGCCTTGGGAAATTACGGTCTCTGCCCCCCATCTCCATATGTGGAGTGGGGATGCCATGCTGCCTACCCCAGAGGGCTGTCATGAGATCGGAGTGAGCTAAAGCATTGGATTGGTCCACCGCCTTATGCTGCCCTCAGTATCCCCTCTCAGCTGGGAGGATACTGAAAACAGCCCTTGCTCCCATCCTCCTTCCCTTCATTCCTCTTCTTTTAAGTCTAACATTGGTAAAATACCAGCTACATCTCACTCTTCCCCAGCTGGGGGCTAATCCAGAGGATACCTCTTTATCCACGCTTTGTCTCCCTCCCTGCACCCCTGCCAGCCGTCTCCCTGTCGGGGATGAACAAATAGTGAGGACACCTCCTTCCCTCTGGGCTCTTCTAAGATGAGAGCACCCACAGAAACCAAACGTTTTATGCTATTGTTCTAAGGGCCTCTGGGGACCCTCTGGTCGGCCAGAGCTTCACAGGCTAGGAGCCTGGGTGCTGGGGTTGATCCTTATGGTCTCAAAACCTAGGGCCTCCTGGGCTGCACTGAAGTGCATGGAGACCCCACCTAAGGACTGGAGGCCAGCAGGCCAGGATTGTGGACCACCGGGAACAAGCCCAGGGATCCCGGAATAACCACCTGCACAGTGACTCCAGGAGGGGAAAGACAGAACTGAGATTACTTCCTTCCCTTCAGGACATTTCAGAACCTTGTCCTTCACTAACGATTTTGGAAGAGCAGGAGCAGAAAATGATTTCAGCAAGAAGATGGGCAAATGGAGTGGGACAGCTTTGTCACTTGCTGAGAAATATGTTCATTAAACTGAAGCCATCCCCATAAAACTATAACCTCCTAGATAGTGGGGACCCACCTGCTTGACTGTGGTATCCCTGGAGCCTGGAGCAGTGCTGGTCAGGTGGGAATGAAGATGCTTGTGGAGGTCTGCCCAGTGCTCCATGTGCCTCGTGTTATGCAGATCACATGACACACCTGGCAGGAGAGGGAGAGAGAATCAAAGTTCATGCCAAGGCCGTACGTTCATCAGAGGTGGAGCAGGGCTTTGAACACAGGCAGTCTGCCTCCCAAGCCCACCTTCCCAACCTCTATTCTATTCTTCAGTGGGTGAAATAAGTTGATAAATGAACCTCACCCACTTGTCAGATATAAAAATGTTTATCAGCCTGGGCCTCTATGAGGGACTGATAAATGGGCCACCGGGCAGGTAGCAGAAGGCTGGAGGGTGCTGGGTCGCCTGTGGCTCCTGGCAGCATGGCCTCACAGCAGCAGGCCAGCCGGACTCCTGCTCTCCTGGGACTGGCTTATGTGCATCTCAGTGGTCCTGGTGGCCAGGAAAGGCCATCACCTGGAGGCCCAAGCCCCAGCTCCATGGCCCCCCCTCCACATGCCACAGCCTCTAACCCCACCCTCTTCCATTTGCTTACCTGGCCCCAAGGTTCTGGCCGCTTCTGCAGATGCCAGCTAGGGGTTCCCCCCATGCACCTTTGTGCTTATAGCCCTCCTGCACCCAGACAGGCAAGCCCCCCAACTGAAGCCCTTCAAATGAAATCTCTAGGAACAGGTTTCTTGTTTTCTGACTGGACCCAGGCTGGCTTGGCTGTGGCTTTGGTCTTGAATGCTAGGCACAGTGCTGAGCAACTTGGCAGTGAAAACTGGAGAACACGTTTCTTTTACTGGCTGGACCCTGGGATGTCTGAGTCCTTGAAAAGGTGGCTCTGCCGCTCAATCCCATGGCCCCCCAGCTTGAGCTGCCTCTCCTGGCTCTTTACCCCAGAGCTGTGATTCTCCTGGGGACTGACCTATGGAGCACCCCTCATTATTCCCCACAGACCCTCCATGGCCAAGGTGCCAGGAAAAAGCTTCTCAACTTGGCATCTGCAGGCCTGTGTTGGTAATGGTTTCCTCATGAGTGTGAGATGGTGACAGTGGCACTCAAGTCACAAAGTGGTCCTGTAAGACCAGTGAGGTGGTAGGTGAACCGTGATGCTCCTGGAAAAGCTGTGCCCTCATTTAATGTTGACATTGGAGGAGGGCATCCACATTCATCCCTTGGCCCCTGCAGTAGGACAGCAGACTCCCTTTTCCTGGACCTTTTTTTTTAAACAACTCACGTCTAATATGTCTGAAAGACAGAATTCTGATTAGGGCAAAGAATGTGTGGGCTTCGCTAAGTTTATCTAAGACCTGCTTTCTTCCCTCCCTTTCTCCTCTCTCCCTCCCCTCCCCTTCTTTTATTCCTCTCTCCTTACCTCCCTCCCTCCTTTCTTTCTTCCTTCCTTCCAGTAATTAACTCCACCAGCATTTATTGAGTACCTACTGTGTACCCAGCATTATACTAGATAGTAGGGTTTCTGAGATAAAGAAGTCACATCATCCCTCAAGGGGCACGTGGTCCATTCAGGGAGACACAGCCAGTATAAACAGACACATATTCTGCTATATGTAGTGGTAGAGATTATGTCTTGATGTGTTTAAAAGAAAGGGTCAGAGACTGCAAGCAGGAAAGGCAGGGAAGTCTTCCTGTAAGAGACAGCTTTCTGAATGGACTCAAAAATCAGTCAAGAGGCAGTAAGGAAAGGGCAGTCCAGGCACAGAAGGCAGCATGAATAAAGACTCAGGGGAGAACTCAGATTCTGTGGCAGAACAGCCAGCAATTCTGTGTTGCTGGGTCACAAGACTCAAGGCTGAGACATGTCGGAAACGAGGCTGGAGAGGTAAGCCAGGGTCAGCTCATGTGGACATTGTCTTCCAGATTTCCTAGCTTGGACCTCACTGTGCAGGGGATGGTGCCATGCGCCGAAGGGTTTCCTCAGGTTCCACTTGGTTATTTATTGACTTTTTTATTTTTGTAGTTTTTTTTGGTGGGTATTTTATTGTTTTGATATATTTTTTAATCAAAGTTTAGTTGATAAACAATAATATAATGGTTTCAGGTATACAACAATGATTTGGCAGTCACTGATATTATTAAAAGCTCATCCCCACTAGTGCAGTTACTATCTGTCAACATAGAAAGGTGTTACGGAACCCCTGACTATATTCTCTATGCTGCACTTTCATCCCTGTGACTAATTTACATTATGATTGAGATTTTGTGCCTCTTTCTCCCCTTCACCTGTTTCACCCTCCCACCCTAGCTCCTCCCCCACAGTAACCGTGAGTCACCTCTCAGTGCCTATGAAGGTCAGACTTTGGGTTTAGATGTGTTGCTCCCCAACAAAGGGTCATGTGTGCAAGGTCAAGCACAGAGACTGGTGAGTCCAGATGACTAGCTACTCACCCTTGTCACAGGTGGTACATCACCTAAGACAGATTTTCTTTGGTCACCTGAAACTATGGCCCTTGTCCCCATTATTCTTTAGTACCACACCCTGTTGTGTCCTTCCTAGCACTATCCAAGCAATAACTGTACATTTATTTGTGCATTCATTTTTTTTAAATATCCACCTATTCATGGAGTGGAAGCTCCATGACAGCAGGGATCAGTTCTACTTGGTCAGTTCTAGTAGAGTGTTTGGCATGTTGCAGGTGCTCAGTAAACATGTGTCAGATTGATCATTGAAAACGGGGTGTGCAAATACTGGGGATGGCTAGTAAGGTACACTGATTGGGGAAATATTTAGGAAGCAAAAATGTCAGGGTTTGGTGAGCCTCCCATATAGGGAGAATGCAAGAAGCTAGAGGCTGCTCGTTAACCCATGTGTCTTATATTTACTGAACACCTAATATAATTTAACAATGAATGAAACAGACATGGTCCTGCCCTTATGGAGCTTTCAGTCTGGTAGGAGAAGATAGTCACTAGTCATATGTGTAATCATGCAAATAATTGCACTGGTGCAAATAATATAAAATTAAAATTTGAATGAATGCCATGCAGGACAGGTAAAGGTAAAGGATGCCGAGAACATCAGAACACCCTAACCTACTCTGGAATAAAGCCAAGCCACCAGGAGGAAGTGACTCTGTGTGGAAATATGCAGGATAGGTCAGAATAGTCTGGATAAGAGGAGTTCCAGGTTGAGGAGACAGCGTGTGCAAAGGCCCTGAGACAGGAGGACGCACTGCTATTTCCAAGGTCATACAGAAGGCCCACGAGGGTGCCAGGCAGAGAGTGTGGTGGGAGGTAACATGAGATAAGGCTGAAGCAGCAGGCTCTACACCCCCATGGCAGCTGATGTCATTAGAACCAAACAACACTAGGGCAGGGGCCTCTTTACCACCAAAGAAGAGACTCCCAACAGGAAGTTGAATAGAAAAGTGGGAGGAAAACGTGGACCGGAGAAACTGGGGAGGCCCACGATTCATAAGGACAGGGGTAGTAGGTAAAAGAATGAGAGAGGTGGGATCACCAAGGATGACTATGTAGAGTGAGCACAGCACTGGGATTTGAGAGAAGCCTGGAAAAAAAATAGACATAAGAGAACAAATGAGGGAAGAGAACCCCATTACAGAGAAATGAGAGCGAGTCTGAAGGTAGAGGAACTGGGAGCCTGAGAGCACACACAGCACCAGCCACCACCCAGCTCAGGTTGGAGCCGGAGGCTGTAGTGAGCTGCCAGGAATGAAGGAAAGGACACAGGTATGGGGGCTTTTTGAGGAATTTGGTTGGCAACAGTAGGAAGAAAAGATGTCACAGTGTGGGGGTAGGGATTTGTGTGTGTGTGTCCAGGTGGGTGCAGGGCTGGGGACTGACGCAGTGGTGTTGGTAGACCCAAGGGAAGCGCCTGGCACAGTGGGAGAGGTAGATCATCTAAAAGAAACAGGAGGATGAGCTATAGAACACGGTTCCAGAGCAGGGCGAAGGAGCAAAGAGAAATGAACAGGCAGTATGAGAGCAGCCCCGGGCACAGCCTCTCCTCTCCAGTTTCCCTTGGGAGGAGAGATGAGGAGCAAAAGCTCCAAGGCCCTGCAGCCAGACAGGGTGGAGGCGGACGCTGAACACTGCTTCTCCTCATGTGGCCCCTTCATCCTAGGCCAAGGGCCAGTGTGCCTAGGTAACCCGTGAACGCCGGTGTGAGCTGCTGAGCAGACTTGGGGTGGAAGGTGGAACAAGAGTTTGGAGCAGAAGGTTTCCATGGTCATGGAACACTTTCTTTAGCAGCAGTTTGAGGCAGAGGCCCTGGCCTTTATGCTAAGAAGGCACGTAGCCAAGGGAAGCAGCTGGGAGGTTACAGTGGGAGATCACAGGCCTGCAAGTCAGCGCACTGGGAAATGAGAACAGCACCAGGCTGAGGATGTCAGAGACTGCTTAGCATTGGCAACGCCATTCCTTTGTGCAAGGGGAGTAGGCACAGTGTGATTTAAAGGACATCCCAAAGCAGCCACTGTATCTCCCACTGTGGGAGTCCTGCCAACACTCTAACTCCCACCTGGACAAACGTTGGGGCTAAAGCAAAAATCCCCAGGTAGTTGAGTGGAAATTTTCCCAGAACAACACGTTGAACAGCGTCACACCAGGACTGGTGGAGGCATGAGGAATCAGGCAGAAGGAAGAAGAGGAAAGTGCTGGAATCTGGGACTCAGGGGTCCCACAGTGGGGAGGCTACACAGGAATTGTCACAGCACACCCTCACATTTATAAGTCATTTTTCTGTCACAGGAATATACTGAAGCATTAATTAAGCTTTTGTGCCAGGGTTAGGTAAGCAAACCTACCTTTGACGAGAGCTCCTGAAGGAATCTAAGCAGATAGAGTTGCTGTCCAGTGCAGTCAGTGCCAAGACAGAGCCACATGCAGAGGACAGTGGGACCCCTGGAAACATCCCTCCATCTGAAGGGGTTGGTGTGGGCACATGCAGCATGAGTTTTGGACAACGAGCCTCTCTCTTTTCCTTCTACTGTTCCTACTCCCAGAGTCCTGTAAGCGTGTTAAGAAGTTACCAAAGAAAGTCTTAAGACCTCCTTAAACGGTCACTTTTCTAAAGTACTATTTCTGGACAATAGTCTCACCTAGACCTTTGCAGAGCCCCAAATCCCCTAACTGCAGGGTGAGTTCTCCGGCCCAGAGCACTGGCAGGCCCTCGGCTGAGGACCTTCCCACTCAGAGCGGTTTGCTTCCAACCAGCCAGTCTTGTCTTTCTCTTTCACAACCACCACTCCCACCCACCTCTAGACTATGCAAAGGGCCTTTATTTAGGAATCTTCAAGCCTTACCAGTTTACGACTTCCCCAAAGTTGCAAACCCGGGCCTGCCACTCACCTCTGGCTTCCGGCCTCAAAGCCCACCCTATCCACAGCCTCATGGAAAAGTGGTCAGAACAGTGGGCAGGCCAGGGCAGGAAGGAAGGCTGCACCCTCCTCTGGGTGTTTGGTGTTGACAGACCCAAAGGAGTCCACTCCCCCACACCGGACACAGGAGGGACAAAAGTCCTTCCCTTACAGGCTCCAAACTTCAAACCAGAGGGGCCATCTCCGTCTGCAGCTAGCAGGCTCTCTCCAAACTCCCCTTCTCCTTCCTGCCTGTCCTGCAGCCACAGTAAATGTCTTTCAATTTCTAGAGAACACCAAGACCTCATGTGTGGATTTTTTTCCTGTGGAACCTTCTTCAGCTCTTCCCTCCAAACCATTCCTCCCTCTTACCACTCAGGAGCTGTGCTAACACCTGAACTCACCCTTTTCAAGAAACTTCTCCCTTAACATGGAGATTCCCAATTTGTGTGATTTCATCCCCCCTAAAGATTTTCAGTTCCTTGAGAGCCCTGTTTCTCGTCTTATTGAAGGTGGCATGCTCAGTGCTTTGAACCTGACTCGTGGTACTCATTGGGTGCATATGTGTTGAGAGAAAAAGAAATGAAAACTGTAATAGACAAGCAATAAGAATTACTATTCTTAGAAGAAGGTGAGGCAGGGGTGGGAGGTACACAGTAGGTAGTTGTTTTTCATAAATTTCCTTTACCAGTCATTGCCCTGCCTAAACTAATGGTTCAACGTGTGGCCTCAGACTAGCAGCAGATTCACCAGCCGGTAACTTCTTAGTAACAGATTCTCGGCTCCATCCCAGACGTACTGATTCAGAAACTCAGGGCATGGGGCTCAGCAGCCTGTGTTCAATAATTCCCCCAAGTAATTCAGACGCAAGCTCAAGTTTGAGAACCACTGCCCCTGTCCTCCAGCCAAGCTTGGGCCATAATACACAGCCATGTAAATATAAAAAATTAGGAAAACTTGACACTTATATCAAGATTTTCAGCTAGCCACACACTTCCTCATCCTCATTCCCCCATCTGATAGCAGTTGTTAAAAATCAGCAGCAGACAAAGCAAAACGTTTTGTTAGCTCCATTCAATGCATGAAAACACTAAGTTTGGGGAAGAAAACAACTCCAGTTTTCCCAGATGATAAAATTAAAGTGGGCAGTCAATGCAGGAGTCTGGCCCAACGTGCTTTGCACAGTAACACAAAGTTACTCAGACAATAGCCTACACAGTGTCCATGGAGTAAGGGCAGATTTTTTCAAAGGCGCAATACCTAATTCATGCCACCCAAAAATGATGTTTATTTTTTTAAGCTGCTACCTTTCCAGGGGTGAAGAACTCCACCTGTAGGAAACCTTGCTTCCAGACATTTAGGTCCCAAACACCTAAACCCTGGGGTCATGATGACATGGCACTCTAAGTTCTGGAAAATGGGGACAAAACTAGGCTGCACGGGGTACCTGAGTTGAATGGCTGTCTGGCTCCCTCTTGTGTTCAGTGTCTGGACCCAAAAGAGCTGAAAGGCCTCAAGGACAGAAGGAGGGTCAGGTGGCTAAGCCATCTCCAAGGATGGCGTGTGGCCAGTGAGAAGCCAGCAGAATAAGTTCAGGAGTGGGCCTGGGCCCCTCCGCCACCCATCCAGGGGTTGCCCCAACCTGGTGGAAAAGCACTCGCTCGGACGTGTTGCCTAGGACAGGACAGGAGAAATTGTGCCCAAGCTAACCCTATTGCCTCCACCAGGCAGACGGAGCACCGTGTCCCTTCCGCTGGGTGTTTGACCAGAGGGATTTTCCTCCTGACTTAGTGCCCAGGCCAGAGGCTTATAGCCTCTTTTTTTTTTTTTTTTTTTTTAAGAGAAACTGACTGTTCTGCTGAAGACAGCTTGGGCCCCAGAGGAGACATTGCAAGGCAGCTTTGAATGTGCTAATCAGTGGGCGGTAACGGGCACTGTGTGCCCAGCAGAGGCACTTCCCATCCTCAACCATAAATAGTCCTTAATGGGCTCACACAGAAAGCCTGGCATCAGCTCTTCCTCCTTGCCTGCCCGCTTCCACTGACTCCCACCCCCGGGTCTCTACCATCCCTGCCAGATCACCAAATCATGCCCCTGGTGTGGGAAGATGTCCTTCATGCCTGCACCACGGAACCTTCAGTGTATGATGACAGAGCCAGCACCAGGCTTCCAGGATCAGTTCTGACCATCAAAAAGGGCTCACCCCAGGGAGCAGCACAGACAGGAGCCTTAATCCTTGGTTAGACTCTGAATTTTCCTCGTACAAGCTAAGTCACAGCCCATACAAATCAAGTCACTAAAATTTTCTAAGCCCCAGTCTCTTCATTGGCAAAGGGAGATATCAGCCCTGAAATTAGGTCACCCTGGATCCAGAGACTTTAGAGAGCTGAGCATGTTAGTAGATCTAACAGAGAAGCACCTTCTTGCTTCCAAGCCTTTGCACATGCTGTTCCCACTGCCTGGAACAGTTTTTTCTCTTCTTTCCTTCACTTAGCTAACATGTCTTTATCTTCAGCCTCAGCTTAGACTTCTCCAGGAACCCTTTTATGGTCCCCTGAGCCTGGGCTTGGTGCCTTACAGTGATTCCCACAACCCTCTGCATGTCACCCATCCTAGCAGTGGTCACATGGCATATGGTAATTGGCTATCTGCTGGTCTGGACCTCTTGCTCTAAACCCCATGAGGAAAAAGCAGGGATTTCCCTCTGCCTTATTCACCTCGGCAGCCATGGGGCCTAGTATGTTGTCAGGCAGAGAGAAGGCACTTAATAAATGCATTTGACTAGGTAGATGGGCTCAGAATGAAACATGAGCTGGGGGCAGAGGGCAAAGGCCAAGTCAGGAAGGCAGCTAAGGAAACATACTTGCATATCCACAGCATGTCCATGTTCTGCACAATTGCCTATAGCCAACACGCCAGTCCTGGACTCCCCGGAATGGGAATGTGTGCCAGGGAGGTCTGCCAGCCTGTTAGTGCTCTCTCAGTGCTATGGCCTGTTAGAGAAAAATTCACAGGGGTCATTCAGGCAGGAGTCACAGATGGCTCGGGCCCCAGCTTAACCAGCTCTGTTTTAATTCTTTTGTATTTGTGCTTCTTAACATAATTGTGCTTAAAAAATCTGATTCTATGGTTAAAAGGAAGAAAGAGAAACAGACCACTGATTTAGTCCTCTACTCTTGTACAGATGAGGAAAGGAGACTCAGAGAGAGGAGGGGCTTCCCCAAGGCCACACAGCTCTGTGTCATGTTAGGGAGACCCCGAATTGTCAATTATTTATCTACTTTTCCAAAGGTGGGAAGCAGGTGGTGGGCTGTTATTTGGAATGAAACTTGAGGGTCTGAGAGGAGACTGAGCAGGCCCAGAAAGCCCCCAGGGGCCATGTGCCCTCTGTGGCATCATACACCACCCTCCCCAACAACAGCTGGCCATCCTCAGAGGCAGAGAGCAGGAGTGGGTACAGCAGGAGCACAGAGGGTTTGAAATGGGCTCGTGCCTGCAGTCTCTCACACATCCGGTGCCCTCCCTCTGGGCCAATTCCCACCCAACCACCCTCCCTGGCCCTGACTTCTGTCCCCGGGACTATTGTCTTCTTAGGCCATGGAGGGCTGAACCAGCTAGGAGGGGCCTTTGTGAATGGCAGGCCTCTGCCTGAAGTGGTGCGCCAGCGCATTGTGGACCTGGCCCACCAGGGTGTGAGGCCCTGCGACATCTCCCGCCAGCTCCGTGTCAGCCATGGCTGTGTCAGCAAGATCCTTGGCAGGTAAGCACGAAATTCACCCCATAGCCAATTCCTGCAGAGCTCACCTGCCCATCTTGCAGCCACCCTCCCTCCCAGGATGGGGCCCACCCACTGTCCAGCTTTGGTCCCGGGTGATGGTGGTTCTGAGCCTCCCCCACCCCTGCTCTTCTGCTCTTCTCCTTTGTCTTTTTCTCTCTCCCTCTAGTTCTCTTTTGCCCCATGTCTCATTTTCTATGGGCTTCTCTGCTCCTACAGCAGGAGAATCTTCCCCAAAGGCCTTCCCCTGCCGAGACTAAGGGAAATGGAGTTGGTAGGGAGGGGCCATGTCATCGAGGTGGCTCCTGAGGCCTCACCCACGTATCTCTGCATGAGGGTCATCTGAGTTTGTGCTTCTCAAGCCGCAACTCCTGCAGCAGAAGCTCCAGGGTTGCTGGATGAAATGTGGGTCCCCAATCCCCAGCCTAGACCCACAGGATCTGCTTCTCAGGGAGCCAGAGCTGCATGCTGTGAGGTCCATGAGATGACCAAGTGACACTTCTGAACACTAAGCCCAGAGCAGTGGTTTGTAGCCCTGGCTGCCTGTTCAAATCACCTGGGAAAAGTTCATTTAAAAAATTCAGTATCTAGGCCCCAGCCCACACCAATTAAAGTAGAACTTTAGGGGATGGGGCCCATGTTATGGTTATAGGTTCAAGGCCCCCTCAAGTATTCTAATTTCTGCAGCCAGAGGTGAGAAACACTGAGCCAGAGGTTGAGGAGGGCCCAGGAACAGCAAAGTCTTGCTTCTGGGCTGACATAGCTGCATATCCAGCCTGTCCAAGGCCCCTGGCTGGGTGGCTCTGCATCAGCCCGGTGTACCTGTCTCCCTCACTCAATCCTTACAAGGAGTCAAGAGGAGTTCTGGTCAGAGGGACAAAGGGGCCTGAACAGTAACTGAGCTGCGGAAAGCCCTGGTTCCTGACTGGAGTTGCTCCTGGCTGGGCTCAGGAGAGGGGTTCCCAAGACAGGTTGCAAGTGCCCCAGCGAGGACATGAGCCCTGAATGGCTGGGACAACACGTGGAGTTGTAAGGGCCAGATTATATTTCACAGCAGAAGAGACCAGAGTGATTCCACAACCCAGAGGGGAGCCTATGCTGACATAGGTCATTGATCTGCCAAGTAGCTCGCTGGGGGCTGGAGGGAGATGGAGCAGGGAGCCTGGGAGGGGAGGGGAGGCTTAAGGACCTGGATGTGGCGAAGGACCCAGGCCCATGAGGCACAGCTTCCACCTGAACCACTGGTAGAAAACCAGTGGTGGGACAGTCAGGGGAAAGGAATGGGGAGCAAATATGGACCAGCATGAGCGCAGAGGGCCAGAAGGCCCGGATGGCCAGAGAGCACAGAGCCGAGCTTTAGCCAAGAAGCTGGCCTGGAAAACCGCCTCTGTAAACCATGTGTACACACCAAGCATGTGTGTCAAATTTTCCTTTCTCGAGAGGGGAATCTGTGTCCCAGAGGGCTGTTCCTGCAGGTGCTCAGATGCAGGAGATTGGCCAGAGGGGAGGAAAGGAGAGGAAGTTTGGTGTCCCACAGTGAGGCCTTTAGCAGAGGGTTCTGGTTTGGCAGCTACAGAAACCTACAGATGCCAGGGGAAAGGCCAATACTGGGCACATCAGGTGTTGAGGCCAGCATCGGAGGCCCATTTGAATGCCTAGGCCTCTCCCTCAGAGGGGAACAAGAGTCTCTGTCTAAGTCCCTGCCCAAAGTCTCCACCTGCTTATTGGGTAATTCTTTGGGGTTCTCTATTGGAGTAGGTACTACGAGACTGGTAGCATCCGACCTGGAGTGATAGGGGGCTCCAAGCCCAAGGTAGCCACCCCCAAGGTGGTGGAGAAGATTGGAGACTACAAGCGGCAGAACCCTACCATGTTTGCCTGGGAGATCCGAGACCGGCTCCTGGCCGAGGGCGTCTGTGACAACGACACTGTGCCCAGTGTCAGCTCCATCAACAGGTGAGACAGATGACAGTGGGGGCAGGGCACCTGGGCTTGGGGTCAGGCAGGACTGAAGGAGTGCCTGGCATGGGCGGAGCACAGCCTGGGAGGGCCACCTGCTGGAGAACCAGCCGGAAGCCACCAGGCCGCCCTGCCTCCTCCCTGCTGCCCACATCCACCCCGCCCTGGAGTGTGGGCTCTTCATTCTGCCCGCTCCTTCCTCACACACGACATTCTCTTTCATTCAATAAAAGAATCTTCTTGAATTGATCCTTTTCTGAGACACACAACCCCTCACTGGCCCCCATTCAAGCACATTCGCTCATTTGTTTAGTCATTCAATTATTCACAGCTACCTTGATCAATCATTTACTCACTCACTCATTCATACATGATTCATCCATTAGGCACTAGGCCCTGGGGACACAGAGTCCTTTTCCCTGTGGAGCTTACGATCCAGTGGGAAGACAGACACTAATTGAGTGCCATACAAACATTGTAAAAATGCAGCTCTAAGTCCTGCTAAGGAGGAGGGAATGTGAGCTAGCAGTGGGTGACTTGGTTTAGGGAGGGTATGAAAAGATGCCCCCAAGTAAGAAACAATGAATAGAGCTAACTAGATGAAAGGAGGAGCAAAAAGAGCTCTGAGACCACACATGCAAAGGTCTTGTGGCTAATAGCACTGTATACAAGAAGTTGAAGGTAAGGCAATAAATAGAGAAGAGCATGGCTGCCTTGGGAGCCTGGTGGCCGTGTTACCTATTCTTCCTTCTGGCCTATAAAAAATGGGAAGAACCTTGGCTGATTTTAAGCCAGAGACTGACCTGCATTTCAGCAAGTCCACTCTAGATGCAGTGGGAGCAGAAAGGGTCTAGAACAGGTAGGGGTGAGTCAGTGGGTGACCCTGGAGTGAGCAAATTGGCAGCGGTACATACTAAGTTACTGGCAGGGATGTGAAGACAGGGATCAACACTGGAGAAGTCCACAGGTCAAAGCCACAAAACTGACAAAGAGTCTGAGAGAGGAGAGAGGGAGGCAGATGGAGGCACCTGTATTTCTGCCTTGAGTGACTGGGAAGGGCTGGTATGAGGAGTAAGGGCATGGATTTAAGGTTGTGGGTTTTGACTGTGGACACCTTGCATTGAAGGTGCCTTTGAGACACCCAAGTGGGACCTCCAAACAGCTACTGGATGTGGGGCAGCTGCCAATCCTGCTTCCTCGCTTGCTAAGGCTTTTCTTCTCTTTCTTACAGAATCATTAGGACCAAAGTGCAGCAACCATTCAACCTCCCCATGGACAGCTGTGTGGCCACCAAATCCCTGAGCCCAGGACACACACTTAGTGAGTGCTAAGGGGTCACAGACCCCTTGCCCCCTTGCACACACATGCTCATCTGTGTAGGCACAGGCACATGCAAACACCCTTGCAGACACACCCATGTGTGTGACCTGAGCCCTTCCACTGTGGTAAAGCCTTGTGGGTTCCCAGGGAAGGTCCCCTGAAGTACTGAGGGGTGGAAACAGGCAGCCGTGCCTCCAGAAATCCCTCCCCCAGCAGACCCAGGCTTCCCGGGGGAGGAGGGTTTGTCCTTACTGCGCCCTGACCCCCTCCCTCTCATCCCACTGCAGTCCCCAGCTCAGCCGTGACACCCCCAGAGTCACCCCAGTCGGATTCTCTGGGCTCCACCTACTCCATCAATGGGCTCCTGGGGATCGCTCAGCCTGCTGGCGATGGCAAGAGGAAGATGGATGACAGTGAGTGTCGGGGGACCAGAGGGCAGGTTGGAGGTATGGAAGGGCAGCTGGCTCAGGCTCTGATGGGAACAGAAGCCCCCATTTCTGGCCCAAGCCACCTGGGCACTCGGCGACTCCCTGCCTGCATGGCCTACCTCTAAGCCGGCCACAGCCCGAGGCCCCGGAGCCTGGACTCGTCCCTGCCTCCTGCTTGAGGCTGCCCCTGCACACTGGCCTGAGAGGTGGACCCATGGATCCCCTGAAAGTTTTCTCCCTGCCTGGGGACACCAGGTGACCAGGAGAGCTGCCGGCTGAGCATCGACTCCCAGGGCAGCGGTGGGCCCCGCAAGCACCTTCGCACGGACGCCTTCAGCCAGCACCACCTGGAGCCACTCGAGTGCCCCTTTGGGCAGCACTACCAGGAGGCCCACGCCTCCCCCGGCCACACCAAAGGCGAGCAGGTGAGAAGCCAGGCCTGGCAGAATCTGCAGCGGCCGGCCAGAGCATGGTGTGGTCCCTGACAGATTCCTGTCAGGCTGCTGTCCTACCCCCAGAGCAACGGGAAGTTGCCTCAGTGGACTCAGGGCGTGCCTCATGCAGCTCCAAGCCACTTATTTCACCAGATGCTGGCATCTGCCTCCTTCCCCTCCCAGCCCCTCGCCTTTATGGTGTGGTCGCAGCTGGCACTTCCGCCCACCTTGGGCCACTCACACCTGCTCACCCCATACTCGTGCATTACTCATGCCCCTAGCATGCCACTGGCATTCACAGCTCTCTGCGTTGGCACCCTGTGTGCCCTCCACGCAGAATGCCTTTCCTCCCAGTTCTCTGCCTGGAAAAATACCAGTCGGCCACTGTGTCTCAGTTCAGGCATCAGCCCTTCTGTGAATCTGTCCCTGCCCCTGCAGCATGCTTCACCTCTCCCTAGTCAGTACCTCTGAAGTGGCGCTCCTGAAACTTCACATAGTGCATCATAATTGTCCCGGGGACAGAGGTGTAAAGACACAGCGATTTCTTCAGGGCAGGGCAGCATCTTGAAGCATCTTTTTAATTCCAGCACCCAGCATGGGTCACTCCCTTGATAGATACTCAAGAAAGGTGTATTGAGTAGAGGCGTTGAGAAATCCAGGCCCATGAATTACAAACTACAGGGGAATTTTTATCTCCAGGGCTCAGGATAGGTGAAGTGGTTTGTAATGGGTTGGCGTCTGTGATCGGCTGGCAGAGAGCTCAGAGATCTCCCTGAGCCCAGCAAAGCCTCAAAGGCTCTGAGATCTCCCGGGGCTGCTGACCCCTGGGCTCATTGCTCTCTGCCAGTGTTCACGGTGCCTTCGTCCCTCACCACACCAGGCCAACAGCTAAAGAGTTTCAACAGCTTCAAGGTGGTGTCTTTGTGCCTCTTTGCTCACGCTGTCATTTGATCCAGGGGCAAGGCAAGCCCCTACACCTTGAAATCCGAGTAGGACAATGGTGATGATGCCAATAATCAGCTGGATCAGTGCCAGGGACCGTCTGGGCCTCTGGGCCGGTGCCAGCACCGCAGCTGAGCGGGCAGCCTGCGTCAGCGATTTTATCAGCCTGGGCTGTGGCAACCAGGAGGGGGTGCCGAGAAAGCTGGCCATCAGCAGGCCTGAGGACAGGGCTGGGTGTTCATCGGCGTCAGCGCATGGCCCCTGGAGGGAGAGGGGGCACACTAGGGAGCCTGCAGGGTGTCTGCTCTGTGAGAAGGAGCCTGCACAAGCCTGTGTGTGCAAGCCCCAGCTGTCCTGGAAGACTAAAACAATAACCCGCTGCTGAGATCAGGACACTCACTGTGTCACAGAGCCATTTCCCAGCACCATCTGAGCTGCCCAAGGGACCTTTGCTTAATGACAAGGAGACCCTGCACCAAGCGGGAATCATGGAATGAGAGTCTGAGAGCTGGAGGGACCTCAGGGACACAAGCCCAGTCTTTCCACTTCTGTGGAGTTAGCTGGGCCAGAATGGGTACAGAGGGCTTGGGTAGCAAATAGGTGGGCAGCCCAGGCCTGCCAGCCATGGTTTCACTCAGATGGACCCACTGTTGCCTATTTTCGATATGGTGCTTCTCTGTGAGTTCTTATTTGAAGACTGAAAAAGTTTGAAAACCGTGAAATTGCTCCACCCGCTCATCCTGCAGATGAGGAGACCAAAGTTCACAGTGCCCATCAGTGATCATCCGCCTCCTCAGCCAGCATCTGCCTGCCCCATTCACCTGGTTTGGTGGCGAGGGGCAGGGAGAGCCTGGAGGGGGCGAGGGCTTCTAGGTCCAAGCCTTGCCTGCCTTGGCTCTAACAGCACAGCCAAGGGACCTCTGTGCTCTGTCCCCCTGGGCACGGGGGGCAACAGGTCCTCACACTTGACCTCAGTAGGGCAAGACATAGCCGTGTTTTCTGAAAAATCAACAAGGGGGAAGCATTCAACAGAAATGCCAGGTGGTCTCCTTTCTGGTTGCTATTTCACCACCAGGTTTAGGTAAGAGGCTACACAGGTCTTGTTTCTGTGTTTTGTAAGTACAGCAAGAAGCAAATCACAGAATGTAAATATTATGACAGAGACCAAGAATGTGGCAGGTGTGGGTCTTCAGTACTTGTGAAATAAGGACATTCATGATGACTACTCATTGAGCATGTGTTACCAAGTACTCTATACTGTTTTTAATATATGTATATGAAATCTCATTTAATCCTTACATCTGCATTTGAAGCAGATTTTATTGTCCCTTTTATACAGGGATAAAAGCAAGGCTCACAGAGGTCAGGGAGACCAAAGCTACTTGACCAGTCATTGCAGAGCCAGGGTTCAAACTCGCCCAAGTAGTTCTAAAGCATGTGCCACTCTGTACCCCTATTCAAGTTCAATCCCAGTAAGGAATCCAGTCATCACTGGGATGTTTAAGCCACTTGTACAATTTCACTAACATGTCTGACTGTATAAGTTTGGGGGTATTTTTTGTTTCATTTTTGTTTTTTGCTAAATTGCCTGGATTTTGGAAAGCTAGAGGATTTTGAGTAGCTATTTGTTATCAAATCAACATATCCATAAAGCATTTTAAACTTTTCTTTCACTCTCTAGAAATGAGGTATTCTGTTCAATTTCATTAAGCCAGGCTCTCCTGCCTCACTTAACTCCACCCTGCCTTGAAGCAGGCCCCCTCAGAAGGCATGGAACCAGAGCACCATTTAGCTAGTAATTGCTGCTACACAGTAATGGTGCCCTGGTGGCCTCTAGAATTGACTGCAGCTTCCAAAAGTGCCTGGCATGCACCGGAAAGTGTTGTGGCTCCTTGGAGAACCAGCTTGATGGAAATCATTGAAAACAATTGCCTTTAGTGGAGCTGTTATGCAACCGCAAGGCACTCCTTGATTTCAGTCTCGCACACCATCTCCCATAGTACATTTGTGACGTGTGTGACCCACATGTGGGGAACAGGTGTGTATTTGTGTGTGCTGTCTCATCCCCTGGTGGAAGGGAGTCACTGCGAGGCTGGTGCATGCTTGTGTTGAATTGAGCAAGCTCTTTTTGGAGGGAGTGCCCCGGGAGACAGCCTGCTCAGTCAGGGAAGGCCAGGTGGAGACTCAAATGAGGTCTTAATGAAGCAAACCCTCAGGTACTCGATGAAGAATTTTTTTAAACAAAGTTAACCCCAAGTGTCATCTTCAAGCTGAACCCACATGTTTATATTTGCTTGGCTATGGAGAGACAGGGGGAGGAATCTACTTGACCTGGTGGAATGTCCCAGCTGCCACTTTGCTGAAGGAGAGAGCGGCTAGGTCTGAGCAGATGTCCTCAGTTTGGTCCCTTTTTTATGCATACCTGGGACATTTACTGCTCTGGCCACAGGCTTCCACACAGAAGACATAGTATTGCTCACCCATGTCACTGGCTGTTGAGGGTGATGGATCAGGGAACATAGGCAAAGCTCTAATGTACCCCTTTGCAAATATAAGAAGCAGTCATGACGTTACCCAATTCAAGGCAGCAGCTGGGAGCAGGCACACTGGAGCTGGGGTCTTTGGGTTTGAAATCTGGCTCTGCCCCATATGGGAGAGTAACGAGTTTCTTGACTTCTTTGTGCCATGTTTCCTATTTGGAGAGGACTACATTCATAAATCGAGTGCAGCACTCTCATCAGTCCCGTGAGCCACCTGCCCCAACCCTGCAATCTGGTTGTCTGGGGTGCAGACCATGCGGGGAGACAAGGCAGGGGACCAGCCATGCACTGGGCATGGTCCTTGGAAGAAGGCACTCCATTGTGCCTGGCTTGCACAGCACCAGCCAGCTTTGAATTCCGAGGCTGCTGACAGGGAAGCTTGGAGCACCTGGGAGGACAGAGAGGCTGTGAGTCAGAGAATAAGAACCTACTGAACACGAAGTAGAGTCAAGAAGGGGGCTCTGAGGAAGGGAGTGTGTCCTGGGGTCCTGGGCTGACTGGGCTGCAAAGCTCCAAGAGCTGCAGCAGGGTTCTAGTTAGGCCCCTGGACATGTCCCCAGCACACTGACTCCTCTTTGCTCCCCAGGGCCTCTACCCGCTGCCCTTGCTCAACAGTGCCCTGGACGACGGGAAGACCACCCTGACCCCTTCCAGTACACCCTTGGGGCGCAACCTCTCAACTCATCAGCCCTACCCCGGGGTGGCAGGTACGATGCTGGGACTCTCCTGGGCCATGTGGCCCCAGCTGGGGGATGGGCTGGAGGGCAGGGCAAGGCAGGGCATGGTTGGCCCTGGAAAGGAGGGTGCCAGGGCCCTGGGCCTGGAGAGGAGAGGCAAGTGGCACTGGCTGGGCCTCCAGGTGGGCCAAGAAAGTCCTCCCTTCTACCCTCAGCCCCTTGCCTCCTTGCTCCTGACTGTGGGACTGGGGTGTGGCGGGCATACACAGTCTACATTGGCAGAGACACAGCAGGGAAATAGAGTTCTCTCCCTGCCTCACTCAACCTGAGGGGCACCACAGAACCCTCCTACCTCACCTCCAGACTCAGAGAGGAGCCGCCCGGCCCAGCACTCCCCACCCGTCCCCACCTCTCATGGCTTGACTTGTGCATGTTCCCTCCCCCTCATCTCACACCCCTCTCTCCTTGTTGTCTCCCTCCCTCCGGCAGATCCTCATTCACCCTTCGCCATAAAGCAGGAAACCCCCGAGGTGTCCAGTTCTAGCTCCACCCCTTCCTCTTTATCTAGCTCCGCCTTTTTGGATCTGCAGCAAGTCGCCTCCGGGGTCCCAGCAGGTGCCTCGGTCCCACCCTTCAATGCCTTTCCCCATGCTGCCTCCGTGTACGGGCAGTTCACGGGCCAGGCCCTCCTCTCAGGTATGACAGGGAGGTCCCTGGCGTGCAGCTATCGTGGGTGCGGGTGGGGGGTCCCCAGGGCAGGTGCCAGCCCCCTGGTCTGGGTCCAGGCCCCTCTCTGGCCCCCAGCCCTTCCAGCCATCGTCAGAGGCCCTAAATCCTCTGGTAGCTTTTGGAGATGCCTGGAGTCGGATCTCATGTCCACGAAGTCATGCCATGGGAAAGGCAGGCACTCTGGGAGTACCAGGAAATGGGGTGCCAGGCAGATTTCCAGAACCTTGCCCAAGGCCCCATGGAAGAGCAGGGACTCTAAGGCTAGGAGCCAGGTAAAGCAGGAACCCTTGGTCTGGGTAAAAAATAAAAAATAAGGGAAAAAGAAAACTTTGGAGGGAAAAAGTAATTGGCTTTCATAGCCAATTTCTGGATCAAATTTCTAAAAAGACAGAGGGTCAGTCCCAGCTGGGTCTTCACAGTGCAGCTCTCCTCCAGCTTAACAGAGTCACCCTTGGAGGTCACTCAGGCAGATTGACTTGAGAGACAGGGGCTTGAGGGGGCCTCCCATCAGGGACCTCATCAGCCTCCAAACATTCAGAGCTGCAAGCGCCTTGGGGCATCTAGAGTAAATCTTCCCTTTGACTGATGAGACAGGCCCTAGGAGTAGGGCCTGGTGGGGGTCTCTAATGGGCTCCTGCCCTCTGGCCGGCTGAGAGTGGGTGGCCTGTGGTTTGGACCTTGGCAAAGCTGGGTCTCCCTGGCAGAAGGACATTAGCCCAGGGCCTGAACAGCAGCTGAAAGAGCTGAGGGTGTTTGGCTTGGGCAGGAGGAAGCCTGAGGTGGAGTAAGGGTGTGCGGGGCAGAGACCCATAACAGCCCCCAGATATCTGAAGGGCTTCCACAGAGATGAGACTCTTAGCTGTGGGCCCAAGGCATTGAACCAGGACCCATGGAGGAAGCCAGAAGTGGGCAGGTAATCTTCTGTGCCAGTGGTTTTCAACTCTGTTGGGCCTTGAAACACAATCTTGAAATGAAAACTTTTACCAAGGAACCCAAGTATCTAAAGCACACAAATGAAGAGCCACTCTATGTAGAATGGGGGCTCTGCCTGCTGAAAGTACTTGGACTTGAAAACCACTCTAACCAGAGAAGCAAGACCCCTGCCCGCCCCGAGGGGCCACAGCTTCATCATATTCGCATCCACTGACCCTTTCTTATAACTGACCCTGTGTTTTCTGTCTGACTGGCATCTGGATGTTTTTTCTCTGTGCATCCCCACATCTAGTGTGGGAGACCCTCTTGGAAGAGGTGGGTGCAGAGGTAAAGGGTTAATAAAGGAAGCCCAAGTGTGTGGGCAGAGAGGCCTTGCTTAAGGGTCTGAAACAAGGAAGAAAATGTTGACTCAGAGTTCAAAATTTCAGAAGAGGGTGAAGTCAGTGGAGATGGGTCATTTGTTTTGACCAGTGTGACTAAGGGGGAAAACTCCATGAGCTGAGTGTAGTGATGTCAGACAGAGAAAATAGGAGATGAGGGGAGGATAGGATAGAAAAGACTCACCTCCAGTGTGGGGCCCTGGGGAGCCTGCCAGGCTGCCAGCCTGCCTCCTGTGAATAGCAGGCCTGGGCCAGGAGGGCCGCCATGGGACAGGTAAGGGCCGAGGGTGTGGATGAGGTGTGTGAAGGGAGCCATTCCTCAGTTACTGCATGAGCCGGAGAGGCTGGTAGGAGCCGCTGAGTGCAGAGGGGAGGATAGATGGCTGTGGGAAGGGGATAGCAGAGCACTGCTTGGGGTAGTCTTAGGAAGTGTAGGTGGAAAAGCCCCAGGGAAAATCCCTGCCCCAGACTCCCACACTTTCTCCCTTCACTGTCAACATGCAATCAAACTAGGGGTGACGCTTCCAACTTGTATCAGCTCTTAGTATAGTGGCCATGCCCACCCTCCAGACCATGGTGGGGGTGGGTGGTGGTCATCCACCCCATGGGGCAAAGCAGCTGGCAGCTGGCAGTAGGCACAGGTGGTCATGTGGACAGCAGTAAATACATAACATCAGTGTGCCCTTCAGGCAGGTGGCCCCCAGAGCCAGGCCCAGCTGAGGCTGATGTGCAGGATGTGAGGGCAGATGGCCACCTACAGGGCCCAGGGTGCAGCCCAAGGGCTGAAGATGCAGCCCAGAGGCAGGGACTCAAGAAAAGCAAGGAGTACCCGGCTTGGAGGGGCTGGATCCAGGCAGGTTTCCAAGAGCAGGAAGAAAGTCAGGGCTGCAGTTCACAGAGCCAGGCCAGCCCTGTGGCTTGGGCACAAGGCACAGGATGGCTGGTACCTGTGCGGAGCCCAGAGTGTTGGCCTGGGCCTCTTGAAGACTGACCCCCTGCAGCCCTGGCCAAGTTCAGGCTTAATGTCTGCAATGCGGCAGAGCCACAGACAGCAGGCTGGGAGGACACTGCGGGGGGGAGGAAAATGAGAGGGAGAAGGACCTCGAGGGCCTGGGGAGCTGGAAACCTAGCCAGGGGAGGAAGTGAGTTTGAGAGACTAAATTATTCCTGGGTAATTCTGCAGCCAGGAGAAGAGGGGGCGGGTCCATGAAGGATCCCCTGCTGCCTCCTGAGAAACCTCTGCCTGCCTCGCAGTCTCCTGCTGTCTCCCACCTCCTCTTCCAGCCCAGGGACTCTGATAGTGCAGTTTCCAGGGTGACTGTCCTGGGTCTCGGCTTCTCCCTAATCAGCCAAGAAAGAAGAAACATCAGGGTGTGGGAAACAGTAAGATTGCCCCCAACATGCCTGCTGCTTCCCTTCAGATGCCCCAGTCCAAGGTCCCGGTACTGATCAAGGTGATCCTGGGCCACCCCTGTCCTGGCTGTTCCAGGATGGCGCCCATTCAGCTGACCAGAAAGCTCTGAGTTTGGTTTTATCATCAAAGGGGTTGTCACCCACCTCCATCCTTTTGTGCAAAATTATATTCAGTCCTGCCAAAGAGATTTCTGGATTGCTATAAATTTTCCTTGCTATCAGAACAAGATAAGGAATTGAAAAGGGGTCACTTAGAGGGCAGACATCAAAGGGGGACAAATAAAATTGTCTGAAATCACCTCCACCCTCTGAATTCCTCCAAGTCATGGTTTTTGATCCTGGTCTCTACGAATATTTGCAATATTTACTAATATTTCTGGGATGCTACTGTTTTCTCATTGAACCCCACTCTGCAGCCCATTAACATGGACCTGGACATGTGTCAGCTTCTTAAAATAGGGTTGTGTTGGAAGCATATTTGGGTGCAGAGGAATTACAAGTCAAAGATAAATGACTGTGAAAGGCTTAAAAATAAATAAGTTGATAATAGGGCATGGTTAGGCCCTGAAGGCGTGCATCTACCTCATAGTTTCTGTGGTTTCAGTTCTAAGAAGGTCACAAGGTTGGCATTTGGAAGCAACCATGTGTTTAAGGATTTGAAGCAGAGATCTGTGGGATTGACAGGAGAGTTTTTTACCATGGTCTGGGTGAGAGCCATCCTGAACAAAGTCTTACCAGGCTTTCCAGGAGGGCCAAGTTTCATGGAAGACTTCGGGGGTCTGCTCCAGCATTTGATTCAGAAGCCTCAGCCCTGCTGGGAGAAAATTCAGAGACTGAGGGGGGACAAAGATTAAAATCTCACAATACAGGGGAGTGAGGCTGCTGAATTCTAAACACCATTTGGGGGCTAGTTCTACGGGATGGGGCCATGGGGGCTACCATGACTAAATCAAACTGTGGCTTAAGGGGAACATGTGCCTGGGCGCTCACCCATGAGCTGCAGAGATCACGGTGGTGGAAAGGGACAGGATAAGGTCAGGAGCAGGGGGAGTACACACCACAGGGCTCCAGGGCCAGAAGATGCCTGGAGAGTACCCAGCACATAGGTATGTCCTCACCCACATCCCCAGTCATGGTAAGGCACCAATGCAGCCTCAGAATCCTTCTGAACTCAGGGCTCCAGAAAGCCCCTCGCAATCAATCAAGTGATAAGATGCACCCAGTTCTCAGCCTCTAATCTAACCTAGCTCCTCATAAAACAGATTAGGAGATACGATTCAAAGATACTGAGTACTATGGCCCCCAGCCACAGTCTGGCCTGGATCTAGAGCGCTCTTTCTCAGGGAGGGAGAGAAAGAGAGGAGGCATCAGGCCTGAATTAGCCAGCCCCTTCCCCTTCACCTTCCTGTGCGTACCACCTGTCATCCTCTACCCGTCTTGTCCTCACAGACTGCGTGTTGCCCCTTCCCACGCATGGGCCCCAGCATCTGGCCATAGGCTTCATCTGAGGGCCGAGCGCCTGAGTCTGAGACCTGATCATGCTGTAATCTTCCTTGAAGAATGATCAGATTTTACCTGGGGGTAACTTCTATGTATTTCTCCCTCCACTTCTAAATACACTAAAGTTCCCTTTTCCTCACCTGTGTTTCCAATCCCTCATTTATTTAGATCTGAGTCAAGTGAACTGAACCCAACTGTAGAATCCCCATGGGTTCCACCCTGTTTGGTCCAGCACCAACCATGGCTGGACATTGCATCAAACAAATTAGAGGGTGGTGTTCCTTCTTACCAAAACATTCACACAATTTTAAATGAATTTTAAGTAGTGAATACTGATGGCTCATTTCAAATAGGATTTATTCTCTATGGGTTCTCTTGACATATAACAATCTATAAAGGTGTCCTTTGCACTCATCAGTGTCCACCTGTAGCATGAAACCATAGCTCTGAAATACACTGACAACATCATAGCAAGGCAATGAAGTACGTAAGGCTAGTCTCATTTGTTCCCATTTTGTGTGCAAAGAAACTGAGGCTTGGAGCATATATGTGGCTGGTTTAAGGGCACTTGGAACATTTGTCATAGAAGCAGGGTAAGGACTGAAGCCCTCTGGTTCCGAGACCCTTCCCTCCAGAAGGCAGAAGCCTGGTAGGCCCGGTCTTGTTCATTGACCCCCTGCACTTGGCTCCCAATGCCCATCCCAGCCTATGTCTCACCTTGATTCAGCCCTTGGCCTTGCTAATTTAGCACCCCTGCTTACTGCTGATCTGCTAGTGCTCAGGAGGGTGCCTAGTACATCATACCAATTCAGTAAGGATTTGTTGAATGAATGGATTGTCTTCTGGGAATCTCTAGAAATAGAGGCAAGGAGCCGGCAGCTCATAGGGCTCCACGGGATGTGCCGCCCTGTCCATCATCACGAGGCAGTGATGGTGCGGCTGTAACATGAAGGACCTCCTAGGGACTGACAGGAGGGCAGGTGGGCAAGCAGCCGTGTAGAAGGCATGGACTTGGAAGCTGGCTGACTGGGGCTTACAGGGAGGAAAAGCAGCCCCCGATGTGGAAGAGGCAGAGGCATTCGGGTGGAATGGTCACAACCTACCGCAGTCATTCTCACCCGGGGTGCTGTTGCCCCTGGTAGCACATGGCATTATCTGGAGACATTTCTGATTGTCCCATTGGGCAGGAACTGCTTCTGGAATCCAGTGAGTGACACCAGGGATGATGCTGGACACCCTACAATGCTGAGTACAGCCCACACAGAGGCCTATCTGGCCCAAAGTGCCATAGACTGAACCTGAGAAATCTTATAAACATCACCAAGAACTAGAATGGCCAAAATAACTCATCATTTGAATGGGGGCACTTTGAAAGTGAAGTGGAATTATTAATAAATACAGCGGGACAGTTGTCATAACCAGGACCGACCTGGGCAAACCTTGCTAAGGATCCCTGGGTGAGGGGAGTCCAATCGGGCCTGCAGAACACAGGGGCAATGGGAGAAGGGGCCTGAGGGAAGGGCTGCGGCTGTTGGCACATGGAGTAAATGGGGAGAAACCCACCCAGCCAGGTGGGCTCCAAATAGGGAAGGTCTGACTGAGTCGGGGGGTTGAGGGAGAGAAGAGGTGGAGCCAGGGAAATGAGGTCTTTACAGAGCTGTCTCAGCATCACCCACAAATTACAGATAAAGAGAGAGAGAGAGACAGGTGTCTGTTTTGCTCAAAATGGATTTCTTTTTCAGGAATGGAATTGACAGATGTGTGGTTCATGGTCATGTGTAAGCACTAAATATCTCAGCCCACATCTCCTCTCCAGGTCAGCGATAGCCAACAGATTTCATGTCGCTTGCAGCTCTGTTGGCTGTATCCACCTGGACTGCCAGGTCGAGGAGTAGGGACCTAGTCTCCGGCTCAGTGGAAGAGAGTGCAGTGATTGATCAGCAATGTCTGCCACAGGCCCAGAAGAGGAGAGTGATGGGCCAGCAGGCCGCACCTTTGTTATCCCTTCTCAAGGCCTTGCTCTCGGTGCTCCTCGGAGCTGGAGCTGAAAGGCTGTGAGCTGAGCCCAGTGCCCCTCCGTGGTGTCTGCTTAGGTCGGCCGTGCCCACTGCTGTGCCGACGCCATGGTGGATGAGGAGGACCTAGAAGGCTCCTGCCGGTACCATGATATTTTTATGGATGAGTAAGATTCATCATGAATAAAATCATTGGAGAACAAGGAATCATACAGGACTGCAGTAGCAGGTGCTCCCTGTAAGGTGGAGCCTGTTCTGTAGAAGGCCAGACAGAGAGAGGACCGTGGGCTCAGAGGACGGGGGGAAGAAGTGTGTTTGGAGAACAGCTTTAGAGAGTGGGCCTGGCATGATGGGACTTGCTGAGCCTCAGGGGAGCAAGGCAGTGAGTACAGGAGCCCACTCTGGCCTAACTGATGACCCTTGCTGTATTTTTCCAGGGCGAGAGATGGTGGGGCCCACGCTGCCTGGATACCCACCCCACATCCCCACCAGTGGACAGGGCAGCTATGCCTCTTCTGCCATCGCAGGCATGGTGGCAGGTAAGGGGAGGGACTGGGCAGGAGGAGGAGTATTGCAAAGACAAAGTGTTGGCCAAAGGTGGAGCAAGAGGGGGCAAGAGGCAGGATACGCTCCATGCACAGACTTCCCAGAGGGCATTGAAGGATGGGCTCAAGGGTGCATCTTGAAAATGCCTGCAGACAAGATTTCAGTGCAGTCTTGGCTTCTCAACTCACCCCAACTCAGCTCCCTTTCCACCTGCTCCCACACTCCCCACCATGATGGAAAGGGAGACTCTGAGACAGGCTAGCTCCCCACTTCTTCTGTTGATCTGGTGAGCCTTGATGGAGGGCATCCTAAGGGCCCGTGGAACACTGTAAGCCAAACACAAGCCTGGCCCTTGAGCAACCCATTGTCTCCCAATTATTTAGCTCTGATGAATCTGTTTACCCTCCCTGTAAAATCTGAATAGGAATGGTGTGGCTGGTGATGATGATGAAGATGGTTGAAATATATCCTCCTTTGCACCCACCCTCACTCACCCCTGCAAAGGCAGGATCCATGTTCTAGGTACTCATTTCCCAAGTACTATCGTGAGGTGAGCTGGAAGTATTCTTCCATCATCGTTTGAACTGTCCTGGGATCCTGTCTGCCAGTCATTGGGTTTCTTTGTCTACCAATATGATCATCACCCAACAGTGACACAGGGTTTCAAGGCCTGGACAAGTGAGGAGAACCAGGAGAGTGTCTTAGGGTGAGTCTTACTCTTTTAGGAACCATATAAGAAGGACTTAAGGATGATTGGCTGGAATACAGTCATTTCCACTGCCCGGAGAGGCCTGAGGACCTGGCAGTTCTGGAAGGGGCTCTGCATTGGGGCATCTGTGACCCCCATGCCAGCCCTGGACACCTCCCTGGCTCTGACCCCAGACACAGCACATTCACCCAGGCCTACTTCCTTCCCTCCATGGCAGGGGTTGTTCTTTGCCAGCCACCCACTCTGGGTGCCCTGCACTAAGGCAGGTGGGCTGGGCTCTCCTGGGCAGGGGTGGGAGGGAGAGTGAGAGAGGGAAGGAGGCTCTGCTCTCCCTGGGAACCTGCTGAGCTGGCACTTGTTGCTGCCTGGTTACCGTGGGGATGTGCTTAATGCAGCGTTGAAAATACAGAATACTGACTCCTCTCTCCCTCCTGGCCCCGACTCCCTCCCTCCCTCCCCTCCTCTTCTGGAGCGTGAAATGAGATTGGTCAAGATAAAAAAGGAAAAGATTCGGTTATTTTTTTAAGAGTGTGGATAATGGGGCCTCTCAATCAAAATCCCAGGCTCCAGTCGGCTCCCCCCATCCCCCTTCCAACCTTCCACCTTCCCCTGCCGCCTGCTTAGAGGAGGAGGCAGAAACATGAAGCACAGGGCTTTTCTCTTAATTATGAATCATTCCTTGGGGGCAGGCACAGGGCAGGGGGTTCCTGGGGCTCAGAGTGTGGCCTGTGAGGGAGCTGAGAGGTTTGGGCCTCTCATCAGAGCCCTAGGTTTCCAGAAAGACCTCATCCTGAGTGGGTGTTCTGGGCAAAAACCAGCACAACTATAACATCAAAGGCAGGTGAATTGCAAAAGGGAGTGGCCTTGCCTTGCAAGATGCCTGGGCTCCTGATAAGTTACATACAAATCAGTTTTCAGAAAGTGCAGTACTATTTAAATGCATCATCTTGTTCCTAAGAACTCCATGCAAATGAATTCTTAAGGAATTTCTTTTGTAGAGAAATTATTTGTCCATCTCTTACCAGCAGCTGCAATCTCCCAGTTGACAAATGGACATTCCTTCCATTAAAATCAATAAATCTTTATTCAGTACCTACTATGTGCTAGGTATATAATCAATGCTTACTGCAAGGCATACCTATGACATTCTTCAACCCATTGTGGAAGGAAGAGCTCATTTGTTATGGATGTCTGTGTGCCTGGCCATTCATCTATATAACTTCATTGCTCATTTAATCCTCACCATGAGACCAGGAAATTATACAATCCTAGTTTTATATAGATACGGAAACAAGCTTAGAAAAGCAGAGTGTGATGTTCAGGATCATGACCATACTCAATGGCTGACTTGTTCAAACACGGGTCTTTTGACTTCAAGTATAGGGCTCCTCTACTATGCCACACTGCCTTCCACCTTACCAGAAATAACGGAACAAGCAATAGGAGAATGATACCGGGAGAGGGCAGAGACACAGACTCCTCTTGTTCATTCATCTTCTGCTTTTCCTTCCAACTGTTGCTGTTGTTCCTGAGTCATTAACACAGTTAACAACCCTCTCACCAGCTCTGGAGCTGCACTGACAACTCCAGATAGATGGATCCATTCATCCATCCCTCTGGCTTTCCGTTCATTCAACTTTACGCACATTTTCTGTACATCCATGCATCTTCTCGTCCATTCTTCTATTCTTCCATCATCCATCCATCCTTCCTCCTTCCTTTTCTTCCTTTCTTTTTCCCTCCCTTCATTCCTTCCATCATCATCCATCCATCTATCCACCCTTAATCGGTCCATCCATCCTTCCTTCATCCAACCATCCATCCTTCCTTTCGTGCATCCATCATTTCAGCTGTCCATCTTTCCGTCATCTGTCTTTCCATGATCCACGCTGTCAGCCATCCTTGAACTCTTCCATCCATTCACCACTTTTTCACTTAACACATGCTGGTTGAGGATCTACAGTATGGGATGCTGGGGATATAGCAGTGAACAGACAGGTCCCTCTCTTCATGGAGCTTATGACCTAATAGTGGAGAAAAGAGTACAGTAAACAAGTCAATGAATAAACGAGCTTAGTTCAAATAGTGATAAGTGAAGATAATAAAATGGGATGATGTAATAAAGAGTCACAGGGAGAGGAGATAACTGTTTTAGATTGGGAGATCAGGGAAGGCCTCCCTGAAGACGGTGTTCAAAGCGGTCAGCCAAGTGACAAACTGGGGCAGACCATCCCCAGCCCAAAAGAATAGCAAGTGCAAAGTCCCTGAGGCAGGAACTAGTTTAGCAGAGTCACATTGAGCAAGAGGGAGAGTGTATCCAAGAATAGTGAGCAGAAAAGCACTATAAAATGAGATGTTGGTAGTGACTGAGTCAAACTTTAAGATTACTCAGGCTGCTGAGAAAATGGATTGTAGACAAAGGTGGGAAGCACAGAGACCAGTTAGGGGAGGGAAAATGGCAATATTTCATGCAAGGCAGGACAGTGGCTTGGGATAAGGAGGCAGCAGTGAAGGAAAAGAGCCACTGAGGATATATTCTGATAGCAGAGCCAACACGATCTGCTGGAGCATTCTCTGTAGAAGTTCAAAAACAGGAAACAAGGATGACTCCTGGGCTTGGGCCTTGGGAAAATGCATGGGTGGTGGTGGCAAGTATATCCATGGGGACCTAGGGAGGGAAGAGGTACAGTGTGTGGCAGGTGGGAATCAACAGTCCTATTGGGCTGTGCTGGGATCGAGATACCTCCTAGGTCCCGGTTTCATAAGCCAGTAAGCCCATGATATATGTCTAAAGTCGGAAAAGAATCTTGACTAAGGCATAAATTTCAGCCATTGTACTGAGCTATTATTTAATGTCAAGGAGTTAGACAAAATCATTAGAAAGAGAATGTGGATGGAAAAGCACAGAAGGCTGGCAAACCCGGGCCTGCGGGTCTTCAACATTCAGATTTCTAGCAGAGAAGGAACCAGCAGGAGAGTGGCAAGGAAAGGCCAGTGGCTTAGGAAGCAAACCACAAGGGTGGGCACCTTGAAATCTACAGACTCAGAGAGAGTGATGAACTGTCTCCAGATAGGGAGATCAGGAGACCTGCTCAGCAGAGTCAGCTGAGAGGCTGAGGGGCTGGTGAACATAGCAACAGACATGACATGATCAAGGTAGAGGGCGTGAGGTTTTGGGAGGATCAGTGCTGGCCTGACTGGAGGGGAATGACGAGGTGAAGACAGAGACCATGGATCCAAGAAAGGGGCTAGTGACTGGTTATGAGGTAGGAAGAGGTGTTTTAAAAGAGAAGATAGCAGAGCATGTTTTTGCTGGCCGAAGGGAGTGATGACTTAGGGAAGGAGAGACTGACAAAACAAAGAGGAGAAGGGATCGATTATAGAGGCCAAGTCCTCAGACAGGTGAGCAGGGTGGATGCAGAGTAAAGGATGGGTTGGCCTTTCACGGGCTCAGGGGCATTCTCTCCACCGTGGTTGCAGGAAGGGAGGAAGATGCAGCCCCCAGGAGTGCATCACCCCCTCACCCTGCCCCCTGCCCCAACTTCCACGTGAGTGAAGCAGATAGGTACTCAGTACTTGAGCATAGGTGAGCCAGTGAATGCATGAATAAGTGACAGAATGCAATGCATTTTCCAGCTCCCTCCTTTGCCCTTTAGAGTGGGCAATGTCCGGCACTGGGTGGGGTTGTAGTAAAGCTCAGGGGCCCTTGCTGTGTAGTCCACATAGGCTCAGTTTCCTCCAGGGCATTGTGAGAGGGAGCTCTGGGATATGCCAGCAGTACATGGGGCAATCACATTGTGGGGTACAAGAAAGAGCACTGGATTGGAGCAAGGGGCCAGGGTTCTAGTACAAGATCTGCTGCACATGTGGCCTTGGGCAGATATCTCACCCTTTCTGGGGAACAGTTTCTTCATTTGTAAAATGAATGGGTTAAATGAATTCTTAGTTTTCTTTTATTTTTCCTTGCTCTTTCCCTCCCATCCTTTGCACGTATTTTGTGTGTCTGATGTTTTCAGCTTAGTCCCTGCCCCAGGGAACTTACTGTGTTCCTGACTAGTGCTGACTCCCTGGACAAGGAAGGATCCAATAGCCTCCCTCTGCTTCATGCTTCTCCTTCTTGTTTCCACTCCTCCTGTGCAAATGCCTGCTTCTCTGACCCCCAAGCCAGGCTTTAAACCTGGTTGGAAATGACTGCTTTGAGTCTCCATGGAGCTTTATTTTAACACCTGCTTGTTGGGAAAATACTAAATGTAGCATTTCCTGATTGCTTCTTATATATCAAGCACAGAGCTGAGCATTTATTGTGTATCATGTAATTTAATCCTCAATAAAACCCCATGAAAGAGAGACAATAGTTCACTCCATTTACAGATAAGGGGTTCAGAGAGGTTAAGAGACTTGTCCAAGGTTACACAGCTAGGAAGTGGGGAACACAGATTTGACTCCAGGCAGGCCAACTCCAGAGCCAGGCAGTCTTAAGCTCGCCTTCCAGAGTCTGGGAAGGAGACCAGGAGCCACAGAAGGCACTTAGTTCCCAGCAAATGAGATTCTGAGAGGTGGTGGGAACATTCATGGGACCTCAGGGTTGAACAGGGACCTGGCTTTCTCTCTCGATGAGCACATAAACGGCTTATCTGGAATTTAGAGTCAAGAGCCCTACAACCAGATTTTGCTCTGCCATTTACCAACAGGGTAATCCCCTGCAGTGATTTCCTCATCTACCAGTTGGCAGTAATTACAAGTGCGTCATAGGCTGACCATGAGGATAAAGGCCACGGCGTGCAGGACAGTGCTTTGCAAACATTAACTTTGTCCCAAGTACCAGCGGTAATTGTGGTGGTCTGCTTGCCTTTGTTGTTGTTACTTAAGCAACATTGTAGTAATTTCCCTGGTAAATAATTCTTTTGGCAAAGCCAAGAATCCACTCATGGAAAGAAGTGATCGCATTTACTTTGTGTAAATGCATGCACTGGGTTTGCTTAAAATGACAGACTTGCACTGGGCCAGCCAGCAAAGTTCACAGAGCAAGTCCATGGCACAGGTTCCCCCAAGAAACCAAGGGCCTGAGGCCTGCCTTAATCCTCAGCAACCCCACCCACCACACAAGGTCCCTAAGAAACTCATACCTAGGGTGGTGGAAAAGTTTATCCTGGAGGATTCCTTCTGTGGCTGCTCTGTGACCCCTCCCATTCCCGCTGGCCCCTCCCAGGAAGGCCCTTCTGCAGAAAGTCCAGGCAGTGTGGAAGTGGTCAGACCCTGGGTCCCAGAGTCCCACATGGCTTCCAGATGCCACCAAACCCTTGGGTTGTATGAGCATCTACAGATCCCAAGACTTCGTTTCTTCCTTGTAACACGGGCATCCTAATAGCCTCTTTTCTCTGAGAGTCCTGTGGGGGATGGGCCTGGGGTGGCAGGGCCTCCAGCACCTGGAGAAGGGCACTGTCCAAAATCATGCAGACTGGGGTCCCCAAGGCTTGATGGGGGCCTTCTGGCTCCCACAGGGTGGCTCCAGCTGCACTGTCCCACAGTGCCAGGCCCAACTGTTCTCCCCTACCCTCAGCCCTGCATGGCTGCCTGACACCTCATAGGCCTCTCACCTGCATGCCTCCAACAGGAAGTGAATACTCTGGCAACGCCTACGGCCACACCCCCTACTCCTCCTACAGCGAGGCCTGGCGCTTCCCCAACTCCAGCTTGCTGAGTAAGTCACTCCCAGGCCCTGGGCCCTCTGCTCTGTGGGGTGGGCTTGGGGGCAAGGCTGGGCCAAACACCCTCAAAAAGCTGGGAGGCCCAGGTTAGATGGAGGGCTGGAGAGATGGGTTATTGAAGCCCAAGCTGGCGGAGGGAAGGCAATGTGTCTGGTTCTTTCTGGGGAATGGGCAGAAGCAAAGGGCGCCCCTGCCTCTTCCTCCTGCCTCCTGCCCAAGGCCTGTCTATGGCATCTCTGTTTTGTGTAAGACTCAGGACTCAAGGGTGGACTCAAGAATAGTCTCAGGGTGGACTTCCTGCCTTTGGGGACTTAAGGTCCAGCAGAGGCAGGGGCGTCCTGCAGATGTGCATGTTGCCCTCCTGCCTGGGAGCATGCAGATTGCAAAGAACGCCCTCCCATGGCCCATATGAGCCACCTAAGTGGCTCACAAATACTTGTGCTTCAGCACCAGAACCCTCACACAAGAATCCTTTGTTCCCCATGTTGCTGATACTTGATCTGAGGTGTGGACCACCTGCAGGATGAGGTCCAGAGAGAGAGCTGCGGGGTTGCTCCTCACCCTTCTTGCCCTGGGGACCTGGGCTGGGTAGAGAAGCATTTCAGGAAACCAGGCCTCATAAATGGGGAACTTGAGTAATCCAGCTGGAGTCTCCCTGAGTGACAACTGAGTGTCTCAGAGCAAACCTGAGCCAGAGAGAAGCAGTGGTGCAAATGAGGCCCACCCGAGGGCACCATCGCAGACCTGGCAGGACCATCCATCCCCCAAAACCCTCTCCTCCAGTGACCTCCTGGCATTCCAGAAATGACTGGGAGGGGGGTGGACCTGGATGCTGTTTTTCAGATAGGCTCAACCCCAAGCCATCTTTCTGTTTCATTTAGCCAGAAAGGGTGAGGGTGCTGAGCCATGCCAGGGCTCAGAGCGCCTCCTCCAGGGGCCTTCGTGAGCTGTGCATCCTACAGGTGTGCAGAGCCTCCCCATTGCAGCCCTCAAAGGCACATCCCCCTTGGCCACATCCCATTCTAATCCCATGCGAGTCCCTGATCTTGTGCTATTTGAGCAAGGCTGGGGAGTCCCTGGTGATCCCCCATGTGCTTGGTTCTTTGGGGTGCCAGAGGCAACTGCTCTCTCTTGCCCTCTGCCTGAAATGAGGGTGTTGAAGGTCAAAGCAGCTGTGCAGGGGAGGGGCAAAAGCCACCATTCCCACTCTGGCCAGAAACTCAAAGGTGAAGCCAGAGAAGGAGGAAATAGAGCCTGAGAGGAGTTAATCTTTGATGATCAGATAGGCTGGAGGGGTAAATGATTAACTTGCCTGTCTTAAAGTTTAGCTGTGCAGGGGCTGCAGTGCAATTTCCCCCTCTGACCAGCAGTGTTGTTGTTTTCTCACCATGTCCAGGTTCCCCATATTATTACAGTTCCACATCAAGGCCGAGCGCGCCGCCCTCCACCGCCACGGCCTTTGACCATCTGTAGTTGCCATGGGGACAGTGGGAGCGACTGAGCAACAGGAGGATTCAGTCTGGGACAGGCCCCAGAGAGTCACACAAAGGAATCTTTATTTATTACATGAAAAATAACCACAAGTCCAGCACTGCGGCTCACTCCCTGTGAGGTTGACTTAGTGAACCATAAAAGACAGGATGACTTTGGAGAAGGCTAAACTGTCCTCTAAGACTCCTTAATGAGGGGCAGGAGTCCCAGGGAGAGAGAACTGTCCTATTCCCCATTGCGAGAGAGACAGAATTGGGGGAGAAATACAGAAGATGAGGGGACAGCCCAGGAGCTTGAGAGGGATGGCATCTGGGGCCCACTTACAGCCTTAGGGGTGCACAAAGGCACCTTTGTGGCTCTGTCAGCAGCCCTGGCAGTGTGGGCTGTGTGTTCGCCAGTCCAGCCTGCAGCCACTGCCACCCTGAGAGTCACCTCCCACCTGCCCCAGAGCTGAGGCTCCCACCTGCTCCTCTCAGCTTGCTTGGCTCTTCCTGCATCTCCCTCGTGACCATGGGCTGAGGGGCTAGGTCAAGTCAGCCAGAAGCTGCACCTGGTGATCAGCGGGCCTCCCCTTTGCTGCAGCTGTGGATGTACAAGCACACCCAGGCCCCTGCCATGGAACATCCCTTTGGCAGAAGCATCAGCCAGACCAGCCTTTTCAGCTCAAGACAGACATTCAAGGACCTCTGGCTCCTAGGGGTGAGCAGGAGCCCTCCCAGGGTAGAGCCCTCCCCAGGCAGAGCAAGGCAGGATTGCTGGGAACCTGCTTCCCTCTCTCAGTGGCCCTGCCAAGCCAGATGTGCGGCCAGAGCCCAAGTGACTGAACAGACCCTGCGGCAAGCAGGAAGCCCGAATGGAGGCTGGCTCTCTGGCTCCCGCAGCTTCTGCCCCCCAGGCCTGACTAAGTACTGCACAGGAAGCCCTGTGTGTGCCGAGCTCCCCTCTTCCCACCTCAGACATTGGCCTCTGTGAGTCATCTTCCAGCCAGTCGGGCCTCTCTCCTTCATGCTTCTTTCTTTTTTTAAAGACAACCCACCATTGCCACGACTCAATAAACCATGACTCTCCACCTCAGGCTTTGGGGTTGGCTGGGGAGGGAGCACCGGGAACTGGGCTTTCTCCAGAGAATCTCAGAGCCCAGTGGTCAACAAGCACACTTTGCAGCTGGGATGAAAGGGCCGGCTAGTGCCCAGGACCCCTGGCTTAGCATTCTTCCTCTGCCCTTAATAGACATTTAATAACACCAGGCAAAACACTTTTCCTAAGCTTTGATCTCTTCAGCTCAGAGTAAACACAAGGATACAGTAAGTACATGGCATGGTGCCAGGCCAGTCACAGCCTCCCTATGAGTAGTCTCTATTGCAATTCACAGAAGCCAGAGAATCAGCAGGGAGGGTTAGTGAAGGATCCGGGAATAGCTACAACCTGGAGCCCACAGACACAGCTCTCATGCGCCTGTGGTATGAGAGGACCGAGAGGAGAGGACATCTGAGTGCACCTGTGTGCCGGGCGTGCTGAGGCGGGCCTCACGTGAGTTAAGATGTGATTAGCCCCATTTTCCATAGGAGGAAACTGAGGCTCAGAAAAAAGTGAAATAACCTGCCCAAGGAAGGAAGTGATGGGGTCTATTCAGTCCTCTTAGCTTAAGTCCAGGGCCCCCACCCAACACCCCAGGATCCTCATCAGGGAAGCCCGAGGGTTCCAGACCCAAGAGAGGATCTGGGACCACTGCAGGTCTCATTCCCTTTGGTTTGGTTCTAAAGATTTGGCAAGACAGCAATGGAAATGCAGGGGGTGGCGAGGCCAGAGGGTATGAGGAAGCCTGCAGGAACATAGGACAACCCCTATCTAAGAAACTGGAGAACACGACATCACACACAATGGTGGCTACAAGGGCTTTACCCCCAACAATGGTGGCCCACAAGGGACTGCCGGATATCTGCAGGGCCCCTCCCCACAGGGACACTGCTGGAGTGAGGGCCAGGGCTCTGTATGCAGCTGGATGGCCAGGTGATGCTGACAGTCTGGCAGTCACACAACAGCTGGGGTGAGTCGGATGGAAGAGAATTTTATCCCACCTATGGGCCCCAAGGCTGGGAAATGGAGCTTCTACCTCCCTGCTTCCCCCAAAGGAGAGGCCAGGGATGCTCAATGAGGGTGGATAAGAAGAGCAGGGCCAGCGGGGGAACCTCCCAGGGGCCCTTCCCCCAAATCTCCTGCGGGATCTGAGATGAGGCTTGAGTTTGAGTAACAGGAATGCCCTGTAGCCTGTGAGCGTGGTGGGACTGAATGCCATTCTCCCTGACACTCCTTACCATCCTGAACCCTGGGTTCCTGAGGGTCCTAAGTGAGCCCCCCACCCAATCACTTTGAGATGCACCACGGAGCAGACAGGTGGTCCTTTGCCCTCATAGCCAAAACCCTCTCTGGGCACACTCCCACCTGGCGGGCCCTCTCAAACCCCCAGTGACAAAGGGACTTGGGCTGTGCTTCTGCCGCAGGTGACTATGGGTCAGAACTCACCTTGCTTTCTTGGGGGTGATCTGAGCATCTGCTTGGAGCAGGTATTAGTGGGTTGGGGTGTGGCCCAGGTGCAGGTGTCCTGGCTGGTACCTACCCAGACATTCTGTCCATGGTCAACCATGGGGCTCAGAAAATATAGTCATCTATGTACTGGGGGTGAGAGGTAGTGTGAGGTGGCCCAGCACTGGGGTGGTGTCAGGAGAAGTTGGGGTGGCATCTGAGTGGGTGTGAAGAAGGAGATAGAGGGCAGGGAGGGTGTGGGAGCGTGGGAAGCCCCGTGGGCGCTGCCTGTGGAGGGGCTGGTTATGTGTAGTGGAGTCAGGCCTGGTTTCTCTGAAGGCTCGTGGGAGTACTGAGTGTTGTCAGGAGATAACCGGCCGAGGTGTGGGCCTGAGGCCTTCTGAGGCTGGGGGCCAGCCTTGCACCCTGGAGTGATCCCATCCTCGGCCTGAGTGCATAGACACTCTCAGCTCTCCCGGCAGCTCTCCCTGGTCCGTCCTCATTCCCGCCCTGCCTGCCTGCCCTCCTGGCTCCCCCTGGAGGTCACAGAGGTCCACCTGGGCCAGACAGCCAGTGCCCAGAGGTGGGTCTCCTGCTGGGAGACAAGGCAGCTGGAACCACCCAGGCCCCCAGGTGGGGCGGAGCTGGCTTCCTAAGGTGGGCTGGGGGCAGGCAGGGTTGCAGATGTGGGCAGCTGGGAGTCCTGCCTCCCAGCCAGGCCCAGGCTACTTCAGACCCTCCCCTCACTTCTCCAGTATTCCTGCAGTGAGTTGTTACTAAAGAACACATATTTTCTGCCCTTCCCAAGCCAGGCACGCACTCCACCCTCGCAGCCACCTCAGGTGAGAGGAGTGGGTGGCCAGAGGTCGGGAGGGGGGGTAACAGGCGGCCAGAGTTGCTGAGGAGCTCTCTGTGGCTGCCCACCTCCTCCCGCTCCCGCCAGCCTCCTGTGTTCCTCCCCAACACACACACGCCCTTTCCCATGTGTATCAGTTGTCTTCTTTAGGTGACTCCTGACATCTTTGCCCTCTGGGGGGTGGGTGCGGATGGAAGGGGTCCTAGTGGGTGGGCCTGAGCCTCAGGGTCAGAGGGAGGTCAGTGAGGAGTGGGGCTCCCTC